>NC_140595.1:329630801-330832670 GCF_964204655.1 Triturus cristatus
AAAGGACATCCTGCAATTCTTCTCTCAGGGCGATTTCATGACAACAATCGACCTTCAGGATGCTTATGTGCCCATAATTCCACGCCACAGGAAGTACTTACGTTTTCGGGTGGGCCACAGGGATTTCCAATTCAAGGTCCTGCCCTACGGCCTTCGATCAGCTCCACGGGTCTTCACAAAGATCCTGGCTCCGGTGGTGGCTCATTTGAGACTGACGGGGATACAAATATACCCGTACTTGGACGATTGCCTCATCAAATTGAGGAAATATGAATTTTGTGATCAGTTATGTCCCCTATCGTAGACCCCAACGGCTCCATGTGCATGCTATAAGTACATGTATGTTCCCTCCTGCTCCAGTTTTGAAGACGCAAATATATGTGCGTCCACCGTCAACATGTCCTCTTTCAGATCCGCCATGAATGGGTCAGATATTCCATTCCTAAGTATGAAAGGCCACCGACTTTATGTGGTTCACTTTCCACATTTTACAGATTCAGGCGAGTAGGCCCTGAATTCTGTCATCAAGCCTTTTCCTGCCTTCTGCCTCTGAAAGCTCCAGTCTGAGCCTGCATCTGTATCCATGAACTTTGTCCTACTCCCTGCGCGGCTAACGGTGCCTGATCCAGCATATTGCCTGCCAAAAACTGTATTTCACCTTCAAGATTATCTACTCCGCTCCTCATCCGATGCATTCCTGTCTAGCAGTTTAGGTAAACATTCCTCCAGCTACCGTGCAAAGGGCCAGGCCTCGCTGTCCTCATGCAAGTAATTCATAGGCCCCGTTACCATGGAATATTCCTACCCCCTCGCATCTCATGTAGACACTTAGACGCTTGTACACGCACTAACAGTCAGTATAGAATAGATTCTATCCTAGAGACCTTTCCTTTTGGATAACACAGTTCTTTAAACATAGGATATTAGATATGATTTGGGATTAGGTTGACATAACCCCCAGACTTTTGTCTCCACATGTAGAGCTAAATGTCAAGTCCCCTTCACCCTCTAGTTGCACGTCAATCACACGTCATGCGGCTGCGCGCGCATCTCTGCCAAATATTTTTGCTGACATTGCAGGATTCTTTTATGGATCCACCCACTTGTGACATCATGTATAATGAGGTTTATTAAATTACGCCCATATGACCGCCTTTATTAGTTACGTATGCACAGTTTATCTGTACTATCAGCTGTTACGCCTCTTGCATCTGTTTCACTGTAATGTATTTTCTATAAAACTGCCTATCTGTCAATAATGTATGCCCTTCCTTCCTGAACTTTCGTGGTGATGGAATAGAAAGCCTACAATTCGAATTGTATTCCTTTGTATAGGAATAAAGCCTTTTAAAACCTCTAATACCACGGATTCTGCCTCTTATATTTACTGAGTTATTCTTAATAGACTTTACCGCATAAAAATAGTACCGGTAATGAAAATATTTACCACATAAATTGGCGCCCGAACAGGGACACTTTCTCATCTCACGCGCCGGCGGTGCGTTGCAGGCCCGGTCTCCTGCCACAGCTGAACGGACAAAAACGCGTACCTGCAGGATTTCCTGTATCTCCCTCCGGCCAAGCGGGGACGACTGAGGCTGCGATCAACACCCAGACGAGGCGGTGAGAAGTGCGAAGTATCCCGACCAGAGCCTAGCTGAGAGAGCAAGATCCGAGGTATACAGAGGCCCACCAGGTTCCGAAGTTCCGAGTCCAGTCGAGTCGAGTCCAGTCCGGTCCAGTTTCAGTTCCGTTCCGAGGCCTTCCGTTCCGAGCTACCCGGTGAGTACCATTACCGGGGAGGCATTTAACGTGCACATAGTCTGTGCCGGTCAAGACGGGTTTGGGTACACAAGTCCGGTCTGCACTGTTTTAGCAGTGTATCTGTACTGTTTAGCAGTATATATAGTATGTCTTGCATATAAATAAGTACTATCTAGTGTCAGTATTATGTCAGTAACTAGTTTTCTATTAGTTATCATTGTTCGAAAAACTGTTAAGTGTTAAATATTTTAAATACGTTCTATATATTGTGGTGTGAATGACTGTTCATTATTGTGTTCATTGTATAAAGTGTGTTCTAGTAATAAGGTCTAAAAATGCCGCTCTTTTCGAAACTAAGACAGATCAAAACCAGAAAAGGGGTACTCGAAGAAGCTGTTCCCATTCCACCTAGGGACACTCCAGGATACTTTATGTATCATAAGCATGGCCTAGATGCCGTATTATTTCTTGATTTATGGGTGGACTACACCAAAGAATTACCAGAGAGTCAGAGATGGCCCGCAGCGGGGACCTGGGATGCAGATTGCATCATGAGAGTAGAAGAAGAATTATGGAAAAAGAAAGCCAGACAGTCACAGAAAGATGCCATTGAATTATGGCGTAAAGAATCATATAGACGTACAGAAAAAGCACTCAGACAGGAAGAGAAAGGTAGAGAGAATTCAAATAAAACCCGAGAAAATCTATTACTTGAGGAAGGTACCCGGGTAAAATCAGAACAAGTAGATAGACAAAGAAACACTCTTATGAATGGTATGCATCCTCTCTTGGCCGAAGGGTTACCTAAGGCTATCCCGGAAATACCAAAAGACTTAACTCCTCCATTGCTCCCGATAAAAACACATCCCAAAACAGCAAAGGACGTTTTCCTTTCCTCCTATTTAGATGACGTAGCTCCCGAGTATGCTAATGCCATACCACACATACCGCTTGCCGATGGTGTTCAACACCAAGAGCATCCGTCTGTACCTCCGCAACCACAAACTCCTACGCAAGTCCCAACAGGTCCGTCCGTTTCTACAGTTTTTCCCGCATCTACGATTTCTATCCTACGCCCAACGAATCCTTTCGTGCCTAGCACCTCAGATGGTGCTACAGGAGGTATGACAGACATGTTTGCCACCCCGCCGCGAAATAAACAGACCCTTAGAGATTTAGCACTCCAACGTACACCCCAACTAGCGACATCCGACATGTTTAAAGAACAGCTTGTGGATTGTAGATACGACCCAGTACCAGGTAGACAGGATAAATTGCTCATATCATCACTACGTATAAGACGAGCTACATTATATTTAATGACGATACCAGGAATGGGTGAACACCTAGACGAAATATATCGCTTTGTCCAAACAGGGCGAGGTCCAGAAAGTATTAACGAAGCTATGGAATACCAGAAAGTGGATGTCCAAAGACAACTACTACGTTTTTTCATAAATTGTGTAATTAGGAATCAAGACAGGCCTGGGGCAGATCACGATACCATGCAAAGACTTGTCAAATGGGGTCAGAACATATCAGAAGAGAAACATGATAGACAGGCGTGTATAATCGCCATGTGTCGAAAGATCCGCAAGGAAGTAGAACGAATACATAAAGAAAGACGAGAAACAGACAGAGTAGAATCAGAAGAAGAGGAGGAGCAAGAATCAGAACAATTAGAAACGATAGCTTATGTAGGTAGAGGAAGACCCCATAATAATACTAGAGGCTTTAATGACCCGATACGCCCGATACGTCCAGAACATAATAGACATTTTCAAACCCCTATGTTAAATACAAGATCCCCTGAACACCTATTCCAAGCCGCTGATAAATTACTCCGAGATCGAAGGGGGTACCATATGCTCGATTCCATGGATGAACAAGAATTAGCCAGGTCAGCAGTACAATGGGCTGACAGTCCCAGCGAATACAATGATGATGTACTTGCACACACGTTTCTGAATCTTGACCCATACGAACAGCGTTTAGCTAGTATATACATGATTCAACACCTCCTTATATTATATAAAAGCCAACACTCCGATCCAGGACCCTTACCTGACATATTGACAGAACTACTCACGAACATATGGAGAGGGTCAGGTACTGATTTAATTAGGGAAATTCTAGAATTTCGAAACCAATATTTAAATTTCGTATGCCCAGAACACGTTCCAGTTCCCATCATGGGAAGAAAAATGTATCATATAGATAGACAGAACCCGTTACGCGAACTACACCCAATCAGAGGTGACGGTAATAACTTTACACGCGTGTTTGTGTACACGCCTATAACTAAACTGGAATTATTAGAAATGAAGAAAGTAGTACCCAGCCATGACAAGGACCCAGCAGGTTTCCACCGTGAAATAAAGGACATGTTACTCATGGGAGAGTATACCTACCCCGACATCATGAAAATATTAAAAGTCCTATTACCCGCCGGTGTTTATGAGAAACTCAAAGAAAAGGAATGGGAGGTGGGAGACCAAAAGATTAATTGGACAGCATTAGAAAACGAAGAAAGGGCCCGAGCTGCAAGAGCAGGACTTGGGGAAAAGACTACAGCACTAGCAGGACTACTAGTACAGGTACTGCCACGTTTATTAACTACGAAAAAGGAAGACTGGGGTGCAATATCAGCCTGTAAACAAAAGCCAGATGAAGACACTAGTGATTTCTATTCCCGATTTGAAACATGTTTTGGTATAAATAGTGGCATAAAAGCAAGTAGTGAGTCATATCCACATCTGTTTGTGACAAAATTAGTTGAAAATTCTCTGCTGCAAGTCAAGAATAGAGTATTGAAATTCGAAAGTACCTGGCAAGGTAATACCCCATCACAGATGTTACAGATGTTACAATATCACCACAATAGAATTAGAGAAGAACAAGAACACGAACAAAGACGTATGAAAGATACAAAAATGAAAATGCTTGTTGCACAGTCAGTCCCAGCTGATGGTCATCGAAAGGGTGATTCCGCAGGTCCTACGAAAGGGACATGCAACTATTGTAAACAACAAGGTCATTATATACACGATTGTCCAGTCCTGAAACATAATATTGCTACAGGTAGAACCCAGGAGAGACCACGTCCACCTAGACAGGATCAGAATCAACAACAAATTCCTCAGCATGCACAACCTAGGTTAGCTCCGCAACAACTAGCTCCACAACAGGCAGCTCCACAACAGATTGTAGCACCACCACAAGTGCAGCCTATTGCTGCAACACAAGCGACAACACAACAGATGTATCAGTATGCACAAGCAGATTATCCCGATTATCAGCGATATACATGAAATAGCCTAGAGAGGGAAGTTGGCTTACCCCTTATTGAGGTTCCTGTAGACCAAGAGGGACCTTATGTACATAGTGAACTATTAGGGGAAGACAGAAAGTTTTTACTTGATACAGGGGCAAGCAGAACAACTATAAGACGCAGTGAAGTTCCAGGGGCACCCCTCTCAGGCTCACAGAATATTTCCCTTGGATTCTCAGGAAAACCCATAATTAATGACGTAACACAACCTCTTCCACTCACGATTGGTCCATTGACACGTACTACAGATTTATTGCTTACTAAATCATGTCCAGAAAACTTGTTAGGTATAAAAACATTGAAAGCTCTAGGAGCTATAATATGTTGTTCTCCGGAAGGAGTACGATTATTTTTACGTGACTTTAAAGGTCACTACGTGTCCAGAGACATGGATCACCGACTGCAGAATTTACCTACACATTTATGGGCACAAGGCCCCACTGATGTTGGTTGCATGAACATTACACCATATCGAGTTACACTGAAAACAGGAATAGTACTACCACGAATGCGACAATACAAGTTACCACCAGATGCTGTAGTGGCTTTACTGCAAATCATTGACGAGCTCATTGCACAAGGAGTGGTTGTCGAAACCGACTCCAATGTATGTAATTCCCCGATAATTCCGATTCTTAAAAGAACGGATCCAAAAGCACCACCAGTATATCGATTAGTTATTGATCTGCGCGAATTAAACAAATGTATTGTACCACAATACCCTGTGGTCCCAGATATCTCCTCATTACTCACAGCTATTGACTCAGAAGCAACGTTCTTCACTGTAATTGATCTCAAGAATGCTTTCTTTAGTGTCCCAATCGATCCGGAAAGTCAATATCTGTTCGGATTCAGTTTAAATGGACGAAGTTTTAAATTCACACGCGCACCTCAAGGGTTTACAGAAAGCCCCAGCATCTATAGCCAAGCACTGAAACGAGAACTTGACAGTATCCACATGCCAGTTAACACTGCCTTGCTTCAATATGTCGATGATCTGCTGATCACCGCCCGAAGCGAACCTGAATGTGAAAAAGCGTCACTAACGGTTTTGAAATTTCTGGCCGACAAGGGGCACAAGGTGTCCCCTTCTAAGCTGCAATTCTGTGTCCAGCGAGTTGTTTACCTTGGGCACTCGCTGTCCAAGGAGGGAAGGCAGCTTACACCCGACCGCATCCAGTTAATTGCTAACATGTCAGCACCCAAAACACAAAAGGAGGTGCGGGCTTTTATAGGCCTCACTTCATACTGTAGGCAGTGGATCCCTCAATATGCATTTCTAGCAAAACCACTTATCCAGTTGACAACACAGGAGGCAGCCACATCGACTGTCCTCCCTTGGACTCAAGAACATACACACGCCTTTGAAAGCTTAAAGAAAGCTTTATGCCAAGCACCTGTTTTAGCAACACCATGTTACAATAAACAGTTTACACTCTTTGTTACAGAACGCGAAGGTACTGCCTTGTCAGTACTCACTCAGGAACAAGCAGGATCACACAAACCATGTGCTTATTTCTCTAGTACATTAGATCCAGTAGCTCAGGCTCTTCCTGCGTGCCTAAAATCGGTGGCAGCAACAGCTTTAGCTATCAGACAAAGCGATGCCATAGTGTTAGGACACCAATTGACAGTACAAGTACCACACGCAGTAGAGGTTCTTTTGAACCGCACACAAACACAACACTTGACTATAGCGAGACTCACCGGTTACGAATTGACATTGTTTCAGCCACACATAGAAATCAGACGTTGTAATACGTTAAATCCTGCCACACTGTTACCAGTGGGCGGAACAGATCCATTGGCACATGATTGTGTCGAAGTCATTACTATCACGACGAAACCCAGACAAGACTTGACAGATATCCCTTTGTCAGATCCAGACTTGACATTGTATGTAGATGGGTCATGTATGAGAACAAGTACAGGAGAGTTAGTGGCCGCTTACGCAGTCACAACAGACACTGAAGTCATTGAAACAAATTGCATTAACACTTTGTCAGCTCAAGCAGCAGAGCTCATCGCTCTGACACAAGCCTGTATTCAAGCCAAAAATAAGAAAGTCAACATATACACGGATTCACGTTATGCATTCGGAGTCGTCCATGACTTCGGCGTACTGTGGCGAGAGAGAGGTTATTTAACTTCTCACGGTGCCCACATCCAACACGGACCCCTCATTCAAGCCCTATTAGACGCGATTCATCTACCTACTGCAATATCAATTATGAAATGCAAGGCCCATACAAAAGTTACCGACATCATTTCTCAGGGTAATGACCTAGCTGACAGAATAGCTAAACAGACTGCTCAGAATCAGACTAACATAACTGACATGACAAAGACAATAGTTCCGACACCAACACATTGCATGACAGTTAAGGATCCCGCCCTTGATGTAATTGACATACAGACACATGCTACACCAGAAGAAATAAAGAAATGGACTGAATTAGGAGGGATCCAAACGGATCAAGGATGGATGACGAAGGAAAAATCTATATGGTTTCTTCCCGACTCCATGGTTCAAGTTATCATTAACACAATACATAGTCCAGCGCACCTAGGAGAAAAAGCTATGCTAGACAGCATTCAACACATTTGGTTCAACAAACACTTGCGAGCAGCAGCTAAACAAAAAGTTCGTACCTGTATGATATGTTGTCAGTTTAATCCAGGTAAAAGCATCCCCGTAGAGCAGGGTGGATTTCAACCTCCCGATCATGCTTTTGAAGTCCTCCAGATGGATTATATCCAGATGGAACGATGTCGAGGATTCAAATATGTTCTCGTAGTTGTCTGTGCTCTTTCCCGTTGGACAGAAGCCTACCCGGTTTCAGATTACACTGCCCCGACTACTGCCAAACAGTTAGTTCGAGAATTCTTCCCACGGTACGGTTTACCACGTGTTGTCTACTCAGATAACGGCCAGCCGTTCTCATCCGAACTAATGAAACACGTTTCCCTTTTGTTAGGCTACCAATGGAAATTCCACTGTGTCCGGCATCCCGAGGCAGCAGGTCTCGTGGAACGCCATAATCAAACTCTAAAAATTAGATTGTCCAAAATATGTAGGGAAAAAGGTGTCGATTGGATAGTAGCCTTACCAGTTGCGCTCTTTTACATGAGAATGGTAGCACATTCTCGAACAGGGCTATCCCCGTATGAGGTGATCTTCGGTAGACCACCAAATATGTGGGGGACGCCTATACCTCGCAAAATCACTGATGTTGACTGTAATATGCTGACAGATTACCTGGCTTCCTTGATGTCTGCACTACAATCTTGTCGTTCACAGGTAGCGGCAGCTTTTCCCGATAATACTGAGGTGAAGCCCCATGACGTGGTTCCTGGTGACCTGGTTTTGGTCAGGAATTTCGACCGGAAGACCCAACTGGAGCCTAGGTGGAAGTCGCCGAAGCTAGTTCTACTCACTACAAGGACAGCCGTGAAGATCGAGGGACGGAAAGGGTGGTTGCACTCGAGTCATATCAAGAAATTTTATGGACTACCATCCAGTGTGAATACTCAACCCTGTATTCCCTCACAGACAGACTCAAAGCTCCCCTTGGTTGAGCAGTCAAAACCAGAACTGTACAAACTAAAATTGAGGTCTAGCAAGTCAGACAATTTGATTGTTTAAGTCCTCTCCAAGGTGAATCGGTTGAATTTGTCTCTGACATGTATCCTCTAGACCGGAATAGAGAAAGAAATCAACAGATGCAGCTTAAGAAGCATGCGTATTGTAAATCACTTCGTAGTCACTGCACAGTAACATTATTAATTTTGTTTTTTCTAAGTCTTCTGATTATCTTTTCCAGCATACTACTGCACATGTATTACCCTATTCTTAAGCGTGCCTACAATATAACTGCAGAACATTCTTTTAGCGAATTACCTCCGCATGAGTTGTCCTATAGATTTGCGCTGCGCAACAACACATTCATTAGTATGTTACATCATTCCCATCAGACCAGCAATGCCACAAATTGTTGGATATGTGGCCGACTCCCTCCCTATCAGAACTATAAGGGAGTTTTGCCCCTCTTTCCCTATCCGTTCACACACAATGGCTCCTGTGGAGCATGGTTTAGTTTGATTAATTCCCTAGATTCAAATTCCGCAGTTTATCAAGACAACTGGGTATGGGGAAACCTGAACCTAGTTTTGCTTAAAGTCTGCTACCCTAACAAGGAGGGACTTCCCAAAAGAACAGGAACTGATCTAGAAAATGAAGTATATGGATTAGGTAATTTTACACTTAACCTCATGATCCTGAACGTTGAATCTGAAGCTACACCAATCTTGCCCGCCATGTCAGTATTCCCAGTAAAAGGGGAATTATGTATAAGAAAGAATGGTTCCATACACATGGGCCATAGTAAATGCACCACTGTAATAAAATTCAGTGATCAAGGCAAGTCTACATTTAGAGCATCCCATCATTCCTACTTCATATGTGGCCAGACCGCATATATATGTCTACCTTTAGATTGGGATGGTACCTGTTACATAGCATTCCTTCTGCCACCTGTTTTCCTAGCTCCTCCTGATTATCACCGAAATACCCATTTAGTACACAATAGACAGCAGAGAGATCTCCCAATTGTCGATTACACTGAAACAGCATGGGAAAAATACACAGATTTCAATAAAGGTTTCTTTCCCTATATAGGTACAGTCACTAATAGTAAGCTGATACGTAGATTAACCAGAACCCTTGAAGCAGTAGTGAACGAAACTATTTCCGCCTTAGGCAATTTAACAGAAGAGCAGTCTGCTATGCGGATTGTTGTGCTTCAAAATCGTCTTGTCCTTGACGTCATCCTGGCCGATAGGGGCGGAGCTTGTAGGGTCATCGGATCAAGTTGCTGCATTTTCATACCAGAAAATTCGCCGTCAGTATATAAAGCCATAACCCGCCTTCATAAGATTTTAAGCCAGATACACCAGAGTCCAGGCACCTGGACTTGGTCCGGTTGGTTCTGGGGCGTGTTGTCAGCCTGGGGATGGAGAATCCTATCCTTCCTAGGTATTGGCTTTCTCATACTATTCAGTTGCTGCTTATGTCTACAATGTGGGCCAGCGATTTGTGGTCTGTGTGCCACATCGTGTATCCCACATCCAAGTTTTCGTTCAAGATCCCGGAAGAAGAAAGAAGAACAAATGATGCTATATGAACAGATCGATGGATTGATGAAGATCGATATCTCCTTAGGGTCCGTAGGGGACAAGGAGGGAATGAGGAAATATGAATTTTGTGATCAGTTATGTCCCCTATCGTAGACCCCAACGGCTCCATGTGCATGCTATAAGTACATGTATGTTCCCTCCTGCTCCAGTTTTGAAGACGCAAATATATGTGCGTCCACCGTCAACATGTCCTCTTTCAGATCCGCCATGAATGGGTCAGATATTCCATTCCTAAGTATGAAAGGCCACCGACTTTATGTGGTTCACTTTCCACATTTTACAGATTCAGGCGAGTAGGCCCTGAATTCTGTCATCAAGCCTTTTCCTGCCTTCTGCCTCTGAAAGCTCCAGTCTGAGCCTGCATCTGTATCCATGAACTTTGTCCTACTCCCTGCGCGGCTAACGGTGCCTGATCCAGCATATTGCCTGCCAAAAACTGTATTTCACCTTCAAGATTATCTACTCCGCTCCTCATCCGATGCATTCCTGTCTAGCAGTTTAGGTAAACATTCCTCCAGCTACCGTGCAAAGGGCCAGGCCTCGCTGTCCTCATGCAAGTAATTCATAGGCCCCGTTACCATGGAATATTCCTACCCCCTCGCATCTCATGTAGACACTTAGACGCTTGTACACGCACTAACAGTCAGTATAGAATAGATTCTATCCTAGAGACCTTTCCTTTTGGATAACACAGTTCTTTAAACATAGGATATTAGATATGATTTGGGATTAGGTTGACATAACCCCCAGACTTTTGTCTCCACATGTAGAGCTAAATGTCAAGTCCCCTTCACCCTCTAGTTGCACGTCAATCACACGTCATGCGGCTGCGCGCGCATCTCTGCCAAATATTTTTGCTGACATTGCAGGATTCTTTTATGGATCCACCCACTTGTGACATCATGTATAATGACGTTTATTAAATTACGCCCATATGACCGCCTTTATTAGTTACGTATGCACAGTTTATCTGTACTATCAGCTGTTACGCCTCTTGCATCTGTTTCACTGTAATGTATTTTCTATAAAACTGCCTATCTTTCAATAATGTATGCCCTTCCTTCCTGAACTTTCGTGGTGATGGAATAGAAAGCCTACAATTCGAATTGTATTCCTTTGTATAGGAATAAAGCCTTTTAAAACCTCTAATACCACGGATTCTGCCTCTTATATTTACTGAGTTATTCTTAATAGACTTTACCGCATAAAAATAGTACCGGTAATGAAAATATTTACCACAAAATCCCAATCCTCCCATCAAGCGGCTCTCGATACTCAGCGCTGCCTCGATCTGTTTCAGTCTCTAGGCTTGTCGATCAACTTGCAGAAGTCTCAGCTTACACCAGCTCTGTGCAAGACCTTTCTGGGTGCGACCATCGACACAAACACTGCTATGGCCTTCGCCTCGGCGGAACGTCAAGCACGAATTCGACAGCTTGCAAGCTCCATCGCAGCAAAACAGTCCACTTCAGTCCGCACATTAAAGTCTTTTCTAGGGATGGCGTCCTCATGTATCGCTTTGATCCCCAATTGCAGACCGAGGAGTCGTACCATTCAGGAGGAATTGGACAAGCAGTGGCGTCATGTCTCCGGTTCCTTCAACGACCAGGTCGTAGTAACATCCCGCATGGTGCATGCGCTGCGTTGGTGGGCCCGTCCTTCCAACATCGCAGGAGGAACATATTTTCTAACAACAGCCCCAGAGCTCGTCCTTACCACGGACGCATCCATGGAAGGCTGGGGCGGGCATCTTCAAGACTTATCCATCAAGGGCAAGTGGACACCGGCTCAGCGTGTCTGGCACATCAACAGATTGGAACTAATGCCCATTTTCCTGGCGTTGAAGTCCTTCCACCTCCAGCTCCAAGGGGAGTCGGTCCTTATTCAGACGGACAACACCACCTGCATGCACTACCTCAACAAGCAGGGCGGGACAAGATCTCCGCTGCTTTCACGTCTGGCTCAGAGGATTTGGAGTTGGGCCTTAGCCCATCAGATTACTCTCCAGGCAGTCCATCTGCCCGGCATTTCCAATACCCTGGCGGATGCACTCAGTCGGTCAACGTCATCGACCCACGAGTGGGAGTTACATCAGCCGACTCTGGACTTTGTCTTCGGCCGTTGGGGTCGCCCGAGTATAGACCTGTTTGCAACCCCTCAGAATTCCAAATGCCAGTCCTACGCAAGCTGGTTTCCCCACAAAGGATCGTGCGGAAATGCCCTTTCGATAAATTGGTACAGGACATTTGCGTACGCTTTTCCGCCGATCCCTTTGATCCCTCGAGTGTTGCGGAAGATGCGGCAACAACCGTGCCAGATACTCCTCATAGCTCCACGGTGGCCTCAGCAAGCATGGTTCTCGGAGTTGCTCCTACTCTCCCAATGCGAACCCATCCTTCTTCTCCCGAGGCCGGATCTGCTAACGATGAACGAAGGACGGATATGCCATCCGAATCCCAGTTCACTCAGCTTGTCAGCTTGGAACCTGAGCACCTTGAATTTGCTCATCTGAACATTCCGCCAGCCTGCAGGGAGGTGTTAGCTAAGGCAAGGGCGCCTTCCACGGTGAAGACTTATAAGCTAAAATTGAAGCGTTTTTGCCTTTGGTGCGCGTCCGCTCACATTCATCCAGTGCACGCCTCCCCGGAACGCATTCTGCCGTTCTTCCTGCAGTTAGCGCAGTCTGGACTGTCACACTCTACCTTGAAGGTCTTTCTAGCGGCAATATCTCGCTTTCGACAGGATGGCTCGTCCTCTCTCTATTCATCTAGAGTGATACAGCAGTTTTTCAAGGGCCTCTTCCAAATGTTCCCGCCCATTCGGCGACCTCCACCCACATGGCGTCTGAACATTGTATTGGCTCAGCTCATGAAGGCGCCCTATGAGCCAATCCAATCGGCGGATTTCAAATTCTTAACTTGGAAAGTGGCCCTCCTCCTTGCTCTGGCTTCCTCCCGCAGGGTCAGTGACATCCACGCCTTTACAGTACAACCTCCGTTTCTTCAATTCAGATCGGACTGTGTTATTCTCCGCACTAATCCAGCTTTCATGCCTAAAGTGCCATCCGATTTCCATCTCAATGAACCAGTGATCTTAAAGACCTTTTTCCCGCATCCGCAGTCTCCGGCGGAGCAGAGTTTACACTCTCTGGACTTGAAGAGATGTCTGAAATTTTACATTAGCAGAACACAATCCTTCCGCAAATCGGATCAGCTATTTGTGGCCTACGGACGCTCCTGTAAAGGGCAGTCAGTTACCAAGCCCACGATTGTCCATTGGGTTTCTTCAGCAATCTCCTTTTGCCATCAAAAGGCTGGTAAGCCTCTTTCTTCTGGGCTACGGGCTCTTTCAACAAGAGCCATTTCTTCTTTCACTGCCCTGTTCGCTGGTGTACCCATCCACCAGATTTGCCGGGCAGCTACGTGGTCCAGCAGGCACACGTTCACGAAGCATTACTGCCTGGAATTGATTAACGAAGCGGACACAGCTGTGGGACAAGCAGTTCTACGAAATCTGTTTAAATAAGGTGAGCCTCTGCTACTTCCCTCCTCCTTGGGAATTCTTTATTGCATATTTAATACATTGTGATTGTATTACAAGCAATATGATTACGGCCTTCTATAAGGCTGCTTACTGCTCACTATTCTATTCAAGCATGTGAATCTATGAAAGACACCCCAAATACTGGAGAAGAACAAATGTTACTTACCTGTAAACTGTGGTTCTCCAGTATTGGTATCTTTCATAGATTCACATGCGACCCACCCTCCTCCCCTCAGAGGCTCTCTTCTCCTCCTTCGGCTCTGTTGTTACTCTAGTGCTACGAAAATCTGAGGAGCTGAGCCTCTGAGGAGAAGGTTCTAGAGGGTGCTTGCGCCTGATTGGCTGGAGTTTGGACTATAAAACGACATTGATATGTCAGTAAAGTGATTCTTTTTCTCAATGCGTTCCTATGTGTCAATACTATCCTATGGTATTTTCTCACTTGATATGCTAGTTCTGAAATGTATATAAGGTTTACTTGCATACGTATATGCTATTATGTGGTTATGTATGTTATGTATATACATGACACTTATTGCTTTTTATGTACCGTGGGACTCCCACTTCGACGACGGGGAATATTCAAGCATGTGAATCTATGAAAGACACCAATACTGGAGAACCACAGTTTACAGGTAAGTAACATTTGTTCTTCTGGACTCTTCCAAGTGGAGAGGGCAGTTTATTTAGCCCACCACAAAATAGCATTCTTCTGCAGTGGTTGAGTCCACCACAAAATGGTGGTCTTATATGTTGATATGGCTCCTCCCCACCGGGATGCTTTGGAATGAGTTATATCTTCCCATAGAATGAGAGCCTGCTTTGTGCATATAGTCCACCGCAAGTGTTACCCTTATAGTTGGTTTAGTATTGCTTCACACAAATTGATAGTAGTATGTTGTGCAGCTCATAGCAACACGTTTACTTCGAGTACAGATGTTTAATCCTACAATATGGCAGCCTCCCATGCTGATGGAGGTCAACCCAAAATATTAACCTTTTGGATGGACGTTGTCTCTCCCCAAATGGCGGCATGTTGTCTTGTTGTAGAGCAGTCAAAATGGTGGCCTTGGAAGGAGAGGACGCTCATAACAAATGCCACTTCTCAGTTGGTATAACTCACGACAAAACAGCAGCTTTCATATGGTGGAGATTGTTAACCTCTTCAGTGCCCATGACGAGATAGTCTCGTCATGGAGCACGGTTGCGCTGTGCCCATGACGAGACTATCTCGTCATGAACCCCACCCACTAGTGCAACGCCCGGCACAGGAGGGGGAAAGGGCGTGGCACTGAAGGGGTTAAAGTCCAATGAACTGAGGGAGTCAGAGAAGACATCTGCCAAAAGTGATGAAAACAGAAAGGAGTGTGATCACCTATCAAAACACGTTGTCACATCTTTTAACATATATAAATGGCTCCCTTTGCCCACAATGATTGCTGGATGGCGTTGTTGTATCGCAGGAGAGAACTAAGACATTTCCCGCACGCAAAGATTAATTACTTCCATGGAAGCAAGTAAGTTCAGATAACAAAGACAGTCTAAAATGGTCCGCGTTGTTGTTGTGCATGTAGATTCAATAAATACATGAACAATATCCCGAAAAGAGAAGATTTTCTCGTATTTAACGAACACAGTAAATCCAGTTCACTATTCTAATTGTGAAAAAAGTGCAATATATTTGAAAAATTAGACACATACATAAGCCAGTACATCAGGAATTGATTTTGAATTTAGGTATGTGTATTGATAAGTTCCCCTTTGATGTATTTCGTGAACTTGCCTCAAATGAAAAATTGATTATTTAAAAAACCTATACCATCTATCATTTCCCTAAACATTACTGCATGAACTAATGACAAATTAACGAATAAGAACAAGAAAAATACAAACATCATAATATTCAATGCCTAACCACTGTCTTCACTTGGAGAGGTTTAGCATATTTTAACTAATGCTAAGATGTAAAATTATATTTGACCTTGACTCACATTCTGGACAAATAACCAAAACATTGCCGTGTTTATTTTCAATTTATTCTGGACTTTAATTTCTTCCAAATGTAATGTATCCCAATTTAGGTCAGTGTGGCTGAAGCATTTCCCTGGCCCCTGTTGTTAAAGTATAAATCACAGCAAGATAATGGTTTCTTTGTATGAAATGTCATGCATCAGTGACCATGAGTCATGGTGTTATGGAAGGCGCGGGTACCCACACACCACACTCCTCCCATTACCCGAAAGGGAATCTGTCTTTTCTTGTAATGACCTTATTCCTTAACTTCTCGGTTGTTTTGCTACATAAAAGAAAGACATTACAAATCCTAATCAGCCCTGACAAAGGTCTTTAGTCATCTGCGGCTCGTGGACTTGTGGCTCTTATTTAATATTTCCAGACTTTGGAGAACAGGGGAGCAGAGTGAGCACAAATAAACAGAAGGAATGAAGTTAATGAAACGCAATCGACATTGAATAGTAAACACAGGGGAGAGTGTTTACAATTCCCCTCCTACCTGAATGAATAATTTATGGGAAATGCAGTTGTTTCGCCAAATTGCCTCTGCTATAATAAATAATGTATAGTAAATGCAGATGTGTGTATGCACAATTCCCCAACCAACATTTAGAAACCATGCCAAGTGTATGCATGTGTATTTGCACAGCATCCACTTCTCCAGATATAAGCACTGTATAGTATGCGCAATGTGTATATAGTATTACAATTGTAAATTGTATTCAGATAGCGCTTACTATCCCTGACGAGGCGTTGAAGCGCTTTGCGGTGAGTAGCATGCTACTCTGGCACCCAGGATTAGAGCTAAGGTGAAATGGTTTGTACATTAGTAATGTGTTCATTTGTCCAGTAAACTATTAGTAGTTTACAAGGATTGGTAGGCTCAAAACCTTTCCTACCGTTAATAAACAGTGAATTGTAAATGCAGACCCATTTCAGAAGAATCCTCTTGTAGTAAACTATTTATTGTGACTACGGGGCTTATATTCCTTCCCCCACAAGCCTGCCTCCTGTAAGCAACACATTTATTTAATTTATAAAACCTCCCGGGGAGGTTAACAATCAGCGACCTGCAATGTAATAAAAATACGGTAAAATAATCCATAAAAATATCTCGTAAAACTTACAATTAAAAAATGTCTAGGGACATTGCAAAAACATATATATCCAAAAACAGTCCGTTATTCTCAGAGGACTAAATATGAAATGTTGCGCCTCATGGACATTAGTATGGTTATTCCGCATATATTTTTTTTAAAAATGGAATCATGCTCGCCGCAACATGGGTACTTACAAAAAAAAAACAGGGTTGAGATCCTGAATGAGATACATACCGTTGGAGAATTCGAGTCTGTTAAGTTCGCCTTATGCCATTTTCCCAAATTTACCCAGTGGGAGACCATTTGTATCAAGAGCAGTAAAAGAATTCTCAAGGCAGGACAATACTGGCCTGTAATGACATATAGCTTATGTATCAATACTGCCTGGTGCCTTAGTTGCAGCACCACTCTGAGTGTCAGCGTTGTAAACGCTGTCTCCCCTTCATGATATGTGGCCAGCAGAATTAGAAACTTAGCCCAACTACAGTGGCTGACAGAGGTAGAAGAACGAGAAAACTAGCAGCTTGAAAGATTTCCAAGCAAGAAAAATATATGGATTCATATAATTATAATTTAGCACATCTAGAAATATAATTTAGCATTATTGCACAGCAAAACCTCCAAAGACAGTTGCTATGTTATTTTACTCAGTATTTTCAGTACCTTCTTTAAAAAAGCTGAATAATATACAAAGATATCACGATCAGTACCAGGCTTACCTTGAAGACAAGCTCCCCGTTTCTGGTGGTTTTCCACAGACCCGCAGTCAGGACACCATCAGACTGCAGACTAAGAAGTGTGAAAAAGAAAAAAACAAGGTTGCAGGGGCCTTTTCTATCGATGCACCCAGGATCTGGAACAACATCCCCATACCCATTAGGACTGCCTCAATGCTGCTCCAATTTAGGAAAGAGTTGAAGAAGCACATCTTTAAGTAAAACAGAGGATTAGTCAAGTCTACAGGTTATGGAGAACTTGATTTATGGTTATGATAAGTTTTTAAAGTTTTATTTTAGGGAGCAGTTCACTTTGATCACAGCACAGAATCATCAGGGTTGCCCAACGGTTTTGACATGTGGTCATGATCTGGCAGGCTTTGCTGTATCCTGTGGCCTTTAGTATCATATTCTGGAGAAGCGATCGGAATCGACCTGAACATGTTTGCCTTTTTTGGTCCAAAACATATTTCCAATAATGGGCAAACATGGTTTCAGCACTAAGTGTAAATTACATGAGTGTGTCTTTTCTAAGGTATAAGCCTCTCTGTGGGCCCTTTTTAGCTTCGGCTACAGACAGCTTTATCTTCTATTGCCAAACGCTGATGTCACTGATCATCCAGAAAGGGCGCAGGCATAGCATGGATGGTTACATGTTTACACACTGAGCTACTGAATTCATATTATTGCTTTATTAATACATAAAGTAGTGTCGTTAATTTAAGATACGTACTTGGCACAATGCATGACTTTCAGGTATTCAATAAGAATTTAAGTCAGACTCAATACATCTGCTAATACCTGTTTGCATATTTGCATCTCTCATTTAGTTGCATTTTAGGGCTTCATTCTCAGTGATCAAGTAATCCCAATGAGATGAGCAATCTGTTTTACCCGCCCCATCGGGATAAAGAGATCCATGGTACCTCTGCAGACCAGGAGTTATTCGCTGGGACAATTCAGCTACTGAAAACTGATCAAATTTCCCAGTGAAACTACAAAGATAATTTAGGAATTTCTGGGAAATCGAGGTTGGTGTTACCAATTTCCCTGATACTTCCTAATTTCTGAGGGTATCCTTAGGGTACACTTCATATTAGCTGATGAGTCTCCAGGCCAAGAGTTACAGACTCCCCGGTATTGGTACCTCCTGGGAAGTTGGGCAATACCAAAGCATTTATAATTCGGCCCCTAAAGTGCTTAGAGTGGATTAACAAGTGGCTTCAATGAGGCTCAACGCCTGCAGATAGGCAAGCATAAGATACCAATAATTGTTACATGGGTGCCTTATGGTGATGACTACATTATGGAATATTCTGGTGGCAACAAATGCAATTGTCATTATTTATCCCTTTTATGTCTTCCTCACTCATTCTTTTCTCACTCACTATTTCTCTCAGAAGCCTTCAATAAGTGTCAACAAAGTACAACCTCTTATTTAAAGCCTACACAGCGAGCTGCACGGTGGGAGTAAAACTGCTCCCTCATTCCCTCAATATGGAGTTCACAGAGAGCATCTGCCTGAGTAGTAAAGATCCTTTTGCACTCGTCCTCAATCATTGTACATGAAATGCTGTGTAAGTCAATGACAGAAGAAGATCACGCCGATTTCGCAACACTGAAGCTGACTATTGCAAACTCACTGATGCAGAAACATAATATTGATGCTGTGAGAAAGTGGACTATTAGCTGAGGAGGATGGTAGTCCTCTTCAAGTAATAATGGCACTATTCATTACTAAGCCCAGTTAGGACTAAATAAATTCAATGAGAGCTAAACCTTTGGCAGCTGTATCGCAGAAATGAAATTAATTACCTTAGAAGAAATGTGTAAAACATTTATCAGTACCAAAACTGTTAAGTATAAAACACAATACAGTAAAACCCCCTTTCCAATTTATGAAAATAGAGAACGTTTTAATTAACTAATAGACACCACGATGATAACAAAATAAATGTAGGGAACATTAGATAAGAATTTTTCAAATGTTTAGATGTCGCTTGTGCCAAAAAGCACTAAGTTTTCTGGAAGTCAGGATCCTCTCTGCTATGCAAACCAGCAAGTTGAGTCCTACCTGCAGTTCTATGTCAGTGGCTGTGGCTTGTCAGCGGTCCGATGGTAGCCTCAGTTTCTTTTTTTTTTAAAGATCAGAAAAAGTTTCCAAGTGTTCAGTCTTGCAATTATGAAGGGTGAAAGAATAAACACTTACACCAGTCAAGGGTCCAGGACATTTTGGACACCACTTGGGGGTTAGAACTCAATCTCCCAGAAGCCAGGATCCAGGGTAAATCAAGTTGGAACTGGTAAGCTGGCCCCAGCAAAGCTTTGGGCTTCTTGCAGCTTTTTTGTTCCTAAAGCTGGACAGGAGGCAAACCAACTGGCACTTACAGTCCATTCTTCTGTTACGGGTATAATAAGTCGGTCTTGCCATAGGGGTTTCTCTCCACAGGATCAACAGCAGATGCAGAGCTTCTTTTGTCTTCAACTGGTACAGGGATGTTCTGAAGTGTGTACTGAGGGTGCAAAGTGTATGCCCAGTGTCCACCTGTGGGTGGAAAGGCTACTCTCTAACCAATAGAGTAAAAGTTCCCCGGGGGCTCCCATCCACTTTTGAAGCACTTCCTGTGTGTTTCATCGCAAATTATCCCACAGTGACATTTTCAAAATAGTAATTTAATATCCAACTTGGCCATTAGATTGGATTTTAAATTACTTAATATTTATTTTAGTCTTTGAATCATGGCTCTATCTATTCACAACTGAAGCTATGCATTATAACGTTTTCTTAATGGTACCACATCTTTTCAAACTGGGAATTACTGCCTTAACCCCTTCGATGCTCATGGCGGAATGGTTCGGTCATGAGCAATCAATCAATCAATCAATCAAAGACATTTCTAGAGCGCGCTACATACCCGTAGGGTCTCAAGGCGCTGGGGGGGGGGGGGGTGCCGCTACTGCTCGAACAGCCAGGTCTTCAGCTTCTTCCTGAAGGAGAGGTGGTCTTGGGTCAGGCGCAGGTCGGTCGGGAGGGAGTTCCAGGTCTTGGCGGCCAGGTAGGAGAAGGACCTTCCTCCTGTAGTCGCTCTTCGGATGCGGGGGACGGCGGCGAGGGCGTGGCTGGCAGATCGGAGGTGGCGTTTGGGAGCGTAGAAGTTGACTCGGCTGTTGAGGTAGCTCGGGCCTTGGTCGTGTAGGGCTTTGTGTGCGTGGGTGAGGAGGCGGAAGGTGACTCTCTTGCTGACGGGGAGCCAGTGGAGGTCTCTCAGATGTCCGGAGATGTGGCTGGTTCGTGGGATGTCGAGGATGAGTCTGGCTGAGGCGTTTTGGATCCGCTGGAGTCTCTTCTGGAGCTTGGCGGTGGTGCCGGCGTAGAGGGCATTGCCGTAGTCCAGTCGGCTGGTGACGAGGGCCTGGGTGACGGTCTTCCTGGTCTCTGTGGGGATCCACCAGAAGATCTTCCGTAGCATGCGTAGGATGTTGAAGCATGACGAGGAGACGGCGTTGACTTGCCTGGTCATGGAGAGGGAGGAGTCCAGGATGAAGCCCAGGTTGCGTGCATGGTCTGTCGGTTTGGGTGCGGTGCCCAGGGCGGGAGGCCACCAGGAGTCGTCCCAGGCGGAGGGTGAGGAGCCCAGGATGAGGACCTCCGTCTTGTCTGAGTTCAGCTTCAGGCGGCTGGTCGTCATCCACTCGGCTACCTCTTTCATCCCTTCTTGTAGGTTGGCTTTGGCGGCGGCGGGGTCGTTGGTCAGGGAGAGGATCAGCTGGGTGTCGTCGGCGTAGGAGATTATGCTGAGGTTGTGTTTGCGTACGATGGCCGCGAGGGGGCTCATGTAGACGTTGAAGAGGGTGGGGCTCAGAGAAGATCCTTGGGGGACGCCGCAGACGACTTCGGAGGCCTCTGACTTGTATGGTGGTAGGCGGACTCTCTGTGTTCTACCGCCGAGGAAGGAGATGATCCATTCTAGCCCCTTGTCCTGGATTCCGACGTTGCTGAGGCGCCGTACTAGGGTGCGGTGGCAGACCGTGTCGAAAGCCGCGGAGAGGTCTAGGAGGATGAGGGCCGCTGTTTCTCCATTGTCCATCAGGGCTCGGATGTCATCGGCGGCGGCGATGAGGGCGGTCTCGGTGCTGTGATTGGCTCGGAAGCCGGACTGAGAGGGGTCGAGGGATCCGTTTGTCTCGAGGAAGGCGGCCATCTGCTTGTTGACGGTCTTCTCGATGACTTTGGCTGGAAACGGGAGAAGCGAGATGGGGCGGTAATTCTTGAGGTCGGTGGGGTCCGCTGTTGGTTTCTTGAGTAGGGCACTGAGTTCGGCGTGCTTCCAGCTCTCCGGGAAGGTGGCGGTGTTGAAGGATGTGTTGATGATGTCTCGCAGGTGGGGTGCGATGACAGCGTCGGCCTTGTTGAAGACGTGGTGAGGGCAGGGGTCAGTCGGTGATCCGGAGTGGATGGAGTTCATCGTGCGGATGGTGTCTTCGGTACTGATCGGGGTCCAGGCGTGGAGGGTGGTGGTGGGGGGTGGTTGTTCGGTCATGCTGTGCGTTGGTTGGTTGTCGAAGCTGCTGTGTATGTCTGTGATCTTGTTGTGGAAGTATGAGGCGAGGGAGTTGCAGAGGTCTTGCGATGGGGTGATGTCGTTGTTTCCTGCGCTGGGGTTGGAAAGCTCTTTCACGATGTTGAAGAGTTCCTTGCAGTTGTGTGCGTTGTTGTCCAACCGGTCCTTGAATGCTGTTTTCTTGGCGGCGCGGATCAGCTGGTGGTGCTTCCGGGTAGCAAGCTTGAAGGAGGTCCTGTTGTCCGGTGTCGGTTCCCTTTTCCAGACTCTCTCGAGGGCTCGGCAGTTCTTCTTGGAGCTCTTGAGTTCGTCGGTGAACCATGGGGCCTTCTTGCTGCCGGGTCTGCTGGGCGCGGTCCTCAGTGGGGCGAGTTCGTCCGCGCAGTTGCTGATCCACTTCGTGAGGTTGTCGGCGGCCTGGCTGGGGTTCGCTGAGCTGGCAGGAGGGTGCTGGCTCAGGGAGGTGGCGAGCTGGTCTGCTGTGATCTTGTTCCAGCTTCTGCGGGCGGCCTGTTGTTGGTGATGGTGGGTCGGCGTTCTCTTGAAGGTGAAGTGGACGCAGCTGTGGTCCGTCCAGTGAAGCTCTGTGGCGTGGCTGAAGTCGATGTCTGTGCTGGATGAGAAGACGGCGTCGAGAGTGTGTCCGGCAAGGTGGGTGGGGGTGGACACCAGTTGCTTGAGTCCCAGGTTGGCGAGGTTGTCGAGCAGGGTGCTGGTGTTGTGGTCGTTGTTGTTCTCCAGGTGGAAGTTGAGGTCTCCCAGGAGGATGTAGTCAGCGGAGGGGAGGGCAAGCGGGCTGACGAAGTCGGCGATGTCCTCGCTGAATTGGGTGCGTGGACCAGGGGGTCGGTAGATCAGGGTGCCTCTGAGGGTGGTGGTCGGGTTGGTGTGGATCTGGAAGTGCAGGTGTTCGGCGCTGGTCAGGGTGTTGTCGGTGCTGGTCGTGAGACGGATGGTGTTCTTGTGGATGATGGCGATGCCTCCTCCCATCTGGTTGGCGTTTCGGTCCCTCCGGACGATCTTGTAGCCCTCTGGGATGGCGATGGCTATGTCGGGAGCTGAAGAGGCGTTCATCCAGGTCTCCGTGAGGAAGGCAACGTCAGGGGCTGTGGCGTCGAGGAGGTTCCAGAGTTCGATGGCGTGTCTGTGGACGGAGCGGGTGTTGAGCAGGATGCACTTGAGGTGGGTACTGCTGGTGTTCGGCTTGGTGGGTGCGGGGCAGGATCGGATGCATGAGAACTTGCAGGCGTGGCAGCTGAAAGGTCCGTTGGTACGTCCAGGAGTGGCTTGATGGCATTCTGGGTGTCGGCCGGTGTTGAGAGCGCTGAGGGTGGCGGCTGAGTACATCAGGCGTGTAGGTCGGGGTCTTCGAGGTCCAGGGGTCCTGGCACTGGGCGCGGTCCAGGCGCGGACGGGCGTAGACGGGCTTGCCTTTGGCGCGCCTTCGGCGCACAATCGGCGCGCCCGCTGCGCGTGACCGCTGCACGTTCGCACGGTCGCCATATAAGGCGAAGTGCGCGGGTGGGCGGGGCAGCTGGGAGGCGGGAGCGGGGAGGGAACAGAAAGAAAAAAGGGGCGTGGTCAGCGGTGGTGGCGGGAAGCGGGGAGCGGGGAGGGAGGACGGCGCGGTGGGCGGGCAGGCAGGCAGGAGGGCGCGAAGGGCTGAAAAAGACACGAACAAAATGCAGGCACAAATGTCAGGAGAAAAGAAAAACAGTTGACACGGGGAGAAGAGCAGTTTAAGCAAGCACAAATTTTTGACAAAACAAGCGAGAACAGACGCTATGAAAAAAAAAAATAGTTAACACGGGGAAAGGAGCGGTTAAGCAAGCACAAATTTTCGACAAAGCAGGCGAAAACAGACGCCAGCGGCGTCAGCCGGCAGCGAGGCAGAGGGCCGGCAAGGGGGCACACACAGCAGTTGGTGGCCGTGCGGCGCGGGGGTGTCCCACAAGTGGGTCACACTCACCTGCGTCGCACGGTCGCCATATAAGGCCAAGTGCGCGGGTGGGCGGGGCAGCTGGGAGGCGGGAGCGGGGAGGGAACAGAAAGAAAAAAGGGGCGTGGTCAGCGGTGGTGGCGGGAAGCGGGGAGCGGGGAGGGAGGACGGCGCGGTGGGCGGGCAGGCAGGCAGGAGGGCGCGAAGGGCTGAAAAAGACACGAACAAAATGCAGGCACAAATGTCAGGAGAAAAGAAAAACAGTTGACACGGGGAGAAGAGCAGTTTAAGCAAGCACAAATTTTTGACAAAACAAGCGAGAACAGACGCTATGAAAAAAAAAATAGTTAACACGGGGAGAAGAGCGGTTAAGCAAGCACAAATTTTCGACAAAGCAGGCGAAAACAGACGCCAGCGGCGTCAGCCGGCAGCGAGGCAGAGGGCAGGCAAGGGGGCACACACAGCAGTTGGTGGCCGTGCGGCGCGGGGGTGTCCCACAAGTGGGTCACACTCACCTGCGTCGCACGGTCGCCATATAAGGCCAAGTGCGCGGGTGGGCGGGGCAGCTGGGAGGCGGGAGCGGGGAGGGAACAGAAAGAAAAAAGGGGCGTGGTCAGCGGTGGTGGCGGGAAGCGGGGAGCGGGGAGGGAGGACGGCGCGGTGGGCGGGCAGGCAGGCAGGAGGGCGCGAAGGGCTGAAAAAGACACGAACAAAATGCAGGCACAAATGTCAGGAGAAAAGAAAAACAGTTGACACGGGGAGAAGAGCAGTTTAAGCAAGCACAAATTTTTGACAAAACAAGCGAGAACAGACGCTATGAAAAAAAAAAATAGTTAACACGGGGAGAAGAGCGGTTAAGCAAGCACAAATTTTCGACAAAGCAGGCGAAAACAGACGCCAGCGGCGTCAGCCGGCAGCGAGGCAGAGGGCAGGCAAGGGGGCACACACAGCAGTTGGTGGCCGTGCGGCGCGGGGGTGTCCCACAAGTGGGTCACACTCACCTGCGTCGCACGGTCGCCATATAAGGCCAAGTGCGCGGGTGGGCGGGGCAGCTGGGAGGCGGGAGCGGGGAGGGAACAGAAAGAAAAAAGGGGCGTGGTCAGCGGTGGTGGCGGGAAGCGGGGAGCGGGGAGGGAGGACGGCGCGGCGGGCAGGCAGGCAGGAGGGCGCGAAGGGCTGAAAAAGACACGAACAAAATGCAGGCACAAATGTCAGGAGAAAAGAAAAACAGTTGACACGGGGAGAAGAGCAGTTTAAGCAAGCACAAATTTTTGACAAAACAAGCGAGAACAGACGCTATGAAAAAAAAAAATAGTTAACACGGGGAGAAGAGCGGTTAAGCAAGCACAAATTTTCGACAAAGCAGGCGAAAACAGACGCCAGCGGCGTCAGCCGGCAGCGAGGCAGAGGGCAGGCAAGGGGGCACACACAGCAGTTGGTGGCCGTGCGGCGCGGGGGTGTCCCACATGAGCATCGGTGCTCCTGTGCTCATGACGGAACCATTCCGTCATGAGGACAGGGGCACGAAATCCCTCTGCTGCAGACAGCAGAGGGATTTCCTTTTCTACCCCAGAGCCTCAGGATCCTCAGGAGCTCCCTGGTTTCTGTGAAAGGACGATCAGCGGGCACCTCGCGCTGTTGTAATGTCATAGAAACCGAAACTAAAATGAATTTCAGTTTCACTTTCTATGTGCTGAGGGGGCTATCCCAGCCCCCTGAGCACGTAGAAAGACGGGAGGGCGATCCGCAAGCAGGGATTCACTCACTAGACACCACGGAGGGGGGAGCGGCCCCTTGGGCAAGGGCCTTTGCTCCCCCCATAAAAATTTGGGCCAATTTAGTCTTTCAGCCCCCCCTGGGGGGCAGATGGGGCAGTAGCCCCCAATCTGCCCCCGGGGGGCAGAATGCCCACTAGATACCAGGGATTTTCGTTTATATTTCAATTAGGGGTGGGGACTGCTCAATATGGGCATGCCAATGCCCCCACCCCCCCAATCCCACTGGTCGCCAGGGATTTTTTGGGGCAAATCTGAATATGGGTGGGGGCTGCCCAAAATGGGCATGCCAATGCCCCCTGCCCTCCCCACAAAAATAAAAGACTTTCTGCACCCCGGGGGGCAGATGGAGACATTAGGCCCCAATCTGCCCCGCGAGGGGGCAAAAAGCCCAGCAGACGCCAGGGATTTTTTGGGGCAAATTTTAATTAGGGTGAGGGCATTGGCATGCCTGTTTTGGACAGCCCCTACCCTAATTAAAATTTTCCCAAAATAATCCCTGGCATCTAGTGGACTTTCTGCCCCCCCTGAGGTGCAGAGGAGGGCGGTAGCCCCTAATCTGCTCCCCTGGGGGGGTATAAAGCCCACTAGACACCGGGGATTTTTTGGGGCAAATCTGAATTAGGGTGGGGGCTGCCTAAAATGGGCATGCCAATGCCCCCACCCCTCCCCCACACAAATTACAGCCTTTCTGCCATTATCCCCCCAATCTGCCCCCTGGGGGACAAAAAGCCCAGTAAACACCAGGGGTAATTTTGGGCAAATTTTAATTAGGGTGGGGGCGGCACAAAACAGCCATGCCCATGCCCATGCCCCCACTCCCTTCCCCGCAAAAATTACAGCCTTCCTGCCCCCCATGGGGGGGAGATGGGGCAGTAGCCCCCAATCTGCCCCCCCGGGGGGGGGGGGGCAAAAAGCCCACTAGACACCAGGGATTCTTTTGGGCAAATTTTAATTAGGGTGAGGGCAGTGGCATGCCCGTTTTGGGCAGCCCCCACCCTAATTAAAATTTGCCCAAAAAAATCCCTGGCGTCTAGTGGACTTTCTGCCCCACCGGGGGGCAGATGGGGGCATTAGCCCCTAATCTTCCCCACCGGGGGGGCAAAAAGCCCACTAGTCGCCAGGGATTTTTGGGGGGCAAATTTGAATTAGGGTGCGGGCTGCCCAAAACAGACATGTCCATGCCTCCACACCCTCCCCTGCAAAAATTACAGCCTTCCTGCCCCCCCCGGGGGGCAGATGGGACAGTAGCCCCCAGTCTGCCCCCCCGGGGGTCAAAAAGCCCACTAGACACCAGGGATTTTTTTGGGCAAATTTTAATTAGGGTGGGGCTGCCCAAAATGGGCATGCCAATGCCCCCACCTGCAAAAATTACAGCCTTTCTGCCCCGCTGGGGGGAAATGGGTGCAGTAGCCCCCAATCTGCCCCCCCGGGGGGGCAAAAAGCCCACCAGATGCCAACGATTACGCTGGCTTTTTTTATGCGTGGGGGCTGCCCAGAATGGGCATACCAATGCCCCCACCCCCCAAAACAATAGCCACAGTGTTTATGCCCCCCTTGGCAACCCCACCCCCGATATCCCCCCCAGGGCGGCAGAAAGCCGACGAGGCACTGATTCGATTTAGCAAGATGCCTACCTGTGGATTTTGGGCCCTAGTGCAGCCGGCACGTAGGGAGACCTAGCAAACCTATACATTTTTGGAAACTAGACACCCAGGGGAATCCAGGATGGGGTGACTTGACTGGCTCTCACCAGGTTCTGTTACCCAAAATCCCTTGCAAACCTAAAAATTTGTCGAAAAAAACCCACATTTTCCTCACATTTCTGTGGTGAAAAGTTTTGGAATCTGCGTGGATCCACAAAATTCCAGCCAAACCACGTTCCCCAAAGCCTTCTGAGAAAAATGGTACCTCACTTGTGTGGGTAGCGTGTAGTGCCCGCGACAGGCAAGGGCCCAAAACCTATTGAGGCGACATCAAAATTACCTATCACAAAACAACCTGGTTTTGCAAGGGGGGTCCCATGAGTTTTTGGCCCCGGGCTCGGCGGCCATCTAGGAAACCCACCAAACCCACACATTTCTGAAAACTAGCTACCCGGGGAGTCCAGCGAGGTATGGCTTGCGTGGGTCCCCTAACGTTTTCCTACCCAGAATCCCCTGCAAACTTCAAATTTAGCTGAAAAAATCATTTTTTTTCTCAAATTTCTGTGTGGGAAAGTTCTGGAATCTACGTAGATCCACAAATTTCCTCCCACCCAGCGTTCCCCCAGGTTTCTCGATAAAAATGATACCTCACTCGTGTGGGTGTGTCAAGTTCCCGTGACAGGCAAGAGCCCAAAACCTATTGAGGCGACATCAAAATGACCTATCACAAAACAACCTGGTTTTGCAAGGGGAGTCACCTGGGTTTTTGGCCCAGGGCTCGGCGGTCATCTTGGGAAACTTCCAACCCCACACATTTCTGAAAAGTAGGCACCCAGGGAGTACAGTGAGGTATGGCTTGCGTGGCTCCCCCAACATTTTCCTACCCAGAATCCCCTGCAAATCTCAAATTTAGCTGCAAAAATCCCTTTTATGTGTGGGAAAGTTCTGGAATCTGGGTGGATCCACAAATTTCCTCTCAGCCAGCATTCCCCCAGGTCTCCTGATAAAAATGGTACCTCACTTGTGTGGGTAGGAAAAGTGGCTGAAACAGGAAATGGCCCAAATTGTATTGTGGAGACTTCAAAATTACCTAAAGCAAAACTACCTGGTTTTGGGGGGGGGGGCGCACCTTTTTTTTTGGTCTGGGACTTGCCGCCATCTAGGGAAACCTACGAAACCCACATGCTTCTGAAAACTAGACACCCTGGGGAGTCCAATGAGGTATGGCTTGCGTGGATCCCCCAACGTTTCCTTCGAATTTAGCTGAAAAAAACATATTTTCCACATATCTTTGCATGGAATCATCGTACTGGCACAAATATCCTACCACCCAGCATTCCCCTTGTTCTCCCGAGTAAAATTATACTTCACTTGTGTGGGTGTCCAAAGCAGAACTGGCTAAAAACGTATTTTTTAAAAAATATAGCGCTTAGAATTCTCGGTGCTATACTCTAAATCCCTATGTTTTGGGCTCTTCCTAGTCACAGGACTTTGGCCCACCCACACAAGTGAGGTATCATTTTACTCGGGAGAACAAGGGGAATGCTGGGTGGTGGGAGATTTGTGCCGGCACTTTGATCCCACGCAAAAATGTATCGAAAAAGTGCTTTTTTTCAGCTAAATTTGAGGTTTGCAGGGGATTCTGGGTAGGAAAACGTTGGGGGACCCACGCAAGCCATACATCGCTGGACTCCCCTGGATGTCTAGTTTTCAGAAATGTTTGGGTTTGGTAGTTTCCCAAAATGGCCGCCGAGCCTGGGGACAAAAACCCAGGTGACGCCCCTTGCAAAACCAGGTTGTTTTGTGACAGGTAATTTTGATGTCTCCTCAATAGGTTTTGGGCCCTTGCCTGTCACGGGAACTTGACCCACCCACGCGAGTGAGGTATCATTTTTATTGGGAGACCTGGGGGAACGCTGGGTGGGAGGAAATTTGAGGATCCACGTAGATTTTAGAACTTTCGCACACAGAAATTAGAGAAAAAAGTGATTTTTTCAGCTAAATTTTGAGGTTTGCAGGGGATTCTGGGTAGGAAAACTTTAGGGGACCCACGCAAGCCATACCTCGCTGGACTCCCTCGAGTGTCTAGTTTTCAGAAATGTGTGGGTTTAGTAGGTTTCCCTAGATGGTCGCCGAGCCCAGGGCCAAAAACTCATGGGACCCCCCTTGCAAAACCAGGTTGTTTTGTGATAGGCAATTTTGATGTCGCCTCAATAGGTTTTGGGCCCTTGCCTGTCGCTGGTACTTGACCCACCCACGCGAGTGAGGCATCATTTTTATAGGGAGACCTGGGGGAACGCTGGGTGGTAGGAAATTTGTGTGAGCCCGGTGATGCCACACATTCCCACACAAAAATGTGTGAAAAAAGTGATTTTTTCAGCTAAAATTGAGGTTTGCAGGGAATTCTGGGTAAGGAAACCGTTGAGGGATACACACAAGCCATACCTCCCTGGAAGCCCCGGGTGTCTTGTTTTCAGTAATGTGTGGTTTTGGTAGGTTTCCCTAGATGACCGCTGAGCATGGGGCCAAAAACCTAGGGAACCCCCTTGCAAAACCAGGTGGTTTTGCGATAGGCAATTTTGATGTCGCCTCACTACGTTTTGGGCCCTTGTCTGTCGCAGGTACTTGGGCCTCCCACACAAGTGAGGCACCATTTTTATTGGGAGACCTGGGGGAACGCTGGGTGGTAGGAAATTTCTGTGAGCCCGGTGATGCCATACTTTCAAACACAGAAATGTGTGAAAAAAGTGATTTTTTCAGCTAAAATTGAGGTTTGCAGGTAATTCTGGGTAAGGAAACGTTGGGGGATCCATCTAAGCCATACCTCCCTGGAAGCCCCCGGGTGTCTAGTTGTCAAAAATGTATAGATTTGCTAGGTTTCCCTAGGCTTCAAAAACTACAGCTAGGCACTTTTCCAAAAAAGGGTCATTTTTCACTGCGAAATTAAGTAGTGACCACGTTGCGTTTTGCGCCATTTCCTGTCGCGGGCACTAGGCCGACCCACACAAGTGAGGTACCATTTTTCTCGGAAGACTTTGGGGAACGCTGGGTGGGTGGATCCACATAGATTCCAGAACATTCCACCACAGAAATGTGGGAAAAATGTGGGTTTTTTGACAACTTTTTAGGTTTGTAAGAGATTCTGGGTAACAGAACCTGGTGGGAGGCAGTCAAGTCACCCCATCCTGGATTCCCCTGGGTGTCTAGTTTTCAAAAATGTATAGGTTTGCTAGGTTTCCCTAGGTGCCGGCAGAGCTAGGGTTCAAAAACTACAGCTAGGCACTTTGCCAAATTGAGGTGTGTCCACGTTGCGTTTTGCGCCGTTTCATGTCGCGGGCACTAGGCCGACCCACACAAGTGAGGTACCATTTTTCTCGGAAGACTTAGGGTAATTGAGATTTGTAAAGCAACTGTTATTACCTATTGATTTCTGCTGCATTTCTGCCTTCCAAATGAAAGACATTGTGTAAAAAATAAGTCATTTTGAAAAATGACCGATAATTCTCATGCTAGTATGAGTATTCCCAATTTCGAAAATGTGCAAATATGTACTGTTTCTAAACTTTATAATTTGTTCCCATTTCAGAAATAAATAGGTGTCTTTCATACCGATTTTTCCATGTATACATTTTTCCACAATAATTGCTAAATACCCGAAACATAATAAAAAAACATTGCAAATTGCTGCACAGTTTTTGACTCTGGGTTCGTCGGGTTCTTGGTGAACCTACAAGTCCTATATATTCCCACAATCAGGAAGGTCCAGCAGATGTAACGGTATATTGCTTTCAAAGGGCTGTCATAATTAGAAGAAGTTACAGGTGAAAACGTTGACACAAAAGGCTGTTTTTTTCAACTAATTTTCAATTTTTCCTTTATTTAACTGTCAGTTTCTATAAAGAAACCTTGATGGATCTACACAAATGACCCCTTGCTGAATTCAGAATTTCGTCTACTTTTCTGAAATGTATAGCTTTCCAGGATCCATTATTACTTTCATACCCATCTCTTCCATTAACTGGAAGGAGTTTGAAAGCACAAAAAATAGCAAAAATAGGCTATGTCCCAGAAAAATGCCAAAACTGTGTAAAAAATGTGGTTTTCTGACAAAAGTCTGTCATTCACTAAAAGCTGGGGAAATGGTGATTTCAGCCCCACAAACCCTTTTTTGATAACATTTGCAGGGAAAAACCCAGACGCTTTCATTTGCAGTCCGTTTTTCACATTTTTCCACAAAAAAACACATTTTGGTGTATTTTGGCTAATTTCTGGGACCCCTCCAGGGGAATCCACAAACCCTGGGTACCTTTAAAATTCCCATGATGTTGGAAGAAAACGACGCAAATTTGGCGTGGATACCTTATGTGGTCAAAATGTTACAGGGGCCTAAACGTGCACTACCCCAAATAGCCAAAAAAAGGCTTAGCACAGGGGGGAAAAGGACTAGCAGCGAAGGGGTTAAACACTGTTTTGCCTCCATTGCTGCTGTTGGGCTGCCTGGAGATGGGTCTTCATACTCCTGCCTGCCTTGCTCCCAGGATGGGCTGGGCCAACGCCAATGCCAGCTCCTGCTCTGACACCATAAGTGCTATAAAGCGCTTGGATTTTTTCCGTGGCGCAGGATGCCACCATTGCAGCTGTTGGACTGCCTGGAGAGGGGACTCCATACTCCAGCCTGCTTTCTCTGCTGCAGTAAGTGCTATAAAGCGCTCTAATATGTCCCACAACACGGGACCCACGCGGGCCATAGCAGGGGCGTAACACAGGCCCTCGCATTCCCCTCAGTGCGGTGGGGGCCCCGAGCTGCAGGGGGCCCCCAAGCTCAGTGGGCCCCCTTGGCACAGTACTTATGCCTGAGCGCCCCGGAATAAATCCAGAGCGGGGGCCCCTCCGTGTATATTGCAGGAGGGCCCATTGAACTTTCGTTACGCCACTGGGCCATAGGCGGGCCTGTCCACATCCGGAAATGCTAGGGCTGGGCCACCCCCTTGATCTCTTACCTGCCGTAACTTTTGTAATCCAGGACGTTGTAGTACCTCACTACTTCATTTGAATTCTTGACTGGTAGGTAGCGAAAAATGAACTTTTAAACATTGTGTTCCACTTTGTTTTATGAGGAGAGCTTTGAGTCCTGTTATATCTTACATGGGAAGATGTTGTGGCTGGGTGCGGGGGTCCTGCTTGCTATTGTATGAGCTGGGACTGTCAATGATTTCTATTATCCTGTTTGTTAAAAGTTTGCTTAAACTATTCTTTTCACTTGGGAAGTCTGTTGTTGCCAGGATTATCACTCGGCCACTCTCTCTAGCGCTGTTTGTTGATTACAGCCAGTGTTAGAAGTATTTTATTTAAAAGAGGTTGAGCTTGCAAACCTCAAGGCCCCTCGTTGGGTGAGATTTGCATCCTACAGCCAACCTGGATAGCATCCTAAGTGTTGGTAGGACATTAAGTTCCTGGTGGTGTGATGCTGTTTCAATAATTTGAGACATCTGCAATTTCAACCAGTGTTTTGTTCTGTGGAGATATTTTGGTTCAAATTAGTGGGGGCGTCTACTTTAGTTTTTAATTTGGTGAGAATACAGTTGTGACAACCTATTTCTTACACCTACCTATTCTAGTTATGGGGAAGCGGAAGGCTACTGACGTTGCTACCATCCCGAATAAACCCAATAAATGTGCTAGGAAAACAAAGATGTAACCGCCCTTGACCAAATTAATGACTCAATAGAAGAGGTTCAAACAATTTAGCACCCGCCTTTACCTTCTCAGACCAGTGGTCCCAAGAGGAGAGCTAAATTTACACTTCTGAGTTTCTTTGGCAAAAAACCCGATAGGATATGGACTAGCACCAATAGGGCACCCCTTCGCCCAGTTTTCCCCTTTAATCAGATGCAGCAGGGGGAATTACTAATACTCGGTCAGTTTGCCCATCTCTACTCCTCAAACCAGTGGTGATCTGTTCCAATAGATTCTCGGCCTTGATTGGGAAGGATCTAGAAGGTCTGGCAGCTTCAGAATGTAGGAGGGAGGAGGGTAGTTTAATCACTCGGTCCCATGACTGTACATCCAATTTGTATGAAATAGTGCTTGCTCTGCATAATGAAGTGGTGGGCCTAAAGGAAAAGTAGAAAATAAATTACTGCGACTGACATGAATACCCAGATCACTAACTTCCAGACCTGTGCTGCTAATCTACCTCTGCCTATGCCTCCTTGCCTTTCGCTGCCACCTGCTCAAACCATCACAGAAGCTTCAAGGAAAATGACAGGCTACCTATCGCTTACAATCTAAGAGACATCAGGAAAAGCAGCGGGACAGAGGCTGTAGACTGCACTCTAGACGTGCCCAAAATTGGTCAGGTATTAATACTGTAGGGCTCCCTGGTGAAACTATTATCCCAGGGTGCATCAGGGTATTACAAAGAGGGCATGTGAGGCATGGCCAGTTGGATAGGGATTTGTGGGATCCTACCTAGAGGAGATCTACCATTGCCCGACCCCGTAAGGGTAATTACAACTTTAAATTGATTAATGTCCCTAAGCGATACAAAGTTTGATTTGAGAGTAGAGAGTCACTGCTTAATAAAGTCCTATTTGTTTTTTGTAAACCTTTTTATTAAAGTTTTCTTATGCAGACAGAGTATACAAGCATAATCAGCATCATTTGCAGTTTTTTATCAATCAGTTACAATAAATTGCCAACATGGTGAACAAGTGGGTATATTAAGTGTTTGAAGGCGTTTATTGTCTATCATACATTGTTTGTGTGAGGCTGGGTGCACTTGATCTGTAGTGATGGGCTTGGTTGTTAGGATCTCATTAGAGTAACTCCGCCGCAGTTGTGGGAGCATGCGAGTGTCGTTTTTACCACATCAACTAGGGTGGTAACTTGGGGATGTAGAATCAGGATAGGGGTGCAGGGCTGTACCTACAAGTATTCTTCTGTTGTTTGTGGTTCACCAGTGGTCGCTTCCCCAATGTGGCGTGTGTGGGCTACGTATGGGTGAGGGGGGTTGGTTCCTCCCGGGTATTGGTGCGTTGGATGTTGGGGGTTGAGGGGTGTTGCGACATCCGAGTGGCTGACAGGAATACTGTGGGTGTCTTGCACGTCTGCTTGAACTCGTGTAGGAGGGCTGGCCATTCTATGGAAATAGGGTTGCGGCGTACACCCTTTACCTCTTCTAACCTGATTGCTTTTCCTTCTGCTGCTCCCCATTTTATGGCCGCCCCCCTTCTATTGGGGGACCCGTGGGGGAACGCCAGTGCATTGTGATGCAGCGTTTCACTAGAAGTATGGCTAACACTGCAAATTGTGTTTCTATTTTTTGCTTTTTTTGGCGTTGAAATATTCCCAGGGCGCATGCCTCCCATGTGTTGAGGTTTGTCAGGCCAGTGATTGTCTGTAATGTGGTGTGTATTTCGGACCAGTAGGGCTGCAGTTCGGGGCATGTCCAAAGCATATGCACAAATGTGGCACTGTGCTGGTGACAACGGGGGCATTTGAATTGCTCTGTGGGATAAAAATGCTGAAGCTGCGCTGGGGTGAGATACGCTCGGTGTAGTATGTGAAATTGAATATTTTTGAAGCGCTGGTTGCGCGATACTTTCTTATAGTGTTGTAGGACTCTAAGCCTTCCCTTGTCATGAAGTGTCCAGGCGAATTCTTCTTCCCATTTCTCTCTAAGTCGCGTTAGCGGCGAGGCCGTAAGCGTTATGATGGATTTGTAAATCCATGTAATTAGGTAGCACCTTGTGTCCATGTTTAATATCGCATGTAGAGTGAGGTGTGTCTGTGGCTCTCCGTCCGTCAGATTCCATGTGTTCCTACAGTCTGTAATGAGCGGCCTATGTAGGAGAAATTGCCCCAAGGGGAGCCAACTTCCTTCTGTTAGACTCTCAAAGGTGGCCAGTTGGCAATCCGTAAATAGTGCATATTCTGTCCAGACCTGCATGTCTCGGGAGGTGTAATGGTCGCACCCCTTGGAGAGTCCTGCTAGTGGCAATAATGGGGAGTATAGTGGCGTAGCGTGGGAGAGGCAATTGTGTCTGAGCGTACAAGACCTCGCTACTTTCACCAGGATGGGATGAGCCGGATTCGGTTTAGTGTCCGGGAGTAAAGGTCAATGCACCGCGGGGAGCGTCAGAGGTCCCGCCTGCGTGTCCGTCTCTTCGATTTGGGGCCCCGTTGTCCAACGTGATAGCCATTGTCATTGCGCTGTGAGGAAATAGGCCTGAAAGGATGGGGCTCCCTGACCGCCCTGGTCGTGTGGAAATTGTAGAGTCGCTAGGGCACCCCTACGGCGTCCTCGCCCCCAAATCAGTGAAACCAGCAGGGAGTTTAACTCCCAACAAAAGGATTGCAAGGGGGATCACCGGGATGTTCACGAAGTAATAGAGGAGGCAGGGTACCACCACCATCTTTGACAGGGCTACTTTCCCAATGGGAGCTAGGGGTAGTGTATGCCAGAAGTCAACTTGGTATTTAACACTTCTTAGGGCTCTGTAGTGGTTGCCCTCCAGGAGTTCCCTCAGGGTGTGATACAGCCTGATGCCTAGGTATCTTGGGTCATCCCCATACCATGCCAGCCTGACCGTCGCGGCTCGTATTTCCTGGTGCCAAGCATCCAGGTGGAGAGGGTAGGTAGTTGACTTTCCCCAGTTCACGTTCAGTCCCGCGGCCTTTCCGAACTCGTCCAGCATGGCCCGGAGCAGAAAGAGGTCCATTGTTACATCCCTGATATAGATAAAGAGGTCATCCGCGTATAGTGATATGCTGTGAGTGCATCCCTGCAGCGGTATCCCACAATGTTTCCCTCCCTCTCGCAGTCTGATCGCCAGTGGCTCCATTGCAAGAGCGAATAGGAGAGGGGACAATGGACATCCCTGGCGCGTTCCGCGGGTCCCTTGGAGAGAGAGCGACATGTACCGGCCTATGCAAACCTGGGTCACGAGGTGCGTGTACAGTAGTTTGATAAGTGCCCCTAGGTAGGGGCTGACTCCCATTCGCAGCAGGACCACAAATAGGTATTGCCATGCTAGGGTGTCAAATACCTTCTCGAGGTCCAGCACGAGGCACGTGGAATGTGGGAAACGGTCCTGCACCCCGTCCTGGACGGGGAAGAGCCTACGGATGTTCTGGGAAGTATTCCTCCCTGGCACAAATCCGCACTGGTCAGGGAGCACCAGGTTGGGAAACATCTCTGTGAGTCTGTCTGCCAGAATCTTGCCTAATACTTTACAGTCCGCCGTGAGCAGAGGTATTGGCCTGTACGATGTTCTATAAAGGGGGTCCCGGTTTGGTTTGGGGAACATCACAGGTATGGTCTCGCGCATGGATTTGGGAAGTGTTCCAGCTTCAAGTGCTGCCTTGTAGTACATATCTAGTCTCTGGGCCAATTAGGAGGAAAATGTGCTATAGTATTCTATTGGAAAGCCATCGTGGCCTAGAGCTTTCCTGTCAGCTGCTGCTAGCTGTGTTATGGTAATCGAGTCCAGGATTTTGTCTATATGTTCCCCTCTATCTGGCTGTGGCTCTCTGTATAGCTTCTTGTAGTACTCATGGAAGGATTGTGGGATCTCTGATGGTGTGTAAGTGACTGCGCGTGCTGAGTTAATGATGCTGGGAATGGGTTGCATATCTAAATTTTTGCCTTATTAGCCAGACTAATAGGGTTCCAGCTCGATTCCCTTCTCCGTGGGCTCTAGCGGCATAGGCACGGAAATTGTATCTGCGGAGGTCTGCGCAGGCCTCTGAATAATTGGTTTTGGCCTCTGCTAATTGTACAGGAGGGATCGCATTTATGTCTACTTCTTTGGATATTTGTGCAAGGTGCAGCTCTGTCGTTTGAATTGTCTGTTCAGGTGTTTTCCATACACCCATGATTTCCTAATGCAGGCTCCCCTCATGACTACATTGAAGGCATCCCACTCTAATGTTCTAGAGGTTGTCGTGTTCGCGTTGTCAGCGAATTAGTGCTGTATGTTGTCCCTTTGCTCTTGTTGAAAAACTGGGTCCCCAAGACAGTCACAAGGGAGTTGCAATGTGGGAATTGGTGGCGTGGGTGGGCGCCATCTGAGGGTTACCTCATGTGCGTCATGATCTGAAAGCACCCTGCCCAGGTAATATGAGTGTTGGATCATGGGGAGAATCGTGGAAGTGCTGAGAAACTGGTCCATCCTCACCGTAGATTATGAGGGATGGAGTGAAACTGTTGCGGGGATTCTGCACATACACAGAAATATGCGCAGAAAAACAGGACCTCGGTGTATAGGGGTTGTACCATCCTATCACCTTAGTCCTCAAAATCCCAAAACCGACTAGCTATAGTGTCTCATTCGTTCGCCTACATAATCACAAAGCTACAAATGATTAGACAACCCAGAAGACAACACTCCCGACTCTCTCAGGAAACACAGTAGCAGGACATACCCTTTCGCTCACTCACTCATGCTTGGCCACAATAACAATAACAATTGTCAGAGTCACGTTTATATGTATACAGTGGATAAAGGGCTATACGGCCTAACCACCCTCCCATTGGTAAGTTGAAGTTTAATATATAAAGAAAGATCTCTGGGCTTTGTCAGCAGACCACATACCTTAGTGCCTAGATGGAAGTTTTACATCATAGGAACAGCATAGCTCTTCTCCATGGAAAGGTCTCTCTCCAAGTGTGTGTTTAAACAACATGCATCCCCGTAAAATAAAAGCACAAGTTTTCAGCAGTGCAGCTGTGTTAGCATGTTTTGTCTAGGTACTAGGGACTGACCAGAACAGAATAACAAGGGGCATTGTTTATCGATCTTTCACATCGTGTTCAGACTAAACTCCAGGAAGAGGCAGTGAACGTGGAAAGCAGACAGGTCTAATGTGAAAGGCACAAACAGAGTCTTGCAAAATAAAGTCATGTAGTAACGTGCACAAAAGCAGCATCATGGCAGCAGAGCTCATGCTAACTTAGCAATGTCGACAATGACCCTAACGGCCATATAACAAAACAAGTAGAGTTTAGTTGTCGGGTGTGTATGCCGCCAAGCGTCGGTTAGTGTCCAGTGGTTTGACCATGCGCGGAAGTGGGCTGTCTGCGCTTGGGCATGTGAGGTTGGGTTGGGGGGGATGAGATCTGTCCAGGTTGAGATCTAGTGTGCAATTGAAGTCTCCCTCTAAAATCCATGGTGAGGTGGTGAATTGGGCTAAGCTCTTCGAAAGTATCTTCCAGAACTCTGCTTGCTCTGTGTTTGGTGCATAGATACTACCTATTAACACAGGCTGTCCATCTAACCTTCCCTCCTATAGGGCGTACCTTCCTTCAGTATCCATCTTCCTACTGGTCTCTAAAAAGGGGGTTGCCGATTGGAGCCAGATTAATGCCCCTCGCACATATGCTGAGCCTCACCACTTCTTTTGAAGTTTACTGAGTTCCCCTTTAGTGAGGTGAGTCTCCTGTAGGAGTATGATTTGCGCTTTCTGACGTTTGATGTACGCTTGAAGAGCATACCATTTCTGAGCTGTGTGGATGCCCCGGGCATTTAGAGTGAGAAACATAATTTCTGTCATGGGGGCCATAGGGGCTTGTAGAGTGTACGGCGGGGGGAGGGGGTATCCCGGGGAACCAACCCAGTGCCCCTCGGTTGAGAGAAACAACATCTGATGTGAGGTCTGATTGTGCCGGTGTGTAAGGGAGCCCTGCATGTAGAAGTAGGTGTGGGGTTGGGATGTAACTCGGGGTTAAACCACAAATGCTGCAGGTAGTAAACCCAATACTTGGAATCTGCTGCAACGGAAAACACATCCAAACTGGTACGATCATGTACCTTTTAGAGATTAGTGAGGGGAGTTCTGTGAGCGTCTGGTTCGTGCTTAACTCTGAGACTCCTGCACGGGATGGGGGAGTTTTGGGCCCTGTGGGTCTGCATGTGTAGTTAGCTGGGGTTATTGCATCCCAGTGGTCTTGCGGCCTGGCCGCGTGCGTCGCACCATGTGCTTTTTGTGGGTATGAGGTGGAGTGTAATTGCTGCGGGAGCGTATGGTGTGGGCTGTTGCTTGGCAACCTTATATGAGTGTGTCTGCCATTTGCGGGGTTACTGTGGGTAGGGTCACTGAGTCCTCGTCTGAGCTGCAAGATCCCTTGGGCTCTTCTTCTGGCGTGAAAATGTGTGGGCTATCTTTGTTGTCCGATGCTGAGATGTGTGACCCCAGTTCCGCCGTCGCTTGGTTTGCTTTCCGTCTCCCTGCTATGACATTTTCCAGATTTGTGGAGGTTAGTGTCTTGTTTTGTATCTGTGCTTCTGATCTATTTTGGGTGCTCTTTGACCTGCGCCTCGGGGGTCTGGAGACGTTTGCCTTTTTTGGATAGGCGTTTTGTAGGTCTTGATTTACTTGTGGGTTCAATTCTAGCCAGTCCAGGGCTTCTTGAGGATCTGTAAAAAAGTGTGACGCCTCATTGTGTATTATTTTGAGCGTCGCCGGGAACAGGAGAGAATACTGCACATTGTTCTCCCAGAAATGACGGCCTCTTCCATTGTACTGCCCTAGAGTAGTCTTAGAAGAGCATGCCTTGCTTGTCTTCCACTATGATGGGGCTGTTCTGCATGGCGGCCCTAAGTATGGCTTTTCTGTCCCGGAAATGAAGAAGTTTAACTAGCATAGGATGTGGGAGTGAGCCCGAGGGTGGGCCCCTCGCCGGCACTCGGTGCGCTCTCTCAACCAAAAAGAATGCGGCCAGTTCTCCATGCGGCGTGCAGGATTGGAGCCAGGCCTCTACATATTAGATTGGTTCTTTCCCTTCCACCCTCTCCGGTAGGTTCAGTATGCATAGGTTACTGCTCCTGGAGCGCCCTTACAGGTCGTCTGTCTTGTCTTATAGTAGCGTCACTCATGCTTGTAGCTCTTTCAGAGAGTCTTGCTGTGCTTTAGCTTGTGGTTGGAGGATCACCATGGTTTTTTCCCCGTCCGCCACTTTGTCTGCTAGCTTCCGGTGGTCATCCCGGATTAGGTTGAGGTCTGTGGCTAGGGTGCCGAACTGTTCCTCCATGGTTACACGCGGATGTATGATGGTACAACGCGTACCATCACAACGCGGTATGTTACATCGCGGTTTTGACAACGCAAGTCGTTACATCGACTTGCGTTGGAGGGCGCTGGATTTAGGAATAGTGTGAATTACTATTCCAACTCCAGTCTACGTACAGTAGGGAAGGTGTTGGAATAGTAATTCACACTATTCCTTAGTCTAGAGCGCCCTCCAGTGCAAGTCGGTGTAACGACTTTCGTTGTAAAAACTATGATGTAACCATACCGCTTTGTAATGGTTGCGTGGTAAAGGATGTTTCCCTTACACGCATGTGTTCTATAGCTGCTAGGATTTTGTCGCGTTTGTCTGACATGGCAGCGTTGGTGATGGGGTCTGTAGTTTGGGCTTCTTCGGCTGGTGATTTGGATCATCCCACATTGAGAGGCTATGGTCCCCCAGTCGTTTTTGGACTATGGCTGCTGTCTTTTGTGACGGTTTTGGGCATCCAAGGGGTTCTGTTAAGTGATTAACATAGTCGTTGAAGGGTCACCGGTTACCCTCCATTGATTCCTTGGACTGTGTTTTTAAGCAGGCAAGGCTTTCTGGTGCCGATGTGGCATTGCCCTATGTGTGCTGGTGTTACAGTTCAAGGAGTATAGGAGGGGAGGACGACGCCTGATTTGGACTTGCCTCCACTGCCTTGCGCCGTCTGTCTGAGATCTGGCGCAGTAGAGTTGTCTTTGTGCTGTGGTTATTTGGCCAACTGTCTGTTATTCCTGGATTGTTGGCCTGTGTCTGTGTGTATCTGCATCTCCGCCTCCTCCGACTACCTTCCCTTGCCTATCTCTGTCCGGGGGGCCGGAACCTCTCTCTTTTGTCAAAGTTTGTGCTAGCGGTTTTAGAGGCTCAACCTCATGTGGTACTGATCCTCCCTTGGTTGCGGCACGTATACAGGGCTCTCCTGTTGTCCTCCTTCTTATGTGGAGGTGGGGGTGGTGATGTCTTCTGTATTGGCCTTGGTGACCCGTTCTTCGGAGCAGTTTGACTTGGCTCAGTGTGTAAGATTGTGGACACTGTTGACTCCCATCATTCCCCTGGTATCTGTCGCCTGTGGAATGGCGAGAGTTTGGTGGTTGAGTCATCGTGGGGTGGAGGAGGAGCTATTGGTTGCACCCCGGAGGGAAGCGGGGAGAGACGAAATGAGCCTTAGACTCACCGGTGGCCCATCGTTGCCTCTGGCTGCGTCTCCCTCACAGCCTCTTACTCGGCCTTCACGTCTGGCCTCACCCCCTTCAAGTGCCTCTTGTAAGCCTTCAAGTTAGCCCTCGAGTCCAAGTTGTCACTTCACTGGGGGCCCCGCGTCGTTCGCGTCTCTCTCCCAGGGTCCCACGTTGGAATTTCTCGGGTTGATGCCAATCTTTGTGTTTTGGTGGACGTCGGTCTTGCTCGCAAGCCCACCCAGGGCGACTCCGCCCCCGCTCACTGTGTGTTCACAGGCTCGCAGCTCTTAGGGCCTCCTTCTCTCTTGTTGCCATTATCGTGCAGGCGCCATGTTGAGGTCAGGCATGTTACCCCATGCCCGCCCGGGGGTGCCTTCTCACTTCTGCTCTCTGTCTGCCTCCCAGTTAATATTCAGCCCCTTTAGAAGCTCCGGTGTTAAGAGTTACCACCTGCCACGGGCCCCCCCAGCATTCGCGCTACTACCCTGGGGCTCCCCGCGCAGGGCACTCAGCATCGGAGACAGCAGCCAAGTTTCTGATGCCTGTGTGCTGGCCTTGTGCGCGTTTTCTTCTCCGGGGTGCGCTAGCTGCGTTCGACGTACCTTCCCTGCATTTCGGCTTCCCGGGGCGCAATGATGAAAACGGTCACTGCTAGGCAGGCGCCATGATGGAATCAGGTGCCAGGCCCATGCTCGTCCAACAGTGCTAATCCACGCTTATGCTGTCCTCCATCGTTGTCTCAATCGGTGCCTCTGGTGATCCGGGCTCTGAATGAGGTGCTCTGGCAGCTTTGCAGGTCCTCGCTGTGGAGGACGGACGACGCTTGTTGGGCCCTCGCGCGGAGCCTCAGCAAAACATGTCCACCAACGTGGCTTGTTAAGCCACGCCCCCCCACAGGTTAATAAAGTTCTATACTGGCTGAGGAGTAATTATAAATGCAAGTCGATCATCATGTCGGACATCCAGAATGTACGAAGGAAATCACTAGATTCAGAGATGCAGGATACATTTGAGATATAGGTCGTTTCCAGGGAAATCTTTGATGGTCTTTTGGCAATAGAAGCCTATGACATTCATACATCAGGAACAGGGATTCAGCTTGCTTTTTTCAATGATTGTGACTGCAGCTGTTCCACTGGTCTGACAAGGGGTGGCCACAGGAGAGAGCGACACTTGTCTGGGGTTGACTGACTGTCTTCTGACATCACTAGCGAGTCTCTCACTCCGGAATCCATTGTAGAAGATGCAGGGGGACTGCCACTCCTGACAGTAGCATCATTAGATAGCACTTTGGGAAGTGGAGACCCTATATTAGAAACTCCACAGGAACATTGTATCATTGATATACAGTTGCAGGTTCTTTCATGGAACATCGCAGGTATACGTAGTAATCTGGTTGATCCACTATGGGGATCCTACATTGACTCTTCATCTATGTCTGTTTCAAGAGACCTGGGGCCTAGAATCATCATACAGATCAATGTTTGTAACATACGCCGTGGACGCGCTTCTCTCCCCGTCTGGTCATCCTACAGGGGGCCTCCTGATTTGGGTAAAAGTTTCCCTTGGGTGGGTCATTGAGCGACTGATACTTGAGACACCAGACATTTTAGGATTAACTACAAGGGCCACTACTGGTTTCATTATTAATCGCTATAATAAATATGTTCGTAGTTTGCTCAGTAAAAGTATATCCTTAACTCTAGGTACCCTCGACTGCCATTTATTGTCACTACCTTATCAACTGAACGCCATTATAGGAGGTGATTTTAATACAGCTTTTGAGCCACTGGATTATATTTCATGGGTGACTGAACCGGAAGAAGCGGCCATTCTGGAACTTAATGCTCCTCCTTTAAAATCTTGCTCTCCTGTTACTTCATAGTTAGCCCTGTTTCCGATCTCTCACACGGTTTGGGTGTGGAACGGCAGATCCATTTCTGACTTTGCTAGGGTGTATACATTTCACAGAGGGGCTGCCAAGAGTAGAACAGATTATGTACTCTTTTCCCTCAATCTCTGGCCCTGGCTGGTGTTGTAGATATAGCTGAGAGTGATCATAATCCATTACACCTAATTCTCAAATAAGGGCTGTTAGTTACCTCCGTACAAACAAGGTTCCTGAGGAACGTTACCATTGATAATTCCAATAGGGTCCTTAAGTGGTACAAAATTATCTACTATCCCAAGCTTCTTGCCTCAATCTATGAGCATTTTGATTCAGCCTTCTTGCCTTATATAGATTGCAATCCGCATGTTATAGCTATCCTTAATATCCACAACCATCTGCCCAGTGCTATAGGAGGACTTTTTCAGGTCAAGGTAGGTTCCAGTGGCACAAAAAGAGCCACTACTAAAGCAGCCCAATGGTTTACTAAGGATTGCAGGCACACAAAAACCTGTTTGTTATTAGCTATTAGAACATTAAACCCTCAACGAATTCGCAAAGCTAGATGCCTTTACAAAGAGGTACTAGAGATGAGTAAAAAGGAATGGGACGAAGAAAATTGGCAAAATCTGTTGGAGGCTTCTAAGAGCAATTATGTTTCCTTTTTCTGGCATATAATTGCCCACGGCAGTTTAAAAGCTCATACTACAACAATCTTCCATATAAAACACCAGACTTGGATACAACATTTTACAAAACTCTATTTTACATCACATCTAGGAGGGTGCACTCATGACATTAACCCTGGCCCTAAGGGCAACGGTGATACACCGATCCCAGGGTGTCATATATTTTCCTGAAAAATCACCAAGGCAGCAATTCTGTCCCCAAAGCCTGGGAAAGCCCCCAGATTAGACTGCATCCCGGGTGATCTGTATCATTCTGAGGTTTGGATTTGGGCCCCATATATCAATGTTTTGTCAAATGCTAGTATGGCCAGAGCTCCCTTACCTGATTCTGGGAGGGGAGCTGTGATTATTCCTATCTATAAAAAGGCTGTTAGTTCAGACCCTAGTAAATACTGGCCCATTAGCCTTATTGATAGATTACAGAAGGTGTTTTGCCCCCAGGTCCTTGATAAACTTCAGGGGTGGATTATTGATAACGATGTCCTTTCCCCATTTCAGGCTGGGGTTAGAACCAAGGTGGGAACTGCGGACCAAGTTCTTAGATTTTCTTTGATCCAATGGAAGTACATTGGGATCCTGAAGGGTCATTTACATGTAGCCTTTCTTGACCTGTGAGCTTCTTTTGATCTGGTCCCTAGAACTACATTTTGGGACTTTGTCAGGTCAATGGGATCTTCATCTTATCTGCTAGGGATCTCCAATCAATCAGGGATTTGTGAAGCGTGCTACTCACCCGTAAGGTTTTCAAGGCACAAGGTTGCACGAGGACAATTTTGCTCAAGTCCGGTGGGGACCAAAAGGGGAGCTCACGGAGAAGATAAAAGTCACTAGTGGGGTGCGGCAGGGGTGCGTTCTTGCCCCTACCCTTTTTTCATAGTTTTTTAATGAAGCGTTTGACTTATTTCTGGAATGTATCCATAATGCCCCTAAAATTGGTGGCGCTCCCATACCCAGTTTATTATTTGAAGATGATACAATGCTTATTTCAAAGACAACAGTTGAAATCCAGAATTTATTAAATACATTCCAGGATTTCTGTAACCGAAGAGGGCTTGAGATTAATGTAACAAAAACGAAGTTTATGACTGTCAGGCCTCATAGATCATTTAGGGCGAACCTGACAATGGGGGGCTCAGTGCTTGAAGAGATGAAATCTTCAGATTATCTGGGCATAAGGATTAGCAGCTCCTGCTCATGGCATACGATTTCAATCTTTATTCTCGGTCTCTTGGACCATCAAAGATAAAAGTACATAAAAAGAACTTTGAGCATTTAACAATATTTAAAACAGGTTCAGTCAATCAAATACCTTAAAAAAAATGTCATATTCCAAAACATTTAAAAACATTAAAATAATCTTAAAAAGTACGCCAATAAGTTATACTTTGAACTTTATACAGAGGCCCCTGTTTTTAAAATGCGAGATCGAACATGCCACATTGCCATCAAATACTTTGATAATGCAAAAACGATCGGAGGTGACAAATCAGTTTTAAGAATTCTGAATGCCTGTGAGTAATTCCTAAAGCCCATGTTTTTAAGAATAGGTAAAAGCCAATATTTCCTCGCTCTTTGATAAGCTTTACAGAAGAGAGTCACGTGTAGATCATTCTCATGAGGGTATGTGCAGGCAGGACACAGCTCTACCCCCGGGGGCCTAAACCAGGAACTCGTAAAGGCCCTCAGTGGGAGAGATCCGTATCTCCATTGTAGGTATAACTTTCTTGCCAGCACAGGACCCATTCCATCCAGTACACTTTCCATTTTATAGGAATCTTTCAGTTGTATAAATGCGTAGGTTAAAGATCCCATCCGTGTATTGGCTATACAATTTGACAATTTCAACTGATAGTATAGTTGTGAAAGTGCCTTCCTAGAAATCCTGTTACATGAGTTTAGAGGGTCGATCCAAAGTTCGGAAAGACCTAGACTTTCACATGTACTCTTTATGTATTTTAGCCATGGGATTTTAGAAATAATTGGTAAGGCCATGAACTCTTGGAGCTCTTTTCTATAATCCTCGAGGTCTTGGCTGCTCCATATTCTTCGCCAAAGGGCCAGGGGCTTAAGTCCTAGCTCCTCGGCGATTGGCCTTAGGCCTAGATCCAATCTTAGGGGCACCAGTGGGGTACTCGAGGGAAGGGCCACTAACTGCCTGAGGAACCTGTTCTCAGTTGTTGTTAAATTATCTGTGGATACATGGCCCCAGAGCTCCGCCCCATAAACAACTGAACCCCGAGCTTGAGATTTATAGATCTGTATCATGGGGCCCAGAGGGCGATATATGGATTTACCGACCATTCTTAGGATTCCCCCCGTCTTCTGCGATAGTTTCAAATTTGCCCTAGCCAGATGGGTCCCCCAGGTCATTTTCTCATTCAGGGTAACCCCCAAATATTCAAATGTTGTGACCCTCTCCAGTCTCACCTTACCTAAGAGGGGGTTTGGACGTGTTGAAGGTGTTGGGTTCAGAATCATGAACTTTGTCTTGGAGGCGTTAATCTCTAAACCCCTCTCAATACAAAATTCCAAAAACCCGTCCACTATCCTTTGAATTCCCATGGGGGATTTGGAGAGCAGCAGGGTGTCGTCTGCAAACATTACAGCGGGCACCCTGCTGCCGTTTAATCTTGGAGCATCAATGTCATTTATCCTGGACAAGTGGGCGATTACCCCGTTGACAAAGAGGCAGAACAGGGTGGGTGCTAATACACATCCCTGCCTCACCCCCCTATCAACGGGGAATCTTTCTGTTAAGCCTCCCATCCTGCCACACCTGACCTGCGCAAAGTTATTCTGATGTAATTTAATCAGTATGGCTAGGATGTCATGCGGGACTCCCATATCACCCAGGACGTTCCAAAGTTTTGATCTAGGCACCAGGTCGAAGGCAGCCCTTAAATCCACGAATACCGTGTACAGGCTGCCCCCTTCCAAATGCGCAGTCCTCCAATATATGAGACTAAGGCGAAAAATTTGATCAATGGTGGATACCCCCTTCCTGAACCCAGCCTGATAAGGGCTCATGGTAGCGGTGTCCTCTATCCAATTCTGCAGACGGTCGAGAATAACCCTCCCAAAAAGCTTTTGCGACACGTCTATCAAGCTAATGGGTCTGTAGTTGGATGGGAGCAGGGGGGAGCCTTTTTTGAAAATCGGGACCACCTCTGCGCCCAGCCAAGTACAAGGTATTTCCATGCCCTTTAAGATCGCATTAAACAACACCATAAAATAAGGGGCCCATATATCTGGTTCTTGCCTGAAGAGGTCACCTGGGAGACCGTCCAGACCAGGTGCCTTTCCCGCTGACAAGCCTGATATAGCAAGCTGGATTTCCCTTATAGTAAATGGATCCCCTTCCTTGCAATTATGGACCTGCCGAATAATACTAGTGCTACCGTTGCCTGGCACCTCTGAGTATAGTGACTGAAAGTGCTCCTGCCAGGCTTTTGGAGAAATATTTGGCTCTATAGCCGAGACAAGTTCCTCAGAGCCAGAATTCACAATTCTCCAGAACTTCCGCGAGTCCATAGAGGCTAGAGCACTTGCAATTCTCTCCCATTTATTCTGGTCCCACTCGAGCTTGGCATTAGTAATTAATTTCTTATATTCGCGTCTCTTATTTTGTATCTCCGACCTGCCGTTGCGGTTCTTGATACTAGACAAGAGATCCTTCCTTGCCCTGCGACACACCGCGTTGAACCAAGTAGGGTGGTTCCTTCCTCTGCCCCTCCTAGGACCATTATCGAATAACTCCGAAGATAGGGTCTTTACGAGTTCTTCATGGAGTAGCCATATTTGATTGTTATTGGCCCCTGTACTAGGTTCAACACCCAAGAACGCCATTTTTTCCAAAGTGGGAATGAGGCTATTATAAAGCCGAGGTAACTTGTCTACGCATGTTACTAATTTTTCCCACTTAATTCTTCTCCTGTTATTTTCTACAACCAGGTCGGGGTGTATCTTGTGATGTTCTCCTTCCCCATCCCCACGACCCCGGCCGGGGAGAAGAAAATCCAGTTCTAGGGCGTTGTGGTCGCTATCTTCTCTGTCGGTGACCTTGAAGTCAACGACACGTGGCCATGAGGAGAGCTGCACTAAGATGTAATCAAGTCTTGACTCCCTGCCCTTCCGATTAAATGTGGGTTTACTCGGGATGTCAGACTTGGCTCGGCCGTTGCAAGCCCTAAGTCCATGTCTCAAAGTTAGGGCTGTAATCTGTACTGCCAGCGGGCTCCAGGCCTTTGGGGGAATGGATTCGATCAATGGGACATGCCATCTTGCCTCTTCCTCTAGACTTGCCCCATCTAAAAGACCGGGTAGGGGTTCATAGTGTGAGTTCAAATCCCCTCCCACAATAAAAGGGAACCCAGGAGGCAGTTCAGCTAAAAGATCTGTGAGCTTGTCAATGGTAGGCGATTCCTGCGAGGTTGGAACCGGTCTCGAATAGACATTCACCACCGCTAGTCTGCAGTGGTAGGACCATTCCAATAAAACTACTAGTATATCATCTGAGGCCACTGGGAATTGTGTTGCTTTACATCCCAAATGGGCAGCAACCCACGTTTCAAGACCACCTGAAGGCCGCCCCCTGCCACCCCATTTAGCAGGGATGGAAAATACAGCAAAACCTTGCCTCTCAAGTACCTCTCTCTCCCAGGTTTCCTGAAACATACAGAGGTCTTTGGTAACAATATATTCAATCCATTCATTACAATCAGACTTGTTTCCCAAACCCGCAACGTTCCACGATAAAATTTTGAGTGGCAAAGATCTGTCACTCCGGGAGATATTACTGGTACAATCATTCCCTTTATTGTTGCTCGAGATCTCTCTATGCAATAGAGGCATACTTATTTGTCCCTTTGCATCCTGGGATGTATTGCTGGTGGGGTTACTCAGGGGGACGTGATGTTCCAGGTCAGTGGGGTGCTCTAGTTCTTGGTTTATTTCATCCTCAATCTCCTGTGCTGCAGGATTAGACTTCCCGCTGCGGTCTGCGGGCAGTCAATCGACCATTTCTAAAGTGCTGTAGCTATTCCAGGTTGGAAGATGGAATTGGCGGTGGGGCCTCCGGGAGGGATAATTGTGCTCTCCTGCACCCCAGTTGCCTCCTTTCCCATGATAAATTTCCCAGCCCTCTTCGGCCATGTTGGGAGTGTGGTGGGCAGACTCCTCTCTTCTAAGGTTGGATGATGCTCTCCATCCTCTGAAAAGACCCCCTCCCAATCTCTCTGGGTGGGAGTGGACTGTGTTGGGATCGGGGTGCCCATGGTGCTGTCTACTAGGGTGGTGAAAGATTCCCCTTGCATTTTGGGCTCCCCACCCAACCTGTCTTTGCATCTGGGTCTCCCAAATCTCGCCTTCCCTATCGTGTGTCCGTGGGGGATAGAAGAAGGAGAGGGGCAGGGATTGAATAGTCGTTCCCTCTTCACTTGCAGCCCAACCATTAATATAACGGACTGTCCTTGGGTCTTTAAAATTGACTATGATACAGTCACCGTTGATAGATTTGGTTAGACTGCCCAGCCACGAGACCCTTCGTACCATTAGAACGGGGCTGGAAATACCTTCAGGTAGCGGTCTATAGGCACATAACCAATTGATCACCTTATTTTTAAGGGAAAGAGTAGATTCATTAGTGGAAGCGTTCAGTTCTGGCACTCCTACCAGTACAACGGTATATGGGGCTGCCTCTGGTAGTAGGTTTATTAACCCAGGGTTTGGTCTCTTCTTCGCTCCCTCTCCCAAAGGATCCACCTTATTCAATAGTTCACTAGGGGCGGGGTTGCTTTGCCCGGATCTGCTAACCCTTGTTAGAGGGGAGGATGGGTGATTGAGCTGGTCTGTGTGGTTATTTTGAACGACTGCCCTCGATTTTGTATTGGTGTTTGTCGGCGGGGTGGGTAGTGCCTGCTGTATTGGGTGTGCGGGGCTTTTGGCCTGGTTATTAAGCTGAGGGTGGCCAATTTTTGCAACCCCGTTTAGACCCTTTGTTCCCCCGTTGTTTGCTGGTTTCAAACTATCAGCTAGTTGTACTGTCGATTTCTCAATAACCACCAACCTAGCTTCTATTTTTATCAGCCTTTCCTCAAGTGGGCTAAGGAGTTTCCTGATAAGGGTGCCGATGTCAGCTAGGGTAATGTCCTCTTCAACAGACTCACATGGATTTAGATCGGGATGGTTGTTTGTCTCCCCTGTTACTACGGAGCTGCTATGCCCAGCTCTGTCCTTTTGTAAGATTTCCCTGTCATTCAAAACGGAGCTTTTTGTTGGCAAGCTGGTGCAAGGTTTTGTGGGAGTTAATTTGCGCACCCTCCTTGTCTTAGCTCCTCCGCTCTTTTTAGGGATAGCTCCTTCTCTAATCCCCTTTTGCTTGTTCACTTTAGCAGTTATAGAGTTGGGATTATCCCTATTAGTCACAGGGCTTTGATTTGTAGATTTAGAAGGGGGTTGAGCAGGCGGGAGGGTTAACATGCTGAAATCAATAGAATCACTAAGGTCCTTTCGACTTGACTGAGAGGTGTAATTTAATATATCTGGGGACCTAGTGAGATTATTCGTGCCATCCCCCCCTGTGCCCTCCCCCCCTGTGTCCAACACAATCAGTTCAGAGCTTACCACAGGAGATTTTGCCTGTGCCAGAGGACCCATGGACGATCTCCGCACCCAGTCCAGTTCTTGAGAGATTCGTCTTTCCAGTAACGTAATGTCCTCTATTAGCAACGACCCAGCTTTTACAAAGTATTTATCCAGTGTACCCTTGGAGGTCGATGCGCCAGCCATGGCGCTTTTGCTTCTGGTTTCAATTGGTGGCATCCCTGCAGACACGTACCAGTAGTGACCCTCTGTGTCTACTGGTAGTATGGAAAATCCAGGGGGAGTGGCCCAGGCCCAATCTCTCCCGTCCTCTAACGGCCTCAAACGGCCCGCTCTTTGTCCGGTCTTCGTCCGAGCTGCGACCGCGCGCGTACCGCTAGCGCGTGTTTACTTGGCCCTTACTATAGGAGAGGGGGCGTGTGGGAGGCGGGGCAGGGAAGAGGCTCCAGGTGTGCTCGTGGAGGTTGTAGGCGTGCACCCTGGACCTCGCAGTCCCGCCAGGAATTCCGATCCGCCGATATCCCCCTGGAACTGTAGAATGACCTGGCTGGTTCAAGGGTCAAGAGTCGATGTCCCACCGTGCTCCTCCAGGAGCTGGCTATAAATACACAAGGCTCCGAGCGGCACCCGCGAAGCGGGGGCCGCGAGGCGTGGGTTTAGCGGAGGCGGGGCAGGGAAGAGGCTCCAGGTGTGCTCGTGGAGGTTGTAGACGTGCACCCTGGACCTCGCAGTCCCGTCAGGAATTCCGATCCGCCGATATCCCCCTGGAACTGTAGAATGACCTGGCTGGTTCAAGGGTCAAGAGTCGATGTCCCACCGTGCTCCTCCAGGAGCTGGCTATAAATACACAAGGCTCCGAGCGGCACCCGTGAAGCGGGGGCCGCGAGGCGTGGGTTTAGCGGAGGCGGGGCAGGGAAGAGGCTCCAGGTGTGCTCGTGGAGGTTGTAGGCGTGCACCCTGGACCTCGCAGTCCCGTCAGGAATTCCGATCCGCCGATATCCCCCTGGAACTGTAGAATGACCTGGCTGGTTCAAGGGTCAAGAGTCGATGTCCCACCGTGCTCCTCCAGGAGCTGGCTATAAATACACAAGGCTCCGAGCGGCACCCGTGAAGCGGGGGCCGCGAGGCGTGGGTTTAGCGGAGGCGGGGCAGGGAAGAGGCTCCAGGTGTGCTCATGGAGGTTGTAGGCGTGCACCCTGGACCTCGCAGTCCCGTCAGGAATTCCGATCCGCCGATATCCCCCTGGAACTGTAGAATGACCTGGCTGGTTCAAGGGTCAAGAGTCGATGTCCCACCATACCCATATTGAGAAAAGTGAGGCACTTATCGAGCACAAAGCTGCCCATATTGGGAGATTGCATAGGGCGCCTAACCAGAGGGCAGTTTCACCTGCAGTAGAGGTCTACAGGGTTACAGTTCAGTCAGCCGCTCTTTATGGGGCAGATGTCTGGGAAATTACATCTTCGGATTTGTTATCGGCTAAGCAAAAACAAGTTTATAAAATCTCTACTCGTTCCAACAGAATTTGGTCTAGCTCTCAATAGTATCAGCCATCTTAAAACCCTGAGAGCCCTGGTATATTGGGTTAGCATCTGCTCAACTCCAGAATTGTGTTCTTATCCTGATGGCCCGTGTGAATATATTCAGTTGGATAGGAACGTGGCCCCTCTGTGGCTAGCGCATGTTTCAAATTGGCTTTTTAAATTGTGGTTAGGGGAGTTGTTGAATAATCCTTTAAATATCCACTCTGCTTCGAAGGCTATTTTAAAGAAAACCTAGTGGGGTTCATTAAACCTTAACCATCATTGGAATGGCGAATACGGTAGCCTTACTGGCAAATTTTTGTACATCAAACCCATCTCACTGTTTGAATTTTATTTGCATGAAATCACGCCGCAGTGGGCCAAAACCCTTTTTATCAAATGTAGGTTTCCCCCTCTAGCACTTAACAGCTATACCTGTAAATGAAGCAAGGGGAATACTGATATTAACACAAAAAAGTGTCCCCTTTGCCCAGAGTGTGTAGAAAATATTACACATGTTTTATTTTGTTGTCCATTATTCTACTGTTGGAACCTAGGGTTCCATCACTACCCACCAGCATTTCGCATCATGAGATCAGACACAAGCCGTTTAATGGTATTCTACCGGAGTAGATTTCTATTAGCTGTGGGTGGGACTCAGAAATGGTTGGTCCTTCCATTATAATACAAGATTATACTGTATTTTAGGAATATGGTAGTATGTTGAAGGTTGATGACTTTGTTCAAGTGTACATTTTTCTTCCCTTTATGATAGTTCTTATGTAGAGATGAAATAGTACCTGACGATACTTAGACACGGGTAACAATGGATGGTTATTTATATCTCAACAGGGCGTACCATTGTATTTAGATCATTTTTTACCAGAAGGAGTTTGGCTTACATGAGTCTACCAGCCGTGAGGCAGTGCTGTGTGAAATGTATCATCTTCATGTATTGTGTGATTTTATTCTTATATTTTATAATGTATTTTATATTTATATTTATGTATGTATCTGTGTTCATGCTTGATGGTCTGTGGCTGATATAAAGCATTATACTACTGCTACTACTACTGTTTCTTTATTGCTATTGTGTGCCATAGGCCAGTCAACCAATGTGGCTCTGTTGAGACCTCTTTTTTCAGTAAACTGTAGCAAGTCTTTTTGCTGTGTCCATCAGGTGGAGGAGTCGGGTTGTGGCACCTTTCCTCTTCCTTCCTTGTGCGAACAGGTGCAAGAAGATTTTGACTGGATCTCTAGCTAGTTGCCCTCCCAAGATCCCACCATTGTCACTGAGGACTCCTTTCCAGTAGGTTTTGATATCCTCACATTTCCATCAAATGTGAAAGAAAGTACTTCGGTCCCTCGCACATCTCAAACATATACCTAATACTGGTGGGTATATTATCTTTAACTTACATTAGCTTAGATACTAGCAAATTAGTAGTTTGTATTCAGCTGTACGGTGCGGGATATTTTTAAAACATTTTTATATGTTCTGCCAATCTTTCTCTCACCTCTTCTTGCTAAATTCGGTGGATCTGGCCCCCACCATGTTTGATAGTCCCATTTCATCAATGTTTTGCTATCATTGAATTGACCATAATTGTTTGAGATCAGGCCCTTCACAAACTGTATGTTTCTAGGACCTTTTAAAGGGGATCAGTGGTCTATTTGTGTCCTGCTTCTTTATTAGGTGGTGCATGACCCAGTGCTTGATTTGTTCATTTTGCATTCTGTCGAGTTCAGCCAATTTAACAAGTTTCTTGCAGCTTTCAAATTATTACATCTGACCATTGTCAAACTAATCTCTGATCATAAGCCATTCTTCTCTTCTCGCCTTCCACAGCCGGGGAGAATGCTGGTTTCATATTAGTAGGTGTGAATGGGGTTGGATGAGTAAAAAAATGAAAGCAAGTTAAGCCTATGTAGTCCTGTACCAGCAGAGAGGGGGGTCAAGGAATTTCTGAAATGTATAAGTTGCAGGACTGTTCCACTTTTTGGACCCGAGATGTGTCCATGACGGTATGGCACACACACTTTCTTTCTTTGAGTAGCCAGCTTACGCCTTCATGGAGGATCATTCCACAATTATTTTGAGTTGGGCAGCATAAAAATACTTTATAAAGTTTGGGCAAGCCAAACCCCCTTCATTTGTAGGGGCCATACGTATTTTCCAGTTGGTTCTGGCTCGATCTTCCACCCATTCAAAGTTAATTACCAATTACAACAGAGCCTCTACCTTTGAAAAAGGGTTCTGGAATGCTTGAAACAGATAAAGCTAATGTGACCAAATGTTAATTTTCGCGATGTTGAATTCTGCCCAATGGTTATGACCATACCGTTTCCTTAAGTCTGCCATATTTTGGAACCTCTAAGAAGGGCCAGTTAACTTGTGGTTCAAGATGACGCAGGTTTGGTATTTCATTGACGATTTTTTCCAATTCATCAGGCACAAGGACTTGAGTGTGGGTTCCCTCCGCCGAAATTGAAACTTTTAAGTTCTGTGACGCCCTCTTATATTGATTTTTCCAAGTCTATGCTCATTTGCATTAGGCAGACCTTTAAGTAATCTTTAGTGAGGATATTTGCAACCTTAACTGCCATTTTATCTGGGTCTCTCTGAAGAGCAACTCCCTTCTCTGATTTGCATGGAAAAAATTATACATTTGTTTCATATGTGAGTGTTTGTGTCTTAGAGGCACAATACCCTTTGCTCCTGGAAGGTGTCTCATTCGACTCCTTTTACTACTACCATCTTCCGATGGAAGTGGTGGAAGCATTGGCTACCAAACAGAGTGGTCTCTGACCATTTCCCATGCTTGGATTAGGGCACGTGGCACAACTCGCTCAGCCACTCAAAACAGATGTCAAACCATGCAGTGGTGGTTGGCATCTTCTGGGGGGGGGAGGGTGTAAACAAAAACAAAAAGAAAAAGACTTACATTATCCTGACAACCTCCTTCTCTCTGCTGCAATTGCAATGCAGGACCCAGTAAACTCCCTAGACCAATCCAGGCCTGCTCACATTCTGTTAACCAGCATGTGAGCAGTGCCCTGATTGGTGGGAGCGGCCTCCCTCTGCGCTCCCGAGGGCAAAGGATGCCGGCACTTGCTCTCAACCTAGCTGTCTTAAGACAGCTGGGTTGAGAGGTTTAAAGTGCACATGTGTGGCTGGCCGTCTCAAGAGCCAGGCCAAAGACACATGCCCACTTTAAACAAGTGCAAAGGCAGCCTTTGGCTCACTACTCCTCCCTGCCCACTCAACAGACCCCGCCCCGTCCTGACTCTCGTTTCAGGACGGGACGATAAAAAATAAATGGTAATCAATTACTATTTTAATTTTTCTCTCTGGTGCTTTCGGGGACACGTAAGGGGATGATGCTCTTCAGCTCCAAAGGAGGAGCCACCCTTTCCCAGCACAACAGGTTCAATTTAAGAATTTTGTCCATGGCTCCTTGGCTTTCTCCTGCAAATGCCTTCAAAATGAGTTGAAAGGTGTGGTGCCAAAAACTCATACAACAGCTACACGTGGAAGCAATAGCAAACGTTCTGACCATTCAGATTTATATTATTACAAGGAGACATTTCAGAATGTCTATTTTGGTTGCATTTGAAAAAGGTCTTAAAATGGCCTCTCATTTCCAAACTGTGAATCCTTCTTGCCAATTTTCAAACGAATCAACAGACACTCATTGCTTATTTTCATTGCGAATTCAAACGGTGCTTGTTACACATTTCGCCTCTGAACGTGAGAAAAAAGATAAAATGCAATAATAACCCATCCGTCTCGCGCCATGACCGGCTGCAAAGTGCTTTGCACTTGATTACCTCGCGCCTAATGTCTACAGTTCCGATAATCTTTTGCCGAATTAGTGTTTTTGGATTGCGGGTTTATTTAATAATAAGCCTGAGCGAGCCATTTGACGAAATGGCCGCTGAACCGTTGACTAATGTTTAAGAGATATGTGTTGCTTAGAGGGGAGAAAGAGACTGCAAATGGATCGAGAACGGTAATAATGAAAATAAAGAAATGCGTATTATTTACGCGCACCCTGACTGCGGGATATGTACAGTTAGAGAAGACGGGTCTTTCAGAAATGAGATGCCTTATTATTTGACCTAAAATCTAGGCTTACTAAAGAGTAACTAAGTAATCTCAGTCGCACTGGGTTTAGAGTGCGATTTAGAATCAGAATCCTAAAAGACATGCATTAGCACAGATTTACTGCGACTCGGAGCCAATTATTATATTCCCTCTAAACTGCTGCGAGGTTTTTCCAGCTAAAGAGATTTACGCCATTTACCACACATGGAAACTCGTCAGAGGATGTCACCTTTTGACGCTGTGAATCGGAAAGAATTGTTTTTGTTTTACGAGAGCTTCTTAAATGACCTTGGAGTGTTGCTAGATAAAATAGTTTTGTGTTTGTGATTATTACAAACCAAGGTTTTCAGCAAAAAAAGGAGCATTGATAATGGGCATTTACACCGTGTGTGAGGAATTTTCTTTAAACATGATGCATATATACATATATAGGAATATATATTTGACCACAGTTGCTTTGAATGTACATTTGGTTATACAGTAATTACACTTTACAAATATGGTGGCAGCTATTCGGCATATATAGTAGCAAGACAAAATAACCTTGTATATATTGCCCATAGCGATGTGAGTTGCACAGACAGAAGATGAAATTATTCTGTAAATTGGTTTTTTGCACATCGAATTTTTAGTCAAGGATTTAACCTTACATGGAATATGTATTGCTTACGCAATATTATTTTGTAGACGAGGTATTGATTAACTAGTTGGATTTATCCATGTATCCTCACAACCTCAAAATGAAACGATGTTTACAGCATTTCTTTGCACTTAAGCGCGTTTGCACATTTATTGCAAATTTTTGCACATCTTTAAAACCATTGGAAGTATGGTATACCCAAACATGGTATTTATGAAATTTATACTCTGTTGCACGATCAATACAACTGTTTGTATGGACTTGTGCCATAGTATGTCTTCCATTTCTTTCGACAATCAAGTCACATGATCGGTTTTAAATCTTGCACTGTCACTTTATTAACTGTGGTTTTATTGGTTCACGTTGTCATGTGATCAAGGCTCGGAGGAGCCGAAACGTTATGGCGGTAAAACTGCACGGAATAAAACAATTTGCACTAATTTGTTTGGTCCGTATCCGTGTATGCTGTGAAGTGGCGAAGATTTAGCTGCTGCTCATCTGCGGAGTGCTCTATATATTTGGCTGGATTGTTTCGTACGGCCATTACACGGGACCCTCTCTGTTTCCTTTGGACAACGCCGACTACGGAACTCTATCCAGGTTCACCTGGATGTAATCATTTCCGGAAGGAGAACGACGTTTGACTCCCCTGAACCTGCATGTGAAGACACCATACGAAGAAGAGGAGGTTCTGTGGGTGCCGGGTCGGAGGACGCGATACACCGGGAGGAGAATCTTGGCTTCGTGGCATCAGAAGAAGACAGGTATTCAGGGGTGGAGAGTAATTGTGCATTGGCGCTTCTTAGTTCTAAATCTAAAAGAACATTGTATAAGTCACCTGAGAGACATAGGTAGTGCCATTAAGTATGTCGGCCGACAACGTGAGAGACCGGGAGGCTGCAGCAATGACGATGTTTTCGGACAGCCTCCCGATACCTGCTAATATCCGGGGGGGATTGAATATAGATAACAATCCCAGTAACAGCACACTAAAAGACAAATTCAACATTTTGGAGAAAAAACTTAAAAATGAACAAAGCAAATGGTGGGAATCCAAATCATTACAAGGCTATATCGATGTCAATCGTATCCCAAGAGGTCTGCGAATTCTAACGGCCCCCAGTTATGAGAATCCCAATCCTGATCTCATGCGGGAATGGGCCGAAAGCAAGTTAGAATCGTCCCGACATCTGATATTGATTCTAATCAAGTACGCAGATATAGACAGAACACAGCTGCTTAAAGAAATAGCTGCAATCTATGAGGATCTGGAGGCAATAGGTGAAACCGAGGAGAAAACTAAACTGACAAGCGAAATGAATGTAAGACTGAAAAAGGAGGAAGCGAAAATAAGGGAAAGAAAAGCCTTTAAATTTCAGCGAGATCGCAATGATTATGAGCTTGGTCAAATATTTACCTTTTCAAAGAAGTATGATGCCTTACGCGGGCCAGCGGCAAAAATACATGCAAAGCCTAGGGTGCCAATAAGAAACAAAGACCAGACTGATTCAACTTTGTCGGACATCTGTTCGGTAGGAGATAATGAATCTGATTCTGAGCTCCGAAGCGCGGATATGCAGGGCCAGCTGGCAAAACGCTCTCCTGGGGAGGAAATTAATTTTTTATGCCACGAGAGAATGCAATCACTCAGACCCCGAGGGCAAAGAAATTACAGCGAAAGCACACAAATTACAAACTGAGGCAGAGGCACAACGCAAGGAAGAGGGGCATCATACCAAAACAAAAAGAAGGGCAGGGGCAATGGTCAGCCAAGAAATAACATTGTATGGAGATACCAATTGTACCATTGTGAACCTGACCCCCATGAAGCTCACATGCGATGAAGAAAACATTCTTAAATTGGGCTTATCTTTTGCACCACATACCAATCTAGACTATGCAACAACTAGATTTGATCTATATAAGGCGGTTAGAAAACGTAAGCTTCGTAAATTTCACCTACTCAAAGTGAACAAAAACACACTGTCCCAAAATCCGGATCTCGTGGATGATGTGACCACCTCAAGTTAGTCAATGCCAAGTGACATTATAGAATTGTGGGAAACTGAGTGGGCGTGATATGATGACAGCTCAAGGCAAGATGAAAGACCAGAAATAGTGATATTGCCTGTGAAATAAATAGCACCAAAGACACCTTTCAAGTCACCATCAACCTTCAGTCCCGTTATGCCCCGTGATGCAATAGATATTTTTCATGAAAATGTTACTTTACAGTTGAAAGGGCTTCAGAGGCGGATATCCAATGAAAAGCAAAAATACGACAAGCAAACCCAACAATATGAGGCGTTGGTTACAAGACTGAGCAAAGAAAAAGATATTATTGTCCGAGGAAGTGACAAGGGAGGCAATATTGTACTTTTGACACAAGCAAATTATGATAAGGAGGCCTACCTCCAGCTTAATGACAGACAATGTTATGAACGCATCAATACGACAACCATGAAAACTACACAGCAAGAATATTACCACAAACTGGCCAAGTGGAGAAGTAAGAAAATGTTATCGGAGGATGAATTCAAATACCTCAAATATGACAATCCAGTAACTCCTCTGATCTATTTTATACCTAAAGTACACAAAGACACGGAGAACCCACCCGGCAGACCAATCATCTCTGCAAGGGGTGGGCTTCTGGAAAGAACATCAGTGTACATTGACTATTTTTTTACAATGTCACGTGAGAGCTTTAGAGTCCGACATACAGGACACAGGTGACTTTTTGCTCAAAATACAACAGGTCACATGGAGGGATGATGACTGGATGTTGGTGCACGATGTGACAGCACTTTATACGAGCATTGTACATACCGATGGGATATCGGCAGTAAATCATTACTTAGCTCGGAGATCAGAGCAATATGAGGATCACAATATAATGTTGCTGCAAATGCTTGAATTCTGCTAACGTAATAACATTTTTATGTATAACAATCTTCTCTACCGTCATTTGCAGGGTGTGGCAATGTGGGCCAGTTTCTCTCCAAGCTACGCCTGTTTGCATATGGGTGCTTGGGAGGAACTGGTCCTCAAAGTCAAACATGGGGCCATTTTTAATACAAATGTGGTTGCTTGGTATCGTTATATTGACGATTTCTTTGTAGTTTGGAGAGGCGGCAAGGAACAGGCTGAGGATTTTATTTCTGCGATTAACGAAAATTAATTCAATCTTAAGTTTACTGTGACTATGAGTCAGTCTAGTGTTATCTTTTTGGATACTGAGGTGTTCATCAGTAACAATAGGATTGAAACAAGACTGTTCAGAAAGATCACTGCATGCAATACCATCTTGCATGCGGGCAGTGCTCATCCTGCACACTTTATAACCAGTATTCCTTACGGAGAGATGCTCCGATTAAGGAGAGTGTGCAGTAGCGAACAGGATCTAAAATCAGCCCAACAAGCTAGCAAGAGCAGGTTTCTTGAAAGGGGATATAATGAACGAGTCATAGATAGCGCTTTAGCCAAATCTATGAAAGTTAGCAGACAGGAGCTCCTCGATACTTATAAACCTACAGTCCATTTAGAAACACCTGCACGCAGAGTAATGCATGATCAGTCATCTGTGCAAATCAGCCCGTTCAGAATCATTACAGGATACAATAGACAACACACGGAATTATATAAAATTATTAATCGCAGTGATCCTGTTATTGGTTCTACCCTGCCCCAGAGAGCCTCCATCACTTTTAGTAGGGCCCCTTCCATGAAGGACCGACTGGTCAATACCAGCCCGGAAATTACTGAAAAAACTACTTGTCTACAGACTAATAGTGGTTTCTTTAAATGCAAAACTTGCAAGTCTTGCATTCATGGTATCAACATGAAAACTTTCAGAGATGGTTTCAGTAGCAAGGAACATCGTATTAATAAGGTACTCACTTGCAAGACTGAATTTGCTATTTATGTACTTCAGTGCCCATGCCATCTAAGATGCGTTGGAAGTACAAAACATGCGGTGCGTAAACGCATCTTACAACATCTTCGGGCAATAGCAAATCAGGAGAACACCTACCCTGTAGCCAGGCATTTTAAGGAATTCCATCGCAGCGATAATAAGGGCCTGAAATTTTATGTCATCGACGCGGTAGTCGCAAGTAGGCGAGGAGGCTACAGGGAATCCAAGCTCCGCAAACTCAAAACAAGATATATCTTACAGCTCGATACCAAACATCCAGGGGGGTTGAATATCAGTGAGGACTTACATACTTGTTTACCCTAAACTCTGGTTGGAATTTTTTATACATGATCATAAGCAATTTTTTATCTTAGTAGGTCAGACCTGTGTGTGGTTTTACCTTTTTGATCACTATTTATTGTTTTAGGATTTTCTAATGCAAAGACTAAATAGTCGTCCCACTCTCTATTAGATTCATGGTAGCCAACCGAAGTACCCCCCTTATCAGGAATCCAGCTGTTGGTACAGCCCCATAATCTGAGTAAGCGAAAGCAGGAAACAGGCAGGGGGTGGCAATTAGTATTCTCCCCATTTGCTAGTTTTTCATGTCTTTATTATTTTAATGACGAAATAGTGTGCTGAGATGAAAATATGTCCCCCACTATATAGGTGGCAACTGAGATATGTTTTGGGTTACCTAACCAGACATCTATACATAACAAGTACCTTACTTGCTATTAGAGAGTTGTGACTGGGCTCAGTCCACACTAAGGCAAAATGAATTTCCCTGAACTAAGGTCCCAGGTATAAATAAGGTTTTCTAATTCACAGTGGATTTATTTTAATGGATATGGTTTAGCACTTTTTATCTTGCTCACATTTGCACAAAAAAAACGATGGACAAAGACTTGTGATTTTATTCTTGTGTCAGGTGGGAAGACGGGAGTGAATAACAAATAAGGGATTCATCCCATGATTGACCACAGTTGCTTTGATTGTACATTTGGTTATACAGTAGTTACACTATACAAATATGGTGGCAGCTATTCGGCACCTATAGTAGCAAGACAAAATAATCTTGTATATATTGCCCATAGCGATGTGAGTTGCACCGACAGAAGATGAAATGATTCTGTAAGTTGGTTTTTTGCACATCGAATTTTTAGTCAAGGAGTCAACCTTGCATGGAATATGTATTGCTTACGGAATAATATTTTGTAGATGAGGTATTGATTAACTAGTTGGATTTATCCATGTATCCTCATAGCCTAAAAATGAAACGATGTTTACAGCATTTCTTTGCACTTAAGCGCGTTTGCACATTTATTGCAAATTTTTGCACATCTTTAAAACCATTGGAAGTATCGTATAACCAAACATGGTATTTATGAAATGTATGCTCTGTTGCACGATCATTACAACTGTTTGTATGGACTTGTGCCATAGTATGTCTTCCATTTCTTTCGACAATCAAGTCACATGATCGGTTTTATATCTTGCACTGTCACTTTATAAACTGGGGTTTCATTGGTTCACGTTGTCATGTGATCAAGGCTTGGAGGAGCCAAAACGTTATGGCGGCAAAACTGCTTGGAATAAAATAATTTGCACTAATTTGTTTGGTCCGTGTATGCTGTGAAGTGGCGAAGATTTAGCTGCTGCTCATCTGCGGAGTGAGATATAATAGATATATATATATATATATATATATATATATATATATATATATATATATATATATATATATATAAATATATATATATATATGTATATATATATATATATATATATATATATATATATATATATAGATAGATAGATATAGAGAGAGAGAGAGTGTGAGAGTGTGATTGAATCCTGCTAACGGACTGGCCCACACAGGAGAATTATTACCAAAAATATAATGGAGGTTGTGGCATGAGACACAAAAAGCTGTCTTCACATAAAAAGTCCAGAGTAAAGCCCGACGCGTTTCGTGCTTCCTAGCGCTCTTCATGGGCTTGTAACTTCCTCTGCCTGGCGGAAACAGCCATTGATAAAGCGATATCAGTCCCCGCCTCAGTGGGCGTGGCCACCACTGTGGCCTGATGGTAGTTGCAGTGCTAAGTATTTCTCAAGTGAGATGCCGTGCCCCAGACTCGTGTGAAAAGTACCCATCCAAGCGGGTTGTGTGACACAGTCCGACCCCACACCAACACATTAGTGCCTCCATTTGCGGACTCCTGTCCCGTAAGCTGCCACGCTTTTCGTCGTAACAGCAGGGTTACTTACATCAAAGCGGGGATCTCTCCGCGGCCCCAGGCTTGGCCGCTATACATCCAACAACAGTTAACCTGGGTTTTAGTCCCATGTCCCCTTGTTTCAGATATTTTATCCCTGCTTAAGAGATGGGAGTGGGTGTTAGTCCCATGTCTCTTTATCACACACTTTCACGATTAAGATGTTTTTATCCCAACCATTGGGACGGGAGTGGGTTACAGTCCTATGTCTCTTTTCAATATTTTTGTCATTGTTTAAGGGGTGTCTACCTTCCTTACTTTTGCTATGGGTTTTATCCCAATTTCCAAGTCATAGGATCTCGTACCATGTTGGAAATATTTTTCTTTATTCGTCATACCTTACACTTCTTGGGTTTGATGTACATCCTTTCTTTTGGATGTGTGTTTTGGGTGTCAGTCCCATTTACACGTTTAACGTCATTTACGTCGTCATGTGTGTTTAAGTCACCTTGTGCTTCACCTTGACGTTATGTGTGCATGTTCCACACTGTGCTGTTTTTGCTGCACAAGTTCTTGGGTGTCAGTCCCATGTAACGTTTTACGCTTCACTTGGGTGTTAGTCCCATGTAATGTTTTATGCTTCCCTTGGGTGTCAGTCCCATGCAACACTACCTGTTACACTGCTTCTGTTTGGGGTCAGTGTCCCTTACATGAGGGGTGGCGTTTAGGCCACAGTCTCCTTTGCTGAGGAGTATCTTTTTTTGGGTGTTGTCCATCCATTGTGTGGAGTCTTGGGGTACGTTTCTCCCTTTACTGTTTTCACGTGTGTTTTGCTCACTTGTTGTGTGAGTTCTTCTTAAGCTATTAAACTTTTCTTTGTTCACTGTTAAAGGAGGAGGATGGGGTTAGTGTGTGTTTATATCCTTTCATCCTTCTTTCCTCCTTTGCTTATTTGTTTTCACTCTCGTTGTGTGATTTTACCATTCATCCCAGGGTTTATGAACTATTTACATCTTTTGTACATTTCTGTGTATAGTTGTCTTCATTTTAGTTTGTGTCTTATTATTTTCAGTTTAAAAGGGAGAGGATGTGTAGTATCCTCAGGTTATGTTAATATGTTCCCTTTCATCCTGTACCTAGCTGCTCAGCCAGTGTGAGTGTTCCATGTAGAATGTTGGTGTGAGTTGGAAGATGGGCTGAGCAGCTAGGAGGCTGCTCCTGGTGGGGCTTGTTGTAGCTTGCTGTAACTTCTACTTATGGACTTAATAAATTACATAAAATCATCTCGGCTACGTCTACTTCATCACCTGAACATGTGGGGCTAGCCCACTAAACACCTCCATTAAACTTTTGGTAATAATTCTCCTGTGTGGGCCTCTCCATTAGCAGGTTAACTGTCATTGGATATATATATATATATATATATATATATATATATATATATATTATCTACTGGCGGTCGCCAGTAGATAGTTATAGTTAGGACCTATTTTCCATAGGAAATCTGCAACATTCTATTTGGAATAACGTTAGCGCCGGTTGACGAACCCTGGCGAAAGTTTCCAAACTTTTGGCCAGCTCCGCTCTGACCCTGAAAGTTTTGCGGTGATCTGTCAAGCGGGGGCGAGAAAAAAGGGGGGTCCCAAAACGCGTTTTCCCCATGCAATTTCCCATAGGATCTGTTGTCTCAATACAGCCCGAACCGCTGAACGGAATGACACCAAATTTGGCAAAGAGGTAGTCCTCAGTTCGGACTCGCGCCTTTTGCATATATGGTGTGAATCTGTTCAGTAGTTCCTGAGAAAAGTAGGGTAAAAAAGTTAGTGATATCTATGGCCGCGGAGGATCCGCGGACCCTACCCGCACCGTAAGCGCACCCTCCCCGAACCGAGCGCGCACCCTCCCCGAACCGAGCGCGCACCTTCCCGATCGCGCGCTGAATGCTAATTGGCTGTCGAGTGTCTCTCTACATTCGAAACCAGAAACTGTTGGCGGCCATTTTCTGCGTCGGTAGAAGCGAGGCTGAAGATGCAAGGGGAATAAGTGTGTAAAACATATAAAGGGGGCAGAGTGGAAATACTCTGACCCTCTAGAGGTGCTTAGGGGGTCCCAGAAGGACCCCCTGGGGCCCCCTTTTTAAAAAAAAAACACGGGGAAATGCGCACACGGTGCGCGCATCCTATCGCGTTGGATGCACGGATTCTCTCGCGGTGGGTGCGCGGATCCACGGCAACGTTTTTTGAAAAACGACAAGAAATCATTGGTTGTATGACAACTTTCTACACTGAAAGGTAGGGTGTATATTTCTGTTTTTTAAACGTATGATTGTTATTGGTTAACAAAAACAGATTGTAAGGAACATAATATATGATAAGCTGATATGTTGAAAAGTCAAGCACACTTCCTGTCTTGTGTAGAAACATTGTGTGCTGAACTTGTGAGCTCAGTGCAGTGTTCCATGACCTGTTTCTATGGTAACAGGCAGATTGGGGGAAGGGTTGAAATGTATTTCAGTTGGAAAGGGTTGAAATGTTTAACCAATAGAAATGTGTGTTTGCTTTTGAGTTTATGTGCGAAGGATTGTGATTTGATGTTTACATGTATATGTGTGGAAAATGAAAGGGAAACTTTTTCATTCTTTGCTTTTGCTGAGAGGTGCACAGTGCAGAGATTCTATAAAAGAAAATATGGTGAGTGATATACTTCTTAATCTACAAAAGAACTTGAATGATGAGTTATTTAATTGTGAGGGGATGTATGTAGACTATTTTGATTTTAAGCAGACTAATGTATTTTTCCTGCTAAAGTGTAGGGAGTACTTTTTTTCTCTACAACGTGTGTGCATGTAGAAACCATTCTGTGATAAGCATTTGTGTTTTTCATGTGTTTGTAAACAGATAACTGTGCAGTTTTTATATTTTGGTAGAATTAGAAACCAGTCATTGTTTATGAATTTGTGAAATGAGTTATGTTATGTTTCTATACTAAAATGTAGTACTACTTCTAGATGAAGAAATGTGTTTTGGTATAGTGCAAGGGATAGTGTTGTTTGTCTAGAATCACACAGTGAATCTGTGTGCATTTGGGAACCACTGTGAGAGAAGCATTTGGTAACATTGTGTATTTGCTGACAGATAACTGTTTGAACTTGTCATGTTGTGAAGTTTTAGTAGCATTAGAAGACAGTTATGGCTTATGATTTGATTAAATGAGTCAGGCTTTGACAGAAAAGTGCATTCCTGAAATATGTAGATTGTGTGGAGTTCCCTTACCAGTTGCACTGTAATGAATGAGTTTTGGTAAACTCCTAGGGATAGGGGTGCATGTCTAGAATCACAGTGTGAGTTAGTGTGTATTTGGGATCAGTGTGAGAGAAGCATTTGGTGATATCATGTATTTGCCTACAGATAACTTTTTTAAAACCTGTCATGTTGTGAAGTTTTAGTAGCATTAGAATCCAGTCTTTGGTTATGCGTTGATTAAATGAGTCATGCTTTGACACTGATGTGCTATACTTAAATATGTAGATTGTGTTCAGTACCATTAACTCTTCTAGACTAGTGAATGAGTTTTGGTAAACTCCTAGGATAGTGTTGATTGTCTAAAATCACACTGTGTGTCTGTGTGCATTTGAGTAAGGATTGTGAGAGAAGCATTTGGTAATATCGTGTATTTGCTGACAGATAACTGTTTTAAAACCGGTCATGTCGTCAAGTTTTAGTAGCATTAGAAGCCAGTCTTTGTTTATGCTTTGATTAAATGAGTCAGGATTTGACACAAAAGTGCAGTCCTGAAATATGTAGATTGTGTGCAGTTCCCTTACCACTTGCACTGTAGTTAATGAGTTTTGGTAAACTCGTAGGGATAGTGGTGCTTGTCTAGAATCACACTGTGAGTTAGTGTGTATTTGTGATCAGTGTGAGAGAATCATTTGGTAACATCATGTATTTGCTGACAGATAACTGTTTTAAAATCTGTCATGTTGTGAAGTTTTAGTAGCATTAGAATCCAGTCTTTGCTTATATGTTGACTAAATGAGTCATGCCTTGACACTGATGTGCTGTACTTAAATATGTAGATTGTGTGCAGTCCCCTTACCCCTTCCACAGTAGTGAATGAGTTTTGGTAAAGTCCTAGGATAGTGTTGATTGTCTAAAATCACACTGTGAGTCTGTGTGCATTTGGGTAAGGATTGTGAGAGAAGCATTTGGTAACATCGTGTATTTACTGACAGATAACTGTTTTAAAACCTGTCATGTTGTCAAGTTTTAGTAGCATTAGAAGCCAGTCTTTGCTTATGCGTTGATTAAATTAGTCAGGCATTAACATTAAAGTGTAGTCGTGAAATATGTAGATTGTGTGCAGTTCCTTTACCACTTCCACTGTAGTGAATGAGTTTTGGTAAACTCCTAGGGATAGTGTTGTTTGTCTAGCATCACACTGTTAGTCTGTGTGCATTTGGGAACCACTGTGAGAGAAGTGTTTGGTAACATTGTGTATTTGCTTACAGATAAGTGTTGTAAAACAGGTCATGTTGTCAAGTTTTAGTAGCATTAGAAGACAGTTATGGCTTATGCTTTCATTATATGAGTCAGGCATTGACAGTAAATTGCAGTTGTGAAATATGTAGATTGTGTGCAGGTCCCTTACCACTTGCAATGTAGTGAATGACTTTTGGTAAACTCATAGGGATAGTGGTGCTTGTCTCGAATCACACTGTGAGTCTGTGTGCATTTGGGTAAGGATTGTGAGAGAAGCATTTGGTAACCGTGTATTTGCTGACATATACTTGTTTTAAAACCGGTCATGTTGTGAAGTTTTAGTAGCATTAGAAGCCAGTCTTTGCTTATGCTTTGATTATATGAGTCAGGCTTTGACATAAAAGTGCAGTCCAGAAATATGAAGATTGTGTGCAGTTCGCTTACCACTTCCACAGTAGTGAATGATTTTTGGTAAACTCCTAGGTATAGTGGTTGTTGTCTAGAATCACACTGTGAGTCTGTGTGCATTTGAGAACTACTGTGAGAGAAGCATTTGGTAACATCGTGTATTTGCTGACAGATAACTAATTTAAAACCTCTCATGTTGTCAAGTTTTAGTAGCATTAGAAGCTAGTCTTTGCTTATGCATTGATAAAATGAGTCAGGGTTTAACACTAAGGTGCAGTACCATGTACTATTCTGTTCACTGTGGCAGAACTGAAAATTTAAAAGTTTTACCTAAGCACTGTCCTAGAAGTAGCCTGATTATTTAGTCAGTTTCTAAGTACCAAATAGATTGCTTCAAATAAAAGTGTTCTAACATACTATACACTTGTCTTTCACACCTTCAATTCCCTAGTCAGCATCCATACACTTCCAGGAAACATCCTGTCACTTCCTTTGCAGTCCTCTAGAGACCAATTCAACAGCATGTACTAATCCATTCAGTGTGACAAAACCCAAACACTTATAAATTCACAAAGACACTCTCTTTCCAGTACTCTAATGATTCAGTCACTGCCTAAGTATTCATGCACAGAGCCAGGTCTTAGCATATGGACTTCTTCAAACCCCTATCCACTATGCATGCAGTCCTCTAAGCACCTACACACTTGTCTTTCACACCTTCAATTCCCCAGTCAGTATCCGTTCACTTCCAGCAAACACCCTGTCACTCCATTTGCACTCCTCTAGTGACCCATTCAGCATCATGTACTAATCTATTCACTGCGCCAAACCCTAATAAATTCACCCAGGCACTCTCCTTGCAGTACTCTAATCATTCAGTCAGTACCCAAGTACTCATCCAGTGACCCAGGCCTTAGTATATGGACTGCTTCAAACCCTTATCCACTATGCATGCAGTCCTCTAACCACCTACACAATTGTCTTTCTCACCTTCAATTCCCTAGTCAGTATCCATACACTTCCAGGAAATACCCTATCACTCCCTTTGCAGTCCTCTAGTGACCCATTCAGCCCCATGTACTAATCCATTCACTGTGCTAAAACCCAAACACTTATAAATTCACCAAGATACTATCTTTGCAGTACTCTAATCATTCAGTCAGTGCCTAAGTATTCATACACTGAGCCAGGCCTTAGCACATGGACTGCTTCAAACCCCTATGCACTATGCATGCAGTCTTCTAACCACCTAGACACTTGTCTTTCACACTTTCAATTTCCTAGTCAGTATCCATACAGTCCAGCACTTGTGACTGCCTTTGCACTCCTCTAGTGACTCATTCAGTACTAAGTACTAATCCATTCCCTGTGCGAAAAGCCTAGCACTTATAAATTCACCTAGGCACTCTCCTTGCTGTACTCTAATCATTCAGTCAGTACCCAAGTAGTCATGCAGTGAGCCAGGCCTTAGCACATGGACTGCTTTAAATGCCTATGCAGTATTGATGCAGGCCTCTAATCACCTACACAGTTGTGTTTCACACCTTCAATTCCCTAGTTAGTATTCATACTCTTCTAGCAAACACCCTGTCACTCACCCAGTGTGTCTCCTTATAGTACTGTAATCATTTAGTCAGTTAGCATGAAGTCTTTTAGTGAGGTAGGCTTTAGGGCATGAACTGCATCAAAGTAGTATGCACTATGCATGTAGTGTTTTAACGATCGTCACACTTGTGGTTCAGGGCTATAGTTTCTTAGTCAGTTTTTATATAAAATGTCTTTGTACAGTAATGGAATAGTATAAATTTGAAAGTTATTAATAAACATTTATTTGTGATTCTTTTTTACAGATACAGAACAGGGGTGTTTCTCATCTGTTTGCACTCTTCTCGTGCAAGATTGTTTGGATGAAGGGTCCTTAGGTGTTTCATCATACTTGCTGTACCGCACGATTATTTTTTGTTAAGATCCCCTCGTAACAGAACTTTTTGGCAAATCTTGCGAATGAAGACAGTGGCATTGGTCTTTGTTTGCCCCTTGGAAAAAGTAAAAAATTTCTTCACCACCGAAGAAAAACGTTGTGGGCGTGGTGCCTTCTGCAAAAAAAATTCCTCAGATTCGGTAAATATTTTAAAGCGGCAACATTTACAGTTTTTGTAAGTTAAACTTATAAAATGTTGTTAGCTGTATACATTTTATATATCTGTGATTTGTTTCTTGTGGTATTTTGTTGAGAATACCATGTTGGTTTTTTTTTAACAATCTTTTTGATTTTCCAGGTCTGTTGTCGACTTCCATGATTCCCACAGGAGTGTTCCGCTTTGTTGTTTTGTATTATTGTTGTTACATTTTGTTTATTAGTTTATTGTTTATATTTATGTTAATAAAAAAATAAAGTTTGAAAAAAAAATTATTAATGTTTTTGGTTGTTCTCTTAACTGCTGTGTGACTCTTTCTTGTTCTTATTACTGTTATTTGATGGAGTCCACCATGGTGTTAAATTTTGGGGCACTTATCGCTGGAATACTAGTGATATCTGCAGTTTGCACCAACTTCTGAATAGTGTGTTAGATTTATCTCAACTTTACTTCCGTTAAAGTGCTGATAATGAAATGGAGAGTAGACGTTCCCGTGCAAAAAGACATGAGGTGCACCTTTGCGATTTATTCTAAATACTAAAATCCTGTATTGTATTGCACTGAGGTATTGGCTGCACTTACAGTGTACACACGAAATCTATTAAGAAATCTCATTGTATTTATATTGATTGGGAATAGTGCATCAGGTGGTGGATCTTGATGAGATACACTGCTCAGTTTGTATATTGTTGTGCACACTAAAAAAATCACATCACAACTTTCACACCAATTCCAATGCGAAACAAATTCCGGCGATAAGACACGTTAGCACCAGGGATTTTACACCTGCTTTCTGCTGGTGTTAAGCAGGACAACTACCTGCACCATGAAAGGGAACACAGCCAAGAGCCACACCAGAACACCCACAGGTGCCATAGAGTCAATGGGCATGATACAGGGATACCCATGAGGGCCAGAAGACTCATCTCAACAACTCCAGGACCGCCAATGCCCCCCAAACCCACATCTTAGTAAGTGTGTCCCTGTGGTCATTGTCTTAGCATGATAGGCACGAGCCCTGCAACATCATAGTGTGCTGTCACCTCAGCGTTGGCAGTGAGCCTGGATGTGTAGCTACGTACGCATCCTCCTGCATGCACAACTGGCGTGTGCTGGTCTGGGGTTCACAGGTCAGTGCAGGGGTGTGCCTATCCGGCAAGGGGAACGGGGTGTCTCGGACATGTCTGTGTACAGGAAGTGCGGTAAGTGTGTCTCTGTGTTCTGGTGTGGCCTGTTACAAGAGCCGCAGCAGTCGATGTTGTAAAGTGGCATGCACCACCTCCAAACGGCACTGTGATGTTGTAGTTGGAATGTAGCAGGACATGCGCCAATAGGCATTACAATGGCGTGCCGTACGAGTGCATGAGCTACAACAGCTCACCGTACAAAAGTGTGGGGGCTCGTGGGAGGGAGGAGCAGCCGTTTGGCAACATAACACACAGTGAACTCGACCATGTGCTACATGCTGGGCATCTCATCCATGATGACCACGGTCGCAGACATCCCACAACACCAACGACTGGCCTTTGTACACATCCTGTATGAATGCAGCGTGGTTTTCACTTCTATGCTCATTCAGTGGTGTGATTTTGGCAGGTTGTGTGATTTGTGCTCCTTGTTGGTGTGTTTCATTTTGGCCATTGTTAGTCTATATGTGTGTTGTACTTAATTGTGCATGTGTGCCATTCTGCCCATCCCCCCCCCCCTGCTTCTTCCTCTTCCTAGTGCTGTTGTGTCTATAATTTTGTTGCTGCACACATAAATACATGTAAAGAATAAATTAGAATAGTTCCTTGATTCTTTTAGGTTTCAAAACTTCTCTATTGGTTTCTTTTTAATTTTCCATATGAACCGTTTTTTTAAATATTCAACAACACATAGAAGTCAGAAGTGCAACGTATTCTATCAACACACTTTCTAGAACATTCTACAATACGTGCAGGATAAAAGTTCATCAATTTTTTAAAACTTTATGATATTTTTTTGTAACATTTTCTTGAACATTAACGACACATGCAGATTAAAAGTTGACGATTGTTTTAAATTCGAACAGTGCCTTCCAAATGCAAGTAGCAGGTGTGTTTGAGCTGAGCAAATTTTATCCTATGATATGTACTCCACGTTGAAACTGCTTTTTCTTAACCAATCACAAAGATGCTTTTCCACAAAACTAATGTGCACCCTACTTTTAAAAAAGAATGCTTTTCATGATATCTTCAGAGATAAGTTATAGATAGGAATTTTAAATGCCAATTCCTAACTATAACACCCCTGAAACCTTTGGTTTTTTCAGTTAATTTCAAAGGTTTTTTAAATGCCAATTCCCAACTATAACACCCCTGAAACCTATGGTTTTTTCAGTGAATTTCAAAGGTTTTTTAAATGCCAATTCACAACTATAACACCCCTGAAACCTATGGTTTTTTCAATGAATTTCAAAGGTTTTTTAAATGCCAATTCCTAACTATAACGCCCCTGAAACCTTTGGTTTTTTCAGTGAATATATATATATATATTAATTACACATACATATACATACATTCACAGACACGCAGTTAGGTAAAAATGTTTGTCAAAAAATATAATTTTAAACTCAAAAACCACTGAAATTCACCAGTAATACTTTTACGATAATTTGTGCCCCAGCTGTGCACTGCATATGACCTGTCATATTTAATCACTAAAAACATGTGTAGCATCTTCCCCAGCCCGGGAGCATGCAAATGCACACACTACACACGCAGCTCTGTAGCAGATGATCACACTCTGCAAGCATTGCATCATAACTTTCGTAACCACAACGTAACACCTCCAAAAAGACTACGTAATTCCTGTTTAAAGTCCACCTGGTGCGCATACTATCAAAGACACTACATCTCCCCCTTTGTTAAATAAAAAGTACATACGGACAACATTGGCATCATATTTCCTCAATGAGTCGCCGAGGTGCTTGCACTGGTCGACCATATCGGGTGGTATGAGGTAGTTGAGTTGCACCTTGATTAGGCACCGACGACATAGGCTCAGGTGTTTAATCTGGACATTCAGGTGGTGTTGCCTTGCTCATAATCTCAGGAGCTGACAAACATTGAGGTAGGTGTTTTAAATGTGACGTTTCCCCAGTGAAGGGCTGTCTGGGATGATATGCTTTCACCATGTGTCCTTTGCATGTGACAATCCTCCAAGGGTTGAGGGCAAACAGAGTGTCCATTTTCCACTTCCGTTTTTGTTTGACCCGTACCCAGTCCCCTTTTTCGAAGACTGTTACCTGGTCTGATCAGCGTATGTTTTCATTATGCACTTTTGAGAAGAGTTAGTGATACAAACCTATTCGGCATTCATCGGTCGGTCTGATGTCCATTGTGGTAGTTTGGTTCCGATGGCTCTCCTAAATAGTAAGGTAGCAGGATTCTCACCAGTTGTGGAGTGAGGAGTTAATCAATAGATACAAGGGTTTGACACATGGCTAGATTTAGATCGATTCCATTCCTCAATGCTTGGTAAATTACCTTTTTGAGGGTGACCATAAATCGGCTAGAGAGGTGTACTCATTTGATTCTTGACATTGAGACGAACAAGAAACTTCTTGACTTCTTTGCTATTGAAAGATAGGCCATTATCAGATTTGAGAATAGCGGGGATGCCCCACGCTGCAAAGATGTCATCAAGACGCTCAATGATTTTGTCATGGGTTGTTGATAAGTCTTCCACCAAAGGAAAACATGAATATTCATCAAAATGACCACCATGAGCTGATGTCCATTTCCTAGAGGCCCAAAGAAATCAGCTGAAACTCTCTCCCAGGCATGCAGAGGAAGGTCAGACATTGGATGCTGTATCACTTAGGGGGATAAACAGTTACAAAGGTGGCACGCTTTCATCTCTTTCTCAACTCATTCATGTAGGCAAGGGAACCACACTCTGTCTCTTAGGGCTCTTTGGGTGGCTACAATGTTATGATGTACATCATTGGCTAGCTCAATGACTTGCTGACTCAGTCTCTCAGGTATGACAATTCTTGAACCCCTCAATATGATACCCTCTCGAGTGATGAACAGCTCGTCCTGTACATTTGAAAAAAAATTGAAATTCAAGATCATCAGCAAAGAGTTGAATACTTTTCTTCCAGGATTGTATTGTAATGAGGTTTTGAAGATGAGCAGAATGTCTTCATCTGAATGGGTAGCAGCAATAATCTGTTCAGTGGATAGAGCTGCTGGCATGCTGGACCTCACAATGCAGTTGAGATACTCTCAGTCTCTTTGGATGTCGAACTGTGGTGAGATAGCGACACTCATGAATTTTAATCTGCGGGGATTTCGTCTTTCCCCAGCTTCTGTACAATCACATAGTCATACTCTTGCAGTTGCAACCCCCACCTTTCGATGCGAGGGAGCATCTTAGCTTTTGGGGCCCCAGAGATAGTGAGCAAAGCCTGGTGGTCTGTGATGATAGCGAAATGCTGCCCACATAAAAACACATGAACATTTTCTCAGTCCTACACTGCAGCCAGACTCTCCATCTCCAGTAGACCATTCTGTTTCAGATTTGGCTTCTACTGGCATAGTCCACAATGTGTCTCTGGGCATTCCGATGTCCATTGTGTTGAGCAAGGATTGCTCCCACCCCCAATGGGCTCACATCCACTATGGTCTCAGTATGTAACTTAGGGTCAAAATAGACCATTTCAGTTGCATTCTCAATTGCATGTACTATTTCTCAACTTTGGTTGCATTCAGGATACCACTGGAATGGGACATTCTGCTTTAAGTCTCTCAATGGGCCACTCACTGTAGCAAAGTCATGAATGTAACTTGAGCAATAATTAGCCATGTCTAAGAAGAATCGCAGCATGGTTACATCTTGTGGGGGGCAAGTAGATGAACGTGCTTGCATCTTACCCCGTTCAAGAATCATTCCACCATCAGAGAGTATGTGCCAAAAGAATTTTGGTTTGGTTTGTGAAACTCACAATTTGTTGCATTCAGAGAGAGGCCTGCATCAGCAAGTAACTGGCACACCTGTGTAAGAGCCTTGTCAGCTCCATTTGTGTTGTCCCAAATACCAGTATGTGATCACTGTAATTTAAAGCCTGTGTAAAAGGTTGAATTATTCTGCTAATAACATCCTGAAATATCGTTGCAGCTGAAAATACTCCAAAACTCAGTCTTTTGTACTAATTGAATAGTTATAACCAAAAAACACAATGCTCAACATTCGATTGGTACAATTGTTGGACCTCTTTAAATCCACTGCTAAAGTGAACACTTAGGGCCTGATTATGAGTTTGGAGGTCTGTGGACTGCCAAATTCATGGTAGAGCAGCAGTCACGTTGTGGCTACCTTTGGCATTCGGACTGCCATGGAACCGCCGTAACCGCTGGGGATCCATGACGATTCTCAGCGGTGGAGGGGCGGTTTGGGGAAGCAATATGCTGGCGGTGCCGCAAGCATATAATGACTTTGGAGACCTCCACAATTTTCGTGGCAGTGCAGCCTTGTTTCTTCAGGGGACGTATCCCCTCCTTGTCGCCAGTTGTAGAGTCCTACCCAGCCTGGGAGCGTACAAATGAACATACCACACACAGAGTTCTGTAACAGACATTTTTATTCTTCAACGTATGATCAAACTCTTCATACATTACGTCATAACTTTCATAACCACAACATAACACCTCCCAGCAGACTAGGCAATTCCTGTTTTGAGTCCACTAAGATCTGCGAGGGTCCTAGCACACATAATATCAAAGACACTGCAACATGTTCAATGACAGTAATGATTATATAATTGATCACACCTCAAATGACATAATTGATGACCTCACTGATGACATGCAATGATACACCTGTTTGCTATATGCTTCTGACACTGAAAGGTATTCAGGGCCAGACTCATACATTTTTCATACAAGGCACACAGCAAGACAACTTTCTGCACTGAGTGAAAGGGAGAGGGCAGAAATGTGTGATATTTATTGACACATCTATGGTGCATTCCTGCTCTCTGCCTGCACTGGCACACAATCTGCTACCTTGTGCCAAGGCAGGCACCTTTGCGCCTTGTAAGATTGCTTTTGTGCAGGAAGGGTCCGCTTCCTGCAAAAAACAATTCTTAGAGGCTTTTTCTTCTTTCTAAGTGTCCTGCAGAATGCAGGACACTTAGAACAAGTAAACAATGTGGCTCCTTGTTGTGCCTCCCCTGGGAAGGCGTAGCATTTTGACACATTCCCAGGCTTACCAGTCTTGGTAAATCTGGGAATGCACCAACATCCATTGGGTGATGGGTGGGAACTGCCACACTTCACCCATGAGTGCCTTATCAAGACAGAATACCGCAAGACAGTGACTAGTTCTGCCTTGCATTACCCCAGATTTCCAAAGCAAAACAATCTGACATAGGTGTAGCATTGCCCTTATGACACCATGCATGATGCAAGGGCAACAGAATACAGTGATAACTCTGGTCTTTAATGAGCAACATATAGAGTACATTTTCAAATGCTTGGGCTCCATAAGGAGCATTTGTGGAGAATATGGACTCTGTGTGCGTAGTAGAACATCCACTACCTAACAGGGATTGGGAGTCTTTAGGTACTAGACTCTCTGTGAAAGAGTGTGCACAGGGTGATGGCTCTGTGTAGTAGGGGATTGGCAGCCTAATGGGTCTTGGTCTTCTGGAGGGAGGGAGTCTCCTTAAAGAGGGCAAAACCTATGCATAGTAGGGGCTTGCCCCCCCAAGAGTATCTGGAGCAAGTGGGCTCTCTGTGAAACATTTCCACCAGGTGAAGGCTGTGTGCTGTAGGAGCTTGGTCACCGAATGGGGTTTGGTTGTCTGGAGGTAGTGGTCTCTGTGAAAATGTGAGCACATTACGAAGGATGTGCAGAGGAAAGGCGTGTCCACCTAATGGGGCTTGAGAGTCTGGCGGGAGTGTATGTACAGTTTAATTACTTTATATGAGCACATATGTTTATGTAAGTTACAAAGTACAGGATTCTCTGCCATTCAGTACTTATTTACATATTTTAAAGGATTTACTGGTTTGTAGACTACACTGAACAGTAGTATGGTGGAGGATGTCGTCAGTGATGTCTGTCAGCCTAGGATTGGCTAGTACCATCCACACCGAGCTGAAAAATGACATTAGCCTTTTTCCATTCGTGGCACAGTATTACAGCTTTAGATTGGTAAAATACCATTGAGGCCAACCTAGAATGATTAAAAGCAACCCCAGACACATGTGTTTCGCTCTTAGTAGAGCTCGTCGAAGAGGTGTTGTTTTGTCCAGACATAAAGGAGCACCCAGTATTCAAGAACAAACAGCTCATTCATATGGAGCACTCTGCAACACTCTAAAACTGCTCACCATAAGTGTCTGTTTTTCTAGTAGAGTAAGTTTTTTTAATTCACAAGGCATTCTAACCCTGAATGGGTATTGCTTCATGTATATAGATATATATTATCTACTGGCGGTCTCCAGTAGGTAGTTTAGTTAGGACCTATTATCCATAGGAAAATCGTAACATTATATTCCCAATAACTTTGGCGCCGGTTGACGAATCTTCGCAACCTTTTCAAAACTAATGGCTCATTCCGGTCAGCTCCTATCCTAAAAGTTTGGGGGTGATTCGTCAAGCGGGGGCCAAGAAAAAAGGGGGGTCCCAAAACGCGTTTTCCCCATGTTATTTCCCATAGGAAATTTTAGACACGGCTACAGCCCAAACTGCTGAACGGAATTACACCAAATTTTGCAAAAAGGTAGCCCTTTGTTCAGAAAGCGCCCTTTTTTTTAAATGGTGTAAATCCGTTCAGTAGTTCCAGAGAAATTAAAAGAATAGAGGTCAAAAAATCAATTTCCCACAGGAAACTTTAGACACAGTTATAGCAAAAACTGCTGAACGGAATTACACCAAATTTGGCAAAAAGATACTGCTTGTCCCTGAAAGCGACCTTTTTAAAAATGGTGTAAATCCGTTCAGTAGTTTTTGAGAAATTAAGAAATAAAGATAGTGATATCTAGAGGCACGGAGGATCCGCGCACCCTGCCGATCACGAGCTTCATGCTAATTGTCAACACTCCAAACCAGGAAGTGTTGGCAGCCATCTTGTGCCTCGGTAGAACCGGGGCACAAGAAAAGCAAAAAACAAACGCGTAAAACACGAAAAGGGGGCAGGGTAGAAACACCCTGACCCCCTAGGCCTGCTCAGGGGGTCCCACAAGGACCCCCAGGGCCAAAAAAAGCATTTTTTTGTTTTAAAAATCCCCGGGATGTACGGAGGATCCGCGGATCCGGCCACGGAAATGAAAAAAACAAAGCGCGCTTCATTTTTAGTCCTGGGGACTGCCACCCCCAGGGCTTTTCAAAAGTATTTGTGGGGGGGCTCACAGCCCCCCCGCAGCCCCGGGGACCGCCACCCCCCGGGGCTTCTATCTTAAATGGGTGGGGGGCTCAAAGGCCCCCCCAAGCCCCGGGGATCACCACCCCCTGGGGCTTTTATAAAATATTGGGGGGGGCGGCACATGGCCACCCTGCAGCCCCGAGGACCGCCACCCCGAGGACCGCCACCCCGAGGACCGCCACCCCCTGGGGCTTGTTTTAAAAAAACATTAACTACCTGTGTGGGGGGCTCGACCCCCCCACACGCCCCGTGGACCGCCACCTCCGCGGGGCTCTAAATTGGGGGGTCTGTGACAGAGCCCCAGGGACCACCACCCGGGGACCACCACCCGGGGCTTTGCAAATGTTGGAGGGGGGCCACGCAGCCCCCCTCTTCGAGCCCTCGATGGCCCTGGGGACCGCCACCCCCCCAAGGCCGGCTCCTGCAGTGTCCCGGGGTGCCCACCCCCGGGACACTGCTGTTTGCTATGGCAGGGCGGGAGCCGCCCTGCCATAGCAAACTCTGCATTGGGTTTTGGAAGAGAGAGCAGGAAACCTGCTCTCTCTTCCAAAAAACAAAGCCGATTGCTTTTCCACATGGGAGCTGCATCTTAGCAGCTCCCCATGTGGAAAAGCAATGCCGGCTCCCACAAGAGGCGGGGAGCCGGCAGGACCATGGGGGGATTGGGGACCCCTCCACGGTCCCCAACGGAGAGGGCCAGCCCCGGGGGCTGGGGTCCCCCGGGCTAGAAGGTGCCCAGGAGGGGGGCCACGCGGCCCCCCTCCTCAAAAATGTGAAAATAAATTAAAAAATAAAATAAAGGCCGGCCCTGGGGGATGGAGTCCCCCGGGCCAAAAATGGCCTAAGGAGGGGAGCAATGCAGCCCCCCTCCTATTAATTTGAAAAACAAAAAAATGGCCATGCCCCAGGGGATGGGGTCCCCGGGACCGATTATGGCCTTGGGAGGGGGGCCACTCGGCCCCCTTCCAATAAAAATTAAATATAGTAGTCAGGCCCTGGAGGATGGGGTCCCCAGGGCCAATAAAATAGGAAAAGAAAGGGGGCTACACAGCCCCGTTCCTAAAAAAATAAATTAAAAAAAAAAGACCGGCATCGTGCCGGAGGCCCCGCCCCCTCCCTGCAGCACTCTGCAAATGCGCCCCCTAGCGCGTTTGCAGATGGGGAACTAATTCCCCTTGAATACTGGGGGTCCCTGGGGGTCAACTAGCCCACCAGGAACCTCCAGTATGCGCCAGGGAGCTGCGTTGCAGAGAGGTGTTCAGATGCCACGCCCCTTTTTACACCTCTCTGCAAGGCAGCTCTGTGGTGCTTAATGGAGGTACCTGGTGGGCTAGTTGCACCCCAGGGACCCTCAGGATTCAAGTGGAGTTATTCCCCCACTTTAAAACGTGCCACGGGGCGCTTTTGCACAGTGGTGAAGGGAGGGGGCAGGGCCTGAGGTGACATGTGTGCAAACACGCCCTGTAGCGCGTTTTAAGCTGGGGAATTAATTCCTCTTCAATCTTGAGGTCCCCTGGGGGCCAACTAGCCCACCAGGTACCTCCAGTAAGCGCCACGGAGCTGCGTTGCAGAGTGTTGAAAAAGGGGCGTGGCCTTTGAACGCCTCTCTGCAACGCAGCTCCTTGGCGTATACTGGAGGTACCTGGTGGGCTAGTTGGCCCCCAGGGACCCTCAGGATTGAAGAGGAATTAATTCCCCAGCTTAAAACGCGCTACAGGGCGTGTTTGCAGACATGTCACCCCAAGCCCCTCCCCCTTCCTTCACCATTGTGCAAACGCGCCCCCTGGTGAGTTGTAAGTTGGGGAATTAATTCCCCTTCAATACTGAGGGTCCCTGAGGGCCAACTAGCCAACCAGGTACCTCTAGTATGCGCCAGGGAGCTGCGTTGCAGAGAGGGGCGTTCAGAGGCCACGTCCCTTTTTACACCTCTCTGCAACACAGTTCTCTGGCGCTTACTGGAGGTACCTAGTGGGCTAGTTGGACGCTAGGGACCCTCTGGATTCAAGGGGACTTAATCTCCCAACTTAAAACGGCCACTGGGCGTGTTTACACAGTGGTGAAGGGTGGGGACGGGGCCTGAGGTGACCTGTGCAAACACACCCTGGGGCGCATTTTAAGTTGTGGAAATAATTCCCCTTCAATCCTGAGGGCCCCTGGGGGCCAACTATCCCACCAGGCGCTTCCAGTAAGTGCCACTGCACTGTGTTGCAGAGAGGTGGTCCATGCGTGCACCTTTTTACACCTCTCTGCAACGCAGCTCTGTGGCGCTTACTGGAGATACCTGGACCCAAGGGATACTCAGGATTCAAGGGGACTTTATCCCCCAAATTAAAATGGCACATCTCTTCTTCTTCCTGCAGTTTTCTTCGTCTTTGTGGACTTCTGTTGCTTCTTTCTGCATTTCTTTTTTTTCTTTCTGTGCGTTTTCTTCTTTCATCACATGTCCTACCTCTGTAGGCATAGTTAGAAACTAGCATTTAAAAAACCTTTGAAATTCACTGAAAAAACCATAGGTTTCAGGCACGTTATAGTTAGAAATTAGCATTTAAAAAACCTTAGAAATTAACTGAAAAAACCATAGGTTTCAGAGACATTATAGTTGGGAATTAGCATTTAAAAACCTTAGAAATTCACTGAAAAAAACATAGGTTTTAGAGAAAGTTATAGTCAGCTGGACATTTCACTTGTACAAAACCCGTGAAATTCCCCCTGTTATAGTTAGTTCAGCTGACTATAACTCGCGCCCTCGCAATGCACTGCTGTTGACGTCACATATTACATCACTCATGACATGGTCAGTGACATCACTGATGACATCTCAAATGACATCACTGATGACATCATCCATTGACTGTGTGTTTCTCTAAAGTTTAAATACGTTTTAATATATATAGGGAAAGACGTGTTGAAGAATGAGTGGGTGTATAAGTGTCTGAATGGATGATTTACTAGGTGTGTGACTGACTCTATAAGTGAGTGATTAAACATAACTTACTGAATGCATAGGTTAGTGACTAAACTGTGTGAATGTCTGTATCCGTCTGTCTGTTGGTGTGTAAGTGGCTGCATGGGTTTGTGAATAGCTACATGAGTGTCGATATGGGTTATTGATTTGTTGTCTGAGTATCTGTATGGGTGCCTGAGTGTTTGTGTGGGTGGGTTGTGTATGACTCTGCATAGATGTGTGAGTGGGTGATTCACTGGGTGCATGGTTTTAAGAGTGCATCTGTGATGGACTGTATGGGTGGGTGAGTGTATGTATGGGTGTGTTAGTGATTGAATATATATCTCAGTGGTACATGAGTGAGTAACTACATATGTGAAAGGCAGTATATATGTGTGTTAGAGTATATAAATGGCTATATGTGAGAGTGTGTGATTGTGAGAGTGGCTGTATGGATGAGTGTGTGCTTGTATCAGTGATTGTATAAGAGCGTAAGAATGTGGTAGTATTTTTATGAGCAAGTGAGCTGGTGTGTGTATAACTGTATAGGTGAGTAAATGGGAGTGTGATTAATTATTTGCATGACTGATTAGGTGTCTGAGTACCTCTATGGATGAGCGGCGGTGTGTGTGTCTGTATAGGTGTATAAATGCATATGATAGTCCAGTACTGAGTGACTGTAAGTATGAGTGACTGTGCAGGTGAGTGAGTGGATGTGTGTGTAGACCTAAGAATCAATGAGTGGGGATGTAGTTATTGGTATTGGAGTATCTATGGCTGTCTGTAATTTTGAGTGGGTGTATCAAATGTTATATTAGGGTGTGAGAAGTAGCATCAATTTATCACATGGTTGATGTCATCAGTTATGTCACTGACCATGTCATGAGTGATGTAATCTGTGACGTCATCAGCAGTGCAGTGTCTGTCTGCCTGCAAGACACTAGCAGTTGGGAGCATCAGTACGCCAACTAAATGATGTTTAACACTTTGGATCAGAGTTAAACACAGCACAGCCACTTTGTGAGGAGGTTATCCTGTGTGTATATATTTGGTCTCCAAAATTCAGATGGTTTTGGAATAAAAGCAGTGCGCTCCTGTGTCCCCAAAACTCCTGTTTTAAGACATGTAAATCAAACAAAAACATACTAATTTGATGATACACAGGAAACACAATAGTAGTGATTGTATTGCTTTTTAATGATTCATATTTTTTTTTAGGCTACAAAAAAACGTAAGCAAGCGAAATAGCACTGCATACATGTTTTCATTTTGTGAACAGATCTCAGGATCTCGGTCTCTAGTGCTCTGTAATTGCCGTATAATAATAGTTACCGTGAATGGGACAAATGGGCAGTCACTTTGATAGCTGCTAGTGTTGTTGTAATGAGTAACACCGTTAACTCAGTTTTTTTTTACTGTGTTTCTCATAAGAACAGCGTTACAACGAACAAATGATGGACGGAATGCTGACAATGCAGACATTCTCCCCCAGTCAAGAGATCTGGGTTAAATCAATCGTTCTTTTGCCCACTACGCCACCCCAGTTCAGACATGGCCATATGCAAATCAGTCTTGACCCTGTGCCTCATGGGAACAGTCCAGCCCGAACTGCCAAGCCATGTCATCCCTGGACCGGAATCAAGCATCCTAGTAAACTGGGGTGAATGTATGACATTGTTCTGCATTCTGTCCATCAATTGTTGTTTTTGCATTTGTCACCCCGAGTGGGACGGGTATGCTCAGACGTGAGTCCCGTGCTCTCCATGCCACTGGAATCAAGCTATCCTGGCTGAAGAGGGGTGAAACCCCGAAACCGGTCCTAGGATGCTTGGATCCGTCCAGGGAGGACCTGGCTTGGCAGTTCGGGCTGGACTGTTCCCATGAGGCACAGGGTCAAGACTGAATTGCATATGGCTGGGTTCAAACTGGAATGGCATGGTGAGCAAAAAAATCGATGGATTTAGGCCCAGATCTCTGTACTGGGGTGAATGTATGACATTGTTCTGCATTCTGTCCCTCAATTGTTGTTTTTGCATTTGTCACCCCGAGTGGGACGGGTATGCTCAGACGTGAGTCCCGTGCTCTCCATGCCACTGGAATCAAGCTATCCTGGCTGAAGAGGGGTGAAACCCCGAAACCGGTCCTAGGATGCTTGGTTCCGTCCAGGGAGGACCTGGCTTGGCAGTTTCGGCTGGACTGTTCCCATGAGGCACAGGGTCAAGACTGATTTGCATATGGCTGGGTTCAAACTGGAATGGCATGGTGAGCAAAAAAACGATGGATTTAGGCCCAGATCTCTGTACTGGGGTGAATGTATGACATTGTTCTGCATTCTGTCCATCAATTGTTGTTTTTGCATTTGTCACCCCGAGTGGGACGGGTATGCTCAGACCTGAGTCCCGTGCTCTCCATGCCACTGGAATCAAGCTATCCTGGCTGAAGAGGGGTGAAACCCCGAAACCGGTCCTAGGATGCTTGGTTCCGTCCAGGGAGGACCTGGCTTGGCAGTTCGGGCTGGACTGTTCCCATGAGGCACCGGGTCAAGACTGATTTGCATATGGCTGGGTTCAAACTGGAATGGCATGGTGAGCAAAAAAACGATGGATTTAGGCCCAGATCTCTGTACTGGGGTGAATGTATGACATTGTTCTGCATTCTGTCCATCAATTGTTGTTTTTGCATTTGTCACCCCGAGTGGGACGGGTATGCTCAGACGTGAGTCCCGTGCTCTCCATGCCACTGGAATCAAGCTATCCTGGCTGAAGAGGGGTGAAACCCCGAAACCGGTCCTAGGATGCTTGGTTCCGTCCAGGGAGGACCTGGCTTGGCAGTTTGGGCTGGACTGTTCCCATGAGGCACAGGGTCAAGACTGATTTGCATATGGCTGGGTTCAAACTGGAATGGCATGGTGAGCAAAAAAACGATGGATTTAGGCCCAGATCTCTGTACTGGGGTGAATGTATGACATTGTTCTGCATTCTGTCCATCAATTGTTGTTTTTGCATTTGTCACCCCGAGTGGGACGGGTATGCTCAGACGTGAGTCCCGTGCTCTCCATGCCACTGGAATCATGCTATCCTGGCTGAAGAGGGGTGAAACCCCGAAACCGGTCCTAGGATGCTTGGTTCCGTCCAGGGAGGACCTGGCTTGGCAGCTCGGGCTGGACTGTTCCCATGAGGCACAGGGTCAAGACTGATTTGCATATGGCTGGGTTCAATCTGGAATGGCATGGTGAGCAAAAAAACGATGGATTTAGGCCCAGATCTCTGTACTGGGGTGAATGTATGACATTGTTCTGCATTCTGTCCATCAATTGTTGTTTTTGCATTTGTCACCCCGAGTGGGACGGGTATGCTCAGACGTGAGTCCCGTGCTCTCCATGCCACTGGAATCAAGCTATCCTGGCGGTTTCGGGGTGAAACCCCGAAACCGGTCCTAGGATGCTTGGTTCCGTCCAGGGAGGACCTGGCTTGGCAGTTCGGGCTGGACTGTTCCCATGAGGCACAGGGTCAAGACTGATTTGCATATGGCTGGGTTCAAACTGGAATGGCATGGTGAGCAAAAAAACGATGGATTTAGGCCCAGATCTCTGTACTGGGGTGAATGTATGACATTGTTCTGCATTCTGTCCATCAATTGTTGTTTTTGCATTTGTCACCCCGAGTGGGACGGGTATGCTCAGACGTGAGTCCCGTGCTCTCCATGCCACTGGAATCAAGCAATCCTGGCTGAAGAGGGGTGAAACCCCGAAACCGGTCCTAGGATGCTTGGTTCCGTCCAGGGAGGACCTGGCTTGGCAGTTCGGGCTGGACTGTTCCCATGAGGCACAGGGTCAAGACTGATTTGCATATGGCTGGGTTCAAACTGGAATGGCATGGTGAGCAAAAAAACGATGGATTTAGGCCCAGATCTCTGTACTGGGGTGAATGTATGACATTGTTCTGTATTCTGTCCATCAATTGTTGGTTTTGCATTTGTCACCCCGAGTGGGACGGGTATGCTCAGACGTGAGTCCCGTGCTCTCAATGCCACTGGAATCAAGCTATCCTGGCTGAAGAGGGGTGAAACCCCGAAACCGGTCCTAGGATGCTTGGTTCCGTCCAGGGAGGACCTGGCTTGGCAGTTCGGGCTGGACTGTTCCCATGAGGCACAGGGTCAAGACTGATTTGCATATGGCTGGGTTCAAACTGGAATGGCATGGTGAGCAAAAAAACAATGGATTTAGGCCCAGATCTCTGTACTGGGGTGAATGTATGACATTGTTCTGCATTCTGTCCATCAATTGTTGTTTTTGCATTTGTCACCCCGAGTGGGACAGGTATGCTCAGACGTGAGTCCCGTGCTCTCCATGCCTCTGGAATCAAGCTATCCTGGCTGAAGAGGGGTGAAACCCCGAAACCGGTCCTAGGATGCTTGGTTCCGTCCAGGGAGGACCTGGCTTGGCAGTTCGGACTGGACTGTTCCCATGAGGCACAGGGTCAAGACTGATTTGCATATGGCTGGGTTCAAACTGTAATGGCATGGTGAGCAAAAAAACGATGGATTTAGGCCCAGATCTCTGTACTGGGGTGAATGTATGACATTGTTCTGCATTCTGTCCATCAATTGTTGTTTTTGCATTTGTCACCCCGAGTGGGACGGGTATGCTCAGACGTGAGTCCCTTGCTCTCCATGCCATTGGAATCAAGCTATCCTGGCTGAAGAGGGGTGAAACCCCGAAACCGGTCCTAGGATGCTTGGTTCCGTCCAGGGAGGACCTGGCTTGGCAGTTCGGGCTGGACTGTTCCCATGAGGCACAGGGTCAAGACTGATTTGCATATGGCTGGGTTCAAACTGGAATGGCATGGTGAGGAAAAAAACGATGGATTTAGGCCCAGATCTCTGTACTGGGGTGAATGTATGACATTGTTCTGCATTCTGTCCATCAATTGTTGTTTTTGCATTTGTCACCCCGAGTGGTTCTGGTATGCTCAGACGTGAGTCCCGTGCTCTCCATGCCACTGGAATCAAGCTATCCTGGCTGAAGAGGGGTGAAACCCCGAAACCGGTCCTAGGATGCTTGGTTCCGTCCAGGGAGGACCTGGCTTGACAGTTCGGGCTGGACTGTTCCCATGAGGCACAGGGTCAAGACTGATTTGCATATGGCTGGGTTCAAACTGGAATGGCATGGTGAGCAAAAAAACGATGGATTTAGGCCCATATCTCTGTACTGGGGTGAATGTATGACATTGTTCTGCATTCTGTCCATCAATTGTTGTTTTTGCATTTGTCACCCCGAGTGGGACGGGTATGCTCAGACGTGAGTCCCGTGCTCTCCATGCCACTGGAATCAAGCTATCCTGGCTGAAGAGGGGTGAAACCCCGAAACCGGTCCTAGGATGCTTGGTTCCGTCCAGGGAGGACCTGGCTTGGCAGTTCGGGCTGGACTGTTCCCATGAGGCACAGGGTCAAGACTGATTTGCATATGGCTGGGTTCAAACTGGAATGGCATGGTGAGCAAAAAAACGATGGATTTAGGCCCAGATCTCTGTACTGGGGTGAATGTATGACATTGTTCTGCATTCTGTCCATCAATTGTTGTTTTTGCATTTGTCACCCCGAGTGGGACGGGTATGCTCAGACGTGAGTCCCGTGCTCTCCATGCCACTGGACTCAAGCTATCCTGGCTGAAGAGGGGTGAAACCCCGAAACCGGTCCTAGGATGCTTGGTTCCGTCCAGGGAGGACCTGGCTTGGCAGTTCGGGCTGGACTGTTCCCATGAGGCACAGGGTCAAGACTGATTTGCATATGGCTGGGTTCAAACTGGAATGGCATGGTGAGCAAAAAAACAATGGATTTAGGCCCAGATCTCTGTACTGGGGTGAATGTATGACATTGTTCTGCATTCTGTCCATCAATTGTTGTTTTTGCATTTGTCACCCCGAGTGGGACGGGTATGCTCAGACGTGAGTCCCGTGCTCTCCATGCCACTGGAATCAAGCTATCCTGGCTGAAGTGGGGTGAAACCCCGAAACCGGTCCTAGGATGCTTGGTTCCGTCCAGGGAGGACCTGGCTTGGCAGTTCGGGCTGGACTGTTCCCATGAGGCACAGGGTCAAGACTGATTTGCATATGGCTGGGTTCAAACTGGAATGGCATGGTGAGCAAAAAAACGATGGATTTAGGCCCAGATCTCTGTACTGGGGTGAATGTATGACATTGTTCTGCATTCGGTCCATCAATTGTTGTTTTTGCATTTGTCACCCCGAGTGGGACGGGTATGCTCAGACGTGAGTCCCGTGCTCTCCATGCCACTGGAATCAAGCTATCCTGGCTGAAGAGGGGTGAAACCCCGAAACCGGTCCTAGGATGCTTGGTTCCATCCAGGGAGGACCTGGCTTGGCAGTTCGGGCTAGACTGTTCCCATGAGGCACAGGGTCAAGACTGATTTGCATATGGCTGGGTTCAAACTGGAATGGCATGGTGAGCAAAAAAACGATGGATTTAGGCCCAGATCTCTGTACTGGGGTGAATGTATGACATTGTTCTGCATTCTGTCCATCAATTGTTGTTTTTGCATTTGTCACCCCGAGTGGGACGGGTATGCTCAGACGTGAGTCCCGTGCTCTCCATGCCACTGGAATCAAGCTATCCTGGCTGAAGAGGGGTGAAACCCCGAAACCGGTCCTAGGATGCTTGGTTCCGTCCAGGGAGGACCTGGCTTGGCAGTTCGGGCTGGACTGTTCCCATGAGGCACAGGGTCAAGACTGATTTGCATATGGCTGGGTTCAAACTGGAATGGCATGGTGAGCAAAAAAACGATGGATTTAGGCCCAGATCTCTGTACTGGGGTGAATGTATGACATTGTTCTGCATTCTGTCCATCAATTGTTGTTTTTGCATTTGTCACCCCGAGTGGGACGGGTATGCTCAGACGTGAGTCCCGTGCTCTCCATGCCACTGGAATCAAGCTATCCTGGCTGAAGAGGGGTGAAACCCCGAAACCGGTCCTAGGATGCTTGGTTCCGTCCAGGGAGGACCTGGCTTGGCAGTTCGGGCTGGACTGTTCCCATGAGGCACAGGGTCAAGACTGATTTGCATATGGCTGGGTTCAAACTGGAATGGCATGGTGAGCAAAAAAACGATGGATTTAGGCCCAGATCTCTGTACTGGGGTGAATGTATGACATTGTTCTGCATTCTGTCCATCAATTGTTGTTTTTGCATTTGTCACCCCGAGTGGGATGGGTATGCTCAGACGTGAGTCCCGTGCTCTCCATGCCACTGGAATCAAGCTATCCTGGCTGAAGAGGGGTGAAACCCCGAAACCGGTCCTAGGATGCTTGGTTCCGTCCAGGGAGGACCTGGCTTGGCAGTTTCGGCTGGACTGTTCCCATGAGGCACAGGGTCAAGACTGATTTGCATATGGCTGGGTTCAAACTGGAATGGCATGGTGAGCAAAAAAACGATGGATTTAGGCCCAGATCTCTGTACTGGGGTGAATGTATGACATTGTTCTGCATTCTGTCCATCAATTGTTGTTTTTGCATTTGTCACCCCGAGTGGGACGGGTATGCTCAGACCTGAGTCCCGTGCTCTCCATGCCACTGGAATCAAGCTATCCTGGCTGAAGAGGGGTGAAACCCCGAAACCGGTCCTAGGATGCTTGGTTCCGTCCAGGGAGGACCTGGCTTGGCAGTTCGGGCTGGACTGTTCCCATGAGGCACCGGGTCAAGACTGATTTGCATATGGCTGGGTTCAAACTGGAATGGCATGGTGAGCAAAAAAACGATGGATTTAGGCCCAGATCTCTGTACTGGGGTGAATGTATGACATTGTTCTGCATTCTGTCCATCAATTGTTGTTTTTGCATTTGTCACCCCGAGTGGGACGGGTATGCTCAGACGTGAGTCCCGTGCTCTCCATGCCACTGGAATCAAGCAATCCTGGCTGAAGAGGGGTGAAACCCCGAAACCGGTCCTAGGATGCTTGGTTCCGTCCAGGGAGGACCTGGCTTGGCAGTTCGGGCTGGACTGTTCCCATGAGGCACAGGGTCAAGACTGATTTGCATATGGCTGGGTTCAAACTGGAATGGCATGGTGAGCAAAAAAACAATGGATTTAGGCCCAGATCTCTGTACTGGGGTGAATGTATGACATTGTTCTGCATTCTGTCCATCAATTGTTGTTTTTGCATTTGTCACCCCGAGTGGGACGGGTATGCTCAGACGTGAGTCCCGTGCTCTCCATGCCTCTGGAATCAAGCTATCCTGGCTGAAGAGGGGTGAAACCCCGAAACCGGTCCTAGGATGCTTGGTTCCGTCCAGGGAGGACCTGGCTTGGCAGTTCGGACTGGACTGTTCCCATGAGGCACAGGGTCAAGACTGATTTGCATATGGCTGGGTTCAAACTGTAATGGCATGGTGAGCAAAAAAACGATGGATTTAGGCCCAGATCTCTGTACTGGGGTGAATGTATGACATTGTTCTGCATTCTGTCCATCAATTGTTGTTTTTGCATTTGTCACCCCGAGTGGGACGGGTATGCTCAGACGTGAGTCCCTTGCTCTCCATGCCATTGGAATCAAGCTATCCTGGCTGAAGAGGGGTGAAACCCCGAAACCGGTCCTAGGATGCTTGGTTCCGTCCAGGGAGGACCTGGCTTGGCAGTTCGGGCTGGACTGTTCCCATGAGGCACAGGGTCAAGACTGATTTGCATATGGCTGGGTTCAAACTGGAATGGCATGGTGAGGAAAAAAACGATGGATTTAGGCCCAGATCTCTGTACTGGGGTGAATGTATGACATTGTTCTGCATTCTGTCCATCAATTGTTGTTTTTGCATTTGTCACCCCGAGTGGTTCTGGTATGCTCAGACGTGAGTCCCGTGCTCTCCATGCCACTGGAATCAAGCTATCCTGGCTGAAGAGGGGTGAAACCCCGAAACCGGTCCTAGGATGCTTGGTTCCGTCCAGGGAGGACCTGGCTTGACAGTTCGGGCTGGACTGTTCCCATGAGGCACAGGGTCAAGACTGATTTGCATATGGCTGGGTTCAAACTGGAATGGCATGGTGAGCAAAAAAACGATGGATTTAGGCCCATATCTCTGTACTGGGGTGAATGTATGACATTGTTCTGCATTCTGTCCATCAATTGTTGTTTTTGCATTTGTCACCCCGAGTGGGACGGGTATGCTCAGACGTGAGTCCCGTGCTCTCCATGCCACTGGAATCAAGCTATCCTGGCTGAAGAGGGGTGAAACCCCGAAACCGGTCCTAGGATGCTTGGTTCCGTCCAGGGAGGACCTGGCTTGGCAGTTCGGGCTGGACTGTTCCCATGAGGCACAGGGTCAAGACTGATTTGCATATGGCTGGGTTCAAACTGGAATGGCATGGTGAGCAAAAAAACGATGGATTTAGGCCCAGATCTCTGTACTGGGGTGAATGTATGACATTGTTCTGCATTCTGTCCATCAATTGTTGTTTTTGCATTTGTCACCCCGAGTGGGACGGGTATGCTCAGACGTGAGTCCCGTGCTCTCCATGCCACTGGACTCAAGCTATCCTGGCTGAAGAGGGGTGAAACCCCGAAACCGGTCCTAGGATGCTTGGTTCCGTCCAGGGAGGACCTGGCTTGGCAGTTCGGGCTGGACTGTTCCCATGAGGCACAGGGTCAAGACTGATTTGCATATGGCTGGGTTCAAACTGGAATGGCATGGTGAGCAAAAAAACAATGGATTTAGGCCCAGATCTCTGTACTGGGGTGAATGTATGACATTGTTCTGCATTCTGTCCATCAATTGTTGTTTTTGCATTTGTCACCCCGAGTGGGACGGGTATGCTCAGACGTGAGTCCCGTGCTCTCCATGCCACTGGAATCAAGCTATCCTGGCTGAAGTGGGGTGAAACCCCGAAACCGGTCCTAGGATGCTTGGTTCCGTCCAGGGAGGACCTGGCTTGGCAGTTCGGGCTGGACTGTTCCCATGAGGCACAGGGTCAAGACTGATTTGCATATGGCTGGGTTCAAACTGGAATGGCATGGTGAGCAAAAAAACGATGGATTTAGGCCCAGATCTCTGTACTGGGGTGAATGTATGACATTGTTCTGCATTCGGTCCATCAATTGTTGTTTTTGCATTTGTCACCCCGAGTGGGACGGGTATGCTCAGACGTGAGTCCCGTGCTCTCCATGCCACTGGAATCAAGCTATCCTGGCTGAAGAGGGGTGAAACCCCGAAACCGGTCCTAGGATGCTTGGTTCCATCCAGGGAGGACCTGGCTTGGCAGTTCGGGCTAGACTGTTCCCATGAGGCACAGGGTCAAGACTGATTTGCATATGGCTGGGTTCAAACTGGAATGGCATGGTGAGCAAAAAAACGATGGATTTAGGCCCAGATCTCTGTACTGGGGTGAATGTATGACATTGTTCTGCATTCTGTCCATCAATTGTTGTTTTTGCATTTGTCACCCCGAGTGGGACGGGTATGCTCAGACGTGAGTCCCGTGCTCTCCATGCCACTGGAATCAAGCTATCCTGGCTGAAGAGGGGTGAAACCCCGAAACCGGTCCTAGGATGCTTGGTTCCGTCCAGGGAGGACCTGGCTTGGCAGTTCGGGCTGGACTGTTCCCATGAGGCACAGGGTCAAGACTGATTTGCATATGGCTGGGTTCAAACTGGAATGGCATGGTGAGCAAAAAAACGATGGATTTAGGCCCAGATCTCTGTACTGGGGTGAATGTATGACATTGTTCTGCATTCTGTCCATCAATTGTTGTTTTTGCATTTGTCACCCCGAGTGGGACGGGTATGCTCAGACGTGAGTCCCGTGCTCTCCATGCCACTGGAATCAAGCTATCCTGGCTGAAGAGGGGTGAAACCCCGAAACCGGTCCTAGGATGCTTGGTTCCGTCCAGGGAGGACCTGGCTTGGCAGTTCGGGCTGGACTGTTCCCATGAGGCACAGGGTCAAGACTGATTTGCATATGGCTGGGTTCAAACTGGAATGGCATGGTGAGCAACAAAACGATGGATTTAGGCCCAGATCTCTGTACTGGGGTGAATGTATGACATTGTTCTGCATTCTGTCCATCAATTGTTGTTTTTGCATTTGTCACCCCGAGTGGGATGGGTATGCTCAGACGTGAGTCCCGTGCTCTCCATGCCACTGGAATCAAGCTATCCTGGCTGAAGAGGGGTGAAACCCCGAAACCGGTCCTAGGATGCTTGGTTCCGTCCAGGGAGGACCTGGCTTGGCAGTTTCGGCTGGACTGTTCCCATGAGGCACAGGGTCAAGACTGATTTGCATATGGCTGGGTTCAAACTGGAATGGCATGGTGAGCAAAAAAACGATGGATTTAGGCCCAGATCTCTGTACTGGGGTGAATGTATGACATTGTTCTGCATTCTGTCCATCAATTGTTGTTTTTGCATTTGTCACCCCGAGTGGGACGGGTATGCTCAGACCTGAGTCCCGTGCTCTCCATGCCACTGGAATCAAGCTATCCTGGCTGAAGAGGGGTGAAACCCCGAAACCGGTCCTAGGATGCTTGGTTCCGTCCAGGGAGGACCTGGCTTGGCAGTTCGGGCTGGACTGTTCCCATGAGGCACCGGGTCAAGACTGATTTGCATATGGCTGGGTTCAAACTGGAATGGCATGGTGAGCAAAAAAACGATGGATTTAGGCCCAGATCTCTGTACTGGGGTGAATGTATGACATTGTTCTGCATTCTGTCCATCAATTGTTGTTTTTGCATTTGTCACCCCGAGTGGGACGGGTATGCTCAGACGTGAGTCCCGTGCTCTCCATGCCACTGGAATCAAGCTATCCTGGCTGAAGAGGGGTGAAACCCCGAAACCGGTCCTAGGATGCTTGGTTCCGTCCAGGGAGGACCTGGCTTGGCAGTTTGGGCTGGACTGTTCCCATGAGGCACAGGGTCAAGACTGATTTGCATATGGCTGGGTTCAAACTGGAATGGCATGGTGAGCAAAAAAACGATGGATTTAGGCCCAGATCTCTGTACTGGGGTGAATGTATGACATTGTTCTGCATTCTGTCCATCAATTGTTGTTTTTGCATTTGTCACCCCGAGTGGGACGGGTATGCTCAGACGTGAGTCCCGTGCTCTCCATGCCACTGGAATCATGCTATCCTGGCTGAAGAGGGGTGAAACCCCGAAACCGGTCCTAGGATGCTTGGTTCCGTCCAGGGAGGACCTGGCTTGACAGTTCGGGCTGGACTGTTCCCATGAGGCACAGGGTCAAGACTGATTTGCATATGGCTGGGTTCAATCTGGAATGGCATGGTGAGCAAAAAAACGATGGATTTAGGCCCAGATCTCTGTACTGGGGGGAATGTATGACATTGTTCTGCATTCTGTCCATCAATTGTTGTTTTTGCATTTGTCACCCCGAGTGGGACGGGTATGCTCAGACGTGAGTCCCGTGCTCTCCATGCCACTGGAATCAAGCTATCCTGGCGGTTTCGGGGTGAAACCCCGAAACCGGTCCTAGGATGCTTGGTTCCGTCCAGGGAGGACCTGGCTTGGCAGTTCGGGCTGGACTGTTCCCATGAGGCACAGGGTCAAGACTGATTTGCATATGGCTGGGTTCAAACTGGAATGGCATGGTGAGCAAAAAAACGATGGATTTAGGCCCAGATCTCTGTACTGGGGTGAATGTATGACATTGTTCTGCATTCTGTCCATCAATTGTTGTTTTTGCATTTGTCACCCCGAGTGGGACGGGTATGCTCAGACGTGAGTCCCGTGCTCTCCATGCCACTGGAATCAAGCAATCCTGGCTGAAGAGGGGTGAAACCCCGAAACCGGTCCTAGGATGCTTGGTTCCGTCCAGGGAGGACCTGGCTTGGCAGTTCGGGCTGGACTGTTCCCATGAGGCACAGGGTCAAGACTGATTTGCATATGGCTGGGTTCAAACTGGAATGGCATGGTGAGCAAAAAAACGATGGATTTAGGCCCAGATCTCTGTACTGGGGTGAATGTATGACATTGTTCTGTATTCTGTCCATCAATTGTTGGTTTTGCATTTGTCACCCCGAGTGGGACGGGTATGCTCAGACGTGAGTCCCGTGCTCTCAATGCCACTGGAATCAAGCTATCCTGGCTGAAGAGGGGTGAAACCCCGAAACCGGTCCTAGGATGCTTGGTTCCGTCCAGGGAGGACCTGGCTTGGCAGTTCGGGCTGGACTGTTCCCATGAGGCACAGGGTCAAGACTGATTTGCATATGGCTGGGTTCAAACTGGAATGGCATGGTGAGCAAAAAAACAATGGATTTAGGCCCAGATCTCTGTACTGGGGTGAATGTATGACATTGTTCTGCATTCTGTCCATCAATTGTTGTTTTTGCATTTGTCACCCCGAGTGGGACGGGTATGCTCAGACGTGAGTCCCGTGCTCTCCATGCCTCTGGAATCAAGCTATCCTGGCTGAAGAGGGGTGAAACCCCGAAACCGGTCCTAGGATGCTTGGTTCCGTCCAGGGAGGACCTGGCTTGGCAGTTCGGACTGGACTGTTCCCATGAGGCACAGGGTCAAGACTGATTTGCATATGGCTGGGTTCAAACTGTAATGGCATGGTGAGCAAAAAAACGATGGATTTAGGCCCAGATCTCTGTACTGGGGTGAATGTATGACATTGTTCTGCATTCTGTCCATCAATTGTTGTTTTTGCATTTGTCACCCCGAGTGGGACGGGTATGCTCAGACGTGAGTCCCTTGCTCTCCATGCCATTGGAATCAAGCTATCCTGGCTGAAGAGGGGTGAAACCCCGAAACCGGTCCTAGGATGCTTGGTTCCGTCCAGGGAGGACCTGGCTTGGCAGTTCGGGCTGGACTGTTCCCATGAGGCACAGGGTCAAGACTGATTTGCATATGGCTGGGTTCAAACTGGAATGGCATGGTGAGGAAAAAAACGATGGATTTAGGCCCAGATCTCTGTACTGGGGTGAATGTATGACATTGTTCTGCATTCTGTCCATCAATTGTTGTTTTTGCATTTGTCACCCCGAGTGGTTCTGGTATGCTCAGACGTGAGTCCCGTGCTCTCCATGCCACTGGAATCAAGCTATCCTGGCTGAAGAGGGGTGAAACCCCGAAACCGGTCCTAGGATGCTTGGTTCCGTCCAGGGAGGACCTGGCTTGACAGTTCGGGCTGGACTGTTCCCATGAGGCACAGGGTCAAGACTGATTTGCATATGGCTGGGTTCAAACTGGAATGGCATGGTGAGCAAAAAAACGATGGATTTAGGCCCAGATCTCTGTACTGGGGTGAATGTATGACATTGTTCTGCATTCTGTCCATCAATTGTTGTTTTTGCATTTGTCACCCCGAGTGGGACGGGTATGCTCAGACGTGAGTCCTGTGCTCTCCATGCCACTGGAATCAAGCTATCCTGGCTGAAGAGGGGTGAAACCCCGAAACCGGTCCTAGGATGCTTGGTTCCGTCCAGGGAGGACCTGGCTTGGCAGTTCGGGCTGGACTGTTCCCATGAGGCACAGGGTCAAGACTGATTTGCATATGGCTGGGTTCAAACTGGAATGGCATGGTGAGCAAAAAAACGATGGATTTAGGCCCAGATCTCTGTACTGGGGTGAATGTATGACATTGTTCTGCATTCTGTCCATCAATTGTTGTTTTTGCATTTGTCACCCCGAGTGGGACGGGTATGCTCAGACGTGAGTCCCGTGCTCTCCATGCCACTGGACTCAAGCTATCCTGGCTGAAGAGGGGTGAAACCCCGAAACCGGTCCTAGGATGCTTGGTTCCGTCCAGGGAGGACCTGGCTTGGCAGTTCGGGCTGGACTGTTCCCATGAGGCACAGGGTCAAGACTGATTTGCATATGGCTGGGTTCAAACTGGAATGGCATGGTGAGCAAAAAAACAATGGATTTAGGCCCAGATCTCTGTACTGGGGTGAATGTATGACATTGTTCTGCATTCTGTCCATCAATTGTTGTTTTTGCATTTGTCACCCCGAGTGGGACGGGTATGCTCAGACGTGAGTCCCGTGCTCTCCATGCCACTGGAATCAAGCTATCCTGGCTGAAGTGGGGTGAAACCCCGAAACCGGTCCTAGGATGCTTGGTTCCGTCCAGGGAGGACCTGGCTTGGCAGTTCGGGCTGGACTGTTCCCATGAGGCACAGGGTCAAGACTGATTTGCATATGGCTGGGTTCAAACTGGAATGGCATGGTGAGCAAAAAAACGATGGATTTAGGCCCAGATCTCTGTACTGGGGTGAATGTATGACATTGTTCTGCATTCGGTCCATCAATTGTTGTTTTTGCATTTGTCACCCCGAGTGGGACGGGTATGCTCAGACGTGAGTCCCGTGCTCTCCATGCCACTGGAATCAAGCTATCCTGGCTGAAGAGGGGTGAAACCCCGAAACCGGTCCTAGGATGCTTGGTTCCATCCAGGGAGGACCTGGCTTGGCAGTTCGGGCTAGACTGTTCCCATGAGGCACAGGGTCAAGACTGATTTGCATATGGCTGGGTTCAAACTGGAATGGCATGGTGAGCAAAAAAACGATGGATTTAGGCCCAGATCTCTGTACTGGGGTGAATGTATGACATTGTTCTGCATTCTGTCCATCAATTGTTGTTTTTGCATTTGTCACCCCGAGTGGGACGGGTATGCTCAGACGTGAGTCCCGTGCTCTCCATGCCACTGGAATCAAGCTATCCTGGCTGAAGAGGGGTGAAACCCCGAAACCGGTCCTAGGATGCTTGGTTCCGTCCAGGGAGGACCTGGCTTGGCAGTTCGGGCTGGACTGTTCCCATGAGGCACAGGGTCAAGACTGATTTGCATATGGCTGGGTTCAAACTGGAATGGCATGGTGAGCAAAAAAACGATGGATTTAGGCCCAGATCTCTGTACTGGGGTGAATGTATGACATTGTTCTGCATTCTGTCCATCAATTGTTGTTTTTGCATTTGTCACCCCGAGTGGGACGGGTATGCTCAGACGTGAGTCCCGTGCTCTCCATGCCACTGGAATCAAGCTATCCTGGCTGAAGAGGGGTGAAACCCCGAAACCGGTCCTAGGATGCTTGGTTCCGTCCAGGGAGGACCTGGCTTGGCAGTTCGGGCTGGACTGTTCCCATGAGGCACAGGGTCAAGACTGATTTGCATATGGCTGGGTTCAAACTGGAATGGCATGGTGAGCAAAAAAACGATGGATTTAGGCCCAGATCTCTGTACTGGGGTGAATGTATGACATTGTTCTGCATTCTGTCCATCAATTGTTGTTTTTGCATTTGTCACCCCGAGTGGGATGGGTATGCTCAGACGTGAGTCCCGTGCTCTCCATGCCACTGGAATCAAGCTATCCTGGCTGAAGAGGGGTGAAACCCCGAAACCGGTCCTAGGATGCTTGGTTCCGTCCAGGGAGGACCTGGCTTGGCAGTTCGGGCTGGACTGTTCCCATGAGGCACAGGGTCAAGACTGATTTGCATATGGCTGGGTTCAAACTGGAATTGCATGGTGAGCAAAAAAACGATGGATTTAGGCCCAGATCTCTGTACTGGGGTGAATGTATGACATTGTTCTGCATTCTGTCCATCAATTGTTGTTTTTGCATTTCTCATAAGAACAGAGCATGTTTCCTGAGGCTTGAGCCGGGAGGTAGCGCTTGTGCTTTCCAGTAAACGCTGTCATTTATTTTAACTGCTCGTGCACTTTACTCGCCTACATTATGGGGAATATTTGTTTTAAATTCTTTAGAAGCTAAAACTCAGTCTAAGCTTCACCGCGCTGTGATTCACGCTTCGCTGTGATTTGCGCCTTTCGCGCTTACCTGTTGTCACACTTTCAGGGTGCTTTCAGGGTGCTTGGGCCAGGCAGCATCACCGGATCGGCACCCCAGCTTCATTAGCGGAAGCCAGGGAGACGCCATCTTGGGTGGAGCTCTGTGCCGCGCACCAGCCTTTCTCTTCATGACTGCATTTAAGCGGACGCTGACTCGGGCGCTTGACAGCTGTCTCCTAAGGCTTGAGCCGGAAGGTAGCGCTTGTGCTTTCCAGTAAACGCTGTCATTTATTTTAACTGCTCGTGCACTTTACTCGCCTACATTGTGGGGAATATTTGTTTTAAATTCTTTAGAAGCTAAAACTCAGTCTAAGCTTCGCCGCGCTGTGATTCACGCTTCGCTGTGATTTGCGCCTTTCGCGCTTACCTGTTGTCACACTTTCAGGGTGCTTTCAGGGTGCTTGGGCCAGGCAGCATCACCGGATCGGCACCCCAGCTTCATTAGCGGAACCCGGGAGACGCCATCTTGGGTGGAGCTCTGTGCCGCGCACCAGCCTTTCTCTTCATGACTGCATTTAAGCGGACGCTGACTCGGGCGCTTGACAGCTGTCTCCTGAGGCTTGAGCCGGAAGGTAGCGCTTGTGCTTTCCAGTAAACGCTGTCATTTATTTTAACTGCTCGTGCACTTTACTCGCCTACATTGTGGGGAATATTTGTTTTAAATTCTTTAGAAGCTAAAACTCAGTCTAAGCTTCGCCGCGCTGTGATTCACGCTTCGCTGTGATTTGCGCCTTTCGCGCTTACCTGTTGTCACACTTTCAGGGTGCTTTCAGGGTGCTTGGGCCAGGCAGCATCACCAGATCGGCACCCCAGCTTCATTAGCGGAAGCCGGGGGACGCCATCTTGGGTGGAGCTCTGTGCCGCGCACCAGCCTTTCTCTTCATGACTGCATTTAAGCGGACGCTGACTCGGGCGCGCAGCGGACGAGCGCAGCGGGCGCGCCGCTGGCGCGCCGTAGGCGCGCCTAAGGCCAGCCCGTCTGCGCCCGTCCGCGCCTGGACGCCGCCAGCCGCCAGTCATGCTGCTGGCTCTGCCCGCAGAATGATCTGCTACACCAGGGAGGCTCTGACATCCATTGGCCATAGTATTCACCTGTGTAATCCTCACTCTAGCTTATTGATGGAGGGACCTTTCTGCTGTATTAGGTGTAGGTTTAACTCTTGCCCTTTACCACTTCCCTTATCCTCGACCCCTAACAAGACTCCTTTCAAAATTCTCCACCTGAACGTTCGCTCCTTAGTAAAGCATTACAATGAGATCTATGTTCTCATTGAGACCGAATCCCCGGACGTTTTCTTTATCACTGAAACCTGGCTCAACGTGGACACTGTCATCGAACCTGGTCTCGCTCTTCCCTTGGGATTCAACATTCAAACTATTAGTAGAGAAACCAGAGGCGGGGGCCTGGCGGTAATCTTTAAATTTCCCCTTCACTGTACTTTCGTTAAGGAGGACATAGTAGGCTGCGAATGCGCCCGTTTTACCATCTCACTTAATGCTAACTTCTCTCTTTCGGGCCTCTTGGTCTACCGCCCCCCTGGTCCCTCAGCAGAATTCAGGGTCGCAATTATGGAAGCTGTCCATGTATTGGCATCTAGAACAGCCAATTTCAGCCTTATTGGCGACTTAAATATTCACTTCGACCACCCATCTGACTCGGACGTCAGCTCCCTGATAGCGGATCTAGAAGCTTGTCAATTAAGACAATTGGTACTGGGACCTACCCACAAGGCTGGACACCTTCTGGACCCTTTTTTTTCCAATATCTCCTCCCTCCAGGTCAAACCCCCCTGCCCGGTTTGTTGGTTGGACCACTACCTCATAACCACTCTCCTCCCACAGGTGAGGGCCACGCCCAGAGCCTCGTCTAGGGCCACTTTCAAACGCAGCTGGCACAAACTTAAGTTGGATGATTTGCTGGCCCTTCTGTCCTCCTGTCCTCCTACCCTTGACACCGACCCAGAACAGGCCTATAACGCTATCTGTGAGTGGTTATATGTGGCACTAGACTCTCTTATCCCTGCGAAATGGTCTAAGGGACGCAACTCCGCCTCTAATCCCTGGTACAAGGATTCCCTTGCCGCTATGCGGACTGTCTGCAAACAGCGCGAGCGTGCTTGGAGAAAAAATTACTGCCCTCTAGCAAAAAAACAGTATCAGGATGCTATCAAAAGTTACCACAAAGCCATACAGTTAGCTCGAGCCGCTTTTATTACCAATCAGATAGCTTCCAGCAATAACCTATGAAATGTATTTTCAAGATTCTTAGTGATCTGGAAAAGAGGAAAGATCTGCCCACCTCTACCATCACCTCCGGGAAACAAATTGAGGAACTCGCCATCTATTTCACTCAAAAAGTGGAAGCCATATATAAAACATTCCCCAACTGCCTCAGGGTCCCAGAGTGCCCTTCAAGACCCATAACTCATGCCACTTTGGAAGTCATTCCTCCCATCTCACGGGAGGGGTTCCTAGCTCTGAGCATGAAAGTCAAATCGGGATCTCCTCTTGACCCCATGAGACCGGCTCAATTCAGGGATTGCCTACCCGTGCTTCTTACACCCTTACTTCGACCATCAACTCTTCAATTAGCATGGCTTTGGTTCCTACATCTTGGAAACATGCCAAGGTGCTTCCATTGTTGAATAAAAACCTCTTCTGGACCCCTCCAAGCCTGAAAATTTTCGTCCAATTTCGCTCCTGCCCTGGGCGGCTAAAGTGGCGGAGGCACATGTCAATAAAGTTCTTTCTGATTTTTTAAATAACAACATGATCTTAGACCAGTCTCAGAATGGATTTTGCGCTGGCCACAGCACCGAAACTGCACTCTTAGCGGTGAGTGAACATCTGCGCTCCATCCTTGATGAAGGTCAAACTGCTGCACTCGTATTGCTCGATCTGAGTGCCGCGTTTGACACGGTCTCTCATCAGATCCTATTGCGTCGGCTAGAAGAAGCGGGAGTAAAAGATCTTGCCCTTGAATGGTTCCGCTCCTTCCTGTCTGACCGATCATTTCAGGTCCATGCCCCCCCTTTTGCCTCCTCCACTCAGCCCATTAAGCAGGGGGTTCCGCAGGGCTCGGCTTTAAGTCCGGCTCTGTTTAACCTCTATCTTCAGCCCCTGGCAGCAGTCGCCCGTGACCATGGTCTCTCCATGGTCTCTTACGCATATGACACCCAGCTGATGGTGGCTCTTTCGGATGACTATGCTAACGGCGCCACCCAGTTTCTGACGGGCCTCGAGGCGGTTGCGGGCTGGATGACGGAGAATTGTCTCCAGCTCAATGCCAATAAATCCGAGGTGTTACTGGTGGGTAAGGACAAGGGGCTTTGGAACTCACAGTGGTGGCCCCCCTCCCTAGGCCCTGCCCCGTCCCCTAAGCTGGTGGTAAAGAACCTCGGGTTTCTGTTCGATTCAACCTTGGGCTTTCAAGAGCACACCAAAAAAATTGCTGGTACGTGCTTTGGTCTGCTACGTGGCTTAAGGCCCATTCTTCGGTTTTTTGATGCGACCACACGCCAACTCATAGTCCAGGCCACTATCCTCTCAAGACTTGACTACGCGAACTCCTTGTTGCTGGGCGCCAATAAGGCAGAACTGAACCGTTTGCAGCGCATCCAGAATTCAGCGGCACGTGCCATACTTGGACTTTCGAGATCATGCTCTGGAGCAGGGGCTGTTTGACACCTCCATTGGCTCCCTATCGCTAAAAGGGTCGATTTCAAGACCCTATGTCTCACCTTCAAAATCCTAAAGTTCTCCACACCTGAGATCCTGTCGGGCCTGATCACCCCCTACACCCCCAGCCGCATGCTGCGTTCCTCCAAATTGATTCTGGCTTCTGTCCCCAGAGTCAAGCGATCGAGAGCTGGCGGCAGATCTTTCCGTCTCCTGGCAGCTAAGCTGTGGAATTCCCTCCCCTTAAAGATCCGTAGGCTAAAGTGTCTGCTATCCTTTCGCAAGGCTATTAAAACCTTTCTTTTCCCCTTGGCTTAACCTCCTCTTGACTGTACACTGCTGTTAGCACCGGGACGCCCCTTCGTTGGGGCAGCTGTACGCTCTATAAATGCTGTTAACATAACATTGCGGGGACGCAAGTTAGAGTTAGCTGAACTAACTATAACAGCGGGAATTTCACAGGTTTTGTACGAGTGAAATGTCCATCTAACTATAACTTTCTCTAAAACCTATGGTTTTTTCAGTGAATATATTCCAACAAAGAAGAGGCACGTACATCAGGTACGTAGGAATAGGGCTCATTTATTGAAAGTCAGATCTTCCACGACCCCGCATTAGAGGAGGGACGCATTTCGCCTGCGCAGCAGGCTTTATCAATCTGATTGGCGCCACAAAATTTCACACATATATAGCCCTCCTCCCTCCTTAGGCATCAATAGACATGGAAAATAGACTGTGCAATCGAAAATGTCATTGAAAACAAATGTAATCACGACATCTATATAAAGTGCAAAGTGCAAAATTACTGAATACAAATCACAGCCTAATAAATAATCTGCATGTAATCCCAAATATTAAACGGGATCAGTTTCCTGATATGTGCAGAAAAAATATGTATGCCATCTGCCGTAGGTATTTACATGTCTCAATGACAAGCCGAGGTGCTTTGATGTTAGTCAGATATATGGCGCCAATTCTCTCATAGCAGGCTGCCCTCCTGATAGAAAATCAAAAAATCTAATAGCAAAAATTAAAACTACTTCATAATACAGAACATGCTGCACATGTTATTAATGCTTCATTGCATACACCACATTGCCTTGTGACTAAATTGAATATAGCCTACCCGAATTGATCATTAATAATGGCACACAGAGCGGAAATTAGCTGTGCTTTTAAATGCGCATAGGAACAAACACTAGAGGTTTTAGGTTTGCAGCAAATCTATGGGGCTCTAATTACACAAGCTGTGTAACATTACGACGATAATGCCGGCCTCCGGGTGATTGTTACTACTCCCAGCGGGGACTACAAGACCCATAATCCTCTTCAATGGCATAGATAGTTCCGCATAAATTGACAACTGTTTTTTGTGGGAGTTCAAATTGCCGGTGCTCCTTGAGTTATCTGTGCCAATGATCGAGTAATTGTTCCAAAGAGGACAAGCAGTCCAAAAATGTTTTTGTTATAATTACAGGAAGTGTCACAAATGTCAATGTTCAACAAGCAGCAAGATATATCACTTTATGGGCACATGAACGGGGTCGGAGGAGACCGATGAAAATAAATTCGATAAAAAAGAAAAAAAAAATAGATATATATATATATATATAGAGAGAGAGAGAGTTAGTGAGAGAAAAAGATAGATATCTAGATATATATGTATTAAACTAAAACAAAAAAAAAGGTTACAGGGATGTTTCAGATTACAACAATGTGGCGTTTACCTAACAGTTAGCCAACAGCTCGCACTGCCTGCTTTGCAGAGACATTAGGGACCCAACTCCGTATACCCTACCTTTCTACCTGTGATGAGAATTTCCGTAAGGGAGATTGGGTAGAGTCTAGAAGGTCCTGGATTTGACATAATTGTCTGTGCTGAGGGAATGGTTGTTGAACCTTAAAAAAAAGAGAGGACCATGACTTGACCTGTTCGGGTGCTGTTAATGTGCCCACCCCAGTGTGCTCCCTGTGGTGTGGTCAATAGTAAGTCCCACACCTACCTGTGAACCACTAAGTCTGTTGTGACGTCCGTTGTGTGATCCAGGGACACTGTCCGTTCAGATTTGTCTCTGAAGCGACACTGGTGGTTGAACTTGTTAATGTACAATCTGCAATAAAATGAAACATGTGCTGATACCAAGAATATTGGTCATACAGTTTTCATAATAATCTAATCATGTAGCATGCACTTTTGTTATTGTGACACCATAAGTTTAATGCTTCTCGGGCCGTGAGGGCTGCTTGACCACAGGTGGCAAGGATTGGTTCACTGCTTTACACGTCCCTTGTTACCAGAATTCGTGTGCACTGTCTAAAGAAATGTTCATCAAAGACAAATGTTCATAGCACCAAGTTGTCAGTTCACTTATGATAAATGTACAATGCGCTTGCTTGCATTGGGTGCCTTTTTCCTTGGTTGTTTTTTCCTTACAGGTTCAGGAAGGAAGGAAGGCGACAATTTTGGATGTTTTGGCAGTTGCTGGTCAGGTTCAGGAAGGCTGAGCGGCGTTGACTCTGACTGTTACTGGATGATGGCGACCTCTGCACAGGTATGCACAGGGCTTTGGGGTTCCTCCACCATGCAGGTGTTTCCTTACTGAGAGTCTCAAGGCAAAGTGGCTTCTGGGCGCATGGGTGTGGTTTATGTAGGAAATCTACACCTAAGATGGCCGCTGACAATTGCAGCGGTCTCGCGAGATCTCAGCAACTCTTGCAATTGCACTGGCATAAAGAAAACAAAGACTACAGGCTTTTTCGGAGCCTGCGAGTTACGGCACTTGGTGCCAGGGACACTAATACAAAGATGCACTCCTAAGCAGACGCACTGAGACCAAGCATAAGTGCACATAAAACCAATATAGTGAAAACAATATGTGCACTGAAACCATACATAACTGAATAAAGCGTATGCACTGAACCCATGAACAAGTTTTCTAAGATGTATGATACTCATGTATACACACACACACAGGTGGTGGTGTGCTGGTTGGTAGAAGGCTTTTATCCAATGGTTACCAGTCACTTCGGCTAGCTGGGGACCAGCCATTCAGACTAGCCGCCACAAATTGCGACAGAACATCATAGTTAGGCTAAGGTTTCACTTGTACAAAATCAGTAAAATTCAACACTTATAGTTACCTGAGCTAAGTATAACTTATGCCCCCGCAATGCACTGCTTATGACCTCCCATATTACATCACTCATGACATGGTCAGTGACATCACTGATGAAATCTCAAATGACCCACTTGTCACTACACATTATGCTTCAACAGATCATCGGTGCATTCACCTCCACAAAGCATTTAAAATCGTCCTTCGATGTGGAATTGCAGAGAAAACACACTTGCTTTGCCTTTGTCAAGCCCTTGAGGTCAGGATCATTTGTCCTTTACAGAAGTGGATCTTCAATTGGGGCAACTGCTATGTTTATATATGTCAGTGTTTTCCGTTGAGGTTTAATTTCTGTAAAAATTAAGCAGGTCTTCATGCTAGCTCCCCCTGCGATGGTTCTCCTGCCCTGCTTGCCCACAGTCCCCTGCCTGTCTATCTGCTATCCTCTGTTTGTGACTCCTTTGCTTATTTCTTGCTTTATTTTGCCTTTTCTGCTCCTTTTTCTGCCCTCTGTTTTGTCTTTTCTGCTCCTTTTCTTCCCTCTGTTTTGCCTTTCCTGCTCATTTTTCTGCCCTCTGTTTTGCATCTTCTGCTCATTTTTCTGCCCTCCATTTTGCCCTCTTCTGCTTTGTATTGCCTTTTCTGCCCTCCGTTTTCCCTTCACTGCTATTTTTTCTGTCCTCTGTTTGGCCCTCTTTTACTTTGTTTTGCCTTTCCTGCCCTTTGTTTTGCCTTTCCTGCTCTGTTTTTCTGCCCCCTGTTTTGTCTATTCTGGTAGTGTTTTTGCCCTCTTCTTTTCCTTTTTCTGCACATTTTTCTGTCCTGTTTTTCTTTTTACTGCCCTCTGTTGTACCTTTTCTGCTTGTTTTTCTGCCCTTTTTTTCCCTTTTTCTGCTTGTGTCCTCCCTCTTCCTGCCGTTTCCCTCTCCCACCATTTCCTGCCTCCCACCATCTAGAGCCCCGCCCTCCCCCAAGGACCTACTTAATGGACTCCATTGAGCAGGTCCTCATGCCATCTCTCCTGTGACAGTTCTCCTATACAGCTTGTCCGCAGTCTGCCACCTTCTGCTTCCTACCTACCTGCTACCCTTAGTTTCTTGCTGTGTTTTGTCTTTTCTGCTTGTTTTTCTGCCCCCCGTTTTGCTTTGCTGCTCCTTTTTCTGCTCTGTTTCCCCTTTTCTGCTCATTTTTTGCCCTTCGCTTCACCATTTCTGCTTGTTTTTCTGTCCTCTGTTGTGCCTTTTCTGCTAGTTTCCTGCCCTCTGTTTTGCCTTTTTTTGCTTATTTCTTCCATCTTCACGATGTTTCCCTCCTACCGTCACCTAGAGCCCCGCCCTCCCCCAAGGACCTACTTAATGGACTCCATTGAGCAGTTCCTTATGCCAGCTCCCCTGTGACAGTTCTCCTATACAGCTTGCCTGCAGTATCCCACCCTCTGCTGCCTGCCTACATGCTGCCCTTTGTTTGTGCATCCTCTGTTCGTTTCTTGATCTGTTTTGCCTTTTCTGCTTGTTTTTCTATCGTTCGTTTCGCCTTTTCTTCTTATTTTTCTGCCCACTGTTTTGCGATCTTTTGCTCTGTTTTCTCTTTCCTGCTTATTTTTCTGCCCCCTGTTTTGCTATTTCTGCTAGTTTTTCTGCCCTCTGTTTCACCCTTTCTGCTAATTTTTCTGTCCTCTGTTTCGCAATTTATGCTAGTTTGCTGCCCTCTGTTTTGCCTTTTTCTGCTTATTTCTTCTCTCTTCCTGCTGCTTGCCTCCTCCTCCCACCCAGCACCCCGCTATCTCCCAGGACCTACTTAATGGAGACCGCAGTGTGACCCCATTAAGCATGTCCTCGTGCCAGCTACATGTGCTATAGTTCTCCTGTCCAGCTTGCCCACAGTCCACTACCCTCTGCTGACTGTCTTACTGCTGCACCCTGTTTGTGCCTCCTCTGCTCTTTTCTTGCTCTCATTTGCATTTTTCTACCTTCTTTTGCTCTGTTTGCCTTTTCTGCTAGTTTTTCTTCCCTCTGTTTTCCCTTTCTGCTTGTTTTTCTATTCCCCGTTTTGCCTTTTCTGTTAATATTTCTGCATCCGGTTTTGCTTTTTTTGTTCTAATGTTTTCTGCCCTGTGTTTGCCTGTTTCTACTAATTGTTCTGCTAGTTTTTCTCCCCTATGTTTTGACTTTCCTGCCTGTTTTCCTGCCCTCGGTTTTGCCTTTTCTGCAATTTTTTCTGCCTTCTGTTTGACCTTTTCTGCTAATTTTTCTACCCTCCAAACTTAATAGGGGAGGGGGACTGAATAGCCTCTCTCCTCAAGGCCGAGTTTGGCCCATGGACCCCATCTTTGGGACCCAGCCTATATTTAATGGGGGAGCCCCTGTCCCTGGGTTGATTTTTGCCCCAGGGACCCCATCCCCCTTGCCTGGCCACATCTACATGGGTGCTCCGGCCCCACCTGAGGCATCCAGGATGCTTTCTTGGGTACCACAGAGGGAGCCTCAATGACCCTGCGGTCTCACCCGGCTCCTTGTCTCCTGTTAGAGCCGGCATTGCTCGCACATGCAGGAAGCTGCCAAAGATGCAGCTCCCTGCCTGGTGGAGCAATATTTCTACTGTTTCTCTGCCTGCATGACAGGGGGCAGGGAAACAGATGAAAACTCCGCTCTCAGGAAGCGGGAGCAGTTTGACGGCTCCTGCTTGCTTGGAGCAGAACTAGCATTTGCTCTCCCTTCACAACTCAGGGTATATCAAGAGCCGGCCCTGAGGGATGGTGGTCCCCAGGGCCAATAATGACTCCAAGAGAGGGCCCCCCATCCTGTATCGTGCATGAGCCGGCCTCGGGAGGAGGTTGTCCCCAAGACCGTATATGGCCTAGGAGGGGGACCGGGCGGACCCCCTCCCAGTCTTAAAAGTTGTATTTGGCCCCAGGGAGATGGTGGTGGCAGAACCCAGTGTGTCTGCACAGCCCCCAGCATCTTTAATATTTTAGCCCTGGGGAGGTGGTGGTCCTCGGAGCATTTAAAGCCCCCGGGGGGGCCTGCAAGAGGTCTGAGGATGGGTCCCTGCGTGCCCCTCCTTAATTTATTTGCAATACCCTCAGGCCCCGAGACCTGGCCCACAAGGGGGATAAAGTGAAAACAAGCTTGTGAGAATTTGCTTGATTTTTTTCAAACTTGTGCAGCAAATTCGTGAATCCACCGCACTTTTTGCTGCAAAAATAAAAAAAAATTGCTTTTGCTGAAGCTGAGACACAAAATGGCTGCCAACACTTCCTGGATGAAGTGTTGGCACCCAATCAGATCTCTGCAGGAGATCGGGAGGATTCGTGGAGGGGTCGCTTCCCTATATATACAAATTAATTTTTCTTTTATTAACTTAGAAACTACTTAACCAATTTTCACCAAATAACATAATAGGGATCTTTCTGGACCAAGGGCTACCTTTTTGGCAAATGTGGTGTAATTCTGTTTAGTGGTTTGGGCTGTAGTCATCTTCAAAATCCCTATTGGAATTAACATGGGAAACTCACTTTTTGTGAACCCCCTCGTTATATCAACCCCCGCTTGACAGATCACCTCGAAACTTTCCATGCACAACTGGAATCACAGGCACACTTGTTTTGGAAAAGTTTGTGAAGATCTGCCAATCAGCGACAGAGATATTAGCAAGTCAAAAAACGCTTTTCCTATGGAAACTAGGTCCTAATTATAACTACCTACTGGCAACCGTCATTAGGTATTACCCCTCCCTAGCCCATTCAGGGGATGATATATTTAAGGGGAGGAGGGTACGTGGCCTCCTACCCAAGCCATTTTCAGCGCTGGGGATACCCTCCCTTGTGCCCAATGTGTTTATTTTTTTGTTTGGATTTATTTGATTATAAAAAAATAAACATTAGCATAATATAACAGTTTTACATATGGAGGAAAAATCAGTTATGGAATATCGCGGTTATAAATCACAGCAATGATGTAAACCCAAATGTCATGTTAAGATTAACATCATGATTATTAATAGTATTTAGTGTGGTCATGGTAATCTAGAAAAAGTAGAAAACAACAGGAAACTACACAGTCCTATGGATAACTATCAAAAGCTGCGTTCACAGTGTCTATAACAGTTGGTCTCCCTGAGTTTATATGCTGAATGCTACAAATTGTCTAATACATTTAATTACATGAAAAACAGTAAAGAAAAGCATCAAACACCTTAAAGTTACCTTAAAGTTGAAAAAGGAAAACAAGTGGGGGAGGAGGGCAGAGAGGTAAAGGAAAAAATTGATACAAATTATAGTATAATACAGCTGTGATAGTTTCTCGTGAGGTCCCCTTGTGCCCCCCAGCTTGAATCACTCCCAAAATGTGGTTTCAGCCACTGTTTTGAGTCTCGTTACTCATAAAGAAAGTACGTGCAACTGGATCGCCTATGAGGAGTGCACTTCCTGTGTCTCGTATAGCAAGCATTATATTGTCATGTGGGATGGTTTGTAATTGTCATATTTGATCTATAATGTCAAAGTCTAGGTCGTTTTTAAATTGGGGTCAATATATTTATTAAGGGGAGGAGGCACGCAGGCCCCTCCATAAGCTGATTTCAGCCCTGAGGATGCCATCCCTTTGAGCCCAATGTAATTATTAATGGCCCCAGGAACCCATCGCCCGCCGCCTACTCACTTATTGTGTCCCGGAACACACCCCGTGACACAGATTTTTCCCTACCTTCACTATCGTGAGCAGGAAAGCATGCGTTTGATCTTGTCTGGCGGGAGCATTTTTTTATCTCCCACCAAATAGGAAGCCAGCGGTAGGTCTGCTCCAAGCCAGAGGGATATTTAAAAATGTGCTACCGAATGGGAGCAGACTGAAAAGGTGGAAGGAGAGTATAATTGCTTACTGCGAAAGAGAATAATGAAACACTGACAATTGATGAGGAAGATAGGAATTGGAATTGGAGTTGGGTGGCGGGGGCTCCTAATACAAATAGCTTTTTAGAGATAAGGCACAGGAATTATTCCTAGTAAGGGCTTCAAATTAAGCTCTTGGAGGGCAGCTGGCTTATGCACTAATAAAAACAAATTGTTATTTCTGAAAGAACAGAAAGCAGACATAATATGCATACAAGAGTCTTGGATAGTAAAGAATTGGTCCATTGAAGAATACATTGTGCTAAACCTCCCGGTGCTCCCTTTGAATAGAGGATATGCGAAAGAAGGCATTGACATACTGCTTAGAAATAGCTCTAAGTGGGTTTATAAAGATATTCCCCGAATCTCCAATCTAATAAAGTTAGATTTTAAGGATGAACATGAAAGTTTAGGCACTCTCCTTATTGTAAATGCTTATATCCCCCCTGACTTATCTTATACCTATTTACTAAAAGGTCATTTGTTTAATCTCTACTATCATGTAAAGAAAAGATTGTTGGCATTTAGTACTGGTTGGCGACTTGAATGCCAAAGTTACTACCCATAGTGTAAAGTTATTTGCTAAAGCCTCAAAAGACGAAGTTCTAAAAATCCCTCCTACCTTGTTTCCGAATAATATTCGGGTTGATAAAAGAGGCGCGAGTTTACTCGAAGGTTCAAGAAATCTACATCTATTATTTGCCAATGGGAGATTAGGAAATGATATTCCAGCTAAAATGACATATAAAGTGCCTTCTGGTGGGACTATTATCGGTTATTTAATCATATCAGCTGATTTTTTCAGAAAGCTCTCCTATATAGAAGTGCTGGAAAATTCGTATAGTGACCATATGCTGATCTCCTGTAAAATCGAAATGACCCTCGCCGAAGTAGACTCATTGAATTTTAAGGATAAATCCATAGGTTTAAAAAAACGAATTGGAATATCAAAGCTGCCTCAAAACTAAAAGAATCCCTAACAACTCTAATAGGAGATCAGCAGCACACAGTAACAGGAGATCAACAATATCCCCAGCCAGATCTAGTGGAATCTTATGGTTGCAGTATAAGCACCATGGTTACCACATGCAAAACTAATCCTTTACCATTTGAGCAGAGACCGCGTTTTGATTTGCTAATTTGTCTGTGTAGGGAAATAAATTAGTGAGGGCCCAATTCCTGAACTTTCCCTCAAACAAAGTAAATTAATTAACTTACTAAAGAAGAAAAGACTCAAGAAAAAACGCTTCCTAAGGCAAGAAAAGGAAGACTACGGATGGCTCCAGTTAAAAGACGCAGCTACAAAAAATGACACCAAAAGGTATTGGGAAATAATCTCAGATTGCTGTGGCACAAGGGTGAAATTCCTCCCAATTCCCATAAAAGAAGTAGAATGGAAATCCCATCTCACAGAACTTTACTCTGCAAACCCTAATTCATGTTCGTCTGCCACTTTTCTAATTCTCCTAATATCTTTGAAACTAGCTATGCTTCTTCAAGGAGCTAAGTTGTAGAACTCATTAAAAGAAAGAGAGCTTCAGGAGCAATGGGTCCTGACGAAATTCCCATGACAATAATTAAAAACAAAGCCTTTGTTGTGGGCTACTTATTTTACACAACTTTTCAATTTATGCTATCTGCAAGGGAAGACTTATCCTTCCTGGTCTGGTAGTATTTTAATTCCACTATGTAAAAAGGGTCTCAGACACCTTCCGGGTAACTACCGGCAAATAGCTTTACTAGATGCAGTGGGGAAAATATTTGCACATTCTATTCTGGACCATCTCACTGACTGGGTGGGGGAGAAGAACATTCTACCCATAGAATAAGCAGCATTTAGTAAAGAATATTCCACCCCAGATAATATCTGCATGTTCAAAATAATAGAAGAGAAGTACACTTTAATTCGCAAGTCAATCAATAAATCAATCAATCAGGGGTTTATAAAGTGCGCTACTCACCTGTGAGGGTCTCAAGGCGCTGGGTGGGGGGGTGCAGCTCCGGATCAGTCGAAGAGCCAGGTCTTGACGCTCTTCCTGAAGGTGTGCAGAGTAGGGGAGTGTCTGATGTTGACTGGGAGCTCGTTCCAGGTCTTTGCTGTGACGTAGGAGAAGGCTCTGCCACCTGCTCTGGTTCTGCGGATGCGTGGGGTCTCTGCCAGGGCGAGGTCAGCAGAGCGGAGGTTCCTTTTGGGTTCGTGGAAGGAGACTCTTTCGTTGAGGTATTTGGGTCCAAAGTTGTGGAGGGATTTGTAGGCATGGGTCAGTAGCTTGAAGGTTACTCTCTTCTCGATGGGGAGCCAGTGGAGGTCTCGTAGGTGCTTGGTCATGTGCTCGTGTTGTGGGGTTCCAAGGACGAGTCTGGCTGCGGTGTTCTGGATAATTTGGAGCTGGTGTAGCAGGGTTTTGTTGATTGCAGCATAGAGGGCGTTACCGTAGTCTAGTCTGCTGGTCATGAGTGTGTGGGTGACAGTCTTTCTGCATTTGGGGGATCCACTTGAAGGTCTTGCAGAGGATGCGGAGGGAATAGAAGCAGGTGGAGGCGACGGCGTTGATCTGGGGGTCATGGTGAGGGAAGAGTCTAGGAAGATGCTGAGGTTTCGGGCATGGTCTGATGGAGTGGGTGGGTTTCCGAGGGCGGAAGGCCACCCGGTGTTATCCCAGGTGGTGGAGGAGGGTCCAAGGACGAGGACCTCTGTCTTCTCCGAGTTGTGCTTAAGGCAGCTGTTATTCATTCAGGCTGAGATGTCTTTCATTCCTTCCTGGAAGCTGAGTCTGGTGTCTTCGGGGTTCTTCATGAGGGAGAGGATGAGCTGGTTGTCATCTGCGTAGGATACTTTGCTGAGCGGAGTGGATCTAGTCGAGGGCAGTTCCTCGTATGCCAGCATTGTGGAGTCTGGCTGTAAGAGTGCGGTGGGAGATGGTGTCGAAGGCTTCAGAGAGGTCTAGTAGCATGAGGGTCGCAGTGTGGCCCTGGTCGAGTAGCATGCGGATGTCATCGGTGGCGGCGAGGAGGTTGGTCTTGGTGCTGTGGTTGATGCGGAATCTGGACTGGGAGGAGTTGAGGATGGCGTTCTCTTTGATGAAGGTGGTCAGCTGGGCGCTGCCAAATCTCTCGGTGACTTTGGCTGCGAAGGGAAGGAGAGAGATGGGCCGGTAGTTTTTCAGGTCCCTCGGGTCAGCCGATGGTTTCTTGAGGAGGGGCTTAACCTCTGCCCACTTCCAGACGTCCGGGAAGATGCCGGATTCGAAGGAGGCGCTAATTGTCTGGCCTAGTTTGGGTGCTATGGTGGCGGCGGCTCTGTGGTGGATGTGCGGCGGGCAGGGGTCCGTGGGAGCTCCTGAGTGGGTGCTCTTTATGGTCATGGTAGTGTCTTCGGTGGTAGCTGGTTTCCAGGTGGTGATGGTGGGCTGGTTGTCAGTGGTGGAGAGGGGGGTGGTGTCTGTTCGCTGAAGTTGTTGTAGAGGGTCTTGATTTTCAGGTGGAAGTAGGAGCTGAGCTTGTTGCAGAGGTCCTCGGATGGTGTGATGTCCGTGGCTTCGCATGGGGGTTTGGTGAACTACTGTATGACAGTGAAGAGTTATTTTGCGTTACTGGTGTTGGTGTGGATTTTGTTCTTGATAAAGGTCCGCTTGGTGGCTCTTATGCGCTGGTGGTATTCAGTCATGGCAATCCTGTAGGTGTTCTGGCCTTTGGTGGTTTTCATGTTGCTCCATAGTTTCTCGAGGTGTCTGCAGGATCGCCTGGCTTCTTGGAGGTCGGTGGTGAACCAGGCGGCCTTCGGTGGGAATTGTTTGACGGGGTGGCGGAGGGGTGCGAGCTTGTCTGTGCAGCTGGTGATCCAGCGGTGTAGTTCTTTGGCTGCTGAGTTGGCATTGGTCATGGCGGAGGGGGAGGAACGTGGAGGAGGGTGGTGTTGAGGTGTTCCTCTGTGATCTTACTCCAGTTCCTTTGTGGTGGGTGCAGAGCGGGTTTGGGTGTGGTGGTGGTGTTGAAGGTGAAGTGTACACAGTGGTTGTCTGTCCAGAGGGGCTGCGTGGTGTGGCTGAAGTGGATGTTTGTCCCACCTGCGAAGATGGGGTCGAGGATGTGTCCGGCTCTTTGGGTGGGGGTGGTCATGAGCTGCCTTAGTCCGAGGTTGGCAAGGTTGTCCAGGAGGGTGGCGGAGTTGGGGTCGCTGCAGTTGTCGAGGTGGAAGTTCAGGTCTCCGATGAGTATGTAGTCCATGGAGGTTGATAGCATGGTGTGCAACGAGGTTGGCAATGGTAGTGGCGGAAGAGGCGCGAGGCCCAGGGGATCTGTAGGTGAGGGGGCTGGTCTGGATCAGGAAGTGGAGGTGCTCTGTGTAGGAGAGGGGGTCGCTCGTGCTGAAGGTGGAGAGTTGGAGGGAGCTCTTGTGTGCGATGGCGAGTCCTCCACCTGGGCGGTGAGGGCAGTTCCTTCTCTGGATCTTGTATCCGCCAGGGATGGCAGTGACGCTGTCAGGGGCAGAGGTGGCTTTAGTCCATGTTACCATGAAGAAGGCGAAGTCTGGCGAGAGGGTGTCGAGCAGCTCTCCATGGCGTGTCTGTGTAGGGAGCGCACGTTGAGGAGGATGCACGTCAGGGTTTCGGTGGTATAGGCTTCTGGCATGGGTTCTGCGGTCGTGGGGGGGACTGTTGATGATGAAGGATTGTCGGCAGTGTCGGCAGGAGAACTGGCTGTGGGTGGTGTTCGGTGTCGATCTCTGACAGTTGTTGTTTCTTTCGGGGTTGAGTGCAAGGAGGGCAGCAGAGTTGTAGAAGTGGGGGGGTCGTAGATCCAGGGTTCCTGGCGCTGGCCGCGATCGGGTTGCTGACAGGCGCAGACGGGCTTGCCTTTGGTGTGCCTTTGGCGGCCGCCATCAAATAGGGTAGGGAAAGGGAAGCGCAGATGGGAGGTGGAAAGTGGGCCATGGCAGGGGGGTAGGGGTCACAGGGGCAGCAGAGGCGGAAAGGGCACAGAGGGCATTTTGGCACGGAGACAGAAAAACAGTTAAAACAGAGAGAACACAGGTACAATTACAGGCACAATAAAAGACAGAGAAAACACAGGTACAATTACTGGCACAATAAAAGACACAACAGAGATAGATTGAGGAGGCTAGAAGGAAGACAGAGAATGGGCACAAAAAAACAGAAAAAAAGCACAAAGACAGAGACAGACAACAGCGGCCAGCAGAAGAGCAAGGCTCTCCCACTGGACCAGCAGGGATGAGGCACAGGCAGGAGCCTGGGGGTGGAGGAGGGCCTTGAACACCTACCTGAGCAACAGCACCCAGAGCACAGTGCCGGAGCGGTGGCACTTGACAGCGGAGGTACATTGACGACATTTTGATCTTCTGGAAGGGAGACAGAAATAGTTGCGACAAATTCTGCTTGTGGATCAACACCCAAAATCCTTACCTCAAATTCACTCACACTATCTCCGATTCCACCATACCTTTTCTGGACCTCAATATCAAACTAGTAGGAGGTCATTTAAGCACTACCCTATACAAAAAACTGACTAACTGTAATAGTCTCTTACTTTTCAGAAGTCACCATCCCAGAGCTCTCAAAACGAACCTATCATTAGGTCAGTTCCTCCGGATCAGGAGGAATTGCAGCACAATTGAAGATTACAAAACAGAACCTAACAATTTAACAATCAATCTGGAAAAACGAGAATACCCATGGCAGACAATAACTTTGGCCATGAAGAGAGCAAGGAATAACAACAGAGAGGCCTTGTTAGAAAACAACCAAAAAGAACCTACAGAGGCTATTACATGTGTTACCTCCTATACACCTGACTGTAACAGAATGCGAAGCATCAAACACTGGAATATACTTGGTACTGGTGAATTACAACTCCCTTTACCCAGATTTGCATTCAAACGCACCAACAACCTTAAAGATTTACTCATTCACACCAGGCCCAAAACCAAAACGGCACCCATTCAGAGATGCCTATGGGACTTACCACCAGTCACCGGTCACTACTTGTGTGGCTCATGCGCTGTCTGTCCACAAAATAAACAAACAAAAGAAGTAACCTTTTCCAACAATTTTATCTTGAAACTGACCAAACATACCAATTGCAACACTGCCAACTGTGTTTACCTGCTCTCCTGTCCCTGTGACTTCCACTACGTGGGCATGACGACCAGACCAGTCAAAACACGTATTACTGAACACACATTTTGAGACATGTAAACGTGCCTGTGATACTCTGAGATGGGTAATTTTTGGAAGCACATACATCTATCACACCGGAAGCACTGTTCCGAATTGAAGAGAGATGGGTTCACCGTTTGTCCACAAATACACATGGCCTTAACTAAGACATTCCCCGGAGTACCCTTTACAGATCCCTTCTGTAGAACTTCTACCACCTGGTCACAGGGCAGAATATAGAATTTTTGGGAGTCCCCTGCGGGAATCGACCTTCCAATGGTACGCTTCTGCTTGCCACATGATTACCCCCTTAACAGATCCCTTCTGTAGAACTTCTACCACCTTGCCAAGGACACTCTGCCCCTTACAGAGCAGAATACATAATTTATTTGGGTGTCCCCCTGTGGGAATTGACCTTCCTATGGTACGCTCCTGCTTGCCACATGATCACCCCCCCTTTGTGTATTTTTGGGGTCCTATCATTCATTTTAACATTCAGTTTTACCATCTAGGCCCTGATACTACCAGGTTTCGCTATAGGTTTGCATTTCTTAGTTTCACTGCACCTTTTTTACACATTATAAGATGGCGCTCACTTCCAACTTTGCCATCAACATTTTTAAGTTCAGAGTTCAGTCCAGCCCTCTTACTATGCTTGGGTCCGTTAGAGGTTCCCACCCATTGAACTAATATGCTGTTTCACACACTATGAAATGACTCCTAATCTGAGTTGCCTAGTTTGTTTTTTGTCCACCCACGCTTTCTTAGACCACTTGCTTCCGTTGGAGGTCCCCCACCTTGGGTATACATATAAAAACGCCACTATACACCCTACAAAGTGGCGCCCAGTTCCAGTTTGCCATTACCCTTCCAAGATGGCAGCCACATAACATCCCCCAGGCGGGTTACGGTCTAGTTTCGTGCCACACACGGAGACGTACCGCAATGCACGTTAACTCCCCGAGTATTTATGCAGCCAGAACCGGGTTTACATTTACCTCCCGGATCCGGCATTGTGCGGTAGGTCTCTTGTCGAGTGGGCGCATCACAAACGTAAGTACCTGGCACCTTTTTACCTACAGGAGGCCCCCAACGATTTGTTGTCCAAGGGGAACCTTTGTGGTCCCAGGCACTAATACCATTCCCTGGGACCTGTGGTATGCTATCACGAGGCACGTCTTCCACGAGTCCCCGCTGAGTGATGGCGCCACGCCGGCTTGAGACCTGGCTATCCGGACTGGGTGTTTGGCCTCTCGGGGCCACCAGACGTTCGGTTTTTGGGTCCATGTGGGCATTGACGTCACCCAGACCTTGCTTAGCGTGCCTCGAGGTGGAGCCCTGACAGGAAGCCACCTCGGTCACCTTTGTAACATCAGACGCTGGGTTTACATTTCCACACCCAGAGTGAAGATCCAAGATTATATTCCACATTCATCCCTTCGTATGTTACCTCTAACAGTTAACTACCTTTGGCCCCCTCCCTAGGACACCCGTTACCTTAACGTGTCCCTCCTCTGCCGTGAATCGATGGGGCCAGCCATGAATAATTTTTAGGTGAGTCATTACACCTCACCACGCTGCTGCTACAGTTTTTACATTGTTTTAATCTGCTTATCACCCTTTGCATTAGTTACTATAATTGCATAGATAGTGTTTCACCCGTGTGATATGAGCAAACTCTAGGTCAAACGAACAGTGGTGTTTCATAGGGGATTTTGATGGAGCGATCCTACTATCAGTTAAGAATGAAATGACTCCCTCATTTTTTCGTTATAGATTGGCTACTGCATCTACGGATACTACACCCTTCAGGTGCAACCAAGGTGGTAAAATTAGGTTAATACACCAGATTACCATTTATTTCAGTGTGGATTCACAACTCTTTCATTAGGTCCTGAAGAATTGCTGCCAGGTCCACCAGACTATCAGGCAAGAAACATGTCGACCAAAACTATTTGAGCGCAAAAAACTGCAACATCATTGCAGTAAGTCGCCACACTAATTTTTAACCAGGGTGGGAGACAGGACCATTAAAGTTAGTTTTCCTGACTCTCCCATTTCCCTGTTTTAACTCATAAGGTTTACCTGAACCTACACTTTTTGCACTTCTAAACTCTTAGGGTCGCTCACATGCACTGTACCATACGGCAAGGAATAAAAGATCTCCGCCAAAGAGCATCTGCAAAGGGTGCCCGTAGAGTATTGCAGCGCCGACCCGACGAGGAGCATGCCCAATGATGAAGCATGACACGCAGAGGGCTGGGTGTGTGAGGGCCCTCATTCCGAAAGGAAGGATTCCCCATCCCTCCTCTCGTTAGCTCATCCTTTTTCAATCCCTCTTCTTCTCTCTCATAAGGAACTGCATACTCATTTGTCCCTCTTTTTTGATAACAGATCCACAAAACGCCCAGATTGAGAATGCTGATTCCATTTCCCCCACTGTGCCAGATTAATTGTGCCTTTTTCTGCTGTGCTTTGATTATTATACAATAACTGATGTGCTGTATTTGTGTGTATCCTTGCTCTCCTTTCTCTGTAAATTGTAACCGTACTGTAAAGTACTACCCACTGCTTTACTGCTGTGAAGTCACTCTGTAACGTGCCTTGCGTTCCTTTGTTTAATAAAGGTTTTTTGGAGAAAAAAAAAGTAGGGGATGGGGAGGGAAGCGCAGCTGGGAGGCGGGAAGCGGGAACCGGCAGGAGGGGGGGAGGACCGCGGGTGCATCAGCACCGGGAAGGGCACAGAGGGCAAATGGGCACGGAGATGGAAAAACGGCTAAAACAGAGAGAACACAGGTACAATTACTGGCACAATAAAAGACACAGCAGAGATAGAGTGAGGTGGCTGGAATGAAGACAGAGAACAGGCACAAAAAGACAGAAAAACAGCACGAAGACAGACAGCTGCGGCCAGCAGAAGAGCAAGACTCTCCCACTTGACCACCAGGTATGAGGTGCAGGCAGGAACCTGCAGGTGGAGGAGGGCCTTGAACACCTACCTGAGCAACAGCGCCCAGAGCACAGTGCCGGAGTTGTGGCACTTGACTGCGGAGCTGCGGGGGAGAGCAGGTCTCTGACCAGGAGCTCAAACTTAGATGTGTGATTTAGAGACTTCTCAAAGGCCTTTGACAAGGTAGATCGGCCAATACTTTGGAAAAAACTGCAAAAAAATGGGAGTGCCCACCCCCCTGCTTTTGTTAATTATTGACCTGCACTGACACACATGGTCCTAGCTGTAATTAGGGGGAGAGCAGGACCTATCGGTAGTAATTCCCACAGAAAATGGTCCGTAGCAAGGCTGTCTATTAGCCCAGCTACTTTTCTCTCTAAATGTAGCAGATTTACCTGAATGCTTTTTTACCCTAGAGGGAGACCCACCGAAAATACGTGTTCGCCATTTTACATGTCTCATGTTCGCAGATGATATTGCAATTATAGATATGACTCCCATTGAGATGAATAAGAAGTTGATGTCACTGCAGAAATATACGATGGCACAGTATTTGAAGATAAATGTCTCTAAAAGTAAAGTTCTGATTTTGAAATGTAAAAGGAGTGAAAAGTCTTATAATTTCAAATGGAGAATTGGCTCTGAAAATCTTGAGATAGTAGAAACTTACCTCTATTTGGGCAAACTAATAGCAGGCAATACAAAGAATGAGCCCTACATTGAAGATAGATCTTGTAAAGCTGCTTTACATGCAAATGGTCTACGTGTTTTTTTATAGTGCAATGGGTCGCAGATGCTTCCTACATGTGTTTTATTTTTTTCTTCATTTTTTGTCCTCATATGCTCATAACTTGGGTATTCCAAACCCAGCTGATGTTCTTAAGGGAATCACCCGCAGCACACATTGTGAGCTGACCAAGAGGTATAATCATTGGACCTTGTAAAGTATTCTAATCAGGATCTATATCATCTAACACATTCCAAAATAACCCAAGTTCTGTTCTTTCTCTATATACATTTACCTTCTGGTCTAAATCGCTATAGTATCTTACTGAGTTCCACCAAACTCTCCATGTTGGGGGTTCCGCCTGACGCCATAACCTACAGACCTCCCTCCTTGCCAAAAGTATCAAATAAAACACCAATTTATTCTTTATACCTGGGAAGCCCAACTCCCCTTCGGGTGTCAGTACAGTGCCAAACAAGATAAGAGAAGGGCTTACCTCAACCTCAATGTAAAAGGCATCGGACAGAGCCTTACCCACGTTTCCAAAGAATTCTTGAATCATGGGGCAGGAAGCAAACACATGGATATCGTCCTCCTTCTGGGCACCACATCTCATACGTCTAGCTTCTCCACTGCCCTTTATTTTGGATAGTTTGAGTGGGGACCAATATATCCTGTGGAGCATTAAAAAGTGGTTTCTCCTTAGTGAGGCAGATTTAATCACTGGATAAAGTGTGTCTACAGATACTTGCCAAAGATTTTTAAACTCCTCGCTTGGCAAGCACTTTTTCCAGACCAAGTATGGATGTTCCTGCTTCCTATCTGCGGCAGCAAGAAGATGAGTATACCACTGTGCTACCTCCTTCTTTTTTGAAGTCGGGTCTTGCAACTCATCTACCATGGAATTGTCCTCTGAGGATGGCCAGTACTGGCTCTTACACCATGATGAAATTTGGTAATACTTAAATCTGGAGAGAGCTCCGCTGATAAAATTCCTCTGGAAGTCCCAGGGGAAAGATTTGTTGCCAACCACAATGTCCTTCCAGTGTGTGACACATGTGTCTTTTAGTGACTGAACTAAAGCGTCCAAAAGACACTCCGGTGTCCCCGGGGAGTCCCACACTGGGGCCGGTTCACTATAATAGGACAATCCCAAACAGGCCCGACAGTCCGACTAAAGTTTGGCCGCCACATACAACATCTTCACCCGAACTTTTTAAAAGAATTTAGGAGCGCCAAATTTATACATATATCCTATGTTTAAAGCACGGCTTTAAACATGCTGCCGATCAGTGAGCTGCCTGGCCTGAGAAGTAGCATCCTACAATTTTTTAATTGATACGCCCAACAGTATAACTGGAGATCCGGTAAGCTCATACCACCGTGTGAGAGTTTACATCTTAATTTCTTCCAGGACAACCTGATCCCTTTGGGTGGCCAGATGAAAGAAGACATCTTGCCCTGTATTTTAAGCAGATCATCTTTACTGAACTCCAGGGGGACGTTATTAAAAAGATAGGCATATTTAGGGAGAACACACATTTTAATCTGATTAACCGGCCCATAATGGATTGCGGGATATTCTGACACCTTTTTAATTAAATATCCACCTCCTTGGAGACTCTCTCTAAGTTAGTTTTGGGAATATCTCTGAGATCCTGGGTTATTACTCCTCCAAGGTATCTTAACTTCTTGGAGAGCCTCACCCCTTGAGCTGCGATGTTCCAGGCCATGATCTCTGAATTACCACTGTTTACCTCGTAGCCAGATAGCTTACCAAACGCCTGAACTTCAAAGAGTGAAGGGGTGATCTTTTCATTCTGCCTTACACTCTGGGCCAAGGGCTCTATGTAAAAAATCAAAAAGAATAGGGGACAGCAGGCACCCCTGCCCTGTGCCATGCTCTATTGTGACTGCTGCAGTAAGGCTGCCATTAACCAAAATCTGAGCCCGGGGACTTTTATATATTTTCTTAAGGACCTCCCTAAATACCTTGCCTAAACCAAAAGCCTTCAAGGCCCTATTCAAGTAGTGCCAGTTGACTCGGTTAAAGGCTTTCGCTGCATCGATGGAAATGATTGAAAGAGGGAGGCCCTATGCAGTTGCCAGATCGACCACACCACTTAAGGTATTGTTATCTGTTTTTAAAGCAAAAATCCCACAAACATTATTATATGCTATTGAATCTGTTCCAGTAGAATACTGGAGTTTTTCTTGATAAGATTGAAATCCAGATTTTACGTAAACTATGTAATTTTAACACACTGGTTCCGATTCCCGCTATTAGATTGGAATTTGGTGTGGAAACTTCATTTGTTCAAGGCTTAGCCAGGGTAATTCGGTGGGGATACCAGTTTATGAATAGGGATTTATACATTATAAGGGGTTTCCTATGACAAGAAATCTTTGGATGAAAAGCAGATAAATACTCCTTCTCCTGCGGCTTCACTTTTGCGCTGAATTTTTTTAACACACAGGAGGAGTCTGTGATCTCCCTACCGCTTCCAGAACTTAAATCCTGTTTAAAAAGCTCTAGCTGTACGTTTAGCTTCCAGAGATATGTTAAGTACTGTAGATTAAAGGAAAGATTAGAGATAATAGCCACATCAAGTACCCCGAGAGTGGCTCAAAAATATATATCCTGGAATTTAGACCATGGCATCCGCCATTGGCTAAATTTATTCCAGATGAATCTATTACCATTAAATGATTTGACAGCAAATTGGTCCCCCACTTTAAAAACAGGGGAAAACTGTAATATGTGTAACTAGGGCACTCAGAACCTTAATTATATTCTGTTTGTTTTCCCAGCTTTGTTACCGCATTATCTTGAGTGGCTTCGGACGATGTTTATACAAAATAACATCAAAAGCATACCATCAGCTCGTGAGTTTCTCTTTGATCCAAAGGTTGAATTAGTATGTACAAACCTATTCAATTTTTTAAGGTGTTTTTGAACATATTTTAGTTTTCAATGTGCTACTGCTTGAGAGAGGAAAGATTCAATTTTAGTAGGACCTTCTTTTAGTAGTGTATACTATATTTTAAAGTATTATCATGGATAGAGATGAGGACTCTGCTTCAGAAGACAGGAAAACCAAACTTTTCTTCAGTCATGAATTAGAACATATGGTACCTCACATGAACTGGCACCAAAGTATTGGATATTTTATTTATTCTTATAAAGGCTACTGGTGTTTTATACCCTTTGGAATAAATTTTGTATTTGGCTATTGCTGCTACTTGGTCGCTTTTTGCACAAAATTGGAATTTTTTTTTCGCATTTACCTACTGCTATTAAGGGGAATTGAAATTTTAGTTATAAATGCCTTCGATCTCTTTATTTAAAAAAATATATTTCGCACATAAATCTCTGCTGCTACATGACTGCTCTTTTACACAAAACTGGATTATTTATGAAGTTGCTATTGTATGGATGCTTAACATTAACAAATTGCTTATATACTTAACTCAATTTATTTGTTGCGGTAATGTCATCGCAATTTGCTTATTCCATTATAATGGTGATTATCCCTATCCTGTTTTACTCGTTGCTCTTGTCCCCCCCCCCCCCCCCCGGTTTACTCTTGCACATCACTCTTTGCTGCGTAAGTGAGTATTTAGAATTCTGCCGCAGTCACATCGGCGAGGGTGGTTCACCCGCACAGCGACACCAATGGTTTTAGTTAGTTTGTGGGTGGGGGGATGGGGTTGGGTTGAACTGTGTATCATATTAATCTGCTCACTGTAAGGACAGTGCCTGCCATTAGAGGTACTGATTGCTTGTCTTGTTCGCTTATAATCATTGCCAAAGTTGGAACTGTTGTAATGCATAGATGGAGAGGCAGATCTTTGTGTGTTGGACACCAGATCTTGGACTCGATTCCGACAAATGCACGGATGGCGCATTGATATAGGATACACATGTATGTTCTTTTCTGTTCTTTTCAATAAAGATATTTAAAAAAAAAAAAAAAAGTGAGTATTTAGAATTGGTCATTAACGATTTCGATCTCTTCTTTTTTAGAACAATTGGCTTTTAAATCTTTGTCGCTATATAATCATGATTTTTGTTTTATAACAAAATCGTAACCCATATGAAGTGATTTTACATTAAAATTTTCTAATAACAAATTGTTCACTGTGTTAGAGAATTGAGTATTTGATTGTAATTTGACTATTGTGTAATAAGTGTGATCATTTTTATATTATCTGTCCTATTTTTATGAGGACCTCATTGAAGATCCAAATCTTAATAAACTAATTGAATTTAATTGAATTGGGGATCCATGCAAACGCCTTCCCCTTTTTTATAGTCTTTGGTCGCGGGGATGGGGGTCCCTGGGGCCCAAGAAGGCCTAGTGAGGGGGGCCACGTGGCCCCCTGCCCTTTTTATGGTATTTGGACCCAGGGAATGCGGTTCCTGGTACCTATTAAGGCTAAGGGAGGGGGCAGCACACACCCCTCCCCACCTGCATACCTCCTTTCTCTAACAGGCGAGTTGGTTCGAGCAGAAATGTCTATTGGGAACTATGAAACCAGATCTATGTCATGTACACTATCCCAGCAACATTTTTTCATACAATTTATTTGCACTAGGCAATGGCCTGTGCAAGCGAAAGATACACAAAATCATTTATTCTTGTAAACAAGTTCTAAATCTTTTAAAGAAAAACATTCCTAAAGTATTGATTTTCCACATAGAGATTCACCCTCATGTTGTACGCTTAAAATACCTGGTTCTCATAACAGTTATGCTTGCTTCACAAGAAAAAGCTACACAACTTCCCCTACTCCTAACAAAGAGTGGTGGAATGTATCACTGTATTTATTCTATGAGGTAAGAGTTATCATAGCGACCAGCAGTGAAATTGTGATGGGGAATGTGCATTTCCCATGACCTCAGCCAATTTCCATCTGTACTCAACGGCGCACACCAGCCTGCTAGATGAAGAGACCTTGGCCCGGTTGATTTAAATATCATAATGTGCTTAGTACATTACCTAGCATTCCTTAATTAAATCACAACACATATATTTGTAAACAACAGCTTTATAAGAGGCAACAGTCCCTCGTTGATCTCTGTGGTCTTCTAGCTCTGCCCATGTAACAACCAATTCACCAGGTTAAAATCTAACTTAAATCATGACAACTTTGTAATGACATACACTTGGATGCATTAGATGCATTAGATGCATTAGAGCCAAGTAGCCTAAACTGCAATTCTGTAAAGTTGAGATTCCTTCATGGGCCTTTCACCTACCCATAGTCACACATCGATAATTTAATTGCAAAAATCTAGGAAAATGAACTGAGGATGAAAATGAGTAAATAATTTTCTGGATCACTTTTTATTCCTTTTTACAAAATGAAGAATATCTCACTCTATGTTCTGAGACTAGTAAAAACTGTTCGTGTTTGTGTAAATAAGAGGGACTATAAACTTAGCCACTGTAAACTGCTTTCAACATTATTTTTGGTAGATTATCATGTCCTGGAGTAGTACAGTTGCTAGCCAACAACCTAAGGAGAAAAACAGTCAATGAAAACTATTTGAGCCATAGAAACTCCGTATAGGAAAATGCCCCCGTTGCATGGTCACCCACGTTTTTTGCTAGATTTTATTGCTGTTTTCTGACTCTGAGCTGGGACACTGTAACCAGGCCCTAGTGCATGTGCTCTGTGAAAACATGAAGAAATTGTCTATACTCCTGATTGACTTATTTAACTTAAATATAGGTCTCTAATATATGGTGCAAAAGTGTACTAAGGGCTTGTAAGTTAAATGTCACTAGTGTACTACAGCACGTATTTTACTATCACTAATGTGACAATGCAGGGCATGCCTCTAGGCCTGCCCCTGTAGCCTCGGTATGCAATTTTAAACTGCCAATTCAACTTGGCAAAATAAACCTCTTGCCGGCCCTAAACCTTCCTTTTTAATACCTCTAGGTCACACCATTAGGCCCATATTGTCAATGGGGCAGGGACAGGGTATTTAAAACATAGGACATGTATAATTTATGTTTTACAAGTCCTGGCAGTAAAAAACCTTCAATATCTTTATTCGCTGTAGCAAGGCTGGCTCTCCCACAGGAAAGCAGTGGCTAAGCCATAAGACCTTATTAATGCTTCCTTGTCAAATGATCAGCGATTCCTTTTTTTAAAAAATCTCTTTATTATTTTCCCATTTAGCACATATAATACATTTTATCATCATACATTTCATCAACTTCATAAAGTTCTTAAGCAGCAACTATATAATACAATACATAATCCTTACAGTTATAACAAATGAGAATTAATGTTTACAAATTGTCAATAAATCAAATACCCACAATGCTATTTTTGAGCGTGTGATATGAACAATTTTAGTTACTAACGTTGAGTATAGCCTGCCTTCCACCTAGCAACAGGTTCCCATATTTTAATCCCAAGCTGTCTCTTTCTCTTTCCCTTCCTTTCATATATAGGCTTTTCTAAATTGTATATTGCCAAAAGATTAGCCAGCCATGTTTGCCATCCTGGGGGATTCTTATCCAACCAGGCCCTAGCTATCATAAGTCTATAGACTGCCATGGCAATAAACATAAATTCCCTCTGCGGTATGTCAGAATCCGGGCTGATCCCCAAAAGAATCCACAGTGGCGTAAGTGTAGTTTGTATGCCTAAGGATCTAGTTATAAACGCCTCAATGTCTCTTATTAAGGTGTACAGTTGGGGGCAGGAGGCGAAAACATGTACAATGTCCGCTCCTACCAAGTTGCAGCGAGAACACTGAATCCCTGTACTGCCCCCCCATTTGAGAATTCTGGCAGGCGTAAAATATAATGAGTATAAAGTCTTATAGTGTTGTGATTGCAGGGGGGCCGAGCAGAGAACTGTATAACCCAGATCCAATGAGTCCTGAAACCAGTGCTCTTCACCACTGAGGGTAACAGCCCACTTCTTACTAAATTTCTCAATGTCGTCTGGTTTCCTCTTAATAAGACTTTTATAGAAACTGCTAATTGTGCAATCCCCCAGCAGCCTAATTTTGTCTAAGATTTCGTCCGCTGTAAACCCTGCTGGTCCCCCTTTTTTATTCTTCAAAAAGCTTCTTACTTGAAGATATTTAAAAAAGCCTTGCCTATCAATACCAAATTTATTTATTAGATCTGTGAACTGCAGCACGCCGTTGGAGTCGAAAATATCTCCAATCTGAGTTATTCCCTTGTTAACCCAGCCCGCCATTGTCCTATCAGCAAATATTGCAGGAGGGAAAAACCTGTTCATGTATAGCTTAGTATATCTGTTAAATCTTCCCAACCCAGCATTCTTTAGGAAGGCTTTCCATACTTTAATTGCCGCGCTAAGAGTCTTGAACCTCGTTCTTTTATAATACACATAGTCAATACAGTTCAAAAAACAGTTTTCCGCCTCATCCCCTAGTACAATAGCATAGATTTTGGTGGAATCTAGAATAGATCTTGTGTCAGTTCCACCCCCTCCTATCAACCCCTGGATATATTGTAGTGTTGTAGCCCAATAATATAATCTAAAATCCGGTGCACCCCACCCACCCCTTTCTCTAGGAAGAGAAATAAACCTATAGGCCCTCCGTGTCTTCCCTTGGGCCCAAATGAATCTGTTTAGTATTGCCTCCAGCGAATTAAACAACTTAGTTTAAAAAAATAAGGGGATAGTCCTAAAAAAATACAAGAATCTAGGTAGAATTAGCATTTTAATAACGTTAGTGCAGCCAACCAGGGATAAATGCAAATTATTCAACCTCTCCAAGTCTACTTTTACCTTACTTAGAAGTGGGGTCATATTTCCCTCTACCAACTTCTCTAAGTCTGCTGTGATTATTACCCCAAGATATACTGCTGAATTAACCACCCTAGGGTCCTGACAGTTAGAGTACCTGTTCTCCACTATTTGGGTCTTCGATCTATTCAGTTTATATCCTGATAATTGACCAAACATTTGTGTCACTGCCTCCACCTCTGTTATAGCCAACGCAGGGTTAGATGTCAGAATGGCCACGTCGTCAGCGTACGCCAGGGTTTTAACCTCGACAGAATTAAACTTCAAGGAGGGATATTGTGGTTAGCTTCTATCCTTCTTAGTAGGGGTTCTATATATAAAGCAAAAAGAAGGGGGGACAGAGGGCACCCCTGCCTAGTCCCCCTAGTGATCTTAACTGGGTGCGAGGATCCCCTATTGACTCTTACTTTTGCTGTCGGATCTTTATATAGAGTTTGAATAGCCACCATATATCCCGTTCCTATACCGAACCACTTCAAGACCAGCCATAAGTAGCCCCAGGAGACCCGATCGAACGCCTTCTCTGCGTCTAAAAAAAAGGCTGCCATCGGGTCTCCTAGGGTACCCGCTGCGTCAAACGCTGTAATAACCTGTCTGACATGTAGCGTAGTTCCCTTCCCTGGGACAAAGCCGTGCTGTGCCGGGCTTACCAGGGTTTCAACGATACCGGCCAGTCTAGTTGCCAGCATTTTGGAGTACACTTTGACGTCTGAATTCATTAGTGTGATTGGCCTGTATGAGCCTGGAAGTGTCGGGGGCTTCCCTTTTTTTAAGATCACTATAATATCTGCTCCTCCCCATGACTCGGGGATAGCCTCTCCTTTCTGAGCTTGCACCATAATATCAAGCATGTCTTTTTCCAGTACCCTTTGAAAGGTTTTATAAAATTCCACCGGTATCTGATCCGGTCCGGCTGCCTTTCCCGAAGGTAACATAGAGAGGGCTGTCATAACTTCTTCCCCTTGAAATGGGGCCTCTAACATCTCTTTGTCTTCCACTGCTAACGAGGGGGAAGGAGTGTCTTCCAGGTATCTCTCTATATCCTTTGTCCAGACTCCAGGATCAGAAGTATACAGATCTGCATAGAATTGCCTGAAAACATCCCTCACTTCCTCTGATTCCGTAACAGTATTACCTTGACTATTAGTAATCTCCTTTACATCTGCAAATGCTAACCTCTGCCTAGTTCGAACAGCTAAAATATGACCTACCCTCTCGCTCAATTCATATGCATTTTCTTTCCTAGTGAGAAAATTTTCCGCAGCCTTCCTGGAAATAGATTCTGAGACTTCAGCTCTAAGTACAGCAATTTTTAACAAATGCTGTTCTACTGAGCGGTGGTACTGTATAGCAAGGGCTAGCATTTCTTCCTCCTTCAATAGATTATTTAAGGCTTCTTCAGCTCTGAGTCTCTCCTTTTTATTCCTTGCTAAGACGAAACTCAGAGTCTCGCCCCTAACCCCGGCCTTAAAAGAATCCCAAACCACCCTTGGAGGCGCTGATCCCCTGTTAATATCCCAGTAATCTCTAATCCAAGCTTCCATAAACCCCCGGTAAGCTTCATCTTTTAATAATTTTCTTTTGAATGTCCATTGGGAAACACTATTTTGCTGTTTCCCTATTGTAACTGTTAAGACCAGTGGGTTATGATCAGAAACAGCACGGGGATATCTATCTATCTGTGAACCCTGCATCAAAGACCTAGAAATTAAAAAATAATCCAACCTGACTAAGACCTTGTGAGGGGCTGAATAAAATGTACTGCCATCAATATGTGGGTGTAATGCAATCCATGGGTCATCCAGGGAGTTGTGTTGAGCCATATCTGAGAGAGCCCTATATGTCTTTTCTTCCTCCCATTGTATTGTCCGCCTGGCTTCAAGAATGAACTATTATAATCATGAATATTGAAGTCGCCACAGCAGATAATTGGCTCTGGCCACAGTGCCAACTCAACATCTAAGTATTGGAAGACGTCAGGGTCATCCTCTGTTGAGCCGTAAATGCTAACTATCGTAAACCGTGCTCCCTTAATAGTTATCTCCATTATAACCCATCGCCCCCACTGGTCTTCCTGTTTCCTTCCCACAGTCCCAACTCCAGTTCTCCCTAATATTGCCACCCCTCTCGTTCTTATCCCTTGCTTGGATTGAGCCAAGAGTGAAAAACCAAGCTGGTTAAGTATGTACCCTCTTGAACCTTCTATTTGAGTCTCCTGGAGGCACACCAGATCTAAACGGAGTGCTTTTAGTAAAGCAGCAACTCTAAGTCTTTTATTAGGGTCATTAAGTCCGCATACATTCATTGTAGCGATTCTACAAGCCATATTTAAGAAGAAGTGTCTTGACTTTAAATACTTCCAGAGTTTGTAGCTCAAAAAAAATTATGATCATACGGTCGCAAACATGCCACCAGTTGAACATGAAGTTAGTATTACTGTACATTATATTGTGCTGGACTAGTTTAAATGTGCCCGCTGCTTGACCATTACCACCCCCCCACACCCCCCCTAACCCACCTCCCGCTTCCCAAGCCACCCGTGCCACCCAAGCTCCCCACCCTACCCTCCCCCCCCTTGTACAGGCAAATAGGTCAGCAATGACCTATGTGTGGCTGCCTGTGAGCTGTAGTTGTCGCCTCCCTCAGTGCTAGAGATCCAAATAGCTACCTATACTAGTATTCCTTATTGGTCCCCCTTCCTCACCCTTACGGGTCAATCGTCTCTTGCCCAGCTAACCTCCCTTTTGATCTTTTAATTCTTCTAAGAATTGATTTGCCTTGATTTCTGAAAAAAACATTCTTACGTGGCCTTTTGTAATTACTTTCAGCCTAGCAGGGAAGAGTAGGTATGCTTCTGAACCCATCTTTTGAAAAGGAGAGATTAACTGTCAAAGAATGTAGAGCCATTGAAGGATTTTTTCGAGTCTGGTCTGGCCTTGTCAATTATCTCCTGTCTCAGTAGATAATTCCCTATGTACACTAGCATAGCCCTGGGCAGAGTCCCTTGCCCGGTGGGCCCTTTTTTCCTTTGTACAAGAGGGAATCTGTGAGCCCGTTGGACCTCCAGCTCCCATTGCCATTGAGCCTCTGGAAAAGCCCCTTTAAGCAAATTAACTACAAACCCTCTTGGGTCCTGCCCCTCCACCCCTTCAGCTAAACCCAAAAGTCTAACATTGTTGCGACGTTGACGGTTTTCAAAGTCTTCCAGCTTCCACTGCATATCCTCTACTGCTTTCTCATGAGTGGATTTGGAAGACCGCCAAACAGCCATGTCATCTTCTAGCTTCCCAGTCCTTTCTTCAACCTGTGCCACTCTGTCTGCGACCTCCTCGTACATCTCATTCATTTTTTTAAGTGAAGATTGTATCTTTTTATTATCTTGTCTGGCCCTCCGGCTGACTGCCCTTGCCTCCCCTTGCATCTGTTTCAGGGTAGTGAGTATCAAATCCACTGGCGTTTGCTGTGATGGCCCTCCGTCCTCCCCATGGACATCTTCCTGATACAAGCTTGAGGTAGCTGAGTAGTCCCATAGTAATTTCTTACTTGTATTCACCGGGGAGATCTGTAGTCCTAATTTAGACATTTTTTTTTTCCGAGTACTTTGCTCGTCTGAGGAGGATTCGGTATCAGAGTCCCCGTGTGAGCTAGCGTCGCTAGAAACATTTGTCTCAGAGTCTTCAATTACCGAGAAAAAACGATCTCCCTCCGGGGAGCCTGTCCCCCTTTTATCAGTATTTTTAGAGCGGGCGTCTGCAGAATGACTTCTGGGGGATTTCTCCCCCCCCTCTTTGTAAGGAGTTGTCAGTAAAGAATTAGTGATCCCCGCTTCGACCTGCAGCAAGGCGTCCATCATCTCAGTATTTCCGCTGCTTCCTACGTTCTCTGAACCCCCTGTTGGTTCCTCAGCCTCCACTCCCCCCCATGTTGTTTTGCAGCAGCCCTAGGCCTCGCCTGGCTCGTAGAGCCGCTTACCCCATGCCTCTCTGCTTCATACGTGCTCGGCTGCGTGAGTGCTTTCACCGTCGGGCTGACAAGCGGAGTTGTGTGTTGCTTGGCAACCACGCTGTCAGCGTTGCTGGCGTCCTCGCGGTGTTGGGAAGCGTCCGCTTCCCCGCTTCGCTCTGTTTTCTCCGAGGATGTACTTGCTGTCGAGCCGCAGGCGAACAGCTCAGCCAGGGTAGACTGACGAAGAACTGGATCTTTTCCGGTAAGGCCTTCTGCACCAACATCTTTTGCCTCACCAAGAATCCGCATTCCGCTTTGTCGTGGCGCTCTATCTTCCGGAGTAGCAGGGTCTGGGTTGCTTTGCAATTCAAGCTTCCTCTCTGTCGGTTTTTTCCCCCGGGCTGATGTTGTGTTTGGATCTTTGTTGGGAGGTTTAAAAGCGCCTCCAGGGGGGGGTGCCTTGCTGCTCCCCTTTACCCCGCGATTAAAGTCCTTTACAGTGCTGCTAGCTTCCGCCTGCCGCTTCGGACGAACGGGCATCTTGAAAGATAGAGGTGCTGATAGCGATAGCGAAAGTCCAGCAGAATAGTAGCAGAGGGTTTTCGGGCCAGAACTTAAAAAGCGTTTAAGGCTAAACCGATACTCAGACAGTGACCATAACCATCTCTGAGCCTCCTTGACATACACGAACCAATTTTCCAGCTTCATGGGGGACCAGCGCTTCTCAATCTTGGATCATTGTTCCTAATCCGAGTTCAACCGAGTGAGTGAGGGATTGACGGCGACTGCTCTCTACAGCCCATCCGCGGCCATCTTGCCACCTTCAAATGATCAGCGATTCCTGAATGTAATATTTATTCATTTATTTAGATCTTTTTAGTGGGTCACTGACAACAATATTAAACATAACATTATTGAGATACAGAAATATATTGCGTAAAAAATATGGATTACTAAAATATTGTTTCCCTATGCTTGTAATGGTAAGTACAAAAATATAATGACGCGTTTCAAGTTTTCAAGATAGGAAAGAACAAAGCCAGTCCAGAGAGGACCCACTAAACCTCATATTTGTCAATCGTTGAAGTAGTGTGGATTGTGACACTGTATCAAACGCTGTCAATATAGCCAGGAGCAGCAATGCCACTTGCTTCCCATGGTGAACCGCCAATTCAATGGTGTCCTTGTATTCAACAAGAGTAGATTCCGCATTGAAATCTAGTCTAAAACCTAATTGGGAGGGGTGTAATAACTGGTCTTAATCGAAGTATTCGGAGAGTTGCCGGTTAACCCACTTCTCTAGAATCTTAGAGAAAACGGGTAACAGCAAGACTGGCTCAAAATTAGCCAATACCAACCTAGCTGCTGATGGGTTTTTTCTTTGGAAGGGAATTTGTTTTGGCTGTTTCCAACAGCTGGTCACTATGGCTGAGCTTAGGGAGCTATTTTGGAGGAGACTGAGGGTGGGGTTAATCACTTTACAGTTATTCACAAGACTATCTGGTGGGCTTGAATCGTCAGGTGATCCGGATTGATTTGCATGCTGTTACTTCTTGTTCTGGTTCAGGCAGCGAAATGGGCCTAAACACATGGAAAGAGCAAGCCGAAGCTTGTAAGGTGGTTGAAGGCTGCTCTTCTGCCCCAGACATTTCTGGGGAGCAATTGGTTCCTGTGAGAGCCTCCACAATATCCCTGATTTTACTGTCAAAGTCTGATAACTATGAGCACAGATTTTTGGAAGGTTCTAATGGTAATTAAAGTGCATCTGGATGAGTGAATGTTTTCACTATTTTAAAACATCCCTGAACCTGCAACCAGAGTCCACCACATGTCTAGCAACTTGAGCCCTTTTAATAGCTTGAAAATAGTCTTTCCATGTGCCTTTATAGCGTTCTTTGTCTGACAGCAGGTAGTCTTTCACCAGCTTCTTTCCAGTCTCTTACACAGCTTACGCTGAGTTCTAAAGTCATCATTGAACTATTGAGCAGACAAGGACCTGCTCTTAGCTGTTCCAGAACTCTTTTTTCAGTTGTGCCACTGTGTTTGTCATTTGTAGAAGTCAATCATTAACTACCTGAGAGTCTGCCTCAATATCCCAGCATCCTTTCGGGATACTGGAGCAAACAGAGGTTGTTATCATTTTGGTTGATATTTTAGACCAATTTCTGTGGCAAAGAGAAGAAATGATTCTTCTGCAAAAGGATTCCTGTTCACCTACCATGCAAAATGGATTCTGGTATGGTCCGACCAATCACTCATATGAATGTGTAAGACCTTTATCTGACAGTTAGTGAAAATAGGGTCAAGAATATTGCCTGCAGAATGGGTCAGTTCATTAACTGTTTCATACTCAAAGAGGACAAAGTTTCAACGAGTAACCAACTCTGTGGATCAGAAATATTATCCAGATGAAGGTTTAAATGTACCAACAGGGTAAAGTTGAAATATTTCAAAAGGTACTTCGATAGACATTTGTATAAGGATTCTAAGAATTCTACTGCATAACCAGGTGGTTGATAGATTAAAATCCTGGCTAATATTTTATTAGCTGACAATGAGAGACCAAAGCCAAGCGATTTCAGCTGAATCGCTGTGGATAGAAACGAGGAGTATCTGAGGTACTGTTTGAAAACTATTGCTACAGCTTCCCCTCTCTTGCTCACCCTGCTGTTATGGAGCATACCATAGCCTTGTGGTATCGCTGTAGCAATGTCCGGGACCAAGCTCTCTGATAGCCAAGTTTCCATGAGGAACAGCACATCTAATTGTTCATCCATGAGAAGTTTGCTTATGTGAAATGCATTTTCATTCAAGGACCGTACATTCATTAGAACAACCCATATCTGTAATTCCCTCCCAGACAAATATGTGGAGTCCTTAGACCGATGAGTAGTGTTCTTAGTCCTGCTACAAATTGATAAGGACCTAGAACAGCTAACAAATACTGGAGTAAGGCGACTGCGGGTATTGACGCCCATACGTCACAATGAGTGCCAGTGCTTAGAGAAGGAAGTTCCCCATAGGAATTATTCAGCCCCTGCCTCAGATGTAACTGAGAACAGGCAGCATGGGTGATGCTGAGCGTGGTCGGAGCACAGCCGGGTGCAGATGGGCTTGCCTATGGTGCGGCACATTTGCACACCAGCTAATTTTAAGTAGTCTATGGACAATGCCCTGCTAACTACTAAAGCACTGCTGCCTCAAAATGTCAGCTCAAAGATGTACAAGGGAGTTTCCCAGCACCTGTTTGTTCCCTTCTGATAAAGGTGAAACTTCTCTAAAACTGAGATTTCACAATTAAATGCCCCATGCTATCATAACATTTTTGGTAATGCTAATCTTGCCTAATGCCCATCCAAGATTAAGTACTTGGGTGTCAGGTTCTCTCCCACTATTTCTCATACATTTATTCATAATTTCAATGCCCAAAAATTTGAAATTCAAAACTCACTCTCTACCTGGTCTCCTCTTCATTTATCCTGAAGTAGTAGATTAAATACAATTAAAATGATAATTGTACTGCATGTTCTTTTTACACTTTCTATGCTACCCTTCAAAATTCCCAGTTATTATTTTTCCCAAATTAACTCTATTTGCACCAAATTTCCTTGGAATAATAAATGTGCTTGTGTTGCCTTATCTAAATTAATTCGACCAAAGACTGAAGGCAGTGTCCGTTTCCCCAGTTTTAAATTATATCATACTGCTTTTTTAATTCAACAATTTTACGCTTTGAATAAAGACTATCACAACTCTCCTATATTTTATTGGATTATTTTTGAATGTTCTTTGCTTCATGATGTTTATGTTGTCTCCTTCTCTAACTGCACATTCACATCTAAAAAACAGATTTTAAAATATTCCCAATATTTGCTGCATACAATAGTTACCCAAGGTTCTGATTTCTATTAATCTTTTCTTACATCTTCTATTTGGTCTGATAAATTTATTAGGTTTCGCCATAAATCATTTTATGTCAAGCACTGGAAAGAAAAGGGTATTTTATATATTCATCATTTGGTTTCCTAAAATTCCATTGTACCTTTTGCTCAATTACAAAAATGATATGACTTACCTGATTCTTGTTTACAACAAAACAATCGATTATCACCTGTGCTCCAGTCCATTTTACTAAACAATAACTCTCCTCCTGATTCCATTCCTTTCACTCCCTTGACACCATACGTTTTTATCCTCCCCTATTCCTGTGAGTTTTAAATCCTCTATTGAATTACTGTGGGCGAAGGATCTGTCCATATCGCCATAAGTTTTTATCCTCCCCTATTCCTGTGAGATTGAAATCCTCTATTGAATTACTGTGGGCGAAGGATCTTTACATATCGCTCTGTGTTTACCAGTGGGATTAACTATGGGTAACATTTTTATTACTTCCACAGCTGCCAATATCACTCAGTCTTTTTTTTTGTGTATAATAGAGCTGTTATCACTCCTTCTTTTATCCATAAAGTTGATTCCTCTGCCTCTCCCTTATGCTGTTCATGTCTTTCTTCCCACTTTCTAACTCACCTATTATACTATTGTCCTAGAGTGTTTGATTTTTTGAAAATCTATTTGGTCAAAATGTTTAATGATATTTCTATGTAATGTTACATTATCCATTCAAATGTTTTTCTTGGAACAATGTGAGCTGATTTTAATAATCTTTCTTCAAAGTCTGTACTATTTGATCTTTTTATTGCGCTTGCCTTTAAGGTTATACTTGTTGAAAAGAGAATTCCAAAACATGTATATTAAGATGGTGGACTCTTACTTGTGATGAGCATAGAATAACTACAGTCTCTTCATCTTCGTTTTCTGAAGAAATTAAATCTGATTTACTCTGTCACCTTTTAACTACTTTTCTGTCTTCACACTCATCTCTATCCTAACTCCAATAGTTGTATCTTTTGTCTCTCCTTGCTTTTCTTCTGTCTATTCCCTTTTTTCTCGTTCTTTTCGTTGTTAAAAAAATCGAAATATTCTTTGTTCATTTTACTATATCTCACTATTAGTTTTGTGCTTCATAATTTCCTAATTTCAAATTTATTGCTTGACTAATAGTTATTCAGCTCTGTAATATATCTAAATGTTATATTCTTTTTAATGACTGTACTGTTTATTACTCTTAATCTTATTAAAAAATATTTAACTAAATACAAAAGAGACTAATTGGATGGGGGGAGCATTAGCTGTTATTCTTTATTCACAAGCCCTGTTATGTGCAACGTTTAATTGAAAGGACACCAAAATAACTTGATTGTTACACGTTTCCTGAACCACCTAAGGTTTGGGCTTAAAGTTTTACACACTCTGTGGCCTTGCAGCAGACACAAAGCTTTTATAACAAAGCGGGGGCTGCCCAAATTCAACTAATGCACCTGGAATCAGGGGCAATTACTATGTACAGAGAACCATGATTCCATACAGAAAAAAAACCCAAAATAATATAAATAGGTATCCAATTAATGAAAAGAGTTTTTAGTTAATAAAAAAAAGCACAAACTTTGCAAACATTACACATTTATCACTATGAAACCATGCTCAGTGCTCGTGGTATTCACACAGTGATCAATAGAAGGAGCATACTGTGTAAAAACAGTAAATCAGCAGAACCAAATGAGTAAACTATTAATGGCACTGCATATGCAGTAAATTATAAGTCAGCGTTTGACTGAATCTGAAGAAGGAGAATCAATCTAAAGGGTCCAAAGTGGCCAGCGGTCCTATGAAGCCCACATTAAATAAAGGCTCAGAGCGAGCTAATATCTGTTCCCCTTTGGGATGCTGACTCACGTGGATCCCCTGGCAGATGCTGCAGAGTCACGCCCTGCTTTTTCCAGCCTTACTTCTGCCTACCTTCTCAGCCTGTAATGTGTGATTCCTAGGATTCTCCTTTTATGGAATTCATTTGAATGTGCTTCCTAGTCCATTCTCTTGTTGTTTGACCACATTCATACATGGATCGCTGCTTCCCATAAACTCCTCTAGTCCTGATGACCCCTTACTCAGCTAGGGTCAAAACACCGTTGACGCACCCGGCAACCAGAACCGATTCAGATTCAGTCACTCATCATCTTAGAATTTACTGTATGTGCAGTGTCATTGGTTATTTAGTCATTTGGTTTTGTTAGAGGTAGAGCACTGGGATTTTAATGCCCTAGATTTTGCAAGGCTGTATATCACCAGTGCAACATAAAACTGTTGAAGTAAGTTTTTGGCCAAGTACATTTTGGAAACAGTTGAGTAATACTATAGGACCTAAACAAAAACACTTTCTGGGATTCTCACTTTTAATCATTCCATTGTCACTATTAAATACAGTGTCCTTCCTTTGGAGACCAAACCTACATCCTCATTAAATGAACTTAAATCCTCAAAGTAGAACTCACCTAATAAATACTGAACCTCAAGAAGGTGTAAAAGTATGCCTTCCTTCAGGTTAATCTGTTAATCTATGGCAGAAACACCAATGACTGGATGTGGCCTCTAGAGAGTTATTCCGTATTTTCACACATTTATCATAACTCTTTAGGTCCACCCGAAGAATTCATAACCACTTTTCAGGTCCTAGTCTCCTTATTCCTTGATGAAGGTAATGCATTTGTTGCAGGCCATCACACAGCACCCGCCCCACTCAGAGCCATCCTACATACGGCTGTCTTTCCTATAAAAGATGCAAAGAAAGCCGATCATATCACTCCAGTTATGAACATTATTCACTGGCACCACTGGGATGGCAAAATCCATTTTAGGATGGCTTGAATCACATACAAAACTCTACATCTAGGCCTTCCCTCATACCTGAAAAACAGACCTATAATTTCCTGATGGAAGGGAAACCAAAGACATAAACCACAGCTCATCAGAAATACTGAAAGTAAGATAAACCAAAAAGCTAAATAAAGCCTTCTCATGTCTCACTCCAAGACTAGGAACAATCTTCCTAAGGATCTGAGACTCAATGACAACCCACTGACGTTTAGGAGAAATCTGAAGACTTAGGGACTTATTACGACTCTGGTGGTCCACAAACCGTCAGACTCGCAGGGACATGGTGGTCTTCCGAGCACCCTATTATGACCGGGGCAGTTCGGCGGCCCAGCTCCCACACCGCCAATGCCATAATAGGGGCCCTTACCTTTTCAGAGATTTTAAATTAAACTTAATTTCGATAAAATCCAGAGCACCACCCTCTCAAAACTTTTATGCTCAACTCAACTGCCTGCATGGCACCGCCATGTTGTTGATTAATGTTATTCTGTCTCCTTTCATCTTTATTGTTCTTATTATTATTTGTGAAGCACTTGGCTGACCATTTGGCTAGGTTGGTAGTATATAATTAAGTTTAGTAAACAAACGATAAATAAGCTATATGAAGAATGTACAATACTATTGTAAATCTTGTAAGAACAATCGTGATAGAAACTTGTGTGTTGTTACAGTAGCAAATAAATGAATGGAATCTATAGCCATGAAGTTTGCTTTGTATATTACTGACCAACAACTTTATGAAACAATTGTGTGACTCACCTGTACTCAAGCACTGTCAAGTGCCAGGAGGGTGACATATTCATTTTTCATAATCTAAGGAATAATAAATCCCATATCTGCATGCCATAATATGTAGAATTTTTTGTTGAAAAAGTTGTTCATTTGCATAGAATTTTAGCTAACAGGGCTATAGAAATTTACCCATAAGAGTTCACAAAGTAGAATTTTCCTATGGGGTTCGTTCTTTTGATCCAACATGAGTGAGGGTGGGCTTGGGCCTGGAACATGTGGTGCTTTACAATTAGTTGAGTAGCATTTGTGTTGGTTGGTGGAACAACAAGGTAAGGACAATCTTAGATATTTTAGTAATAGATAGAAATATGGTTATGAGTGATGGTGGGCTATAACTTTGACGTCATTTGCTCTTTGGGCCTTCTAGCAGTGTTATTTAAGAACATTCTGTGGATTATGATAAATAGCCTATGTGGTTGTTTCCTTGAGAATTACAGGCAAGGTACCTACTTGCATACAAAAGTCGTACAAGATACCTTTTAAGTGTTGTTTTCATACAGTTTCGAGAGTCATAGGGCCAACATTGCTAGTGCAGTGCAGTACAGAATGCATCCACACACATGCGGTTTCATTGTTCCTTCAGGACATTTTTGCTTAAACACTCTCCTACAGACAAAAAGTGTGTGAAAAAACAGGAGATAAACAAAAAGAAATCAAATATACAAAATCCAGTAATTGCGATTTGCAGGCAAAATCAACCTTGTAAAAACAAATCTAGCAGCCTAACTTTGCTCTGGCATCTCAATTGTATATTCTCCCATCCGGCCCTATGTGTTATTTTGGGGGATTTGCCCCTTGTACCAGCATCTACTGCTCAGTTGTAGCTGGGTTTTGAAAATTGCGCTATAGTCTTAGAGATCAGGCATAGATCCCAAGTGGTTTCCCTTTACATCGGGTGTGTCAGAATTCAGTTAAGCATTGTGGTTTTAGTTAGAAAGTATTTTTTCAGTTACCGTTGCAATGTTGACATTACTTTCTAAAATCCACAGCCAGGATTATACCTTTTGCCTGTGCTAAGAGGCGAAATAAAGCTTGAAACAGACAGGTAGTGAAACTTTGTAGCTTAGATACATTTCTAACCGTTATCAAGAGTCAGGCAGGAGTTATTTAAACCTTTAACCATATTGTCTAATCGAAGAAGCGGTTTACTTTCAAATAGTGGAGGTCAAAATATCATGTGTTAAAATATTGGCCTGCAAAATTATCACATCCACAATATTGGTCACCATTATAGCATTAAGGGAAGTAGATGTGAAATAGTCAATCTGTACTTCCCTCTATATATTTGCTATGATGGTATATTGGTACTCAAAATTATGGAAGCAATATTTCTACATGTTGAGATTTTAGGTGCAATATTGGGATATACAAAGTACACCCCTTATTTAGCACAAACTCTTGTTTTAGAACTTTATTGAATCCACCCATGGTTTTTCAGTTAAATCTCAGGTAATCATATTTTGCTTAAAACAATTATTTTCACTTGAACTGAAGTTGCTCATCACAATATGTTTATGTTATAGACATACATTACCTACCCATAGTTAGTATTATACTAAAAAGGAATCACTTCGAAATGCATGCTCGGAAGGCAGGTGAGGCAGGGGAAGAATTTGGTACAGAGTCATGCAAATTAGTCAGCATCGTGTAAGTATGGATATTAACCAGAAGTAAGAATTAGGGATCTATTGCTTCTAAAATGTGGAAACAAACAATTGACAGAAGAATCATGGTTGGAAGATCATTCTCCTCTGAACGACAAGCTCTTGGATAGAAAAAGAGTCAAATATATGTTTATGTGGATGAGATCAAAAAAGGCAATGTTTAATATGAAAGGGTGGGTGTGGTCGGAACCAAGAAGATTGTGAAACTGGGGCATGTGATGGTGGTTACAAAAAACTGGGGCGTGTGAAGGTGGTTACAAAAACAGTAGAGTGCGAGCGGAAGTGAAAATAATGGTAAAACCAGGACATGTTCAAGGGACAGTATTATCGCTGTGGGCAGATAGGGCACTTAGCCAGCAATCAAGAGCGCCCTTGACACCGAGTAACTGGTAAAATGTGTAGGAATAGAGTACACAGCAGGCAAAATTGTATCTGTGTTAAATAAGGGAGTGGAAGCATAACATTGTGGCTAGTGCAACAGGCAATGTCACTACATAGGAGAATCATGCATAGTGGCAATTTTACGCCGGTTTCATTGACCAGGAAAACCTAATTAGGTTGAAGTTCAGAATAACCTGTTCTTGTTTTTTTCTCTCTGCACTCTACTGTCCTCCTTCGCCACATTCACTGAGATGTCACATTTACTTTTGTTTTCTTACAATTAGAAGCTAACAAAAAATATTTTATTTAATTCAGTTTATAATTGTTTTTATTTTTACTTAAAACTGTACAAGATATTTAAATTGTAAAAAAATATTTTTTTTAAATATGTGACATCTTTTTATTATACTACATTTTGAGAAAATCTTGTATGCTAAAAGGGTGACATATACTTATCCCACCCCAACCTAAACCAACTTGGGGAAGGTGTTCAACACTAAAGGGGTGACATTTACTATTTCCGCTCCAATTTAAACCAATTTGGAGAAACAGTTGGACACTAAATGGGTGACATTTACTATTCCCACTCCAATCTCAACCAACTTAAGGAAGGTGCTGCTCACTGAAAGGAGCTACATTACAATTTCCACTCCAATCTGAACCAATTTGGGGAAGGTGTTGGACACTAAAGGGTGACATTTACTATTGCCTCTCAAATCTATGCTAATTTGAAGGAAGGCATTGCATACAGAACTTAAAATTTTATAAATCCAATTCAAAATAAAATATTTTTTTACCTAGAATATTATAAAATTAAAATGTAAAATACACAATTAATACTACACATTCTCACATTTTAGTAAATTACAAAACCTGATTTATTGTATTAAAACACAATAATGTAAACTACTAGCCTTTATATAAAAATGTAACTTACAAATTTGAATTTTTGATTTAAATTAATAATAAAATGTACAATATTTCTTTTAAAAAATCACACCATTCATAAACTATAAGAATATACTACTTTATGAACATTTATATGTCTTATTTAACATAAAATTGTAAAGTATTAAAAAATAATATAATGACGTACATTTTAAAATTCAACTTAAAATGTAAAATTAAAATACATACTTTTCAAAACAAATCTCCCCACACTTAGCCCCTAATAATCCCACATCCTGCTACAAAACAAAATTAAATAATTGACAACATAAGTACAATTTAAAATACACATCTAAACAATTTCATAAATTAAAAAAATATCAAAAATTAACCCAAAATAAAAAAATATAAATACAGAATAAATGAATACATTACATATTAATTTACACTAAAAAACGATTTTATATACATTTTTTATACCGATTTTAAAAACACTTAAAACAATATTTTTACCTTTGATATTTCTTCCATGATATATCTGAAGTCCCGATATTCTTGACACAATATTTCTGTAGCATGTTATTTTTAACCGATACTTAGTCCAAACACCGGTACGCCTATGGGGTGGGCCTGCAGTTTCTGTTGCTCAAGATGAAGATGTTTTTAACAGTTCCTGCCCTTTTGTCTGTTCCTGATTAATTGTTCAGGGAGACTGAAGGGTGCAGAGCTCCCACACTTCATTTAGCCTTGTTTTGGACACTCCTGCTTGGACCCACCCCTATTATTATCTGTGGCGAGAGCCATCACCTTGCACAAAGGCTGTGTCTGAGGAGCAGCCTGTCAATGACATTTGAAAGAGAACCTCCTCAAATGACTCTGAAACCCTAGGCAGTGGATCCACACCCGCTGTTTGGAAAATGTGCATAAAAGTAAGATCCAAACCACTTCATTATTTTCTAGTTCTTAATCACAAAGGATGGGAGTGTTCGGCAGAGTTTTCTAAGGACTGCTGTGTGGGCACTCTAAGGGACCTATTACGAGGTCTGTCTTAAAGACCGTTCTTAGGTCAGAGGCTTTATGGCTGATATCATCGGTTTCACTTCTGACCGGCTGATTATTTACCAGCCGGTCGGAATTGAAACCGGACAGTCATTCTAGCTGGCTTCCGCTCTGCTCAAGGAACCCTTTGGCCAGTCGGAAGTGGCCTGTAAACCACATGGACGGTGGTTTACGCCATCCTGATTATGATGGTTTCCAGCAGAGTTTACATGCCTGCCTTTCTGACACGGAAACCCTGTTGTAAAGTGTGTTTGGGGGGGCAGGGCCCCCTTTCCCTTGTGGCCTCCAGTTGGGGCCCGAGAGGGCACCCCTGTTAATCCCAGCACCTTGTGGCAGGCACCTTGAGGTGCCTGCCACTGGGTGCAGGGATTAACACAATCTCCCATTTCTCTACGGGAGCTTGTGTTACGGCCCGTTCACGACCATAACACAAGCTCCTATAAGGAAATGGGAGAATGTGAACGCACCATGTGCGGGCACATCGTAATAGCAGTGTCGGGACCGCCGACCTGAGGTCAGTCGTCCCAAGAACAAGACGGTGTGAGGCGGACTCAAGTCCACCTGACATCGTAGTCGAGCCCTATGTATCTACACCTTGACAGCCAGTCTCCCAGAGTTTCGGGTACAGAAGCTGAAGTCTGCACAACTTGCTTGAGAAGCTGATGGTCTGCCTAGCACCTATAAGCTTTCATGCCTGCTCAAAGAAGAAGAAAGTGTGCCCTGCCCTGCAAGAGGAGTAACCATCCAGGAGGTGAAGCCAGTTTTTATGCGGAGCATCCAAAAGTTGCTGACTGCCCATGAGAGCAAAACAAGTGCCTACCTGTGTTGTGAGGGGTCTCCTGGTCTCCCATCACAACCCCTACAATGGACCACGTACAGAAATAAAGACTGAGAAATACCCAAATGCTGTTCAGCACACCGGCAATACCCAAAGGCTCTGTGCTGTTGCTGTCCCATTCCAAGGGAATCCAGAGGAGGAGTTGCTTTTCCCTTCCAAAGATGAAGCATGATCCTGAAGTGGATGCCCCAACTGCATGTAACAAACCCCTGTCAGATCTCTGCCAGGGAGGGCACCTGCTTATCAGGCCTGCAGTACTGCTCGCCCATTTTTGGATTTGCTTTCCTTGCTGTGTTGTCATTTTTTGCTTTATAATATATTTTTCTCTGGAACCTAAGTTATTCATTACCATTAGTTTCTATGATTCCTCTGTGTCACGGTTTCTTTGCTAAACTTGTGATATTTACTTAAATTGAAAAAAATCAGTGCAATAATTAATTTCAGTCCCATTACAAATGCTAAAACAGGGCTTAATGGCTTGAAACCACATTTACTTTTTGTGTAAATTGCTCAGTGTGCTAGAATCACTGAAACAAACCGTGACAAAGAAAAAGTATGTATGACTTTTTACAAATGGAAGTGCTTCTTCACAGATTGCAGAGTTGTGGTGATTGTGTTTTTGTCTTATGTGGATAAGTAAGTTGATGATCATGAGACTGAGTGAACAACGGGTGAATGGATGAATAAGTATGTATTGATGATTGGGTTAGTGAATAGATGAATGTAAAAATTGGTAAATGCATTGAAGTATAAATGGAAGGATGGATAATGGGGCAAATGAATGGAATGATGGATTAAGGAGTGAGAGACAATAGAGGGATGGAGGGGTAAGGGAATGAAGGTGTGGAACAAGGTTTCTCCAGCCTTTGTGTGCAGAATGTTCTACTACATGAGGAAAGTATTTTCCAGCTCGCAGTGCACATTTACCTCCCTGCAGCCGGCGCATCACAATGAAAGTGTGTTTGCTGAATGGAGAGGAGACTTAGTTTTGTAGGGGGTACACTGAATTCCCATCCCAAAATAAGGTAAAGAGAATGTCAAATGGCAGGCATGGAAAGTGAAAATAAGCAGGTGAATGGTGGTGCTCACATCCTTTGGAACAGTGAGAGTCCTGTTAGCTTAATCTTGACTTCAATTATATAGACTGAGCAGTTGTAGACAGACATAGTCATGACATGGAAATATTTTTCTTGCACCAAATAAATCTTGGGCTCTGGGGACAAGATTTGCTGCACCGCCCAGCCACGGTCCACGGAATTATCATTGGTACTGTTCTACTGTTCATGGAATTCTCCTTGGCACTGTTTAGATCGAGCTGCCTTGGGAGCATTGTTGAAAAAGAAAAAAAGAAAAAATTGATGGACGGATTGCTGGACAATGCAAACATTCACCCCCAGTCACAAGGATCTGGGTTAAATCCATCATTCTTTTGCTCACCACACCACCCCAGTTTGGACCCAGCCATATGCAAATCAGTCTTGACCCTGTTCCTTGTGGGAACAGTCCAGCCCGAACTACCAAGCCAGGTTCTCCCTGGACCGGAAACAAGCATCCTGGGACCGGTTTCAGGGCATCACTCTTCATCAGCCAGGCTAGCTTGGATCCATTGGTGTAGTGAGCATAGGACCCACGTCTGGGCATACCCTTCCCACTTAGGGCAACGTATGCAAAAGAAAAAAATTGATGGACGGAATGCCAGATAATGCACACATTCACCAGGATCTTGGTTAAATCCATCATTCTTTTGCTCACCACACCACCCCAGTTTGGACCCAGCCATATGCAAATCAGTCTTGACCCTGTTCCTTGTGGGAACAGTCCAGCCCGAACTGCCAAGCCAGGTTCTCCCTGGACCGGAACCAAGCATCCTGGGACCGGTTTCAGGGCATCACCCTTCATCAGCCAGGCTAGCTTGAATCCAGTGGTGTAGTGAGCACAGGACCCACGTCTGGGCATACCCTTCCTACTTAGGGCAACGTATGCAAAAGAAAAAATTGATGGACGGAATGCTAGATAATGCAAACATTCACCCCCAGTCACCAGGATCTGGGTTAAATCCATCATAGCAAACTACAACAATCTGGTGTGCATCCTGGAATGGCACTGATCCTGGGCACCAAGCTTCTTGGTAGCAGCCTGGACCTGCTGGTGATATCCCACGTGTATTTAGATCCATTTCTGTTCACTCTCCTCTGTCGGAATCAGGTTCTCTCTGAGTGTCCATATGTCTTACAGGACAAATGGAGGGACAGGAGAGGCCGTTTTCCACTCACAAAGGAATGGGAGGTCCAATAGGAACAGGGGCCCTAATACAATAATAGCAAAAAATGTTCCTATAGTTCCTCAGAGAAGAAGGAGACAGAGTAGTGTAAACGCAAGAGGCTTTAGGAGGATAAAACACACCGTACAGTCAGTGTGGAAAATCCTTATGTCGGATATAAATGCCCTCACACACCCTTGCAGGTGTCATGCTTCATCATTTGGGCTGCTCCTCGTCGGGCCGGCGGTGCAATGCCCGACGGGCTCCCTAAAAAGGGGCTCTTTGGCGGAGATCTTCAATCCGACTGCCGTATAGATGAAGTGCGGGTATGGGGCCAAATGAATGTAGATATAGATAAGTGATATTAAAATAGGGTAAGGAATGCCTATTTGAGGTAAATTTTATTCAGATGGCTTCCTACCTTAGTTAAAAACGTGTATACAGAGCACTTGTGTGAGTGTAATGTCTCCTATTCAAGTGGTATGTATATTGCAATACTGGGTCAACATGTTTCTCGCAATGAGTGAGTTATACTCGCGATTCTTCAGGACCTAGGGGGATATGTTAACTATAAACTATCTACATTACACAACCTGGTTGGTTGGGGTTAATGATCAATCTATGTATTGAATACCTGTTGGTACCGGGAGCTACCTGGAAAGAAAGGAAGGTATCATCAAACAAGTTTGATCTGGTTAATATATTCACAGGTGAAACGTGAAGCCTGCATGGTGACACACTCTCTGTAACTTAGATGGTGCAGTGTGTGAGGGCATTTATATCCGACATAAGGATTTTCCACACTGACTGTACGGTGTGTTTTATCCTCCTAAAGCCTCTTGCGTTTACACTACTCTGTCTCCTTCTTCTCTGAGGAACTATAGGAACATTTTTTGCTATTATTGTCCATATGTCTTCACATCCCTTTTGGGATAGGCAGCAGAGCTGGACTTGAACCCCAAAGCTGTGAACAAGTTGGACCCCCTCCATGAAGGTTGTGTAGATCCCCACAACAACCCTGAGACAACATGGGCATTTGACAGCACAGTTTCTCAAATATGTTGGCTAAGGGGCGATATGTTTCTGAGAGTACTTTGAAAGTGGTACTAACAAAAGGAAATATTTCAGAAGCAATGTTTCTCTGTTGCAGTAAGTCATGTGCTTATAAAAAAAATGTCTCCCATATGAATTATGGGATGCATCAGAGGCAAATACATGTGTCACAAGATAATCCATAACTACCCAGTGCTGGGTTAAGTCATTGGAAAAAATCATTAGTAACCCCATTCCAAGAAGAACTGTCAAATAACAGAGTATCAACCTGTATGTGATAGTCCAAGATCTCCGTTATCTCAATATTTAGAGAACAATAGTCTAGCTTTAACAGTGCTGCAGTATTTAATACATCATAACAGGATAATTTTGTGGTCCGTTTTGACAGTGCTTCAGTATGTCAAGCCAAATAAGTTTGTTTTCGTTGTGTAAAGAGTAGAATAGGAAGGAAAATAACATGATCCTGTAAAACCGAATAATCTGGCTGTTTTTCCATAGAGGCACAGAATGTAAAATACCACAGACCGGGTTATTTTCACAGAGTTTATATATGTATATATGAATATATGTCATAGCTAAAAGACAATGCTATTGCAGTATTATTTCTTCTTACTGCTTACGCTGTGCGTATTATATCTTGCTTACTGTCTAATGATTGTAACAGCTCATGTCTCTTACATGAGAAACAAGACTGTTCAATAAATCCTTTTATTGAAACGCCGATCTATCTATTTCTGTGTACCTCTGGAGAAACTAAGCATGCACAATTGACTGAGTGAAACTGTTATCGATTGTTTCCACGATTCTGAGATGCGTTCCGATTCTAAGGGAAACAAAGTTGTCATGTTTATGCGGTTGTCAGAAACTAATCCCTTCTTATTCATTCGAGAAGTTTCTAGTGACCTCTGAGTTAGCTGGCACACACAAGTAAATAAGTTTAATGTACTCGATAGGAGCATACTGACCTTAGTCCAATGCAAAAACTATAGTGTATATTATTCCAATGCGCAGAGCCTATAAGGGAAATAGGAACTACACCACATGGCGCCCAACGTTTGATAAGGCACTAATTTAACGCTAGATACTGAAGTAACTCAGTCGTGCTTTTCTCAGAGACCCCTACTCCTAATACTCCATAAGACGTCTGGAGTGGGTAGGGAGAAAATCCGCCATAGCTGAGTAGGACGAAAATCCTATGTATTAGCTGTTTGGTTTATTCAACGTTGAAGGATACAGTGTTCCAAAATATTGTGCACCTTATCTTTGTTTCCTTGAAACTTGTTCTACATTTTTAAAAAAACAATGCCCCAAAACGGGGATAATACAGAGGCTGTGGCTGACCAAGTCGTAGCAGCCTTTAATACTACAGGTTTAAATGAAACCGATGAGGGTGTTATAAACATCCATCCAAACTTAAGGAGAGCCATCACTCTAAAACTTATAAAACACGGCCTAACACCAAGAGGTGGTAGAGCAGTTTTTGTGATAGAAGCACATGAATCTTTTCAGACAGAGGTGTTATATTCATGGATAGTATTCCCAGAACCAAATCCAGTAACAAAAATGTTTCACTTCTTCAAAGAAGATGAACCCTGTGAGGAATACATTCCCTTCGAGGATGTTGAAAATCCACTCACATACCAGGAGCATCAGCTCTGGTTTAAAGGCGCCCTAAAACATTACAATCACAATACCAGGCTCGATCCACTAGGTAGACCAGGAGCAACATGGCCGATTTTAGCCGGCTACATACCTCATCCTGACACTGAAGCAATGTCAGATAAGGAATTACTTAATCAAATACAAGAATTGATAGAATTACACAGTTAAACCACAACTGTCTAAGGGTCCTGAAAAGAACTCAATTAAACACAACCCTACATCTTCTAAAAAGAAGTGGGAAAATAACAAACAACATTCAAAAGAGAAACGTTCTCAATCCCGAGGTAGGTCTCCTCAAAAGGACCACTCTGACAGGAGGTATAACCTCAGGAATAGGGATAATTTAAACAAACCTGACAGGTATCAAGATACTGATACACGTTCCTCTCGTACCTTTCAGACATCGTCACAGACATCCGATAGAAGAGGGTGGTCAGATCACAAGGAAGAACGCGTGAAGTCCAGAGACGATCAACGCGTTCAGAAAAACAAACCAACACCTCAATTCACTAAGAAAAAGGTAGCAGGTCTGAAGATCAGACATGCCGAGAATTCTGAGGACACAATTCAAGAACGGAGAATGGGCTCAGACAATGCTGGACAGTGCAGCAGAAGTAGCAATAGCTCGCCAGAACCTGAAGGAACTTCTGGAGATAGTGGACTTGAATGAGTACATAACAGTTGAGACTGTAGACACCAGGGTTAGTACTTTACAAAGGTTATTTGAAATAACACTCCGGATGGAGGGAGAAATACCAAGAAAAGTGAAAGCACTCTTTTGGGAAAAACTTTCAAGGGGTTATGACATACTTCTAGCAGAAAAAGACTGGCCACCAAAATTTGTCAAGGAGTTCCCACATGGCGAAGACATCATTATGCCAGCATTCTCCAAGCATAATTCTATAAATGTCAAATATACTTATGCCAGGAAATGGGCAGTTGCCCAGGCCACAGCATTATACAAAAATCATGTAGGATGGGATGAGGACCCACCTCACCATAAAATCCAATTAAAATGTCTACCAAAGGCAGTACCCAATTAAGCAAGAAGCTAAAAAACAGGTCAGGGAGATCTTAGATCAACTTGAATACCAAGGGGTGATTGAAACATGCACCTCATCAATGAACAATCCTTTGTTTCCTGTTTCCAAACCAGACAACACATATCATCTAGTTTTGGATTACAGACACATGAACACTTGTTCTAAAACTTTTGCAGTACAAAACGCACACAGTACAGCACTAATTAATAACATTGTGCGTAAAAAATATAAAACCACATTAGACATTTCAAATGGTTTCTTTTGTCAAAACATAGCACCTGAAAGTAGGTACTTGACAGCTTTCTCAATAATGGGGACCCAGCGTCACTTCTGTTGACTCCCTCAAGGGTTCAAGAACAGCCAGGGGTTATTCTCAGCAAGAGTAACAGAGTTAATACAAATATATTATGATAAGGCATTGTCATATGTCGATGATATCGATCTGACAGACAGTGACCTGGATAGGCACTTGAACAGGGTGAACACCATTATACTGGGCTTTGCCTCTGAGGGCTATAAATTCAGCTTTAACAAATCAAGGATTGCCCATCTCAATGTCCTTTTCCTAGGATATGAACTTTCAAGTGAAGGCAAAAGCCCGGCAGCAAATTTTTTAGAAAAGTGTGCGCTGCTCCAACCTCCAAAAACGCTGAAAAACTTACAGTGGATTCTAGGTTTCCTGAATTTTGGAAGAACTTAAATTCTAAATTACGCAGAAAGGGTTAAACCTCTCTACGAACTAATCAAACCTGATTTCAAAATCAAAGATTGGACACAGGAACACACAGATATCCTGCATTCACTCCAAGCTGACTGACATGATAGCAACAAATCACTTACAAACACGAGTAAATACAGGCAATTTAGTGATCAGAATAATTTCGGGTCAATGCGGATTCACCTACTTAACTTTTAATGAAGGTGAGTAAATACCTATTGCATACAAATCACATTTGTACACACAAGCAGAAATGCGATTCACTTCGACAGAAAAAATTCTGACAGCAGTTCAAAACGCTGTAGCAAAAGAAAGAGCTCTAGCTCAGGGAAAACGCATTATTGTCGTGACTCCGGTACCAGCCTTAGAGGCAGTTACAAAAGCGAGCATTCCGAATCCAAAAGCTTTTCATCCAAGATGGATACAATGGGTTAATTCTCTTGCTGCAACAGATGTTGAATATGTTTTTGATCGTTATTTAAAAACACAAGCATTCCTGCATTACGAACACGAATGTCCTCTGCCTATTGAGATTCTCCCTCTTGACCAGTATGAATTTATAATTTATACTGACGGATCGGCACAACCCGCTACGGAAAGTAAGCAAGCTTACAGTGCAGCATGCGCAATCGTTAAAGGTCGTATGCGTAATGGTAAATTCCGACCAATGGTCACTAAAACACAATCTCTAGGACATCGTACAACTCAGCGAGCTGAACTACAGGCATTCAAATTGGCACTTGAAAATACGGATCACAAATTCCCCACACTTATAGTGTGCGATTCTTTTTACTGTGTACAAACGTACAATGAATATTTACAGAATTAGCTTCAAAATGGTTTCAAAGATGCAAAAGTTGGCAGAATCAAGCATAAAACGCTTTGGGATCAAGTAGTTCAGTTGCGAAGCGGACTACAAAACACTCACATGATACACACGCTGAGTCATCAAGGTCGTGGAGTTCACGTTGCAGGGAATTCATTGGTTGATGAAGCCATAAAGGGGGCTGTACAGACAGCTTCCGTAGCTGCAATCACTCGTTCAAAAATGAATATAGACAGTGAGAAATTGTTGGCTGTCAATGCTTCAAGCAAAGGCAGTGGTGCAGCCTTACCTAAAAACTTTCCGCTCAAATACTCGTATATAATTGATGCAAACAACGTTCTGTTTGCTGGAAATCCTGGAGTGGGGGATAGGGTAATTCCAAAGATGGAACGTAGATTAGGACTAATCCTAGCACCACATGAAGGGATAACCTCTGCCCATGCAGGTGTTTCCCCAACAGTATCGTTATTAAAACAGAGATATTGGTGGCCCGGCATTAGGAAACAGACCAAAAACTATGTTTTGGAATGTGAAATATGCCAAAAGATGAAAGTCTCTACAGTGAAACGTCCTGCGCAGACGCCCCTGTTAATATCAGAAAAACCATTAGCTTGTGTTTACCTGGATCACTGCGGTCCCTTGCAAAGGGATGGTAACTATAAATATATCATGGTCGCAGTGAATTCGTGTTCAAGGTTCCTATGGATGTGGCCTTGGTGCTCGGCTGACGCTCGAACTGTTATAAAAGATTTGCGAGTCTTCATCGGCACATACGCAATAGGCACACTACACTCTGACCAGGGCCCTGCGTTTAGCTCTCGGGCTTACAAAGAAGCCATGGCCAGTTTGGGCGTAGCATTGTGGTACTCCTCTCCATTCCATCCTGAGGGAAATTCAGTTGTGAAAAGGAAAAACCGGGACATAAAGCGGTCTATAACAGCTAGGGTATTAGGTTCGGGTGATGGGTGGGTAAAACATCTTTATGGGGTCCAACGCTCATTAAACAATTTGCCAAGAAGTTCTCTAGGGGGGGTCACTCCATATGAGGTCCTATTTGGGACAAGAATGTGGGTTCCTGATCTCAAATGTAAAGGCACAGTGGTGGAAAGTAAACAATTTGATATCAAAGATCGTTTGGCTGTTTTACAGGACTTAAATGAACTAAGATCGAAACAAAGCAACGTTTTCCTGAAGCCAACCACCACTGGGGAAAATCCTGCTGTCCCAGCAAGGCCTGTCTGGATCCCAAAGCTTGGGGATCTAGTCAGAGAAAAGATCGTGGACAAGAAGGAATTTGGGCGTTCGGCAGACAACCGGTACCTGTCCTAGCAATCTACAGATCAAGAACAGTACTTCTGCCGCTCCTTGCTGGTAAAAAGGAGAAAAGATTTGTGTCCATCGACCTCATCAAACCACACTATGTGGCCAATACTAAACAGTAGGCCATGTGGACTCCGACCAAGTAGCAGATGCACTCCTCTAGCTACTATCCAAGAAGTTCAAACTGAAAGACTCATCACCATTGAGAGTTCAACAGTAAGAAATGAAGGACTAAGCAACAATGCTATGGAACTCATTCCTCTTGAAACCCAAATAACAGTTCGTCCAGATACACCAGTCTACACCAACATAGCAAGTGATCCACTGGTTCCAGCAAATTCAACAAATCCTGATGCAATTCCAACCATTGACAGATCTGCTTCTGGCTATTTCATTAACTTTGATACGTTTTCAGAGGATCCCAGCGAGCCTGAAACGACGCCAGCACAAAGAACTTTCAAAGAACAAGCGAGAATGTGAGAAAGACTTATATGGTTTCACCATGGATTGAACTATGGATTATTCCTGGAATATTTTTCTTTCTACTTTGGCTAGCTTTAGTAATAACTCTGAACATGTTGATAGATGGAAGATATATTCATTTGAACACAGGAAGTAAAAATGTGAACTTTCTTTTGAAACCACACAAATCATCCCATCGTGAAGCAAGAGACTTGTCAGCAGTGAACATCACAGCCGTTCCTATTCAAGATGGTATAGTTGGGGACAAAACGTATTACGATATATACTCGGTCCGTCAGGACTTTTGAAGATTTCACATATATTTAACATTTCATTAAGTGACTTTATTACCTCCAGTACCTATTCTGATGGTTGGGACTTTGAGACTGTTAATAACATGTCTGATCTAGAAAGGTCTGCTGCATTCTCTAACCATGAATACTTAGAGGGTTCAAAAGACTATGAACAGCTTTTTTGTTACAACCACTATGGTCATCATTTCTTGCATGAATCTGCAACACCTAGAAATGTATTTATGTATAACCAATGGGAACATTGTCCTACACCACCAAGGGGTAGCTCAAAAACATTTGAAATGAAGTTTCCATATTTTTCAGGATATAATACATCCAATCCAGAAACGTTTTACTTTAAAAATGTAAATAAAACAGGAACAAACCCAACTGTCTACACAGGGTTTTGACTTTTGGAAAGACACAATTGACACAAAATCTGTGTGGGGTACAAAAAATGGGCAAGTGCAGGGGATAGAAGCTTTGTTTAGAGCCTGCATCATACCACAACAGATAATGTTTTTGAATGACACTGTCCAACAAACGTCTTGCCTTGGGTTAGCCAAGATCAAAGACATGAACACACCGTCCATACCTGCACCTGCAAGTAATAGCACTATACAGGGGGTGGTCGACATACATACTATCTTAAAAGACAACAGATCAGATTCCGAATGGAAAAAATTGCTGCTCTCGCCCACAGATACAAACATCTGTCAAGAAAGATTCCTGAACAAGACACAAGGTCTAACGATCAATAGGCCAGACCCACGATATGTTCAAAAACAGCATCCAGGGGTAGTAACAACATACAGTGTATGAAAACTATGCCTTGATTGGCTGCAGACATCTACACTAGAGGATGTGAAACAAAACTTATCTTTACTTAAAGAAGACGCAAACCTTAGAGAATTCTTGCTATGTCCAAGAAAACCGCGTCAAAAATGTTTCATATATGCCGGCATCTATGCTGCTTATAATGAAATATGGAATGTTACCAAAGCAGGCACTGTAGAAAGAATACGAGAAATTGATCGTATTAATTTAGAGAAATCTCTCGCTGTGGTCGACAATGGGTTAACGACTCTGTCATCCAGGATATATTCATTGGGCAACATTGTATCCTCTGCTATAGACATCGTGGAACAAGATTTGGTCCTGCTGCGTCAAGGCCAGTCTCAATTATGGTCTATTCTGTCATTAAGCTGGATGCTACAAAACTTGCGTGCAGGTTATGTGCCTTGGCATTTCATTAACACGTCGTCTCTGTTTTCTGATTACAATCTCACTGATAAACACATCTAACTGGCACAAAGGGGAGCAAAGTATACAGTGCTGAGCATTGAAAAATTGGAAAAATTGACATTTACGGTCGCAGAAAAACCAGCTACAGAATGGATCATACATGGCAAAATAGCTCTGCCTGTTACAACTTTCCATTTTCAGTATTGCCTTAAACACATGCCAGTAGGCAAATATGAAAGGTTGGGTAAAGAATACATCAGGACATCCTGGGATTTACCTTACACACACAGATGTTGGAGTGGGGGGCGTGAAGTGTTTATAAGTGGTACACACTGTGAAAATGCACTGAGCGGTTCGCTCATATGTCGGGATATTAGTCTACATGGAGCCTGTAGCGGTTCCACGGCAAATTTATCCTGCAAGGTTCACCAGCCGCTGTGATTAATCCAACGTTTGGACAACTTTCAAATGGGAGTTACCTCATGTTGAATGATGAGAGCTGTTGAGGCATGTTGCCAGGTATCCCATATCTAGTAACGGTTACTTCAAGGGTCACTTGCTGTATGCAAGTCTTGTTCCCCCAAATAGACACAGTCAGGGAGTCGCCTTTATGGCCTTCACTGAACATCTCTTCTATACGAAATGATACTTTAAGCAGAATAAAAGCCATTCTTTTACAACAAACCGTGCCTTTGACCTCGGCCAAAGAAACCCATGATCTACAAGTCGCAAGGACCTCGGCTGAGATACAGGCTCTGTTAAGGACAAATTGCCCTACACATTTCAGAGAAATGTTGGGACTTATCTTAAACATGTCTGATACGAGCGGTATTGTGCATGTATTTAAGACCGTATGTTCGGGACTGTTAACACCTTTTCAAGCAGTCCTCAGAATCATTCCAAACTTCATGCACTCTGTGTTTGGTGGTCTGCCGCTAATTCTAGCAATCGTCGCAGGAATCCTATTTTTATTCCTACTGCTGCGCTATGGCAATCCAATCCACCAGCGTCACTCCCAGCACCTTGGAGAATGCTCTCCTGGAAAGGAGGTGCTGTGAGCGCATAGTGCAACTATTGGGTTTACCTCGTCTACGAAAACTAAATACCACATGGTTTCTGTCATTCTGACCAATCTGGCAAGATTGCATCTTACCTGTTCTACGCTGCCTGCTTTACAGTGAAGAATGCGTGCTAGACATCTGTCTAACACTCCCATCAGTCGTGCCAATGGATATCGATACTCTGCTGGACCCGATAACGGCCCATACTCTGTGTTGTCCCCAGAGGCTACCGATCCTGACGACGGCATTCATTGAGAACTAGCAACATGCTACTGCTGAGGTACAAAATGGATGAACAGGCACACAGGTAACATCGGCATCGAGCACTGCTACTGATGATGCATCACATCTATGTGCAGTTAGTCTTCTAAACGAGGTAATCGACCTGTCACCGACAATGGTAGACAAGTTTTTTTCTACAGGATTAGAGGATTTCATGTTTTCCCCAGCATCTTCAAATAACTTTTGATTTGGCTCACAGTGTACCTTGTAATCTATGAATTCGGCCTTCATTTTCTCAAAACAAAAATGACGAAATTTTGAACTTTCCTAAAAAATCGCACTTTTGTGGATATTGATTTTTTTTTATGGCTAAAAACTCTGCTTACAGTAGAACTATTCTTAGAGAACAGATATATTTGAGACACTTCCAGGGACGCGTTGTCACCTTTTTTCACATTTATGTAATCATGACAAGAAATGGCTCTGAACTTTTTCCTTTCTGTATAACTGGACCATTTCATTCCGTATGTGTATATATTTTTTTGTGGTCATTCACTTGGGCATTCACTGTAAATATATGCTTAGAATGAAACATTGCTTCAATATGTATAGCGCCTTTGCATTTCATGTATAGCAAACCTTTTCACAAAGACTTCTTTTAGTATGCTTTTACAAATGTTTTTAGTGAAACGTGATACTCAATTTTATGTGTTTAGCACGTTTAGCATTTAGTAATATCGATCACTTGTCAATGGAGTGGGTGTTGTGATTCGATTTATATACCCGTATATAGGTTTCCCTGAATCATGTCCTTATATAGGCACAATTCGTATTGCCCTTATTTAGGCACAGGAATCCCAGTCCTTATTTAGGCATTAGCCATGCTATCCAAATAAAGGCATGGTCACCTACATCCGTCCATCCCACGTCTCAACGAGTTCTTAGAAACCAGACCCTTAAGCCGACTGGACTTTCCCCAGCTAGGATTATTGATTTCTCCAAGAACTCATCTATTATGCATGAACTACTATTCCTTAGGGGTTCATCCATGACGTCTTCCTCTGCCCGACTTTACGTCAATGCTAGCATTCCTAAGCACCTTCCAGGTATAAATATGCCTTCCCTTACCATGGCAAACCACGGCACGACTCAGCACGGCTTGACTGCACGGTTCGCCACGGCAAGTTCGGAAGAGACCATATCCCGGCCTGAAGCACTGACCAGACGTTGTCATCCCTGCTCGCAGAAAATCCAGCTTCCAGTGTTCTGACTCCCTTCGCAGGGGTGTTAGAGTTTGAGACCCGGAAAGAGATACCCACTTCTCTCATTCTAAAGGTATGGAGCTGACTAGAACCTAGAGGGACTCTTGGCATACTAAACTTAGTATATACCATACTATAAGAAAGCAGCACCTACTTCTTACCTCGTACTACACTTAGGTTAGGTACTCTGGGGTAGAACTATTTAGAAGCATCAGACGAGTATTCACTTTTTAGCCTGTGTTATTTATGTATGTATATATGAATATATGTCATAGCTAAAAGACAATGCTATTGCAGTATTATTTCTTCTTACGCTGTGCGTATTGTATTTTGCTTACTGTCTAATGATTGTAACAGCTCATATCTCTTACACGAGAAACAAGACTGTTCAATAAATCCTTTTATTGAAACGCCCGTCTATCTATTTCTGTGTACCTCTGGAGAAACTAAGCATGCACGATTGACTGAGTGAAACTGTTATCTATTGTTTCCACGATTCTAAGACACGTTCTGATTCTAAGGGAAACAAATTTGTCATGTTTATGCGGTTGGCAGAAACTTATCCCTTCTTGTTCATTCGAGAAGTTTCTAGTGACCTCTGAGTTAGCTGGCACACACAATTAAGTTTAATGTACTCGATAGAAGCATACTGACCTTAGTCCTATGCAAAAACTATAGTGTATATTATTCCAATGCGCAGAGCCTCTAAGGGAAATAGGAACTACACTACACCAGCTCCTGGCTAAGCGCAGAGTCACGGCACTCAGACCAATCACAACGCTGCTTTGCAGCATTGTGATTACCCGTGGGGAGCGTGGGAGCCCTGGTGCTTCCTGCTCTCTGTTTCCCAGAAGAAGACAGGAAGAGGAAGCAGGAAAAGCAGCGCCTGGCCAGCTGGCTGGCAGGGCGCCAAGTGATTTTTTTTAAAATCCTGATTCCCCCTGCCCCTTCCCTCCACTCTGCCCCACTGCTACTCCAAGGTAGCAGCTGCCACTGATGCCAAGATGTCTGGATTATTATTAAAGTGTCCCCTCTGTCATAGGCTCTCAATGCATTAATCGAAACCAACTCTAACACTCGGTATTGTACTCATGCATTCATTCAGTTACCCTCTGACTCATTCTTGTATTTACCCACTTACCCGTACACAAAAATGGCACACGAAAGCTCAGTAACCATATGAAATATGAATTAGATGAATAAAAGTAGAAAAAAGAAAGCACTCCTCCACCTAAACGGTATCCGTCTACTGAAAACTCAAACTAAACATAGCAGCATATGGCCATCTTATAATGATATTGTAGCTAGTGTATTATTGTTTTAAAGTTCCAATTTTTCTACCCCATTTAGAAGTAATGTGTTGGGTATCTTAGAACGATAACCAGTAGTACATTATGGACATTAGCATTCCAAAATGTCGTCCTGCTTTAGAAGCAGTAGATGCGCAGAAGGTGGCCCATTGCAAATGAAATCAGCAGCCAGTGAGGGACCTGATAGCATTGACTCAGAAGCTGCAATATGCTATAATAACAATAATAATAAAAGAAAAATTAATTAATTAATGAGGACCTATAAAAAGAGAAAGTGGAATAAAAAAGAATTGTTCCACCAGCTGTGGCACTGAAGCACACTCAATTTCAAACAGATATGCACATGTGGCCAGGCATAAATGCTGCCACTCACACAGCAATTGAGTGAATGACTGAAGTGGACTGATCCATTGAAGTGCAGGAATGGCACACAAACAGGAGAATGGCAGAGGAGCAACAACCAAAAGCCTTCCATGCATGTATATGTATGTATTCATACATATATATTTTTTTATTGATTTGGTCATATGATAAGAGCCTGGCAGACTACTAAACCTTTTGTGGTCTCGTAAGGCAGACTAGCAAGGATTATTATCATGAAATCTTATGAGGCCAGATTTTGTCAAAGGGTGAAGTGGACAGCAAACTTCTTGCCTATAAATTAGTGAGATTCCATCTAAAAAATATCTGTCAACAGTCTTTAGCAGGATTTTCCAACAGTACACCAATAATGAGTATTGCCTTTAACATTTGCTTTTCATAATAGATTAGTTAGGCTACTGCAGTGGAGTAGCAAGGCTTCATGCCCCCCGTGGCAGCATCTGCCTTTGCTGCCCGTGACGGGCAAATGTAAGAGCGGGAGGGGGAAGCTGCTGGCGATTGCTGCTGCTGCGTGATGGCCCCAGGTAAAACCAGGTGGGATATAGCCACCCCCAAAACCTGTGCCCCCCCCCGGTGCGGACCGCCCCCCCTTGCTACGCCACTGGGCGTCTGCCTTTGCCTAACTTTTTCATAGCAGATCAGTTCCTCAGCATGTGACATAACTTTTCCCAAGGAATCAATCAGGCCTATAACCTTTAAAATTAACTGATCACCCATGTTCTCTATAGGGTGAGCGTGCCTGCGTACCCTGCTTTCACACAGCAGCCAGACTTTTGGTAGAGCGCGCAGGCCGATCCAGAAGCATTAAAGAGCAATCAGTATCTCAAACTTTAAATGTGCGTCTTTTAAAAAGGCGCACATGTGAAAGGCAGTATGCCGGTTGCTGGGTGGCACACCAAGGTAGATGAAGAAACCCAGCTAGGAAGGGGGCCAGACATCCTGCAATGTGATGGGAGCAAGCAGTGCCATTGATTAACATGCAGGGGGGAGGTCATCTGAGAGCACTGAAATATCACTCTGCTGTATGTTTCACAATAAGAGGTGCAATAAACAATTAAAAAGTAGAGCCAAGACAGGTTTACGGTCTCACTTGGTTGCCTAGAAAATGTTAGAGATTAATGCAAATCATAAAAGAAAACACTGTGTAGAAACCTGATAAAAACATTTTCAAAATTCAAGAAAGTGTATTTTGTAACGTGTCACCATACCGTATTAGGGTACATCATTGAGAGACATTTATTAAAAGTGATAGTTTTTCAAAATGACCTCTCGCTCTGACAACAAATCAAGAGGCAAGTCATTTGTCTTGTACACCAAGTATGTAGCCTAGACAACTTTAGAATCTATTAAATCAACACACAATAGGATTGTGTGCAGCTCTCAAGTATTTGACGGTGCTTTCATATGGCATAACGCAAAAAAAGGACTCTCCATGCAGGGTAATATTTGCATAGAATCCAGTGCTGGAATTGGAAAATCTTCGCTATAAGAAACCATAAACTAAGGGTCAGGGTGTGGCATAGGAAAGGGGGTAGAGTCACAAGGGACAGAGCTTGAAAAACGGAGTCTGACAGTCGACTTATACATTTAGTTAAAAAACATAAATCCTGCAAAGAAATTGGCAACAAGGACACATTTGACAGTAAATCTGTCTCAGTTTACTGAATTGGTCACAAAGAGGCTGCATTTTAAAATATCTTACAGGGTTAAGACACCTGCTGCAGAGATCAATGTGTACCCTGCAATTCAGAAGGAATTGTAATAGCGGTAATATATATCTAGTGGTTAACACAGTTTTGGGAGAGTTCTGTGTTTTGCCCAGTGACACTTTTGACATACAAATCAACATGGAGGGTTAATGTGCATGGGCATCATGTAACACACAGATCACAGATTGGTATTTTATTTAGAGAGGCAAGTGAGCTACTGCTTTTGATGCTGAGGTCATTTTGTTACATCTGGTTCATAAGTTGCATGCCTTCTAATATAACACAGTGATCTATTTACAGGCATCAAGGAGCCTTATGCAAACTTTTAGTCATGGATTTAGATCTTTACTGTTTTTTTCTCAATCAGTTATTCTAAGATGGCAAAGAAAGTTTCCTGTGGGAAGTAATAAAGTATTGTTAGTACAGACAACTACAATCACTGTGTTACATTTTATATCATGACTTTTTGTTTCTTTTGACCATTCAATCTTAACATGTAATGGTTACAAGTATGACTGATATTTGATTCCTGCAACTTACAACCCTCATTCTCTTATGTAACATTCCCTGCACACTTTGTACACACTTGTATGGTTTATTGTGCCTCTGTGTGTGATGTAAAGCACTCTGAGGCCCCTGCAGTGTAATGAGTTTTACCATAAAAGTATTAAATACAAAAATAGTAAGTGCCATTTAAATAAATATTTGTGTAATTACTCACACAGACAGATAAATCCTGCATTCTTATAGTGCAGGCACATCTCTTAGAAAGAGAGTTGAACAAAGTTAAAAGCCTGCCTCCAATAGTTTCTCTTAAGTATTTGTGAAGTGGTAACAAGTTGTGCACCATTTGTTTACTAACATTTTAGTGTTGTCTCCAGATGGCTCCAAGCCAGGATGATATGTGAAATAAATGAGGGCTGATGGCATTTAAAGCAAGCCTTTGCTTTGGGGGCAGCTGGCATTTAAAATCAGAAAGCCCCCTCAATGCCTGACAACGTGCAGGATTTGCTAAATGTCCTAAGGTGTTGGAAGAAGGACATCAGGACAAATTCAGCATGATCTCCTTTGTTGGCCAGAAGCGGCCCAGAAATAGCTGCTGGAACTGGGATCCACTGCAATTTCCTTAATTTCTAGCACTGATAAAATCACACTATCTAGTTAAACAGGAAAGCTGGGATAGAGCCTGGATCCACCTTCTGCATTTCAGCCATACGAGGGATATCTCTTTCTGTCACCTATTTTACATCTACTTGCCCAGTTCAGCGAGTGGGGTCAGGCTGTGTAAACGTGGTTTAGCCAAGGGCAAGAGTATTCAAAAGTCTACAGAGAGGGGGTTACTTCAGTCAGGGAAAGAAGGCTCTGAGAGATGCCTATGCCCATGCTCTCTGCTGTGGGGTGCTCCATTGTACCTTGTGAAAGGGTAATGTCTTTCGGAAGACAAGGAGATATGGTTGGGGCACATCAATCACAGGTAAGACACATTATGCAACTGACTGCTGACCTTTCAGATGCACCATCCTGTCTGTAAATATCTTTATTGGCCATTTGTTTGTTTATTGGGAATGTTTCCCAACTGTATAGTGAATAATAATAATAATAATTCTTTATTGTTTGATTACTTAAAATCTTACAATGCGACATTATACATACAATATACACTACAATATAAAACAACTAAAACAAGATAAAAAAATACAGCATCAAATTCTAAACCAGTTACAATAAAAATATACCAATTTAATAATGTAAACAAAGTTTCATACTGTGCTAATGTTTTCTTAAATGTGATCTTCCAATTTGACTCTTACTCTTACTAAAAACTTTACAAAAGCAGAATTCATACTTATATCATTAGAATGCAGACACCTTATCAAAGCTTGCCTACATGACCTTATTCCTCGCGCATTAAAAAGTATCTTAAGTATAGTTTTTCTTTCAGTTTGCAGTTCGGGGCAGATACATAATAAATGAATAATATTCTCCTCTCCGGTTTTACATAATCTGCATAAAGTGGCCCTTCCGACTTTATCCATGGGGGAAGATGGCATAGTCCAGTTAGTACACCAAATCTTGCCTTTATAAAGATTTGTTTGTTTTTTAATGACCATGGTATTTCTAAATACGCTTGAATCTGCTTTTTTGTAAACCCACTAATTATTGGCCATGCATGTTTTCTTTTCGCCAATATGTCTTTATCTCGTAAAATTGATAGGTGATTTGGTAATCTGTTGATTGCCTTTTTGAACGATTCCTTGTTTATTGTGGTGTTCCAGATTGACATCACATCAAATTCTTCCAGCCCTATATTTAAATATTTCTAGGCTTGTAATTTTCTGTTATTTATTTCTTGCCATAGTAGCTGAGACATTTGATTTTCATGATCCTTTTTAATCCTGTTCCATACTTTGATAAATTGGCCCTTTCTTGCATACAACTGGTTATTTAGACCAAACTCCAGCCTTATTTGTGCAGGCGATGCATTATTTGGTAGATGAAAAAGGTTTTTAAAAGTTTTTGAAACTGCATTGTTTATAATCACAGTATCTTTCCCACTTAATGCCTCACTACCATATGTTAGAGGAGGGAGGAGTTTTGCCGATATATCCTTTAAAAGGGGGTGATAAGTAAGAATTCCTAGTGATTTCTACAGAATCCTAAATGCTGCTGTCAAAGCATTTGCTTTCCTTTTTATATCTAATTTTTGAGGGCGAAAGTTTCCATTGTCATCGAATAATAATCCCAAGTACCTGTATGTTTCAACTTGTTCTAATTGGATATTCTCCAGAAACCATTTGGATTTGTGTTTTAATCTTGCATTTTTAGTGATAACCATAACTTTAGTCTTGGTTTCATTTATCACCATTCCGTTTTCTTTTGAGTATAAAGCTATTTGATCTATTAGGCGTTGTAATCCCACTTATGTTTGGTTTAGGAGTTTGACATCGTCTGCATATAGCAGGTTAGAAATTTGTTTGCCAGATATTTTAGGCGGGTGTGCATTTATTTCATCCAGGGCCTCCGTAAAAATCCGCTAGAAACAAGTTAAAAAGTAGAGGGGCCAATACACACCCCTGCTTAAGACCTGCTTTTGTTATTATTTCCTTTGTTAGTGTATGGCCATCCCCCATCCGCACTCTAACCCATGTATTGGTGTACAAAAGTTGAATTAGTTTTAGCAATTGCTTCAGAATATTTTTTTTGCTGCAATTTTCTCCATAAAAGGCATCTGTGCACACAATCAAAAGCTGATCTAAAATCTACAAAGCACAAGTACAAAGGTTGTTTCATTAAAATTGTTTTATCTATTAAAAGTGATAAGGCTAATATATTTGTTGTAGTTCCAAGTTCCTTAACAAACCCAGTCTGATTCAGAGGTAATATCTTAATGTCCGTTGCTCATTCTGCGAGATTTATAAGTAAGATCCCTGCAAACAACTTAGCATCTGTGTCTTGTAATGTTATTCATCGATAGTTTTCAGGGTGGGCCCAGTTTCCTTTTTTATAAATAGGGGATATTAACGACCCTCTCCAAGATTCCAGTATATTTCCCGTCCATACTATTTCTTTAAACACTCCTGTGAGGTGTTCTGACCATAAATCCGTTTTTTCTTTGTAGAGGGCAAACGGAAAACCGTTAGGTCCTGGTGCCCCATCTTTCTGTTTTGTAATTAATTTAGTGACTTGAGATTTTGATATGTGAATTTGATCATCAATGTCGTAATTTGGTGTATATTTATCCCGCTCTGGGTACTTTCCCTTATTAATATTGTTTTTTTCCAATCAGAATTTAGATGATTTACAAGAAAGCTAACCCATTCTTTTTCCGTTAGTGTAGATGAAACCACTAACTTATTAGGTCTCACTAAGCCATTTATCGTTTTCCAAAATTCCCTTGAATTTGTTTGGTTACTTGCGTAAAAATGATTTGACCACAAGTTTTGCTTAGCTTGATTTCTTTCATTCCAGATCAGTTTCCTCAAATTCTGATTTAGGGTTTTTAATTTAATTGGTATTTAATTGGTAATTCGTAATTATGCGGGAAATTGGTAATCTGTCTTCTTAAATTGTTACGAGTCCTTCTCAGTTTTTTTATTGTATAAGATAAATTAATATCTGATTTTCTTTTCTCTCCTTGTGTGATTTGTTTCTCCTTAACTCCAAATTTAGTGTCCTGGGGTTTGACAAGTTTACGAGTAAAGTTTACCCATTGTTCAATTGGTGAAGTCAAGATCTTATCTTTAAAACAATCTTTAATGAGTTTTTGCACCAGTTCATTGGTCTCCTCTTTGTTATATACCGTCCAGATCAGCTTCCTGTAGTTGATCGTTCCCGTACGACCTTGCGTGGACAGGTACGTTTGATGCTTTTTACTCATGAAATCTGCAGTGATTATTTGTTGACTATGATCACTATCAGGAACCTTCCTCAATTGGTACGAGGTATTGTTGCTAAAAGTATTAAGTGATACAATCGTATAGTCAATCCTTGTCTTTGCATTATCAGACTGGAAAGTAAATGCTGGTGGTGAATCTAATGTTAATCTCCCATTTAATATTCGTAGTCCCATTGCTTCTATGTCCTTTACAAAATGTGTTCCTATTTTACTTTGAAGGGGTTTTGTTTCTATATCTAGTACGTAGTGAGGGATAGCCCATTGATGGTCTTGTGACTGTGTGATGTCATCTTTGGTAAATGGTACTAAAAGATTTAGATTAAAATCCCCTGTGAGTATAAAATCTGCAAGTGGGTCATCCAACATTTGTTCCAACAAAAAACTACTAAGGGTGGTACACATATTTGCCCTTGTACTTTGTGTTGGTTGTATATATACATTAATCAAAAATAGGGTCTTTAATTTATTTAGATTGTTTGCTTTATATTTCAACTTTACCGTTAGGATATTAGGACTGATTGTATCCAGTTGCTCATGTTAAACTACTAAGTCAATGGATATGAACGTTGCTAACCCCCCACTCGGACGACCATATTTATGTTGTTTGATTGCAGGCTCATAGTAGCTTTTATATCCCTGTAGCATAATTGGATTGATTTCTCACGTTTCTTGTAGCAAGGTAATGTGGTACGAGTTAGACATAGAATTTAAGTGGGCATTGTTGACCTTACTTCCTACCCCATTTATATTCCATGAGCACATCATGAAATTTTCACTATCCTTTTTTTATTCCTTTGTTGAGGTAATAGCTGTATTCTGTCATAGGTCCTTATTACCGTGTAAAGCTGATGATATCCATTTTTCATTTATTCCTGTTGACTTTTCTATTTTACTTTGGGCCAGTATTGCCTCGATATCTTGCTCTGATCTTCCAAGGGCATTTTTAAGTACGGAGGGAACTAGCTTGTTGTTCTTTCCCTTCTGTGTCCTATCCTCTTCATTAATGAGAGGTGTTGGATATACCTTTGGAACTGGCTTACTGATTATTATACCCCAGCTGTTGAATATTTCTTGTTCGTTTATGACTTGTTCTGCTACTGACGCAGAATTTTCAGTTATCGTGGTCGATGTCTGGGTACCCTCAATATGTGGTATGAATCCTATAGATTCAATATCCTTACTCGTCACTTTTGCTAGTGACGGGATTGATTTAAAGAGGCGAAGGATGTTTCCTCTATTTAGTGTGTTTTGATTGCCTCTAGAGTCAAATTCTGGTTTAAAAATTAACTGTACCTTCTCATTAGTTGACTGATCTTTATTCCTATCTTCATCTAAATTTTGTAGGACTTTATATGTAACTTGTTTCTCCCCACCATATATTTCACAACCAGATGATCCAAGTTTGGGAAACGCCAGGTAATTTCAGCTTGTTCTATTATATAGTTTTTTTCTCTCAATAATTGGGGTTAATTTCTTTTGTTTTTCTACATTTAGCCCAAATTGTTGGTTCTGATTTTGAACTATTTTTAAATTTGTACTATGGCGTATGTTATGATTCCAAACCTGAGACCTATGTACTAACGGGACGATATATGTTTCTTTCTCTTCTTTCTCTTGTACCAAATCTTTGGATTTGAGGTGAATAGGTACGCTCTTTAACTTCACCAACTCTTCAGGTGGTATACTTTTTATATACTCCGGTGCCTGGTCTATGATGCACCCATTTCCCGGAGGCGTCCGTTTCTTTTCACTCATACTTTCCTCCTTTATTTCCAATTCATTCTCAGTTTGTTTTATTTTGTCTGTTGTGATGAATATATCTCTCTGAGAACTCATTTGGTCGATAGTTTTTTCTTTTTTTGTGAATATAGCAAAATAATAATTATTTTTGTTCTTTGTTATGGGAGACCACTTTCTGTTCAAGACTTTTTCTTGTTTCCTAGATGTTTGTTTCCATAAATCTTTTCCTTTACTGTCTACTTCTAAAGGTACATTATCTTCGGGCTGTGTTGGTACTATAATTTTCTGTTTAGCCTTTTTTCTTGCTTTACGTAGTTTTTTCCTATGTCTTTTTGTCATGGTAAATAATGGGGAAACTGGTTCTTTGATTTCTTGATCATCCATTATCTTTTCCATTTGCGGGGCCGGAGATTTTATACCTATCATCTTTTCACCATCCTGACCCCGGATCCGCAGTTTTATCGGTGTTATTAATTCGTGACCATCTTGTTGCAGAATCCGCAACTTTATAGGGCTTAATTGATCCGGGTCATCCGCATCTTTTAGATGACTAAAATGCTCCATATCGGTAACTATAGTGATACTGTTGCTGTCTTTTATTTTACAACTGTCCTCTTTTTTCCCTCCAAATGTTCATTTTGACATCTTCTAGTATGGTATTGAGAACCTCCGGTATTGTGGCCAATTTGACTATTATAGGTGCACAAGTACAATCGCACTTTCGGTTTGGGCTCTAACTATCAAGCCATTCAGTTGGGCAAGTTTATGATCTATGGCGGCTACTGCATTTGCCATCACTCTGAGTAGGTCTATTTGTATATCCATTTTATTTGACTGATACGTTAGTACTGCCAACGTTAATGATGAAGTTTGGTAGAAGATATCCCAGATAGACACCAAATCCTGGTTACCTATAGTTTGTGTCTTTTGTTTATTTAGATGCTCATGAACAATGTTAGTAGTGCTTTTGAGTAGAATACTCGGGATTTCTTGTACTGCAGTTATTTTAGTGAAGTTATCCACATCAATATATTCGCTGTGATCTTGTTCTTGTCTATTATATTGTATTGTACTATTATTACTGCTATTATTAGATAATGTTTTCCTGTTTTTATTCCTAATTTTTCAGTTATTCTTGATTTGCTATCTTGCATTGGCTCTACCCTTTGTTCTTCAGTGATCTCTAGGTTTTGATGGTTGTCAATCAATCAGAAAATTTGTAAAGCACGGTACGTACCCGTGAGGGTCTCAAGGCGCTGGGGGGGTGCTGCTACTGCTCGAAGAGCCAGGTTTTGAGGAGCCTTCGGAGGTGAGCAGGTCTTGGGTCTGCCGTAGATGGGTGGGGAGGGTGTTTCAGGTCTTGGCGGCGAGGAAGTAGAAGGATCTGCCACGGAGGTCGTTTGTTGAATCCGGGGGACGGCGGCAAGGGCGAGGCTGACGGAGCAGAGCTGACGGGTGGGGGTGTCGAAGTTGAGTCTGTCGTTCAGGTATGCTGGTCCGGTGTTGTGGAGTGCTTTGTGTGCGTGGGTGAGGAGTTTGAAGGTGATCCTCTTGTTGACGGGAAGCCAGTGCAGGTCTCTTAGGTGGGGGGGGATGTGGCTGCGGCGGGGGATGTTGAGGATCAGACGGGTTGAGGCGTTCTGGATGGGTTGAAGTTGTTGCAGGTGTTTGGCCGAGATTCCTGCGTAGAGTGCGTTGCCGTAGTCCAGCCTGCGGCTGACAAGGGCATGGGTCACAGTTCTTCTTGTCTCGGTCGGGATCCACTTGTAGAACCTGCAGAGCATGCAGAGGGTGTTGTAGCAGGAGGAGGAGACGGCGTTGACCTGCTTTGACATGGAGAGGGAGGAGTCGGGGATGAATCCCAGGTTGCGTGCGTGGTCTGTGGGTGCTGGGGCTGTTCCCAGTGTGGTTGGCCACCAGGAGTCGTCCCACGCAGTGGGGGTGGGACCTAGGATGAGGACCTCCGCCTTTTCCGAGTTCAGTTTACGACTGCTGCTCCTCATCCACTCGGCGACTGCCTTCATTCCCTCGTGGAGGTTGGTTTTGGCGGTGTGCGGGTCCTTGGTGAGGGAGAGGATGAGCTGGGTGTCGTCGGCGTAGGAGATGATGTTCAGGTCGTGCTGGCGGGCTACTTGTGCGAGGGATGAGCCCTGGGGTATGCCGCAGATGATGTTGGTGGGTTCGGATCGGAAGGGTGGGAGGCGGACATTCTGGGTTCTGCCGGAGAGGAAGGACGTGGTCCAGTCCAGAGCCTTCTTCTGGATTCTGGCTTCTTGGAGGTGTGTTCTTAGTGTGTGGTGGCAGACAGTGTTGAAAGCGGCTGACAGGTCCAGTAGGATGAGGGCCGAGGTTTCGCCGTTGTCCAGCTGGCGCCTGATGTCATCTGTGACGGCGATAAGGGCAGTCTCTGTGCTCTGGTTGCATATGAATCTGGACTGGGATGGGTCTAGGATGTTGTTGTCCTCGAGGTGGCGGGTCAGCTGTATGTTGGCGATTTTCTCGATGACCTTCGCCGGGAATGGGAGCAGGGAGATGGGCCAGAAGTTTTTGAGGTCTTTGGGGGCTGCCTTGGGCTTCTTGAGGAGGGCGTTGATTTCGGCGTGCTTCCAGCTTTCTGGGAAAGTTGCGGAATCGAAGGAGATGTTGATGATCTTTCGTAGTTGGGGGGCGATGGTTGCATCCGCTGTGTTGAAGACGTGATGTGGGCAGGGGTCGGATGGAGATCCTGAGTGGATGGAGTTCATGGCCTTGTGTGTCTCTTCGTCGTCGACGTGGGCCCAGGAGGTCAGTTGATTGGTGCAGGTGGCGTTTGGGGTGTGGTCTGTTGCGGCCGGGACGGTTGAGGAGTTGAGGCTGTCGTGGATGTCGGCGATCTTGCGATGGAAGAAGGTGGCCAGTGAGTCGCACAGCTCTTGCGAGGACGGGATGTCGTTGGTGTTGGCGCTGGGGTTGGAGAGTTCCTTCACTATGTTGAAAAGCTCTTTGCTGTCGTGTGCGTTGTTATCTAGTCGGGCTTTGAAGGACGATCTCTTGGCTGTTCTGATGAGGTGGTGATGTCTGTGGATGGCTTCCTTGTGGGCTGTGTGGCTGTCAGGTGTGCGGTCGTGGAGCCATTTCTTCTCCAGTTTTTGGCATGTGCGTTTGGAGGTCTGGAGTTCTTCGGTGAACCAGGCGGTTTTCTTGCTGGGGTGGTTGGTGGAGGGTTTCTTGAGCGGGGCAAGGGTATTGGCGCAGTCGTCGATCCACTGTCTGAAGTTTCGGGCAGCGATGTCTGTGTTGGAGGTGTCTGTGGGTGGGTTCTGGGAGAGGGTGTGAAGAACCAGAACCTTATGGGCCTGGCGGCGCAGGGTACACCCTAGTCTCCGGAGTTCTCCTGCTCAGCTACACAGAGACACGGGACACTCTGTCGGTGTTAGAAGATCAGATTTACTTAGCTGCAGCTAGTACAGTTATCCCAGAAGTACACAAGGTAGGTTCTCAGGAGACTGCCACTTCACTCTGTGGCGCACAAACTTAAATATTATATGGAAACATATACATTAACCAAATACACACCCAGAGCATACAAGAAAGAGCCAATAAGGAAAGTTGGAAAACAGGACAGAACCAATAGGAGAGATTGGAGAACAAAGTGTCAGATGACTCGAAGAAACGTCAGAAAAGAATAGTGTGAACCAACAGATAGTTGAGACAGGGATTAGAAAACCACACGGGGATTAGTGTACTCGGCCAGTCCTAACATCAGCTTTGTAAATAGAGGCAGAAAGGCTGTTTTTTAACACGAAGCTACAGAAAAAGCAGAATAGATTCGATTCGATCGCAATCAGAAATCGAAGTTCCTCAGGTGGAGGTCAGCTGGTCTTCGGTGACTTTGCTCCAGCAGCGGCGGGGCAGTTGTAGGGTGCGGTGGAGTGTGGTTGGTTTCTTGAAGGTGAAGTGGATGCATCGGTGGTCGGTCCAGTGGAGTTCGGTGGTGTGGTTGAACGCAACGTGAGTTGTGAGTATGACCCTCCATGTCCTCATTTTTTATTTTTGAATTCATTCCTCCCTTTGATTTTAATGGTGAGGCAGCCTCCGAGCTGTGACTAGCATCATTTTCACCTTGATTATCCTGAGTACGATCTACTACCCCCATGCTAGGGTTTTGGTTGGGTAATTGCCTATGTGTTATGATATCACCGGTTGTTTCTATTTTTTTCCGTATTTCTATGTTCACTTCTAGAGGTAGCATGGTCCTTGGGGTCAGCTTTCTTTGGTAAACATTTCTCTGATGTCTCATCCTGCAGTCTTCCTGTCATATCCATATCTTTTAGACTTATATAGGTTGGTGATATTATATTTAGCATTTCCTGGTTGGTAATTTGGGATTCAATGTCAACGGTGTGGTATGTCTTGTTTTCTGATTGTCGTTCCTCCTCTTGTCCGCTAGTTTGTGTGCTTTGTACCTCATTGCTAATTGGCTTAATCAGAGTTTGTAGTTTAATTTTTTCCGATTCTATTTGCATTGGAATTAGGTCTCCAGATGGATCTTTCATAAATAAAATTTATCTGGGACTTTGTGGATTTTTCAAACACCCGTGCTATCGGTGAAATTAGCGATTGATTCAATCCTATTGTATTAGCTTTTGCCTTTTTTATCACTTTTGGTATTTGTATTTTCTTCGCTCGTCTTGAGGAGGGACCTGTCACCCTCTCTTTACCTGAACACATAATTCACTCTTTATTTTTGATGATGATAGTAGACCAACGGGCCCAACAGTCCAACTATTCATTATAGTATAGTAATTAATAGTTTTTTTCCTTCCGGTTCTTCCGTTTCTGCCGGTTCTTTTAGATTTTTTCAGTTGGCCCTCCTGCACCTCTTACACCACCTGCACCTCCTTCTATAAATAGATGAGAAAGGTTGAAAAGTTGAGTAGTTACCAATGGGTTGATCGTAAACTGAGTCTATTGAGGGGTACAGTTTGAGGCAACAATGTAGAGATATGAGGAGATATGAGTAGTCTTGGGAGCGCGCTGGTATTGCAGGGAAGAGCACGACACACTGGATACCACTAGCCGCACCCCACCTAGTTGTGAATACCACAATCAAAATTGTCTCCTTCGTGATCACTGAACGTTACTGTTATTGAGCAGGATGTTGGTTTCATCAGTTCTGGGAGGCAAGGATGCTGAATTTGCATGTTTTCCAGAATGTATTTGTATAGCAGCAAATGGTGCTGTGTTGGAGCTTTCAGGTGCTTTGATACAGGGCAATTTTTAAGGGACAAATACAGATTGTCAAACGTTAAGAACATGCTGTGTTTAACGTAAAGGAACCCCAGTGTACAAAGGGTTGCTGTGGATTATGTTTATTTATTAAAGTTTTCTGTTTAGTGTTTCACTAAATTGGAAGGATCAAATGCCCACACCAATGCCTCCAGTATAGCAAGGGTTTTTACTTTAATATATAGTACTGTATCGTATAATTTGTAAAATGCTTTCATACCCCTCATGAGGTACCAAAAGCGCTTTCTAGGTTGTTGAAAACCCAGTAGTAAAGTATAATTGGTAGAGTGTTAGTTTATAGTGTAGCTAGCCTATGTGTAGTGTGTTTAGTGGGGCGCATGAGATTTGAATGTGTGCTTCTGTCATGTTGCAGTTACCTTTTGTAGTGCTTCTGCATAAAAGTGAATCTGAAAGAAAAATAGGATCTCAGTTTTCATTTATGTCCCTTTTACATTACCTGCACCTGACGGATCAAGTGTTACTTAGCAGTAAGGTTCTATTACGCTTGGGGTTCTAGATGGTTGTTGATAGTCATTTTTATGATGGAGACTAGGTGGGATTATCGACCGTCCCAACATGACACTTTGAACACCAGAGCCCTCCTAATCTTATTGCTATAGGTGGACACAGCAACCATGAGCCAGAGTTGGCTCTATGGCTCGACAAACTTCTCAACTACCTAGAAGCAGCTTATTTAGGTCAGGAACCTACTCAAGGTTTGATTTCTGGACAGAGAAAATTTATGTCAATGTGGGATTTACATTAGGGAAGTAATGTGGTTAGAACCTTTCTAGCGGTATTTACAATATTGGATCCTAAAGAGTCCACTGTTCGGGTGTAGTACCACTAGAGGTGACAAAGCAGCTGTCAAGTGAATGTAATGATATTTGTCATTTTATGGACACTGACATGGAAATGTGAATCAAAAATCTAATTTTATCATTTGTTTGCTTTACGTGTTGCACCACTCGAGAAAGTGATTTGAGGCATGTCTTTGGCGCACAAAGCATTGGCTGTGGTGCACTTATAGAATTCATTGCTGCACACGAAAGAACAAAATTAAAGGGAACATTGCTGGTCACCATAACCACCTTCAACCTGCAATACTGAGTTTAAGCTTGCCTACAAGGGGACAATCAGACATGCAATCATGACATTATAAATAGGTACAGTTGGCCAAACAATATACAGCCCCTCTGATGGTGGCCTAACATGGATCCTATAGGGTTTGTCAAAAGGGATAACCCACAACAGCATCTTTAACTAGTATGATAATCTGTGACTTTCCATGTAACAAAATACATATCTATGGTCTTTAATACAGTGTAATAAGACCCCACACCTAAAGGCCTATTGACTTTAACAGATGATTTTCACAGTAAATAAACCAGGCCTGCTCTCTTTGTCATAATTTCTCCATAATAACTCTCAGACCAAGGGCAGCTGACATAACTTTTCCCAATGTAATACTGAGGCCTATTGCCTATCACCATTTGCTGATCAGTGCTATTGCACTATGCATACGTTAGCATCCATCAGACATACAGGCATATGTACCTAAACTTACAAATAAGTGATATTTACAAAATTACTGTTGACAAAACAATATGCAGCCCCTCTCAAAACAAAATATAACCCTTCTAGGAGGGCCCAACAAGGATTATCACATTTGCAAATCTTCAACTTCAAGGGTTTGTCAGAGGGAGTAACCAACACCACAGCCTTTGCCTATAATGGTAATCTGTGATATTCCCTACAGCACAATAGCTGTCTACAGCTTTTAAAAGGGTGTGATAATAATCCACCCATTGAAGCATATTTATTTAACTCATGTTTTTGAATAAATAGATCAGGGCTATTGTTAATGTGGTTGTTTTTCATAATAAAAAGATCAAACTTATTACATCTAACATAACTTTTCTCAGTGAACCAACTCAAACCTATAGCCTTTATCACTGGCACGTCACCATAACGAACACAGGCCTACTGTATTCAGCATAATCTTCCCTCAGGACAATCATCAGGCCTATAGTCATGGAATTAAAACAAAATACCACTCTCCTAAGAGGACCTAAAGAGGATTACCACAGCGCAAATATTCTTTCCCTCAGGATTTGTCGGAGTGAGTAATCGACATCAAAATCCTTACCTACTACAGTACCACAGCTGGGCACCATTCAGAAACTTGCCTATGAAAGAGAAGTGAAGGTCCTTCGTTGCTGCCCTACATTCCAGTGGCATAGAGGGCAGTAAGCAATTACGGACATACTACCGTAATAAGTGAGATTCCATGAAACAAAATTCCTATCTGTAGCCTTTAACACAGCATCAGAACAATCCATGCTTTGTTGGATTTAACACATACTTTTCACAATAAATAAGCCACACCTATTGGCTTTTTCGTTACATTTCATAATAAATGGATCAGACCTTTAATCAGACGTATGGCATTGGATATCACTTTTTCCATCCCCAACTCAGGGCCACTATACTGAGCATAAGCTTTCCCTCAAAGCAACTACCAGGCATACTGTCAAATATCAGAATATCATAGTGCTTTTTTCTGTCCTCTGAATCTGTCAGGGTGGGTATAACAAACACCAACACACTTGCCTAATATGGTAATATGTGAGATTTCATGTAATACAATATCTCTCTACAGAATTTAACAAATTGTAATCACAATTCAACCTTAAACTCCGAATGGCTTTAACATATGCGTTTCACAATGAATATGCCTTTGTCATAATTTAAATAATAAACAATTTAGGCCTATACTCTTGATCCTTGAACTGGCACCATAGCCAGCTCAGTCCTCCTGTACTGATCATAAGCTTTTCCATGAGGCAAAAAGTGCTATGTTATTGTATATGTTATGTATAGCCACACCTAGGGTCTAGCGGAACGACTCAAATAGCCAGGTCTTCAGCTTCTTGTGGAATTAAAAAAGCGGTAAGGAGGCACTTCTGAGTAGAGGAAGGTTGTTTGTGAATGTGAAGCCAGTGGAGCTCCTTCAGGGGTGGTGTGATGTGAGTGCGGAGTTGGACGTTGAGAGTTATTCTAGCTGCCAAATTCTGAATAGTCTGCAGCCTTCTGGGGCTGTATTTTGGTAGTGCCCCGGGGGCGCAGTGGGTGTTTGCACCTGCTCTGCACGCCCCCGGGGCACTTTGGTATTACAGAAGAGGCCGCAGACGCTTGTGCGTCCCCTGCTGTAATACTGTTAGCGCTGGCGCACTTACAGCACCAGCGCTTCCTCAAGAGGGCATTCCTTCATTTGCATGGGGGCATGGCCCCATGCAAATGAGGGAATCCCTTTGCCTCTGCACCCGCGCTGTATTATAGACCACCTGGAGGAAAAAACGGGGGTCCCATGGACCACCCAGATATCCCCTTGCATGAGGGTGCAGTCACTCGCTGCACACGCCTGCAAGGGGATCTCTAATCCCCATGAAAAGTACAGGCGGGTTTCCATCTGTATGTGAGATCACAGAGGGGCTTCAAAGCAGCCACTCTGTTTTTCACATGAATGCACTGCCCTAGTTCACAGCAGCCCTGGGGGCAGTGCATTCCATGTAATGGATAAACATAGTAGGTCGCACACTGCTCGTCATACCAGCAAATAGCCCCATAGAACTCTGGATAATGTAGTAGCAACGGCGAGTACGCCTATGCCACGAGTATGTCACTATAATGCCATCCCTGGACACGTGTTTCGAGGTAATTGCCTCTCGTCAGCAGGGAGCAGGTAGGTATGTGGGGTGCCAAGTAGACTGCCAAAATATTAAAGGTAAAATACCTCTCACGGCGCGCAGGTGCGGAACCAAGGCTCGTCCGGTAGAGTCGACGGACTCATGGTTACGCACCTGCGCGCTACGAGAGGTACTAGACCTGATAACGATTTTAGCAGCTTACACAGCAACCCCACACATTTTCCTACTCCCTGCTGACGAGAGGCAACTACCTCGAAACACGTGTCCAGGGATGGCACACGCCACGCATACTTGCATTCACACTCGAGCATAGGTGTATCCGCCGACGCTGACCTTCAGGGACCATTTTCATTGGGGGAACACGCCTGGTAGGTGTAGCAGTGTGCGACCAATCTGGTTTAACTTTATATTCAGGCTCCCTTGAGCCGGTGGAGTCGACGGACTCATGGTTACGCACCTGCGCGCTACGAGAGGTACTAGACCTGATAACGATTTTAGCAGCTTACACAGCAACCCCACACATTTTCCTACTCCCTGCTGACGAGAGGCAACTACCTCGAAACACGTGTCCAGGGATGGCACACGCCACGCATACTTGCATTCACACTCGAGCATAGGTGTATCCGCCGACGCTGACCTTCAGGGACCATTTTCATTGGGGGAACACGCCTGGTAGGTGTAGCAGTGTGCGACCAATCTGGTTTAACTTTATATTCAGGCTCCCTTGAGCCGGTGGAGTCGACGGACTCATGGTTACGCACCTGCGCGCTACGAGAGGTACTAGACCTGATAACGATTTTAGCAGCTTACACAGCAACCCCACACATTTTCCTACTCCCTGCTGACGAGAGGCAACTACCTCGAAACACGTGTCCAGGGATGGCACACGCCACGCATACTTGCATTCACACTCGAGCATAGGTGTATCCGCCGGCGCTGACCTTCAGGGACCATTTTCATTGGGGGAACACGCCTGGTAGGTGTAGCAGTGTGCGACCAATCTGGTTTAACTTTATATTCAGGCTCCCTTGAGCCGGTGGAGTCGACGGACTCATGGTTACGCACCTGCGCGCTACGAGAGGTACTAGACCTGATAACGATTTTAGCAGCTTACACAGCAACCCCACACATTTTCCTACTCCCTGCTGACGAGAGGCAACTACCTCGAAACACGTGTCCAGGGATGGCACACGCCACGCATACTTGCATTCACACTCGAGCATAGGTGTATCCGCCGGCGCTGACCTTCAGGGACCATTTTCATTGGGGGAACACGCCTGGTAGGTGTAGCAGTGTGCGACCAATCTGGTTTAACTTTATATTCAGGCTCCCTTGAGCCGGTGGAGTCGACGGACTCATGGTTACGCACCTGCGCGCTACGAGAGGTACTAGACCTGATAACGATTTTAGCAGCTTACACAGCAACCCCACACATTTTCCTACTCCCTGCTGACGAGAGGCAACTACCTCGAAACACGTGTCCAGGGATGGCACACGCCACGCATACTTGCATTCATACTCGAGCATAGGTGTATCCGCCGACGCTGACCTTCAGGGACCATTTTCATTGGGGGAACACGCCTGGTAGGTGTAGCAGTGTGCGACCAATCTGGTTTAACTTTATATTCAGGCTCCCTTGAGCCGGTGGAGTCGACGGACTCATGGTTACGCACCTGCGCGCTACGAGAGGTACTAGACCTGATAACGATTTTAGCAGCTTACACAGCAACCCCACACATTTTCCTACTCCCTGCTGACGAGAGGCAACTACCTCGAAACACGTGTCCAGGGATGGCACACGCCACGCATACTTGCATTCACACTCGAGCATAGGTGTATCCGCCGACGCTGACCTTCAGGGACCATTTTCATTGGGGGAACACGCCTGGTAGGTGTAGCAGTGTGCGACCAATCTGGTTTAACATTCCATGTAATGGGGTGCACTTTCATGGTTTGCACCCATCGCAAACAGGAAAAGTGCGCCCTTTACATAATAGGGTCCCAGATTAGTTGTTGATTCTGGCATGGAGGGTGTTCACATATGTAGGAGAGTAGGATCTGCTTCTTACAGTTACCCACACTTTTTGCTGATGTAACACTATTTTTCGACTTTAGTCTGGCTGGGGCCCTCCTATTCAGGACTCCAGCCTAGCTGCTTCCTTTCTAAATTGATTCCTAGTACCTAAGGTACACAACAGATTGGATTCTGAGGTGCCCTTATAAGTCCCTAGTATATGGTATACTATGTAACCAGGGCATAGGTACCCCAGAGTCCTACCGGGGGCTGCAGCATGTATTATGCCACCCCTGGGAAGCCCTCCAAAATAACACCACAGGCCTGCTACTGCAGCCTGAGTAAGGTGGTGCATGCACCCCTTAAAGAGATGTAGGTTCACTATATCTCACCTATCACTGCACATATAAACTAGGGGTGGGTGGAATTTGCGAAATTCACTTTCGCAAATTATCGCGAAAATGTTAAAAATCTCTGCAAACACGCGGAAATATCGCAAAGATGCAGAAGTTTTTTTCCCGCACGTTCGCGGTATGTTCTGCGTGGTCGCGGCTTGCCAACTTACCCATGCGGTTGCTCGCGGGCGCGGCCATCTTGTTTTCACTTGTCTCGCGGTGCATGATCGCGAGAAGAAAGACGTGATCGCGCGACGAATGATGTTACTGCGGGTGCGAACTGTCGCGAGACAGCGCAAATGGCTGCCAACAATCCAATATCTTGTGGAGAACGCGACCGGATCGGGAAAACTTGTCGGCGAACGCGGGGATTCAGGTAAGGCGATCGCGCGCACGCAAGAATGTATTATTTTACAGCACGAGCAAGCAAAACATTTCCGGTAAAATGCGGATTGCGGAAATTTTGACATTTTCGCGCTCTCCGCAGAACGCGAAAATGTCAAATTATCGCAATTTCCGCGAGCGGAACGGATTTTTAGCCCAGGCCTAATATAAACCTATCAGTCACCCCTATGGCAGGCCTTATCAATCCTGAAGGCAGGGTGCTTGGTTTTGTGTGACAGGGTGCCTATGCATGAGCAGAGCCCCTCTGCAGCCTTCGGAATCTCTTCTCCGGGGTTGTCTGGGATGCAGCCTGACCATATACTCTTAAGTGCATTATAACCAAACGGTAAATGCTAACTTTGGATTGGCTGCACAGAAACATGTCGTGTTTGGTGTCAAACACCTTGGAATCCTACCCCCACAGCAGTAACTGGTGCGGGAGTATGATCCCACCCTTCTAGAGGGAGAGACATGACAGCACTAGTATACCCGGAACCAGCTTAAAAGAGCCCTGGCATCACAAAATGGATGCTGCAGCCACAGACACGGGTCTGGCCTCCTGCTGCTGACCGAAACTCAGCCAGGGGAGGCCTGGACGATAGGTTTCCTGTCACAGGGAGGTGTTACAATCTCCCAGACAGGCCTTAGTGGATTAGGGCTGGGTGGGAGCACTCCAGGAGTGCTTTGAAGTCCTGCACTGGGGTCACATTTGGTGTCCCTGTGCATAGTCCAGCTCAAAACGGTTGCAGGGGCTACCAGCCCTTGCTCAGGCGCGCAACTGGACAAAGGAAATGGGTGTAGCCACCCCTCTTTCCAAACCCTCCCATAGGTGGGTCCCCTGAGTTAGTCCAACCCCTTCTTTGCGTATAAAGAAGGAACCTCTGTAACCAGAACTTTAGATATCCCTGGCCGAAACTCTGAAACTGAGTCCTGGACCTTCGACGATCTGTTCAATGCCAGATGACTGAAGAATCTCCCTTAGAGTAAAGGAGTTAATCCCCTGCTTGGCAGGCACCAAAGACGCATCTGTCCGGTCTGCATCTCCGAAGCTCCTGCCGGACGCCGAAGACTTTGCAGGCCAGGAGGTGGGTTTCCAGACTTCACAGAGGCCGAACAGAATCCTCAGCAAAGCTGAGACCCGTAGCCCTCATGGGTACCGTGGAACCAGATCCCCTGGACACTGCACATTTGCAAGTGCATCAGCTTCCCAATGTCTCTTGAGGCTGTGCATTGGGTTACTTGTAGCCCAGATCCCGAGCACCTTCTGCACTGAAGAGTGTGGGCCTACACTCCACAAGTGTTCCGTGAGCCCGCTCTTTGCAATCCCGCTCGAGGTACCTTCGCGATCCCTGGTCCGTCAACTGGTGGGTCTCTGTGAAGGCAACTCTTACTCCCATTTGGGCTTCCCTGATTGCTCTAGAAGTGCCCTGACTCTCCATCGCTTGGGGAGTCCCCAGGACCTTGCTGGTCCGCACTGAAGCATCTTTCTCCTTTCTGCATGGGTTGCTGTTGCCAAGGCTTGTTTTGTCCAATCTGGGCACCGATGCTGCAGCACTCGACATCCTTCGTGGGACAGCTAGAATCCAGCTCCTGGTTGTCCTCGACGCCTCCTGGTCCTCTTGGCTGAAGAGTCAAGCTTCACCTCTTTCACCTGAAACACCCGACATCGGTGGGCATTCGTCTATCGTGCCCCTGGTCACTGGGAAGTGACCCAGACTCTGTCCCCTCTGCTTTCAGGTTCTTCACATCTCCGATCCAGGCTTGGATCTCTTCAGACACTCTGTATCTTCCCGGCAGCAGCACTTCTCTGCAAGCTGCCATTAAAAACAACGACGCAACCCAACACCATTTGACACCTATTCACCCGGCTTCCCTGGGTGAGGTAACTCTGGTGCTCCCTGGGTGTTGACCCTAGAACTGTCTAAGTCCAAAAGGGCTTGGTCCTAGTCCATTTCTAAGTGTCCTTTAACTTTAAAAATCTAACCGCGACTTTCCCCATAGAAGCTAACGGGAGCTCGCGGCTGTGTTCTCACACTGCATACGTCCCCTGTGTCACTACCTTGGGTGGTTCCTCGGGGTCCCAGCGATTCTACAGGCTCTAGGCCTTGTGTCTAGTTAAGTCGTGGTTCTTATACCACTTTCTTAGTATATGGTTTGGTCCGCCCCTACGGCCTAACGTGTATTGTGCTAATTTACTGTAATATTTGAAGTGTAACTTATGTGCTTTTACCTCTAGCCTCAAAAAGAGACTTGTAGGGTGTGTTTAGGAATAAATACATATATTTTATATATATATATATATATCTATATCTGGTGTGGTCTCCTTTCATTTAGCCACTCAAGAGATTATGTACTGGTAGAACAAGCTGCTTTACATTCCTTCAAGACTTAGCCTGAAGGTTGCTCTCCATAGCTCCCACTAGGATAGTTTTCAATAAAGGTTGTCTTTAACCTATCATCAATAAGGGGTTGTTCGGACTGGTGCAAGGTGCCCACTATAACTAGTGGACAGCATATACCACGCCAACTTCTCACAACCTAGTCCAGCTTGCTTCTGACCAGCGCATGCATTACAGTTTTCTGAGTGCTTTTTGGGAGCCTTTTGAAAATCTCCCTTAGAACCTTCAGACTATTAAAACTTGAGGTGATGATAGCATTGACTTGGGCTAAGATCTGACTTGAGCTGTCATGTCAAGTTTGCTGCCAATGATGTTCCAGAGGCTCTTGGCATGGGTGGTTGGGGTGGGCGTTGGTCCTAGCTCTGTTGGTGGAGTCCCAAGGTGATGTGCTCTTCCTAAAGGTCACAATTTTGGTCTTGTCAGTGTTCAAGTTTAGACAGTTGGCCTTCATCCAGTGGGTAATTTCAGTCATGCAGGCATTGAACTTGATCCGGGTAAGGGTTGTTTTGTCTGGGAGGGACAGAATTAGTTGCATGTCATCAGTAAAGAAGAAGACATTGATAGTGTGAGTGTGAATGATGCTTACTAGAGGGATCATGTATGTGTTGAAAAGGGTCGGGCTCAGGGATGACCCTTGCTGAACTCCACAGATAAGGTAGAGGGCGTACAAGGTGTACGGTGCTAGGCTGACTGGGTCCTTACAGTCATGAAGCATCAGATCCATCAGCGTGCTTGTCCTTGGATTATGATGTCATGTAGGCATTGAATGAATGAAAGAGCATTTCTAAAGCGCACAGCTAATCAGAAAGAGTGCCCTGGTGCTGAAAAGACTCTATCAGACCTGCTGCTGCCCTTCGGGCGGTTGACCAAGCGTTAGTTACAGAAAAGCCAGGTTTTGAGCGTTTTCCTGAAAACAGTTATGTCAGACACCTGTCTAAGTGTCAAAGGTAGGTGGTTCCTAGTGCGGGCACCCTGCGATTGGAAGGAACGGCTGACGGAGTGGGTGCGGTGTATCCCAGGGATGGAAGCCAAGTCCAGTGTGGAGGAACTCAGGGTTCTTGGAGACACATAGTGCGTGACTGTCCTTCTGAGGTACTGCGCTCCATTTTCCTGCAGGGCCTTAAAGAAGAGTACCAAGGCCTTAAAACAGATTTTTTTTTTTATAGGAAGCCAATCTAGGGCCTTGAGGTGAGGAGAGATATGACTTCTGGGTTTGAGCAAGAGGACCGCTCTTGCGGCTGCGTTCTTGACCACCTGTAAGCAGTTAAGCAGGTATTTGGGGAGGCCTAAGTACAGGACGTTAGCGTAGTCCAGACTGTAAATGATTAAAGCCTGTTCAACGGTCTTCCTGTGATCAAGAGGTAAGAGGGGAAGAAATTTCCTAAGCGTCCGTAAAAGCCCAAAACAGGAGCCTGCAACAGACTGGACCTGTGATCTCATCGAAAGGGTGTGGTCCGTCTTTATGCCCAGATTTTTGACAGTGCTTAGAGCAGAGGGGGAGGTGACATATCCGATGGCCACAACAATTTCCACTCAGCCACGGCTGGGGAGCCAAAGAAGATGATCTCAGATGTCTCAGGATTACATTTAAGCTGGTTCAACCTCAGCCAGGAAAACACCATTGAAAGACATGCGTTAATCTTTTTACCTTCGAAGTCCGCTCCGTTGTCGCAGGTAAACAGGAGCTGCGTGTCATCCACGTAAGAAATGATTTTAGCGCCGCACGCTTCTGCCAGTGGAGCCAAGGGGAACATGTAAAGATTGAAGAGAGTGGGACTCAGTATCGAGCCCTGAGTAACTCCCACTTTCAGAATGGAGATGGGAGCTGCAAAAGGGGGAGTCCAGACTTCCTGGTGTCTGTCCTCTAGGTAGGAAGAGAACCACTTCAGAACCGTGCCACCTAGACCACAGTCCTGTAGCCTGTTCAAGAGTTTGTCATTCAGCACAGAATCAAAGACCGCAGAGAGGTCTAATAAAATAAGCCTAGTGTGGCGCGGTGGAGAAGCAAGGAGAGAGAGAGTCAATAGGGTTCTCAGTGGTACGCTTTTCATTTACGGTTCACACGAAATTATAAGGATAACTGTATGTCCGGGAAGTATAAGGTTCCAGACTCAAAATAAAGATTGGAAATCAAAGGAGCGACTGTCCGTCGGTTTCCTCTGCAGGATAGGGGCCCAGGACTTGGTCAGGCTTCGGTTTTCTGTTTCTAGTCCCGGGGGGGGGGGGTCTACTAGACAAGCCGTCAGTCGGTTCCCAAAGACAAAGGAGGGAAGAAAAAAAAGAAACAAATACTAGGTATAAGTACCGTCGTTATGAGAGCCACGTTTCAGCAGGAAGGGGAGTGAGGGAGCACCCAATTTTCCTGCCCCAGCACCGTGTATGAAGGATCGCTATTTTTAGGACCAGGAGTGGTGGTGTGCTCTGGGTACCCCTAGGAGTCGGTACTAGGACTCTACCGTTTGGTTCCACTCCCCGGTCTCTGGTTCCCGCCCCGGGTAGGGGTGTTCCAAATGGCCCCTAGAGTTCCCCGTACCTTGTCAAGCCATGCCCCTCCAGGGACATGGCTCGCTTGCTGACGGTACCGGAGTAGGTCCGGTTCCCTTCTTTCTGTTGGTTCCTCGATCCTCGGTGTGGCCGTCTGGTCGGAGCACTCTCTCTCGGGCTCTGGGGCAGGATCCTCGTCGCGAGGTTGGGGTGGTAATATGAAGGTCTGGAGCTTTTCAAAAGGAATCCGTCTCTCGTCCGCACCCGGCGTCTCCCACACACCTCTGCTGTCTTCCGCGTCTCTTAAGTCCGCCCTCGGGTCAGGTGACCCGGTCGCCTGGTGTTTTGTTTCCTGACGCTGCGTCTCTGCTTTAAAGTGAAAGAGCCCTGGTGATACGGGTCCCGGCTGCAAGAGGAGACAAGGAGAAAGATAAGCGGGAAATGGGTCTTCGGGTGGGCTGTCGGGAGACGACCCGTCACACATCCCATCCCCAGAATGTTGCCGGTCGGGGAACAGAGGTACGCGGGAAAGAAAGTCAGCGTTCCCGTTATCCACCCCTTTCCGATGTCTGACCTCGAAAGAGAAGGGTTGTAGGGAAAGGAACCAGCGAAGGATTCGAGGGTTGTTCCCCTTGTTGCGGCTCATCCACAGTAAGGGGGCATGGTCCGTGAATAGTAGGAAGTGGGAGCCTTCCAAGTAATAGCGCAGCTTATCAACAGCCCACTTCAGGGCCAAGCACTCTTTCTCGATTATAGGGTATCGTTGCTCTCTCGGGAATAGTTTGCGACTGAGAAATAGAATAGGATGTTCTACGTTCTCATTGGACATCTGGGACAGGACAGCTCCCAACCCATGCTCAGAGGCATCTGTGTGGAGAATGAAGGGCTTGGTAAAGTCGGGAGAATGTAACACCAGACTGGAGGTTATGGCTTGTTTTAGGAGATGAAAAGCGTTTAGGGCAGCTGGAGAAGGATCGGTGAGTTCTGTGGACGGTATCCTTTTCTGGAGGAGGTTCGTGAGGGGTGATGCGATTTCTGAGTACTGGGGTATAAACCTCCTGTAATAGCCAAGAAGGCCCAAAAACGCCCTTACTTCTTTTCGGGTCCGTGGGAAAGGAGTCTCTTTAATGGCCCTGACTTTCTCCTCCTGTGGCTCTATAAGGCCCTCCCCCAACCGATACCCCAAGTATTTGACCTTCTGGAAGCCTATGGTCGATTTCTTTGCGTTAATTTGCAACCCGGCCAGCTCCAAGGCGTGTAGAACCTTTTTCAAGTGCAGGAGGTGTTCCTCCCAGGAGGGACTGAAGACGACGATGTCGTCTAGATAGGCTGAGGAGTACTGTTGATGTCCTGCTAGTACCTTGTTCATAAGACGCTGGAAGGTGGCAGGTGCCCCATGCAGACCGAAGGGTAAGACTGTGAATTCATAGAGGCCCATGGGTGTAGAAAAGGCTGTTTTTTCACGATCCTCGGGCCTGAGGGGAACCTGCCAATATCCCTTGGTGAGGTCTATGGTGGTGATATACTGTGCGGTCCCCAGCCTCTCTGTCAACTCGTCTATGCGTGGGAGGGGGTAGGCATCGCACTTGGAGATCGCATTGACAGCCCGAAAGTCCATGCAAAACCGGACCGATCCATCTGGTTTCGGGACCAATACGATCGGGGATGACCAGTCGCTTTGCGAGGGCTGGATGACGTCTAGCTCCAACATGTTCTCCACCTCTTTTCTTATGGCCTCCCTTCTGGCTGCGGGTATGCAATAAGGCTTGAGTCTTACTCGCTTCCCTGGAACAGTGTCGATACAATGTTCAGCCAAGCTGGTTTTCCCGGGACAATCAGAAAAGAGGTGTGAATATTGGCGTAGTGCCCTCTGAAGGGAGTCTTTCTGTTCTGTTGAGCGATCAGTATTTATCACTAGGTGACACAGGGTGGAGGAATCGCCCGAAAGGGGCTCGATAGAGTGTATCTCTTTGGGGAGAGGGCTCAGCCATTTCTTCAGAAGATTGATGTGGTATAGCTGGGTACGACGGGGTGTGATTTGTAGTCGATAGGTGGTAAGGCCGATTTTCTCTAGTACCTTAAAGTGCCCTTGCCACTCGGACCGTACCTGAGCTATGGAAGAGGGTAACAAGACCAGGACCCAATCCCCTTTTTGTAGGACCCTCCACTTTTTCCCCTTGTCGTACACGGTTTGTTGCTTTCGCTGAGCTCTTTAGATGTTGGAGTCAGCAAACTCTCTGAGCTTTCCCAGTTTGGAGCGCAGTCTCCGTGTATAATCAAGGAAGGTCCGGGTCTCTTCTTCGGTTTCGTGCTCCCAACTCTCCTTGGTTATTTCCAGGAGACTGCGTGGTTCTCTCCCATACAGGAGTTGGAAGGGGGAGCACCCTAGACTGTCTTGTGGTTGACTCCTGATTGCATATAAGGCCAGGGGAAGTAGCAGGTCCCATTCTCTGCCCTCTACCGTCAAGAGTTTTTTTAAGGTCAGTTTTAACGTGGCATTGTAGCGCTCACACAACCCGTCTGTCTGGGGGTGATAGACAGAGGTTTTCAAATGGGAGATGTCCAAGGTCTTGCAGATTTGTGACATCAACCGGGATACAAAAGGCGTTCCTTGGTCTGTTAGAATCTCCCGGGGAATTCCTACCCGTGAGAACAGCTCTATCAGCTTCATGCTTATATTCTGGGTAGTAGGGGCCCTTAGGGGAAAGGCCTCGGGATATCGTGTAGCGTAATCAACTACTACTAAGGCATATAAACAACCAGCCTTAGTGCGTGGCAAAGGTCCTATGAGGTCCATCCCCACCCTCTCAAAGGGTCGGCCTATAATAGGTAGGGGTTGTAAGGGAACGCCGGGGGGCCTATAAGGGTTTTTCTTTTGACAGACCTCACATTCCTGGCAGAACTTAGTAACCTGGGAAAAAACACCTGGCCAGTAGAAGTGTTGTAAGACCATCTGCGTGGTTTTATGGGCCCCCGATGTCCGGCTAACAAATGTGCATGAGCGTAAAACAGTACTTGTTCACGGAAGCTTTGGGGTACTAGTAGCTAAAGGGTTCCTCCCTCTTCTCCCATCCTATATAAGAGGTCTCTTTCTATAATGAATCTCGGGTATGTAAATGTGAATGTAAACGTAAATGTCAAGGTACTTATAGAGCGCACTATCACCAGACGGCCACCTTGGAGTGTCACCTTTGCGGTTTCCTGGCGCTGATACTCATACGGCTGTGGAACCCCTCCTGGCTTTCCCTGTGAAGTGTCCACTCCTGGGCACCCCCAGGGTGAAGCCAGGCATCCTTAGCGCTGTTGGGGCCGGTGTGCAGGCTAAGCAAGCTATTGCCCAGAGTTGCAGCGTGGGGCCCGTGATTAGAATAGGCACCGAGGCGAGAATAGACAGGTCCGAGGAAATTGAGCCCGAGCCCCGCCGAGGCGGGAATCGAACCCTGGCCCCTGGCCAGAACTCTGCTTCAGGGTCTGCCGCTCTAACCATTGAGCCACACTCCTCCACCGTGATGTGGGCGGTGGTCTTCGTGTCTTTAGCCTGAGCCCATGCATTCTGTAGTGTAGGATCATTCTGCTGGCTAAACCGAAAACTACCGTCCTGAAGCCACGGACTCTGTGTTAACAACGAGGAGGGTACTGGTCCCTGGGTACTATGGGCTTGTACATGGCACCATAAGAGAGAAAGGAACTCTGGGTTGTCCTGCCTGACTATCATCTCCTCAGGCAGGGAAGGAACTACCCCTAATTTAGTGTTCACTACCCTCCTACTTGGCAGACCGACTGGGACTGTTACCATAGGATAGACTTTGATATCCCCGTTTACGCATCTAATAGGTACAGTCTCTATAGGTAACCGTTTTGATATATGTAGGTGGGAACTGCGGACGACTGATTGGCGGCACCCGGAATCCAACAGGGCTTTTATAGGGCTGCCGTTCAGGGTCACACTTACATAAAAGGCAGGTCCTATTTCGTCCGTATACAGGATGGAACGGGGAAGATAGCTCACATCCATCGGTTCATCTGTTACTTTTTTCCGAGGGCACAGCCGTACGATGTGGCCCCACTCCCCACAATCAAAACACTGTGGGCCCCTTGATGGAACAGGCTCAGGGCGGTATGGTCGAGGTTTTGGGGGCTCTAACCCTAGACGAGGTGTTTTCTTTTCTGCCTTAGGGAGTAGGTTAGGGGCTCGAGCGGGTTTCTCCACCTCCCAGGGGTAAGAGCGGGGCTGCGCCAGGTAATATGAGGTGACCATGTTGACTGCTTCTTCGGGAGTCAGCCCCGAATGTTGTTTTAGCCACCTTTGGATAGGATAGGGCAATGCTTCTAAGGACTGCTCCAAATAGATCTGAGCCATGATCTCCTCTTTACTGTGTAAGTCCGGTCTGAGCCATTTGTCGGCGGCTGCTTTCAGTTTAAAGTAAAGCGTCTTGGGGTTATCTGCCGCCGACCCACGTTCTTTCCTAAACCGGACCTGATAGGCCTCGGAATCCAAGCCCAAGTGATCTAACACAACCCGCTTTATCTCAGCGTAAGACGTATTGCCGTGGGGGTTGGCCACTTGATAGGCGGCCTGGGCTTCTCCGGTGAGCAACGGGGCCAAAAAGAAGGGCCACTTGACTTCAGGCCATCCTGACGCCCGTGCGGCCCTCTCGAAATTTAACAGAAATGAGTCAGGGACTTCGCCGGTCTGGTATTTCTGCAACGATACATGGGGCCCGGGGCTTGCTTTATTCTGTAACTGCACGACCAGTTCCTGACGGTCGTCAGCGACCTTCTGAAGGTGCTCTGCTTGACCCGCTATACTGTCCTTGAACACAGCCCTGTCGGCCTGGGCGGAAGTCATTTGTTTTTCCACGGCCCACTCCAGCTTCTCCTGGCCACGGATCAGTTGCTGTATTAGGTTCTCCATCGTGGAGGTGTCTGATCCCACTTCTGACACCACGTGTGGCGCGTTGGAGAAGCAAGGAGAGAGAGAGTCAATAGGGTTCTCAGTGGTACGCTTTTTATTTACGCTTCACACGAAATTATAAGGATAACTGTATGTCCGGGAAGTATAAGGTTCCAGACTCAAAATAAATATTGGAGATAAAAGGAGCGACTGTCCGTCGGTTTCCTCTGCAGGATAGGGGCCCAGGACTTGGTCAGGCTTCGGTCTTCTGTTTCTAGTCCCGGGGGGGTTTTCTTGTCAAGCCGTCAATCGGTTCCCAAAGACAAAGGAGGGAAGAAAAAAAAGAAACAAATACTAGGTATAAGTACCGTCGTTATGAGAGCCACGTTTCAGCAGGAAGGGGAGTGAGGGAGCACCCAATTTTCCTGCCCCGGCACCGTGTATGAAGGATCTCTATTTTTAGGACTAGGAGTGGTGGCGTGCTCTGGGTACCCATAGGAGCCGGTACTAGGACTTTACCGTTTGGGTCCCCTCCCCGGTCTCTGGTTCCCGCCCCGGGTAGGGGTGTTCCAAATGGCCCCTAGAGTTCCCGTACCTTTTCAAGCCATGCCCCTCCAGGGACATGGCTCGCTTGCTGGTGGTACCGGAGTAGGTCCAGTTCCCTTCTTTCTGTTGGTTCCTCGATCCTCGGTGTGGCCGTCTGGTCGGAGCACTCTCTCTCGGGCAGGATCCTCGTTGCGAGGTTGGGGTGGTATTATGAAGGTCTGAAGCTTTTCAAAAGGAATCCGTCTCTCGTCCGCACCCGGCGTCTCCCACACACCTCTGCTGTCTTCCGCGTCTCTTAAGTCCGCCCTCGGGTCAGGTGACCCGGTCACCTGGTGTTTTGTTTCCTGACGCTGCGTCTCTGCTTTAAAGTGAAAGAGCCCTGGTGATACGGGTCCCGGCAGCAAGAGGAGACAAGGAGAAAGATAAACGGGTCTTCGGGTGGGCTGTCCGGAGACGACCCGTCACACATGGCTTTCCCCCTCTGATACAACTTCTCTTTAATAAATTCAGAGAATTCAAGTAGAGCCGTCTCCGTACTATAGTTGGTTCTAAAACCCGACTGGTGTAGGAGTTCATTTTTTTCAGCATAATCAGGGATCACTGAGTTGACATATTTCTTAAGGGCCTTGGACAAGAAAGGTAATAGTGAAATAGGCCTATAGTTTGCTCACACTGAGGGGTCAGCCGAGGGCTTTTTGAGAAGCAGGAGAATTTTTGCAGTTTTCCAAATGTTAGGCACGTGGCCAGCCGTAAGGGAAGAGTTAAGAACCTTGTTAACCGTAGGGTTAATAGATGTGGCCACCGAGGAATTGGATGAGGATGGTGTGGGAGACTGTGTCAAGTGCTGTGGAGAGGTCCAGAAGGATGAGAACCATTATGTCTCCTCTGTCCAGTGTCATGCGGATTTCATCCATGGCAGTGATGAGGACAGTTCCCATGCTATGGTTGGCTCTGAAACCAGACTGAGTGGTTTCAAGTAGTTGTTTGTCATTGAGGTATTCAGTGAGGTCTCTGTTGATGATTTTCTCTAAAATCTTGGCCGGGAATGACAGAAGGGAGATAGGTCTGTAGTCGGCGATTGTTGAAGGGTCTGCAGAAAGTTTGTTCAGCAATAGGAGGACAGTTGCGTGTTTCCAAGAACCTGAGAAAAGAAGGTGGTGAAAACATACAGAATGTATGTAAGCATGGCGCTGATGGGTTGTAGTCCTCTGGTTTAGGTGTGGTGGTACAGGGGTCCAATGGGGCCCCTGAGTAGATGGACTTCATGGTGAAGGCAGTTTCTTCTGGGGTGATGAAGAGCCAAGTGGTTAGCATTGGTTCTTTGGATAAGATCAAGAGGTATTTGGTGAGGCCTTTCAGGTTCGGTTGCGGGCTAAAGTTGTTGCAAATGGTGGTGATTTTGCTGCTGAAAAATTGATAGGTTGTTGCAGAGGTCCTGCAAGTGGGTGATCGAGTTGGAGGCAGCCAAAGATGAGGCAAAATCTGTCAAAATGGCAAAAATGTATTTGTTTCTGTTGATCCTGGCATCAATGCAGGCTGCCAGAGTGATGTGTTTGGTGTCCAGATCCTTTGGTGGTAGCGGTGGATTTGAACTTGCTCCTCTCTGCATTGTCCTGGCTCAATCTCCATTTGCACTCCAGTTGTTTGCAGTGGCGTTTTATCAGTCAGAGTTCCTCCATGTACCAAATGGCCTGGGGTCTAGATTTCATGGTTTTGCTGTGATTGAGGAGGGCCAGACAGTCGGTGCAGGAGGTGATCCAATTGTTTAAATTCCTGAAGGCTTTGGGGAGACTGTTGCTGTGTTCGAGTCAGTGTCTGGGTGTTGAGAGCGGTGTTACAGTCCTGGTCAGTGATGCTGTTCCATCAGCAGTGCATGTACGTTGGACAGTGACAGAATGCTGAACTTGACATGGGCGTGGCTTGTCCAAGGTACTGGTGTGGGCTCATCAACTCAGATTTTGGTGAAGTTGGTAAAAACAGGGTCCATGAGGTGTCTGGCAATGTGGGTAGGTCCCTTTACTCGCTGGGTGAGGTCCAAGCATCCAAGTTCTTCGATGAGTGCTACTGAGTTGCGTTCAGTGTGGTCTTCCAAGTGGAAGTTCAGGTCTCCGAGTAGGATGGAATTGCTAGCATCGAGGGTAAGTGGTGCTGCAGAGTGCATGATGTCGTAGGAGAAGTTGCTACACAGTCCTGGTGGACTGTAGATGAGAGTGCCACATAGGGTAAAGTTGATTATGACATGGAACTTGAATGAGAGGTATTCCAGTGAAATTCAAGCACTCTTTTCAGCTGAAGCACACTTCTGCCCAGTCAAATGAAATACTCAATCAATCACTTAAAAACGTTATTTGACTATAAAAATACAACCATAAAAGTCACAGAAACAGTAAATACAGGACAAAAGTTCAAGACATCATTGAATTATGGGCATGGCAGCACCCACTTTAAAAAAAGAGCCCACAGCAAGACAGAAAGCCGGATCGGACAAGAATTAGAGGAAGCATAATGCAGGTCTAAATTGAGTCAAATTAAATTTCTTTAGTATGAGATTTAAAAACCTTTTAGCAAAATGACAAAATGTACCGAAAAATGTAAAGTGCAATAATGATTGAACTGACCTCTCATCCCACAGGAACAAACCTAGGTTTTCGGAGTCAAATTGGCAGAGAAAAAAACACAAATGTTGGCACACAGTGCCTATCCTGTGATGGAAATTACCAGAAAAGCGGGTCATTCGGGTCACTAGGGACCACTGCTATGCCTTCCCAATAATGAAGAATCGGCCAGAGAGAGGAGAATACAAACCACACGTTTATTAGTAATTGCGTTGCAATGTAGCCCAGTCTGACCTGTCTCCTAGGAGGACAGCCAAGGGACTGACTCCCCTCAACTCTGGGCTAACAATTATACAAAACTCGCAGCTTCAAGGGTCTGCCCAAGCTGGAAAATTGCAGCTTGGGCGGACCCTTGAAGATGCAAATTTTTTATAAGTGCCATCAGGTAGGGTCTTTACAATTCTAAAAGATCAGAACTAAGCACTCATAGTTATCATCTGCGACTGAAGTGATATTGTTTACTAAGGCTAACACCATAGAATGTCAGCATACGAAATTAATACTCAAAAATGCCTTCGTCAATGTTGAGCAAGTCCTGGATACCCGGCATTACTATGGTCTTTGAATTGGAGTCAGGTTCTGTGTCCTGGGACGTACTTTTAGCATTGAAACACAATATGTACAGCAAGCTTGAAGACAATGGATACATAAACAGCACGTCAGGAAAATGTCCGCTATAGATATGAGAATCTTCCAACCCCATGTAGCAAACAGGCACCAGAACCAACCCGTAAGGGACCAGGTACCATTCTCTGGATGTATCTCTGAGGCTATCTTGTGCAATTTCTGTATGGCAGCATACACCGTGGGGGCATGATCAGGGACGTAAACACAGCAGCTACTATCAATGACGCGACAGGCCCCACCCCAATCAGCTAAGATAATGTCTAGAACCATCCGGTTCTGAAGGGCTACAAGTCTTGTGGCCTGTACCTCTACTGTAATATTTGTCAATATTCATGCCGCTATATTGATGACCCCTTCTACCACCCTGGTGAGTTGTCTAATATTGAGGCTGTTGGCCATAGGGCCCCAATAGGGTAGAATGCCTTTCATCGCGTCAGTAAACTGTTGCAGGGTCGTGTCTGTCTGATCTATGTTGTCTGTGTTGATCATTCTCTTAACTCGGGGGCTGGGACACCTCTACGCTGCAGGCGATGATCTTTGTGGTAGTTGGGAGGGGCTATATATACTGGGGGAAGGAGGTAGGAAAGGTAACACTGCCCGGACCAGCCCTCAGGGAGCCATACATAGCCACGGGCCCCACAGACAAAATAAACATTTGGCGGCAGAATCAAGGGCATACTTTTGGATACCCACAGTGTATTAGTGGTGTTGCATCGGCTCTCCCCACCTCCATGTCTCCTGTCCCATGAACACAAAAAGGGGCCATTACATCCACCACTGCCAGAGGTATGGGCTTATCTTCTGTGACATTGCGGGCTTGGAAGGATTGGTAGTACTCTGATGCATTGAACTGCAAGAATTTTTCCCTTTCCACCTCTGTCCCATTCTCCTTCCTTTACCAATCTGCTGCCCTGAGACAGGAACTTAAGAACATCCGACTAAACTGCTCACTTCCAGGGGAAACACCAGGTGGGACTCTATGTTGAAAACGCACATTCATTGTCAGGGTGCGGGAACTCGTACTTTTGTGTTCCAAGAAGTCAGCTTGAGGGAACGAGCGGATCATACTAAGCAACGTGAACCACCCCTCACAACTATTAACATAAGACAAAGGCATAGGCAGCAAATTCTCTCTCCGGTGTGTTACAGAGGGTAACAAACCACACACCCTACATTTTGTCGTATAATAGTAGCATGGGCTTGGTGCAAAGTCTGGATAAAAACATTGTCCTTATAAGACTTCCGGTGTTCTTCCTTATGGGATGCTAAGGTGACAAAATATGCTTGGAGGGTGCAGGCGTAGTACTTATCCAGGCGTGCACGGGGTATTTTTCTTCGAGAAAAAACATCACCCCAAGTACCAATATCAGGGAAAGCAAAATTATCACTATAAACACTATCCTACTCTTAGTAGACCAGGAGGACCAAACAGGCCAATCTGAACTGGGACGTGGAGCCGCAAAAGGCTGCTCCTCATCATGGATAGGGCGACCAAAGGGGTACATTTCATTATGCAACGGAAAAGTCTTACACTTGGAACCCAGCTGGAATAGCCACAAAAAGGAAACCAAATCTATCTAATGTTCATCGGGCGTTGGCCTTGTTGAGCGCCAGCGGTGGAGCTGTTCGCTCGGCTCAGATCCTGGTCCCACGTAACAAGGCAACAATCTTCTTCGTGAGAACACAGTTCGTTTGCCCCGATCGGTGACTGTCTGATAAAAAAAAAAAGAAAATGGGAACTGCACCAATCTTCTTTTCCCTAACCTATTCCAAGCACCACAGGCACGGTATGTACATCCTACTCTTCAGCAATGCAGTCCATCCCTAGTCTTCAGCAAATACAATCAATCCCTGTTCATCAAACTGTCCCTACTTGTGTGTATTAGTCTTATGGCGAGGTGTAAATTGTACCTCAATGCTCCAGGTACGGCAGGGTCAGGAAACAAAGGGTCGGATTCATGGGGCTCAGGAGGCAAGGGGTCAGATGCAGATTGATCAATGGATTGAGCCTCAAAGGAACGTGGCTCAACCACCAGTGGACCAACATATGGGGACTCCTGGATGGCCTTTATTTCAGGTGGCACCGCCTCATTCAGCACGGCCTGACTTTCTTCTTCCGTGGGTGCGAAGGTGAGGCGGGCGTCAGAGAAAGGGATGAACCGAGGTACTTGCTGTCCTTCATAATACCCGATCCCCTCTGCAACCCATTGGTCATAGGGCAGCGGGAGAAGGACCCTTTGGTATGGCTACTGTGGATCAAGTTCTTCTGACCTTCAGCTGTCCTGGTGGCCAGAAGGAACTGGAGAGGTCCCTTCCAGCGTGGCTCCAAGCTGCTTTTCCGTGAAAAGTTCCTGACGAGGACCCAGTCACTGATCTGATGGCCAGTCCCTCCGGATGGGGCTGTAGGACCTCCACAACCTGTTGATGAATAGAGAGGAGATTTTTAGTCAACTCGTAAAGATTGTCAATCAACAAGGGGTGTTCAATGTCTGAAAACCTCCAAGGCCGTGGGACCCCCCAGATATTTGCCGGGCGACCGAACACGACCTCGTAGGAGGAAAATCCTGTTCTAGAATGGGCTGCAACTCTGGTGGACATCAATGCTAGGGGCAAAGCATCTGGCCACTTTAATCCTGTACTCTCTTTGATCGTAGCCATTTTCATCTTGAGAATTCCGTTATATTTCTCGACTAGTCCGGCTGACTGAGGGTGGTTTGCTGCATGAAACTTTTGCCTGATATGTAACCCATCGCACACTAACTGGATGACTTTGGCATTAAAGTGACTGCTGTTATCACTCCAGATCAAGCGGGGCATCCTGAAGTGCGGGAAGAACTCTTTTAGGAGCACCTTTGCCGTCGCTAGGGCGGTATTCTCTTTCGTGGGGTAAGCCTCAACCCATTTGCTGAATGCACAGACAACCACCAACACATATTTCAAGTTGTTGACTCATTCCATTTCGATGTAATCCATCTGGAGAATCTCGAAAGGGAAGGAAGGCAGTGCAAAACTGCCAACAGGAGTGGGGGTACCTTTCCAAGGATTGTACATCAAGCAAACCATGCACTATTTCACCAAGTGCGCTGCCACTTTGGGGATATTGTCATTCTGCCACACGGGATCTAGTAACTTACAGATCCCCTTCGCACTAATGTGTGTGGATCCATGTGCCATAGTAACCACAGGGAGAACATATGCCTCGGGCAACCTCCATCTCCTTTTCCCAGACAAATCCGTTCAACATCCATCCTCATCCAGCTCTGCCGTACTCTCCTGCCATATTGACAGCTCTTCCATTGTGGCCTTGCTCTGAATCTTTCACACTGTCCAGTGTGTCCTCAAACATTCCATTGTCAGGCACCCACCTTGCTGGTCCTGCCACAAACATTGTCTTCATCTTAGACAGCGCTTTCTCCTTGGCTGTCTGATCTGCGAATGCATTTACCCTCCCAACATCATTAGTTATCGCCTTGTGTGCACTACACTTTATCACTGCCAATTTCGCCGGGCGTGCCAGAGACGAGAAGAGTCTATGGATCAAGGGGCTATTCTGTATCTTTGAACCGTGTGATAGGAACCCCCTCTCTGCCCAGAGCCACCCAAAATTGTGAGCCACGCCAAAGGCATACTGGCTGTCAGTGTAAATATTCACAGCCAGTCCTTCACTCAGCTCACAGGCTCGGATAAGGGCCACTAACTCCGCTGCTTGCGCTGACTTGTAGGGAACCCGTGATGTCTCAACTACAGTGCATAGGGTGGTGATGGCATAAGCAGCAGTTGTCGTACCATCTAGTAATTTAAAGCAACTGCCATCGACATATAGTTCCCCTTGGGGTTCGGATAAGGGAACATCAGTCAAATCTACCCGTCCCTTTGTCTCTTCCTCCATACGGAAAATGCAATCATACACATCCACCTCGTCGCTATCGGAAGGTCGCGGTAGTAACGTGGCTGGGTTCAGAGTGGTACATCATTTGATGGTGACGTGTGGTGCAAAGAGGGTCAATTCATAGCCGGTCAGATGTGCACTAATAAGGTGCTGTGTCTCTCTTGGTTCTATTCAAAAGTCTATCCACAGCATGCGAGACCATAACTGTGAGATCAGTATCAAGGACAAGCCCTGCTGATTGCCTAATAGAGACAGCCACAGCCACGGCGGCTCTCAGGCAACTCGGGAGATCTCTGGCGACATTGTCAAGCAAAGCAGAGAAATACACACATGGTCTTTGCTTACCTCCAAAGGCTTGTGTTAAGACAGAAAGTGCGCAACCAGCCGTTTCGTGCTCATACAGCACAAATGTCTTCTGGTAATCAGGAGTACCAAGCACAGGTGCAGGGCAAAGAGCTGCCTTTAGCTATTCAAAAGCAAGCTGGCAATCGTGTGTCCAAGGGAGAGGTTCATGCACATCTTTAGTAGTTTGGAACAGCAGGGGCTTTGTTAGTAAAGCGAAATCGGGGATCCAGTGGCAACAGCATGAGATACACATCCCTCTGCGTCTTGGGAATGGGCATTTTAGTAATAGCCGCAATGCGCTCAGGGGTTAGTCTCATTCCCTTCTTCGACAGTAGGTGACCAAAATAGGTGACCTCCAGTCGACAATATTGAAATTTTGAAAGGGACACCTTATGTCCTTTATCTGCCAAATGCAGCAATAATTTAACCGTTAGCAGATCGTCCACATACTGCAGTAGGGCATTCCCTGAGGGAAGGACCAGGGAGTCCTATTGTGCCTTTAGAGCTTGACTGTAGATACTGGGGCTTTCAGAATAGCCCTGAGGAGCCCGACAGAATCTAAAGCGTCTGCCAGCTAGGAAGAACCCAAAAAGGTACCTGCTTTGTGGGTGTATTGGAATGCTGAAAAAGGCGTTCTTTAAATCGATGACAGAAAAGTATGTGGCAGTGTCAAAAGGGCAGTGATATCTGGGACAACCCGGAATTAGGGAACCACAATCTTATTCACTTCACATAGGTCGGTAACAAAACGGTAGACATCGGGGTGATCATCGGGGGAGCCCGATGATGCCCTCTTCAATATGGGGAGAATAGGACTGTTGCACACATTCCCATTCGTCTCTTCCACCACTCCAGACTCAATCAAATCCTGTATAATCTGCAACAGTGCCTGTTCTCCAGCCTTAGGTATTTTATACTTAGGAAGACGGGGCAGAACTGCAATCTTTTTTACTCTAATAGAAACTGGGGGAATCTGCAGCAGACCTACATCTGTGTCACCTGTGGCCACTAAAGTCTAAGGCACCTCCTTGAAATCCGCAGGGAGGGGCTCGTCCTTCGAGAAACATTGCTTGGAATTCATTTCTCTGAGTCCAATTGTCATGTAGACACCATCCGGGGAGCACAAAATAGTGGCGTGTAACCTCTACAAGTCCAAGCCCATTAAATTCTCCCCACAATTAGATGTCAATAAGAAGGGTGAATCCACTATGAAAGGACCCATAGTCAAAGCCAGTGGCTTGAAGATGGGGCTCACAACTGGTATGCCTGAGAAGCCTACTGAGACATTGTTTTGGCCAGACACAGCTGCCCCAGGGACCAGTGAACGAGAAACAGAGCTATTCATTGCACCCGTGTCCACCAAAAACTTCTTCGTCAAGCCCGGCAGATAAGCAGTAACATATGGTCCCCGCTGATCCACAGGGATCCGGACTGGTCCTTCACCCTGCCCTTGGCTGTCCTAGCTGTGCGAGAATCCCGTCACCTCATCCAAATCGTAATCATCATGGTAATACTGTCGCCCCCTAGGGTCATCAAAATAATTCTGACCAGACTGACCCGATCGCTCATCCTCTCCTCGCCTGCCAGCGCTTGCCCCTCCTTGCGCTCCCCCTCGTCCTCTGTATCCTCTTCCATGGGGTGCCTACACTCTTTGTAGTAGCACCGGACACTCACTACGCCACTGCCCCTCCTCCTTACAATACACAAATTGGTTCGGCCCCACAGGTCTGGTGTTCCCACTCGTACAGGGTAACTGCCAGGCCTGACCAATTCCGCTGACCCGTCCACCACCATTCCCCCTTGCCGCCTGCTGCAACCTCACTTTCGTCTTCAGATCCTTATTTTTCTTCTCTACTTTCTCCTTTTCCTCATTCTCCCTGTGCTCATAGTACTGGGCCATACTTATTATGACCGACGGGGAGGAAGTCGTCCATGTACTCTCCAAAGCCTGCAACTGAGTTGCGAACTCAAGAAGCAGGTTGTGACTAATCTATTAACAAATAGCCAAATTCCTCTGTCCACTGATCAGTCCTGTCCACTAAAGTCCCAAAACACCCCTTCAAATCTTTTGAAAAAATCAGACACACTTTCATCTTTCTTCTGGCGGCATGCCGTCAACTTGTCCCAATGCACCATTCGTGGTGGGATCAAAGAGTGCATATACGTTATTATTCTGCCGGGTAAGGCTAGTATCTCAGCCTTAGGCTTGTCACCAGGCTTCCGCTCTTTGTACCATGCCCTAATCTGATACCATGTACCTCCTAGCTCCCCTGCATGATCCTGCATATGCACCTGCCACCAGATATCAACTGGGACTAGCAATCACAAAAATATTTCAATGTCTGCCAGGGTCATCACGGTCGAAGACGCTGCCTTCGTTAACTCTTTATAGTATGCCGTTGGATTCTTTCTAGGGTCGGGTAACTGATTCTTAAGGGTCAAAATCTCACTTCTTTTTCAGGGGGTATAAACGCACTGCTCCTGGAAACGGACCTCCACTCTCTGTCTAATAACATTATTCCCGTCTCGGGACTCCGGTATTTCAGGGTGGTAAATGGGATGCACCTCCCTCATGGGAAACTGGGAAATAGCAATCGGGCTTTGTTGAACCAACCTACCGCGGTATCCAATCAGTGTTGCAACATTATTAAAAGCCCTTATTGGGTGTCATTCCAGCTGCATACACTCTGTCTTGGATTTCGTAAATAATTTGCGGGGCCACACTATTAAACACTGCTCCAATAGTCCAATCTAGGTGGCCGACATGTGTTTAAGGGCATGCGGCTGTACAAACGGCTCATAATCCCTCAGTACACTCCACACATCTTCCACACTATAAGTTGGGTTCCGGACCCACTGAGAGGCCTAGTCAGACACTGTCCTCTTTTCAATATCACTCACATCAGATCGCATCAACACTCTCCCCAGTCTTTCCATAGCCAACTCCCAATCTCCCACTACCGGGCCCCTTGCCGGTGTCTCGTCATATGGCGGATGTGAGGGAGGAAGTTGAGTGGGGGGGTGCGCTCAGGGATGTCCCGGAGCTGGGGAATGGGGAAAACAACGACTGGGAGGTAGGTGTAGCGGGGAGGGACAGGGATGAACCGGGGGCAACCTTTCCATCATGTTGGCCTGTTTGTCCTTCAACCATTGCTGGTGGGGACGGAGAGGAAAGCGACACCGCTCCGTCCGGAGAGACTGTACCAGGGGCGGACAAAACAGAGGAGTGGGTCGGGGGCAGGCGGTGCTGCTGCATATGCACCTTGCGGGGCATAAGTAGGCGCCGGTCGTACATCTAGCAAATCCTCCACAAATGGGTCATCGTCTTCATGAGAGACATAAGATTTATCGCATTGCAGCCTGAACCTTCGATCAGCACATTCGATGCCCTTCTCTACCTTCTCTCACTCGTACGCTACAGCCTTTTGCATGACCGCCTGCGTCTTCCCCCTCCTTGCCTCCTTCTCCACCCTGATCCGCCTTTGCTTACTTTCCTTTTGCCATATTTGGAGATTATCAAACATTGATTGCTGGCTTCTTTTCGTAAATAATTTATCCTGCAAGAAGTTCAATTTCTGTTAATCAAAAGTGCCCGTCAAGGGCCACTGCAGCTTGGCATTTTCCCTCGTATATTTGTGCCACAACATACTAAACATAATAGGGCCAAGGCCGCGCTTAAGACACGTGTCAAAATTAGGAGTGCCTACGGAAGTGCAGGCTGTCAATCCTCTAGACGAGCATCAGCAGAATGACACCGGCACCCAAAACAGCAGATCTTACTAAGGCACAGCATTTTTCCTTTTCTTTTAAAGCAGAAAACAACGAGACAAATTCTCTTTCCCTGTTCAACGAGTCACCTACTCTTTCCTCCCAAGGGGAAGAGGAGGAAAGAACAACCGGTCCACAGACCGCCCCAATTCTTCTAATCAGACTCGGCACCATAAGTCCGAAACATCAACCAAACTTTTTTTTTTCCTTTAGAGAGCAACAAATCGAATTACCAAGTTGCCTGGTAGGGCGCCAACAGATACCCTGTACTCCCCAAAACGGTCCGCGGACCCACCAAGTTCACAGATAAAGTCAAAGTAATGGCCTCTCGACCATATTCAAATTACTCCAGACGCGCCATATTATCCAGGAACTGAGACAAACACCTGGAGAACACATGTTGAGCAAAGCTATTCTCCACTGCCGACTCTCCGGATCAAACGGTCAGCTCCCAGGGTTTCGCCTTTCAGGACTCCTGTCAGGGTGACCACTGGATGAGGAACCGCCCGATTTGATGGTATCCTTTAAATACGATAAGTCTGGCTTCACATGGCAAAAATAATGGGGACATAAGAATGGTAAGCTGAGCAAACTGCTACAAAATCGATATTCTTCCAATTGCAATTCTTAACTGTTTACATAACCCTAAACCCCATCATCAAATATAGCACTGGGAACACACTGTGCCTTAAAGATCTGTAAAAATCTTTTCTTAAACTTATTTCCAATAGTTGAATTTTGTAAAGAACCCCTATCGTTAGTCAGAACTTTATGCTCCTTGAAGACAAAGAAGGAAGTCACTTGGCTCAATTATCAAACAGTATCCTTAGATAAGGAGATGATACCAAGGGTCATGTTGGTGATAGAAATGGAACAAAGCCTAGAGGTTTTTATGCCACAGGCCATAATGTAAGAGTTAGAGAAATTTGTGTTTAGTTCAAGAACATTCATAAAACTGGCAAAGACATTCACCAGACTTTTGAGGCTGTTGGGGGCACAGGCCAAAATGACAGCTTCATCGTCAAACAGCAGTTGGGTAAGCTCTGATGCCGAGAAAAAGTACATCCTGTGCGCAACCCACAAAAACAGTGGTAAGACTCTGCATGTACAATATAAACAATATGGGGGCTAAAACACAGCCTTGCTGGACTCCTCTCGCTAAGTTCACAGGCCCCAAAAGTTCTCTATTACTACCAAACCTAATGTTACCAGTAAGAGCCCAATGTAAAGCAGACATGAAATCCACAATCAGTATATCAAGCCCTGGGTCGACTAAACGTCTCCCGAGCTTAGGGCGTACAACAAAATCAAAGTGCTGGATAGGTCCATGAAGATACGGTACAGTGGGCAGCCTTTCGCCATGGCCTATTTCCGAATGATAGGGTGTAAGTTAAGGCATTATGGAAACCATATTGAGAGTAGCTCAGGATTTCATTGTTCTTAGCCCAGTCCATGATTCTGCTGTGTAGCACTGTTCCGAGCACCTTCACCATAGAGTCTATTAGGGAGATGGGCCTGTAGCAACACGAAGCAGATCTTTAGCCTTTCTTAAATATTGGGACTATGATCGAGTAAGACTAGGACTTGAGCAAGCTGGACGCGGCCGAAATACAGTGTGCGGCTGAAGGAAACAGAAAGGTGCAATGTTAGCAAAATTAGACTGTAAATAAAATTAAGGAAGGAGGAGTAACTCGAGGGCTGTGTAGCAGCAGTGCACAGGCTCCATTAGGCATAGTGCCTGTAGTGTTGGGCCTCAGGCCCACATGGCGCGGAAATGAAGGACGCAGACACTGGATCTGTAGTACAGTAACTGGCCATGAGCACATGCATTCGGGGGGCTTCTCACCTGGCCGGAGTAAAGCGGACACTGCAGCAGGCAGAACCGGGCAGCTTGCGGGTCCCTGACGTTGTTTGCTCCCCTCGCCGCCATCCTCCACTACTGGCCGCAGCAGAGGGGAACTACAACTCCCGCCATTCCCTGCATCCCACCGGACTTCCGCCGGACTCCAGCGTGCCCAGAGGCGCTATTTAATACGAGGCTCCCTCGGCAGAGCGGGGGGCTTCTCACCTGGCCGGAGTAAAGCGGACACTGCAGCAGGCAGAACCGGGCAGCTTGCGGGTCCCTGACGTTGTTTGCTCCCCTCGCCGCCATCCTCCACTACTGGCCGCAGCAGAGGGGAACTACAACTCCCGCCATTCCCTGCATCCCACCGGACTTCCGCCGGACACCAGCGCGCCCGGAGGCGCTATTTAATACGAGGCTCCCTCGGCAGAGCGGGGGGCTTCTCACCTGGCCGGAGTAAAGCGGACACTGCAGCAGGCAGAACCGGGCAGCTTGCGGGTCCCTGACGTTGTTTGCTCCCCTCGCCGCCATCCTCCACTACTGGCCGCAGCAGAGGGGAACTACAACTCCCGCCATTCCCTGCATCCCACCGGACTTCCGCCGGACACCAGCGCGCCCGGAGGCGCTATTTAATACGAGGCTCCCTCCGCGTCGTGGGACGCGCGCGGGCGCCGCCGGGCTGAGCCCGGGCAGAGGGCGGGCCGCCTGTGGCCGTCCGGGGCCAACGGAGGCCGGGCAGGGCCACCCCCCTAAGTGGACAATATTTGAACTCCGCTAAAGACACCGATGTAATCAGGGTGACATTTATTTCCGTAGCCTATTGACACCTTGCTGTATGCTGTGGATTCTGAGGTGTTGTTCTACGCCAATCAGGTCTGTGCCTGCGTATGTTATATACGTGTTCCTGTGGTGTGTAGTTGGTCTTCGTATTCTGCACATAAAGGACCTAGGTATACAGTATCTGCTAATAAGCTTTTAAATCTAAGGTGTTTTTACTATGGTATATAACCATTTTTAATTCGTATCCAATGTTTATATTGGTGGTATCATTTCATAGTAAGTGCTATTTTAAAGGGTAGTTATTGTTTTATAAAGTTTATTTTATTACTTTGATTTTTATCCTAGGGCAGCATGTCTAAAACTACTGGGACCCCTCGTTCAACTGTGTCTACACTTGATAATTATTTAGTTAAAGTTGTAGACAAAATCAACAAGGAACGCAGACTATCCCTAGGTCTGACTAGCAACTGTGGCCCTGAGTTTACGAGCCAATTAGTCTCCGTTGAGATCCATTCATCTGATGATAGCCAAGCATCGGCTTCTATAGTTTCCCCAGCGAGGGTGGGTGTATGCGCAACTGAGCCCACTCTGGTTCCCCTGCCCGATACTGATTTGCTCATGGATTCTGATATTAGCAAGTCTCCCAATGTTACTGTAGTCTCGACCCCTGTACTCCCCAAAACACATAGAGTGCTAAGATCAGGGTTACACCTTAACAGATTTGTTCCACCCAAAAAGGGGGGCCGCAAAAGTAAAAAGAATACGGTTTCTAATGCTGGCTCCCCTGAGCATACCTGCTTATATAATGGAGATAACCCTACCCAAATGATATTAGCACCAGATCAGCTCGAGATGTTAATCGGTATGATTGATAGCAAGTTAGATAAAATTATCATACCGCTCTTAGATAAGCTTGAGGCTGTATCCAGGGAAGTGAACAGACTGGGTGAACTGGTGCAATCTGGACTTAAATCCCATAATAGCTGCCTACCAGTTGCTGTGGTGGGGGAGACTGCGGATTTATCGGGCAAACATGTGCAACAACCCAAAGACTTATTAATTACTGGACAAACATGCGTGGGTTCTATTTTTCCCTCTCAGCCAACTAGAAGGATCAATCCTATTAACGACCGGCGGGGTCCGCTGGTAACTCAACACGACCCGTTCTTGGGGATATATCTAGTGTTACTCCAGCTAGGCCTTCTTGCCCTAACGGTACCCCTCCTAATATAGTTATTCATGATACAGGGAACATGAATAGGACTCCAAGAAGAGGGAGGTTTAATAATTGTCGCCTCCCCCAACCTAATCTGCCACCTGATTGCGCACCTTATGTGGCAGTCTTGACCAACGTGCCACCTATTAGAGAGGACGGGCCCAATCGTTTTGTGGAATCACATGATTCCCTCAAAAATAAAACCGTGGCATGGCTCAACCGTGAATGCGGTTTTCCTGTGGCTATGGCGGACCAGATTCTGGTTACCACCAGAACCAATTGGATTGGAATGTCCCCCAAAAACGTTCCCGGTGATTGTGTTATTATTAATTTTAGTACCCCCCACCTTGCAACGACAGCTCTGATTCGTGCTACGTCCCGTCCCAGCACTGACCAGGGTATCGTACTCCGTCCCCTTGGCTTTTTCTATAGTCAACATATTGAGCACCTTCCAGTGCACCGGGGGGGAGGGAGAATGCGGGGAGAAGAGGGGCTTAGTTTGACAAACACCGAGGTAGCTACTGTTAACCGTTATCAATGCCTGAGTGGGTTGGACCAAAATGATTGACAGGAGATGGGTGCCGTCTTAGGTCCAACAGAAGATTCCATATCAATGGATAGGACGGGTTCCCCCGCCGTCAGTACGGAACCCTCGGGGAACCAAGACTTGTTGTCAAGAGGCCCTAATATTTGCGTACCAGGGTTGGAGGCGGAAATCCCTATAGTCTGTCTGCCCCCAGCTGAGGAGGGAGATACATTGGGTAACCCTGTGTTAGATGAGGAGACTCTCAATGTTGTCCATTCTCAACAGGGTACCAATGGTATAAATTTGGGGACAGGTATCCACGCCTCATTTGGTTGTTACATTGTAAGTTGGAATATTGCTGGGATTCGATCAAAAGCAGATAGTCTGGGGTGGTTGGAATTCTTGGATCTTTTTGACATTTTTTGTTTACAGGAAACTTGGTGTACCGATTTTAAAGGCTACAGTGGTTTTAACTCATACCAGCTTCCCGCTATTGGTTCCGTATCAGGAAGAGCCAAGGGGGGTTTACTTGTTTTGATTTCAGTTAAAGCCCCTTTATCAGTCATTAAATATGTACAAGTTGGGGCTTACTCCCAGATTTTATGGCTGCATATAAGAGGAGGTAGGAACATTCTTTTAATCAATTTTTATAATAATCGTTTTATTGACTTCAGGGATCAGCCGGTTAAAGATCTCTCTAAGGCACTGGAAGAGTTCTTCAAGGACTCTAATGAAGTCTTTGATATGATCTTCGCAGGGGATTTTAATATTACCACTTGCCCTTTCTCAGAGGCTAATGTTTGCGGATTGGTGGACGCTCACGAGGACGGGATTCTCCATTTCCAACACAATTATTATGGTGATGCCCTAAATAACTTCCTTGCCTCATATAATATGTATATCATGGATAATGAGAAAAATGCCAAGGGGGATACTTGTCCTACCTTTATAGGACGGGGAACGAATTCTGTAATAGATTTTATTTGCATTTCCCCGGGCCTTGAGGTCTTGCTTACGGCCCCAAAAGTAATAGATATTCAACTGAGCGACCATAACTGCCTGGTAGTAAAGGCTAAGTTGTGGGAAAAGGATGATGTTAGTATCCCGGGCCGCACTATTAATAGTATTGAGGCTGAGCGCCCCAACGGTACCAGACTCAGATGGAAGGGGGATAAGGCAGACATCACGTCTGATTCTATCATAACTAGTTCCCTGGCACATATTACCGCGATCCTTGAACATAATATAGGTACTTCTTGCTCTATTGAGCATTTTATTAGTATTAACGCGGCCATTAACCTAAAACTTACAGGTACCTGCAAACATAAGGAGGATCAACCGCGGGGTTGGTTCAACTCAGCTTGCACCTCGGCCCTGAGGGAGCTGAAATCTGCTCTATCAGTTAAGCCCAGAGATAAGGGACTGGTTATAGATCTAAGAGCCAGATACAACGAAACCCTTAAAAATAGGAAAATGGAACTTCGGCAAGAGGCCTGGGACAACTTGACCAAGGCAGCTGAATTGAATAATTGTTCCTTGTTCTGGAAAACTGTCAATTTCCCATTTCTTAAAGATGACAAAATTCCAGAATTAACTTCCTACGTCATGCAGGCAGAATGGATCTCGCATTTTTCTAAAATTTTCCAGTCAGATGGTGGACCTCAAGTTTCAGGGAATCAATGGCCGCACATTCCATTAAATTTTACGGTACAAGAGGTTTTAGATAGTATACGGGACAGTAAAGGGGGAAAAGCACAAGGCCCAGACGGGGTCCCAATTGATGTGTATAAATTGGTCCCAGAAATATGGGGGCCTCTGCTTACTAATATTTTTAATGCAGCTGTCAGAAATGAGATGCCCCCAACCTGGGAAGAATCCATCTTAATTCCAATATTTAAGAAAGGCAATCGTGGGGAAGCCAAGAATTATCGACCAATCTCCCTGTTGGACTCTTCTGTTAAAGTTATGAGTCGAGTGCTCTTTGTGAGATTGGAGGAATGGGCTGAAGAAAATGGTATCTTAGCCGAGAGCCAGTTTGGCTTTAGGAAGGGTCGGGGAACGATAGAGCAATGTTTAAATTTAGAACTGCTCGTTGGTAAATATACCTTGGCCAAGACTGGCACTATTTACCTCTGCTTTGCGGATCTAAGTAGTGCCTTTGATCTGGTGGACCACGGCATTCTCTGGGAAAAGTTGTTAGAAATGGGGGCCCCAGAGGGCATCGTCTTCTTTTTAGCCCGCCTATACACTAAATTAAGAGCTTGTGTCCGTTTTGGGTCACAAGGTGAATGTACACCCATGTTTAAGATTGGGCGTGGAATACGTCAGGGTTGTGTGCTAGCCCCATTGCTTTTTATACTTTTTATCAATGAGATTGAATTCTTTCTTAAATCTTTGGCAGTGGATGCTCCCAAAATCAATAATGAATATGTCCCCGTGTTACTTTACGCGGATGACGCGGTTTTAATTTCACGTACACCATACGGTCTTCAACAGCTGCTGGATGGTTTTATGCTATTCATTAAAAGCAGAAAGATAGTTTTAAATAAATCCAAAACCTATGTTATGGAATGCGGCCGTAGGATTGGAAAGAAACAGCCCTCCTTTTTTATAGAGGGTCAAAAGGTTCAGGTTGTTGATAACTTTTCTTATTTGGGGGTTACTTTTTCAAACAAAAACATCTGGGCAAATGAACTTAAGAATGTACGGTCTAAAATGGCCAGGAGTGCATTTGGTATTTTCACTATGGCTACCAAATTGGGAGACAGGCGGATAAACGACATGCTGAAAATTTATCAGTCACGGTGTGTCTCAATTGCTCTGTACGGAGCTGGTATATGGGGCTACGCCCCGGCAGGTTCTCTTCAGGTTGAGGAGAACGTATTTTTGAAAAAACTTTTGTGCCTGCCAAGCTCTGTTTCCAATACCTTAGTGCATAATGAATTGGGTATTTACCATCTCTCCGATTTGATTCTCCTTAGACCTTTGCTCCTATGGCGCTCCATTTGGATTAAAGAAGAGACCTCTTTGTGTAGAGCTATCATTTCTGACTGTCTTACTATGGACCACTTTTCAAGGATCCCATGGTTGAAGTACGTTATTGATAACTTTCGGGTGATCTTTAACATCGACATCCTAGTGGATCATCATGGGGCAGATATGTTGTCTAAATTTGATCTTAAGCAGTGTTTTTTACAACAGGCTGCTATTGAGAGACATCAGAACAGCTCCAATCTTTCATCTTATACCTTTTATCATGATTTAAATGAAGTTGTGGGCTTTCAACCATATCTGTCTCAAGTAACTTGGAAGGCACATCGGTTTGTGTTGACCAGATTTAGAATGGGAGTTGTCCACAACCTTGTTGCCTTCCCCTCTTTGAATTTACATCCTGTTGGTCCATGTCCATGTGATAACTCTACTTCCCAAAGCACTGTGCACTTTCTTCTGCTTTGTCAATTGTATAAACATCTCCGGATAGCTTATCTGAAACCCCTGTTTGTAAAATTTGAAGTCAGAACAATACGTGACTGTATGTGTTTACTTTTTAATTTACATCATCCGGTAGTATGTTTTTATACGGCTACTTTTATTCTTAAATCTATTAATGCTAGGAAAAGTATGCTTTTTTAAATGTTTTATCTCGATGAATTTTTCTGCCTCTGTATTATAACAAATTTTGTTTTAATGTGTGCTTTTATGAACTTGTTTAATGTTCGAATAAAGCCTTATGAAATGAAATGAAATGACTTGAGCAATCCAAATTTGCAAGTGTGATTTAGGACATTGGTTAGTACTGGAGCCCATAGTTCGATGTTGGTCTTATACAGACCCATAGGAATTCTGTCTGGGCCATGGGATTTACCAGACGGGCTAAGAGAAATAACATGTATAGCTGGGCTAGAAATTTCAGAACACAGATGGGCTGCTGTACTGTTGTCATACACAGACTTAAAGTGAGAAATTCATCAGTCTGCGGGAATGTGCGTGTTTTAGTCTGGTAGAGAGGTGTCGCTATTCTTTGTTTAGATTAGAGTGTTCCAGACCTAGTTTGAGTTTTTACTTCCACAAGCAGCCACCATACCTTCCCAATGGAGTTTCTTAAGTTTGGCCTTCCTGAGTTGACTAGAATGCTTGTAGGAGGGCTCTGCACTGTAAAATTGAAGTGTTCAGTGTAATCGGCATGTGGGAGTCACTAAGGCCCCTCTCTCATTAGAGCTTCTGAATGCTCTTTTTCTGTGGATCAGGATCACATTAGGTCTTTCAACAGCTGCGGTGTCACCCCAGACCTAAAATAAACAGTGGCCAGGCTTCCTCTTACTTTGCCCCACTTTGTAAAATAGCATTTTCTTGGTGAGTACTGTCCCTCTATCTCTCTACAATACTGGACTTTTTATAGTTTAAAAAATGTTGTAGCAGTGTGGGTACTGGTCTGACTGAATGTAGTCCTTTACCTATGCAGGCATGTGAAACCTGAGATGCCTATGGTGTTTTACATACTGGAGCAATGTGGGTACTGGCTTGGGTAGTGTTTTCAATTATAAGAGCTTGGGCAGTACCCATATTGCCCCACTGTGAACATTACTTTAATCAGACCAGTGCATAAAGATTCACCAAAGGTGGTGAGTGGAGAGGGACTCAGGGCAGCTTTCAGAGTGCCCCTCATGTAAAGCTCTATAGTCAGGCCAACATTCACATTGACCCTGTATTCTAAACACTACAGCTTTGTCAGTTTTCAAAGTCCCCTGGTATGTAATGAGCGATAATCAAGCCAGCTTACATAGCCCCCAGGAACTTAAAACATTATAGATGAGGCAGATTTCACAGTTCCCCATGTAAAACACTTCTGTTTGGGCAATTATCACAGTCGCCCAGAATGTAAAGCACTATAGCTATGTAAGTAGCCACATTGCCCTTGTTCATAAAGCACTGGAGTCGGGGCAGATTTCACAGCCTATATAGCATTATAGCGAGGCCACTTTCCACAAGCCCATCGCATGCACAATCTATAGTTATGCCAGTTTCTCCAGTGCCTCGTCATGTGAAGCACTGTAATCAGGTCCTTTTGCGCAGTTCCCTTCCTCGTACAATAGTGCAGTCAGGCCAGTTTTCACAGTGCCCCAGAAAGGAACGCCTGGTCGCCAGCTCATGTACACAGCGCCGCAGCACATTAAGCACTGACCAGCTTGTACTGTGCTGTGCGATGTAAAGCACTACAGTCAGGCCAGTGTTTACAGTGCCAAGGATGCAAAGTAACATAGACAACCTTTGACAGCAACCGAGTACATAAAGCCCTAAGGTTAGGGCAGTTTTCACAGTCCATAGCAGGTAACACAATATAGTCGGGACAATGTCCTCAATAGACATATGTGAAAAACTATTGTAGGTAAATAAGGTGCATTTGTGGGGTGCCTGATGACTTGCACAATGTCAGCAACACAGACTGAAGAGCGAATCATGCCTCAAGCCAGAGCAGATTGAGCTTGTTGTCACTTTCAGCCTTATTCCTTGCTGGCATTGCTTGAGGAGAGAGGGCATCAACTGGTTTCAGAAAGGTGTATGAGAATATAACGAGAGCAAGTGACACCAATATGTGTGAGGGCAGCCATCACTGCCTTAGAGCTATCAACTTAGACACATTGGGCCCGCTCCACAAATAGCCTCCATGGTGGGATCTCTGCACTGCAGTTTATCATTACCGAGACCCTGCGGCGGCTGACACAGGTAAACGCAGTGGGACAGGGTGGGTGGGAGGGGGAGTCACACAACGGAAGAGGTATAATTAAATAAATAAATAATACCTATTCCATCGTCTGTTGACTCCCCCCTCCAACACCCTGCCCTGCCCACCACGCTTACCTGTGCCGGCCGGTGCTGGTGCTGAGACCCCTCCACGACTGTGGAGCCTTCGCCATGAGTGCGGAGGCTCTTGTGAATTAGGCTCATTTTCTATAGTGTGATGGGGAACAAGGTCAGATGATGGGCGGGGGCCTCAATCCTCATAAACTATAATCATTGACAGGTGATGTAGCTTGAAATAGTCATTCCTACTCCACTTCCCTGAAAAAAAAGACTAAAGCTTCAGAGTATGCTGCTGATGTTCTAGGGAGGTCACAATACCCCAAATTGACACTATCTGTACAGAGCCTCCTTACAAGAGATGGTAACCCACTCGGGGGGGCGGTCCAGCTCACTTTGTCTCTGTCTGTGTGATAGTCGCTCTCAAATGGAATGGCTGCTTGACTCAACACAGTAAATATCCATGAATCATGAATTAAATTTACAATCAATAATGGCTGATAAGAGTTGGTTGATCAATATGTGAATGACAGTAACACCAACCAGTGGCTGAGGAATGGCTGGCTATCTGTCCCTCCCACTCTATGCAGAGTATATGATTTCTGTTAAATAGATAAAGCTATCTATCGATGGACCTAAAAAGTGCTTGCATTTGCCATAGCTATGGTTAGCCTAATGGGGTGCAACTGCTCTTAAATCGTGAATGTTTAAAAGATGATCAAATTGCTTATTTAAATGTGTGTGACGTGTATGGGTCTTATTTGGACTTTGGTGGATGAGGTACTCTGTCACAAATATTGAAACTATTCTGTCAGTGCTTAATTTGAGCCGGTGGTTTCCTTAATTGTCAACACAAGCACTTGTGGCAGTTTTCCACAGGTGGCGGTGTTTGTCTAATTTAGAGATTACCACAACAACAGTTGTTTATTAATGCAATATACATTAAAAACGACTAACACCTGTTACCCGAGCCATTGTTATAGCTTTGGGGGTTTGGAATACTCTGTCCCACTTGTAGGCGTGCAGTGGTTAGTAGTTGTGTTGGTACTGTCATTAGCAATGCTGGCAGGGGCTATGGGTGGTGCAAGCTGCAATGGCCTGCTATAGAAGGGCTTGGCACACATCTTTTAACAAATGAAGTTCTGTTTCCTGTCCGTTGTATTACAAGTGCGTTGCAGCCTATGGCACTTGTAACATGGCTGCCACACTTTGGGGCATATCAACAAGAGCTTTATCTCTGCTTTTTTGGCTTTACAAGCCAAAAAAGCAGAGATAAAATTAGCGCCCTATCAACAACAGGGTGCTAACACGCAAATTTGCATGTTAGCACCCTTTTACTCTACGCTTCCCCTTGCATCTCTAATGAGATGCAAAGGGGGCGTTCCAGAGTAAAATAATAGGAGAAATGTCGCTAAGCGACATTTCTCCTATTATCAAGAATGTCGCTAGCCCTGTTAGAGACAAAAAAGCAGCGCTAACCGCGGTTAACGCTGCTTTTTTACGTCTGCTAATTTTCAGACTTAGCCATGATATCCTATGGAAGGAGGATATCATGGCTAAGTTTGCTTGTCCCTATCAACAAGGTAACGTGTGATTATCGCTGGGTTTCCAGCGATAATCTCACGTTAGCCTGTTAGCGTGTAGATTTTTATCTCTATTGAGATAAGCGTTGCTAATAGCACGCTATCTCAGCGATAAAAATTCACGCTAGCCGGCGATAATTATCCTCACGCTAAGAGCGCTGAGCGATAATTATCGCCGGTTGTTGTTGATATGCCCCTTTGAACGGGTGGGGTATTCAACGTCCCAATCTGTAAATATGGCCCAAAGTGTAGAAATCTGCCACCAATTTCTTTGAAATTAGGGCCTTTGTGTCTGGCGTGTGGTTGATGGGTCTTGCGAAAATTCAGTGTCTTCTGCATGCGCTTAAAATTCTAATCTCCCGACTGCTGTCTGTGGAACATTCAGACAACTATCAGTTTCAATCCTAAAACGCAATGAGAATACATTTGGACTTTTTTGTTCCTCTTGAATGCTTTAGCACAGCTCAAGCGAGGATATACAATGGTACTTAATGTTATTTGTTACAATAATTAACATTTAATCTGAGAGAACAAAACTGAAAAAGGGAAGTCAACTGAATCAAATTGAAAGCTCTTCGTTTACATATCTCATTTTGTCCCAGATAAATATGCATATATTCATGTATTCTGCACTTCTCCTTTGTAATAGGACTCGGGCACGCCGCCAAAACAATCCCAGGCTGAATTTGAACAGAAACCGACCCACCCTTCTGACCTACCATGAGTGCCTTCATAATTTAAGCTTTTCTGCTTTGTTACTTTCTAGCACCGGGCAATGCAGTCAAAATGAAGAAACAACGCGCATTGTTATTCATATCTTTGGAAATGCAGGATAGAGTGAGAAAACTGCAAGTGTGCACTGATCAAAGGCAGGGTTGGACTCGCCTGTAGGGCAATCAGTAGTGCCCGATTGGTTTGTCTGACTGACCTGTGTGTGGGCGGTTTTTTCCCGGTTTGTAGGCCTGTTTTATGGTCTGCTGCGCCGGTTTTACTGTTGATTTATTTCCCTCATTTTAAAACAAACATTGCCTGCAGCAAACTCAAATCCATGCAGTATTGCATACCTTGCAAAACACTCAGACATTGTTTCTGTAACTGCCACCATGTGCCACTTTTTCAGCTATCTAATTCACTAATGGGAGCCACTTTAATTTTTGTGACTGGGCCTAGTTTTTATCGTGGTCTGACCCCGATCAAAGGCCTCACATCGCTTGTTGTATATTTGATGAAATTAGCAGGATATGATTACTCTCAGGGCCGGATTGGCCGTAGCGGCACCAGGCATTTTGTGCCCGTGGGGGTCGGTCTTGTCACTCAGGCCATTTTTGCAGCAGTGCTGCAATATCGGTCCCCTGTAACAAAAGCAGGAGTGGAACTTCTTGCTAGCACCCCCCCACCCACTCCCAGGGTCGGTCAAGCAGCAATCTGCCAGGGCTGGTTGCTGTTCACCGTCCGGCCCTGATTACTCTTAAAGCAAACACACATGGCAGGTAAAATTACATGCAGTGAAAATTATTTATTCCGAGTGACTGAAAAAGTCCCCTTTAAAGTTTTATCAAAAGTAGTTCCCTTTTCTAGTCCTAACCTAGCTCTGCAACAGTATTGCAATAGTGCTTAAGAAATAACAAAGTAATTCTTGTGTGGTTCATTAAAGTACCTATGCGTTTCTTGCTCTCATTCCCTCTCCATCATTGATGCTGGTTGGGAAACGAGGAAAAAGTTGGTGTTTCAATTTACCTATCTATACACATCCATTAATAATTGTTCATTGTCTTCTGCTCAAGATGGCAACCAAAGGATTCCTATTTTAAATTTAGTATACAGTTTGAGTGTGTTTTTCTCTGGAAGAAATGTGCCATTGCTAAAAATCTGGCATGAAATCTAATGGTCTTATTTTAAAGTGTAGCTTCCCCGCCAACAAACCACAGTTGGGGCAGTGGCAGCACCTGAGCTGTGCATCGTAGAGGCCATTTTACTCCTTCAATGGATCCCATGTTGGGGCAGCAGAAGCAGCATTGGGGTAAAAAAATCTGTGGGGACATGTCCCTCCAGCTGGCGTGCCAACAACTGTCCAAAGGACCACAGATCACATCCATTCCACAGGATCAGTGCAGAGCAGTTGATAATACAGCTACTGTCACAGTCACATATTCATCAACAGCAGAAGCAAACTATAAGAGTGAAAGTGTATTGGATGACCAACTGCAAGCAAGTTTCACCCCACCAATTACTCCGACCCCTAGTGGGCCTCCAGCTCCAGAAAAGCAAATCACAGTGAGAGAGCTACCCAAGTTCATCCAAGTCCAAACCTAATGTGGCCACTGGCAACGACACAGAAGTGTGGAGAAATACCATCCCCCACAATTAAAATACCATTGACTGCCAGGAGGGAAAGCATAACAAATCAAGAATCGGGCAATCTTTCGGATCATTTCCTTTCTACAATTGAGGCCAAAATAAATTAGACATTGGGACAAACTCCAATTCTGGTAAGGGACCATGCAGATAGGGTCAAAAGTCCAGTTCAGGGCTCAAGGCCTTCAGCCACCAGCCCCTCGCTGGCCTCCATAAGTGCCTCACGGGGCAAAATCATCAGAGCACTGCTAAGGCAATCAAACAAGATGTCACTTCAGATTGACCTGATACAATCACCGGCAACCTACCGGGCTGAACTTGGGACCAAACTATGTAGCCCGGAGGACGAAATGAGGGCAACAAAAAGAAAAAACCTTTCCAATTCTCCACTATTTTAGACAAGCTAAGCATTCTTCCTGAGATATTAGGCACCTTAGTCGACACTGCAAGGGGTAATGAATTAGGGCTGAGCCAATGAATCAGGAAGTAATCCTTAATACACTTGAGTCACCTACCCCATCTAATCGTACATCTGGCCTCGCTGAGGCAACAGCATCTACCGAACACTCTTCAGAAAAAGAGTATACGCGAAGCTGAGCAACCTTCATACCCTCAGTCATCACAGATCAGCAAGAGGCTTCAGTGAACTTGGTTGCAACTCGTCCCGCAAATAGCTACTACCCTATCTAAGAGAGTGATAAAAGAGACTAAAGAAGCAAACTAAAAAGAAACAAGGTTTATCAAAATGGAATTTGGCGATGCTCCCATGCACAAGAGGGACTCAATCCAACAAACCCTTTCCTCATATTTGTGCAACCACCAAAGTTAACCAATCTGCCCCTAGTGGGACGGGCCAAAATAGTAAACACCACCACAATACAACAAAATGGGCCCACTGAGAAGTGTTCCACCACAGAGGTTCCACAATTGGACACATAAAGGGTACTAATTCCATCACCACCAACCACAGACCAACATGTGGACGAAGCTGGTGGGCTGTGGTCTGATGCTGCGATTCCAGGAGTGGCGGTGGTCAACCTATGCCGAGTTCAGGAGATGAGAGACGTGTTGTGGACATGGGAACTCAGTTGGACAGCAATTGTCTAGACGTAACAACTAGACTTCAACATGGGTGGCGAGAACAGGGTACCTTCAATGAACCCTAATTTGTCGTACCTCCATCGAATAGCATAGGGCAAGCACTAGTACATATTAGACATCTAGTGCCTTCTAACCTACCAGAGCGTGAGGTGAAATGTTGTGACGGCTTGGAACTGGTCTTCATGCCTCGCGACTGTCCTAAAGGCCACCATAATGCGCCAACAGAGGAAACCTGCAGTTATTTGGACATATTTCCTCACTGAAACACCTTACCTCAGAAGACTTTGCATGGATGAGCTTTGATCCCCCAACTGCAGGCTCTAACGGAGAAGTCACCACTACAGTGTGGAAGGGAGAGGGCCACAGAGATGCCATTTGGGAGGAAAAAACTAATTTTCTGAATAGAGGACTTAACTTCAAAAGACTTTACAATTGAAATACCCATACCCTCTACTACAGGAGCCCCCAAGACAAGCAACTACGAGCGTACTAAGGGGCATGGCAGAGGGAATATGCAACATGGGTACTGCAGTAGACAAGGAAGCATCCTCCCTAACAATACTATGTACACACAACTAGAGGGAGGTCCACTGCAACAGATCAAGAAGCATACATCGTGAGTGAGGGTGGCAAGAGAAGCCCGTAATCGTGAGACCGGGATATAAACCATAGCCCTGTGACGGACTATCCACACCAGCTCCTGAGAACAAACTTCACATCTAGCATTATAATAGCATCATGGAATGAGGCCGTCCCTAAAAGCACCAAGCAAGCAACGGCCTATCTGGAGATAAATTATATCCTGTACCTTCAGGAGATCTGGCCCCTTTTCATGACAGTTTTGCCAAGTTTCTATGAAATCTTTAAGCCTGTGCTTCAACTTAGCCCCTTTGAGCACCCCTCAGGAGGGTCTATATATCTTGCTCAAACATACAAGTAGGCTGGAGGCCACTTCATTCACCTCGGTTCGACAGGGGACAGGCAGTCTCCATCACAGGCAGGAAAATTAACTAAAGACCAATTGGCTTGAAATTCATCAATTGCTATTGCAACTCTCCTAAAAAAGCCAAGACTAGTATGGTAGAAGACCTGCATGACAGCCTGGTGGCTCTCTTCTTGGACTACCTATGACACGAAATCTTGCTTGTAGGGGACTTCAATAAGCATGGTTTTGGGAATACAACTGAAACCTTCACTCAGTCTAAAAGGGGAATACTATGCAAGACTTCGTGTCAACCCGCAAACTGACTTCGGCTCAACAGCAGCCGGAGGGACAAGGATGGCAGTGGCCATTTCCCCCAGCTTGCAGAGGAATCTTGTTGATTGATTGTCTTTTTATCAGAACATTTAGTAGGACAGCCTGCACATTTTGAAATAGATAACAGAAGAGAAAGCGACCACAACCCACTAAGGTTCACACTGATTTAACATCTCACATAGCAGACAGAAGCAATCAAGTGGGCTCCTCAACTGGGGAGGAACTTCTGAACCTAGTGAGGAGAATCAGGTGGAGAGCGGAATGCACTCTAATGGTCACTGCCTGGCTACAAATGCTGGATGCCAAGTTCATCATAGCATGTTCAGGACTCGTGCACCAGGGGTGGGTCAACCTCATAGAAGACCTAAGAGTTCATCAGGTAGGCCATGGGTGCAAGTCGATATGTCCAAGGAATGGCAAGCAATGGAGGCCTCAAACATATCATAATAAAGCTATCGTTTCCACAAGGAGAGCTTGCCGCAAAGCCCAGCGAGCACAGAAAAAACAAAAGCCTACCACACGGTCAGCCACGGCAGTAACACATACGAGAAAGCAATATAGAAAAACAGTATGGGAGCAGAAGAACGAAATGAACCAAATGGAATGGTTAACCATCTTCCAGATGCTTAAAGATCAAAACCAGGCGCGCTTCTGTGATCACATCAGCAAACTAAAAAACAGTAAAGCAACAAGGGAAAACGGAGTGCCGGAAGCGGCATGGGTAAGGCACGTGATGGATCTATACTCGGACTGGTCCTCTGCCCCCCAACATTCTGGACCACCTGCATTAGCTGATTTCAATCAAGACCCTACTCCAGAACTAACAAACACTGACACGGTCGAGATTATGATCATGCACATGAATAATGAATGCCTTCAAGCTAGTATATTTAAATGCGCTCCGGAAAAGTGGTCCAGGTTGCTACCGCTTTTCAATTCTGCCTTTTTAACTGAAACAGACCTTGAATTATGGAAAGGGTCTATTCTGTACCCTATATATAAGGGGGACCAGACCAAAGTCTCAGACTACCACCTAATAGCACTCTTGGACTTGGAGGCTAAAGCTAACACCTGTGTTTTCTTGGAAGAACTAGAGGCCTGGGTGCTTGATTACGAAGTGCTACCATTTTCCAATCAAGCTTTCAGGCTGCGGCGTCCACAGTGGATAACATCATAGCACTGTCCTTCCTGAGACATCAAGCTATACAAAGCAATCAGCTATCACTCTTCTGTTGTTTCATAGACTATAGTGCGGCATTAAATAGGGTTGACCGAGCAACCCTATGGAGAAAGCCTGAATTTTGGGGTGTACCCCCAAAGCTGCTAAGAGCAATTACCTCATTATATAGAGGGACATGGATCCACATGAAAACTGGAGCCTGTACAGTCACACAGAAAATCTATACCAACCGCGGTGTGAATCAGGGTTATGTTCTGGCTCCCCTGCTTTTTCATTTATATACCACCACCCTGGGGAAGTTCATGAAGACCGGCTGCCTAGTATCTCCCAAGCTAGGGACCACCAAACTGCACATTATCCAATAAGCGAATGATATCATGATTATGGATCACACCAAAGCAGGTATTCAACAAGCTCTAATCGCTCTGAACACCTGTAATGCGGATAATCATCTCCTGGTAAACTAAGACAAGACAAAGGTTCCTATCTTTGGAAGATACCGGAACAAAAAGCACCTAACCTGACACCTTTATACCACCTATAGAAAATATTTCAAAAGTCAAGATACATGCACTGGTCAAGACTATGACTGGAATGTCTAGACTGTAAGGCCTCCCTGCTAAAATGTTACATCAGGGCAACAAAGACTTCCACTAACTCAATAAAGGCCCATCTGAAATTTATTTTCAAGACTCCAGGCAATCCGTGATCTAATAAATGAAAGGTTGCTATTGCATCCAAATAGAGGAATCAACCCTACGAACTGGGGATGTGTCATATACAGCCTGGAAAAAGCAATAAACAGGCAACTGAGGGAATTCTCAAGACCATAGGTTACTAGACAACTTAGCTCTTTTTCAGACCTTGAACAACTCCTACTTGGTGAAGAAGCCAAAACCATACCTCCTGGAAGCCATAAATGTGCAAATACATAGGAAGATCTTGTCTATATGACTTTTAGCTCTACCCATAAGAGACTTCAACCGAGCTTGGGTTGGCCATTGTGTAACAGGGGAATGTAGGCTCTGCAGCTACAGATATGAATCGTGGCTGCAATTGTTATGTTGCTGCCTTAAATTAGACGCATAATGGAGATCACTGCTCAAGCCGACAGTTCTCGCACACAGGGTGTGCACCTGCCAGGAAGCATCCTCATTATGTTTTACACATTCTACACCAGAGGCCCTGGCGAGATGTGCAAAATTCGTAGATTAACTCAGGTTTCAGCTTTACCCGCCAACCGTAGCTACGCCCTGCCAAAAGTCCAGTGACTGATAGCTCACTATTTCAATTGTGCTGGACTGGACTGCCAGCTTGGGGCCAACAAAGTAATCTAAATAGGGAATGGGACAGTGCACAGTATTTTTAATCAAGATCTTGGTGGGCAAAAGTGGTTCGTACATAATAAATCCACCCAGGGATCTAATCTGTCAACAAGAACAATGGTGGGATGGGCAGCCATTTTAGCCTTTTAAATTGGTTCTTAATTGTTAGAAATGGGGTTTCTGGTTGGCTAGGGCTTGTGCCTAAGCCAGGAAGAAACCACCACTCTAGTCAGGTAAGGGAGTTACACACTGAAGATAACCCCTGCTGACCCCCTTGGTAGCTTGCCACGATCAGTAAGGCTGATGTTAATATGTAAAGTGTTTGCACCCCACACACTCAGCAATGCACCAATGACCCCCTAGACACACCACAAAGGATACTCCACACGAAGGTATGTAAACAAAATATATATCCTTTATGTTACTTTGAAAATGCAGTAGTTCCACAAATCACATTAGCAAGGATATGTTCATCGTGCTGAAGGCCAGAGATGCAACAACTTTCAGGGGTCACCTAGGTGAGGGCAAGCTCTTGGTCTTAAGGAGCCACAATGCAGTCACTGTCCTGAATTCCTCAAACAAAAGAAAGAGATCTGAGGTTCCAGTAATCACATCAGCGAAGAAAACATGCCCCCCTAAGATACCTGGCTCTAGTAATGATTTCGTCAAGTCTCACAGGCCCCCATATGATGTCCCGGTGTCAGGAACTTATCAAAGCAATTAAGACATGCCCCCTCACAACATTGAAAAGAAGTATGCCCCCAACAAGTGTCAAAGTATTAAAAATAAAGGGGGTCGAGACTCAGACTGCTGAGCGGAGCGTTACCTGTGCCTCAGGTGCGCACCTCCAGTCCTCCTTGTGCCCCGGCGGCAGGGGTGGTTGTGGCAATCCACACTCCTCCCACTCGCAACCCCCGGTGCCCACGTGGTCACTCCGACGGCGAGGAAACCGGAATCTGGCCTGCAGATCGTAGGAGACACACCGGCCCAAGGATCCCTCGATCCTGGGACAGGGCGGTGCAGGTCTCTTGTGGCAACCAGTCGCGGTTGGCAGTGGGGGAGCATGGCACCTCCTTCTGGCACGGAGCACGTCCCCGTGACCCGGTGGCTCGGCTTGGCTTCCTGCTGGGCGGAGCTGGGTCAATCGCAGCTCCTTGATGCTGGGGGACTTCTGTTTCCAGGCAACGCCTTGCTGCAGCGTTGACTGTTCATTCTTCAGGGGAGCTTTGGCTTCAGACTCAGGTTGAAGGTTGTGTTTGGGTCAGATTTCCTCCAGACGGCCTCTTCCTCAGAATGGGAGCGCAACCATGTCCCCAGTGCCTCCAAACCTCATGGAGGTACACGGTCACGGAACGCTGCACAGATGCACACACAGTGCTGGTTGGCAACAGAACTTAGAAACTTTGATGTCCCTGAGTTTCCTACAACAGGAGGCCAGCACGCACAGGCCCTTGGAGACTCTTCTCAAGCAGGGGGTGGACACAGCACACAGCAAAGTCCCTTGCCTTTCCTTGGCAGACTAAGCTACTGCAGGACAACCCCAGACAGCACACAGCAAATGGACAGCACTTCGCCTTCAGTCTCTCCAGCTCTTCTCCTTGGCAAAGGTTCCTCTTGATTCATTAAATAGTCTAATTTACTGGGGGTTAAGGGCACATACTTATACCCCAACATGTCTTTGATATCTTTGTAGCAAGGGTCTCTGAACCCAGTCCAAACTGGTGCAGCATGGCCACAGGGGGTGGAGACCGCATTGTGCAAGGTAGACAGGCTCCATTCTGGTGTAAGGTAAATCTTCTCCCACCACTCTATATGCAGCCAGGGTATTTCAGCTCAGGGCTGGGTCATCCAGGAAGGGCCAGGCACAACCCCCCGAGGCTGTCACACTGAAATCAGACAGTCATTCCACAAACAGGCAGAGGCACAGAGGATAGTTGGACAAGAAAATAGCCACTTTCTGAAAGTGCTATTTTCAAACACACAATTTAAGAACCATCTTTACTGAAAGATGTGTTATTAAATTCTGAGTTCAGGGATACCAAACTCCGCTTTCCATCTTATCCCTATGGGAAGATATTCTTGCAAAATGATACACAGTATCCCCCATTCTGTCCTATGGGGCAAGATAGCCGTTCAATAGTGAAAAACAAAATTGGCAGTATTTCGCTATCAGGACATGTACACACACCAGTACATGTCCTACCTTTCACATACACTGCATCCTGCCCAGGGGGGTACCTTGGGCCTACCATAGGGGTGTTCTATGTGTACTAAAAGGGAAGGGTAGGGCCTGGCAAGTGGGTGCACTTGCCAAGTTGACATGGCAGTTAACAAACGGCGCACAGGCACCGCGGTGGCAGGCCTGAGACATCTTTTCAAAGCTACTCAGGTGGGTGGCACCATCAGTGCTTCAGGCCCACTTGATTCACCCGCCCTGGCGCATTAGTTGCACTTTACTAGGGACGTATTGGTAAAACAAATATGCCAATCAGGGAGAACAAATCACCATACCAATTTATACAGGGAGCACTTGCACTGTGACACTGATCAGCAGTGGGAAAGTGCCCAAAGCATCTAAGCCAGCAAAAACTAAATCCAGCACAGCATCAAAAACACAGGCGGTAGAGGCAAAAAAGTCAAGGGAAACCACGCCAAGGATGCCAGGTCTAACATTAATAATTCCTTGAATTGTATTAATGCTCTCAATATTAAGTCTCCCCAGAGTGTGTAGAGATAAAAAGATCCGCCTTCAGAAAAAAGTCCCCTATTTCAGTTGAACAATGCATGTACACACTTTAATATTGCGATGACACAGATCAGTAAACTGAAGCTGTCTCACATGGAAGGAAAATGGGGCAGCACCAAGTCTAGTGTTTTTATTGCACATTTTCCTGCTTTTTGCACACAGTTGTTTTATTGACCAAACAATAAAGTTGACTACTGATACTACCCATTCTCATTGTGCCCTCTTTGCTGGCAGTAGTAAATGCGGCCTCACTGGTCCTCCTTTGTGGTGAACACAGAGCAGGATGCTGGGAGGTCTGAGAGACTGTGCTTCGGACGTTGGGAAAGTGGTCACAGCCAAGCTGCCCAAGTAGATTATAGATGGTACCCAAAAAGTACAACGTTGTTCCAAGGAATATTATGACAATGTTTGATCTGCCCTGAGGGGCACGCACTACCAACTGTCAATTAGTCAAATTACCCTCCTGCCTAGAGATGGAAGTTACTCCAAGAAGAAGTCTTGCTTTAAGGCTTATTTTCATACCACTGCTAGGTCTGCTACGGATGAGGTGCTGGGCACAGTGACAGGTTCCGATGTGGAGCCTGAAGGGCTCAATATGTTTAGAAAATCTGATGGTCAGTCCAAGCATGTCCCTACATTTGAGTCGGAGTCTAATATTAATATGTTTTCTTTCATTTTATAAGAGCTGCAGGACCTCATGCTGAATAAAGGTGTGCAAAATTGGCGGTATTTATATTTGCGGAATTACGCGAAAACTTGGGAAAATATGCTACATTACATGAAAAGCAAAACATACAATTGTTGCTATATTTTAGAGAGATACAAGTCTTCACGTCCCTTTTGGACACAAGGATGGCTTCTTGAAACAGAAACAGTGCAAAAACACAGAAGTCCTGGAAACAGCAGCCACTCGTGTCCTGGCGATTTCATTGTTCTCGTGCAGTTGCGCTAAATATTTGCCACGAAGAGCATATAATTACATGACACAAAAACTGAGGAGCAATTATTTAAATTTGACAGCACCATCTTTTAATACATTTTTGAGGAGCATTCGGGGACCTGATGGCCTTCAAGGCTCCTGTCATTTTAAACGGCTTGCCTTTATTCAAGTCAGAAAATGTACCTCGTGCCACTTTTTTGTGCTGATTTTTACCCACAAAATACCTATGCGTGTTAAAAGTTAACACAAGGTTAAGGCTGGGTGTACTGGGCGTAGTGAGGCTACGCGGAGCATCACGGAGTGGGGGCAAATCTACGCCCACCAGCACACTCCGCGTAGCCCCACTACGCGCCACCCACCTCCCTCCCGCTTTTAAAATACATTAAGAATAATGTTAAACTTTTTAAAAACAAGGTTTAAGTAAATTAAATAGCTTACCTGAGCTGCTGAGTCCCGGGGCTCCCTCTTCCTTCTCTCGCCGACTTCTTCCTTACAAATGCGCATGCGCGGCCGTCCGCACATGCGCATTTGTCGCCACAACATTTTGTGCAATTATGTGAAACAATTTGCTCAAATTCAGCACATATCAACTCTATAGTTATCTCATTGTCTTCTGCCACATATACACAAAGCATTATGTCTGATACACATTCTTTAGAATCATTTTAATTGCATACATTTTGTTCTTTTTGCCACTGCTAAAAACAAATAAAAAAAGTTATATGTTTCTGTCCTTAAATTACCTGGTAAAGGCAGAACACATTTACGTCAGTGTTTTTCTTTGCAGTCCAAGGTAGCTTCTTAAGATATAGGAAATAACATCTCTTTCCGTGTTGTTTCTGTTATAGCTTTCTCATATATTACTGTTTTCTTTCCAAAGGTAAATCTTGTGCAATGTAGTCGATGCCTTTTAGGAACTTTATTATGTATGGCCCCCTTAGGACAATTGTCATGGATATATATATATATCTATATTCACTGAAAAAAACAAAGGTTTCAGGGGCGTTATAGTTAGGAATTGGCATTTAAAAAACCTTAGAAATTCACTGAAAAAAACATAGGTTTCAGGGGTGTTATAGTTAGCTGGACATTTCCCTCGTACAAAACCCTAGAAATTCCCCTGTTATAGTTAGTTCAACTAACTATAACTCGCGCCCCCGCAATGCACTGCTGATGACGTCACATATTACATCACTCATGACATGGTCAGTGACATCACTGAACTTTTAAACTGCACGTATTGTAGAATGTTCTAAAAAGTATGTTGATAGAATACGTTGCACTTCTGACTTCTATGTGTTGTTGAATATTTAAAAAAACGGTTCATATGGAAAATTAAAAAGAAACCAATAGAGAAGTTTTGAAACCTAAAAGAATCAAGTAACTATTCTAATTTATTCTTTACATGTATTTATGTGTGCAGCAACAAAATTATAGACACAACAGCACTAGGAAGAGGAAGAAGCTGGGAGTGGGGGGAGGGGGGGAGATGGGCAGAATGGCACACATGCACAATTAAGTACAACACACATATAGACTAACATATAGACTAACAATGGCCAAAATGAAACACACCAACAAGGAGCACAAGTCACACAACCTGCCAACATCACACCACTGAACGAGCATAGAAGTGAAAACCACGCTGCATTCATACAGGATGTGTACAAAGGCCAGTCGTTGGTGTTGTGGGATGTCTGCGACCATGGTCATCATGGATGAGATGCCCAGCATGTGGCACATGGTCGAGTTCACTGTGTGTTATGTTGCCAAAAGTTGGTGCAAACTGCAGATATCACCAGTATTCCAGCGATAAGTGCCCCAAACTTTAACACCATGGTGGACTCCATCAAATGGTTATCAAAATAAAGGGGGAAGGAGAGGTTGATGGTTAGGTTCACCCTCCAGCAGTATATGTATCACAAAACAACCTGAACTAGTCAAGTAAAAGAACCTAACCTTAGGGGGAAGGAAGGTATCAGAAGCCAAATAGGTTCTAAAATACCAAATGTAGAAAAAGGAAAAGATTGTCCTTTTCTTGAGTCCCCTCACTCACCAGGGTTTCCCCACGGTGACATGCTTCATCATTGGGGTCTCTACGTCTAAGCTAATCATATAAAGAAACAACCACGAGGCACGTCATAGACTGAAGTGATTGGCCACTTGGGTGTAGTGTGCTCACAAAAAACTTTTTATAGATAAAAGTACCCACTAACAACATTTTTTTCGAAATAATATGTATTTTATTATATCCCACAGAAGTTTCCTGACGTACAAAACGTATGTATTATAAGTTACGCATGCCTCACTGTTGCAGCGTTTTTTCATTTTACACCACATCAAGGTTGACTAGGAGTGGCACTGTCACACTGGGCTGGTCCCAGTGTTGTCCTGACGAAGAGCTGGGGAAGCTCGAAACTAGTTGACAATACAATATGCTAGGTACACCTATTTCATTATAACTAGGGACCTTAGTATATCACCCCATTTTTAATTTCTTCAGCTTAGAGCATTAATAAAGTCTATTTTGGCCCACTAGCTGATTAATTTTAATTTCACAAATCCACTCCACTTTCACTTGCACTACACATAGTCTGATTTTCCAGTGCTCCTACGTAATCCGCAAGTCGCAGCACGCCTCAGTCCGTAGAGGACTGGGAGGACCCCAATGATGAAGCATGTCACCGTGGGGAAACCCTGGTGAGTGAGGGGACTCAAGAAAAGGACAATCTTTTCCTTTTTCTACATTTGGTATTTTAGAACCTATTTGGCTTTTTACTGGACTCCATCAAATAACAGTAATAAGAACAAGAAAGAGTCACACAGCAGTTAAGAGAGCAACCAAAAACATTATTAATTTTTTTTTCAAACTTTATTTTTTATAATAATAAATATATAAACGATAAACTATTTTCAAACTTTATTTTTTTATTAACATAAATATAAACAATAAACTAATAAACAAAATGTAACAACAATAATACAAAACAACAAGGCGGAACACTCCTGTGGGAACCACGGATGTCGGCGACAGACCTGGAAAATCAGAAAGATTGTTAAAAAAAACCAACATGGTATTCTCAACAAAATACCACAAGAAACAAATCACAGATATATAAAATGCATACAGCTAACAAAATTTTATAAGTTTAACTTACAAAAACTGTAAATGTTGCCGCTTTAAAATATTTACCGAATCTGAGGAAAAGTTTTTGCAGAAGGCACCACACCCACAACGTTTTTCTTCAGTGGTGAAGAAATGTTTAACTTTTTCCAAGGGACAAACAAAGACCAATGCCACGTTCTTCATTCGCAAGATTTGCCAAAGAGTTCTGTTACGAGGGGATCCTAACAAAAAATGCTCGTGCGGCACAGCAAGTATAATAAAACACCTAAGGACCCTTCATCCAAACAATCTTGCACGAGAAGAATGCAAACAGATGAGAAACACTCCTGTTCTGTATCTGTAAAAAAGAATCACAAATAAATATATATTAATAACTTTCAAATTTATACTATTCCATTACTGTACAAACACATTTTATATAAAAACTGACTAAGAAACTATAGCCCTGAACCACAAGTGTGACGATCGTTAAAACACTACATGCATAGTGCATACTACTTTGAAGCAGTTCATGCCCTAAAGCCTACCTCACTAAAAGACTACATGCTAACTGACTAAATGATTACAGTACTATAAGGAGACACACTGGGTGAGTGACAGGGTGTTTGCTAGAAGAGTATGAATACTAACTAGGAAATTGAAGGTGTGAAACACAACTGCGTAGGTGATTAGAGGACTGCATCCATACTGCATAGGCATTTAAAGCAGTCCATGTGCTAAGGCCTGGCTCACTGCATGACTACTTGGGTACTAACTGAATGATTAGAGTACAGCAAGGAGAGTGCTAGGCTTTTCGCACATGGAATGGATTAGTACTTGGTACTGAATGGGTCACTATAAGAGTGCAAAGACAGTGACAAGTGCTGGACTGTATGGATACTGACTAGGAAATTGAGAGTGTGAAAGACAAGTGTCTAGGTGGTTAGAAGACTGCATGCATAGTGCATAGGGGTTTGAAGCAGTCCATGTGCTAAGGCCTGGCTCAGTGTATGAATACTTAGGCAGTGACTGAATCATTAGAGTACTGCAAAGATAGTATCTTGGTGAATTTATAAGTGTTTGGGTTTTAGCACAGTGAATGGATTAGTAAATGGTGCTGAATGGGTCACTAGAGGACTGCAAAGGGAGTGACAGGGTATTTCCTGGAAGTGTATGGATACTGACTAGGGAAATGAAGGTGAGAAAGACAATTGTGTAGGTGGTTAGAGGACTGCATGCATAGTGGATAAGGGTTTGAAGCAGTCCATATACTAAGGCCTGGGTCACTGGATGAGTACTTGGGTACTAACTGAATGATTAGAGTACTGCAAGGAGAGTGCCTGGGTGAATTTATTAGGGTTTGGCGCAGTGAATGGATTAGTACATGATGCTGAATGGGTCACTAGAGGAGTGCAAATGGAGTGACAGGGTGTTTGCTGGAAGTGAACGGATACCGACTGGGGAATTGAAGGTGTGAAAGACAAGTGTGTAGGTGCTTAGAGGACTGCATGCATAGTGGATAGGGGTTTGAAGAAGTCCATGTGCTAAGACCTGGCTCAGTGCATGAATACTTAGGCAGTGACTGAATCATTAGAGTACTGGAAAGAGAGTGTCTTGGTGAATTTATAAGTGTTTGGGTTTTGGCACAGTGAATGGATTAGTACATGCTATTGAATGGGTCTCTAGAGGACTGCAAAGGAAGTGACAGGATGTTTCCTGGAAGTGTATGGATACTGACTAGGGAATTGAAGGTGTAAAAGACAAGTGTATAGTATGTTAGAACACTACATGCATAGTGCATAGACATTTGAAGCAGTCTATTTGGTACCTAGAAACTGACTAAATAATCAGACTACTTCTAGGACAGTGCTTAGGTAAAACTTTTACATTTTCAGTTCTGCCACAGTGAACAGAATAGTACATGGTACTGCACCTTAGTGTCAAACCCTGACTCATTTTATCAATGCATAAGCAAAGACTAGCTTCTAATGCTACTAAAACTTGACAACGTGAGAGGTTTTAAATTAGTTATCTGTCAGCAAATACACAATGTTACCAAATGCTTCTCTCACAGTGGTTCTCAAATGCACACAGACTCACAGTGTGATTCTAGACAACAACCACTATACCTAGGAGTTTACCAAAACTCATTCACTACAGTGCAAGTGGTAAGGGAACTGCACACAATCTACATATTTCACAACTGCAATTTACTGTCAATGCCTGACTCATATAATGAAAGCATAAGCCTTAACTGTCTTCTAATGCTACTAAAACTTGACAACATGACATGTTTTACCACCCCTATCTGTCAGCAAATACACGATGTTACCAAACACTTCTCTCACAGTGGTTCCCAAATGCACACAGACTCACAGTGTGATTCTAGACAAACAACACTATCCCTAGGAGTTTACCAAAACTCATTCACTACAGTGGAAGTGGTAAAGGAACTGCACACAATCTACATATTTCACGACTACACTTTAATGTCAATGCCTGACTAATTTAATCAACGCAAAAGCAAAGACTGGCTTCTAATGCTACTAAAACTTAACAATATGACAGGTTTTAAAACAGTTATCTGTCAGCAAATACACGATGTTACCAAATGCTTCTCTCACAATCCTTACCCAAATGCACACAGACTCACAGTGTGATTTTTGACAATCAACACTATCCTAGGACTTTACCAAAACTCATTCACTACTGTGGAAGGGGTAAGGGGACTGCACACAATCTACATATTTAAGTACAGCACATCAGTATCAAAGCATGACTCATTTAATCAACATATAAGCAAAGACTGGATTCTAATGCTACTAAAACTTCACAACATGACAGATTTTAAAACAGTTATCTGTCAGCAAATACATAATGTTACCAAATGATTCTCTCACACTGATTCCAAATACACACTAACTCACAGTGTGATTCTAGACAAGCACCACTATCCCTATGAGTTTACCAATACTTATTCACTACAGTGCAAGTGGTAAGGGAACTGCACACAATCTACATATTTCACGACTGCAATTTACTGTCAATGCCTGACTCATTTAATGAAAGCATAAGCCATAACTGTCTTCTAATGCTACTAAAACTTGACAACCTGGCTGGTTTTAAAACAGTTATCTGTCAGCAAATACACGATGTTACCAAATGCTTCTCTCACAATCCTTACCCAAATGCACACAGACTCACAGTGTGATTTTAGACAATCAACACTATCCTAGGACTTTACCAAAACTCATTCACTAGTCTGGAAGAGTTAATGGTACTGAACACAATCTACATATTTAAGTACAGCACATCAGTGTCAAAGCATGACTCATTTAATCAACGCATAAGCAAAGACTGGATTCTAATACTACTAAAACTTCACAACATGACAGGTTTAAAAAAAGTTATCTGTAAGCAAATACATGATATCACCAAATGCTTCTCTCACACTGATCCCAAATACACACTAACACACACTGTGATTCTAGACATGCACCACTAACCCTAGGAGTTTACCAAAACTCATTCACTACAGTGCAACTGGTAAGGGAACTGCACACAATCTACATATTTCAGGACTGCACTTTTCTGTCAAAGCCTGACTCATTTAATCAAATCATAAGCCATAACTGTCTTCTAATGCTACTAAAACTTCACAACATGACAAGTTAAAACACTTATCTGTCAGCAAATACATGATGTTACCAAATGCTTCTCTCACAGTGGTTCCCAAATGCACACAGACTCACTGTGTGATTCTAGACAAACAACACTATCCCTTGCACTATACCAAAACACATTTCTTCATCTAGAAGTAGTACTACATTTTAGTATAGAAACATAACATAACTCATTTCACAAATTCATAAACAATGACTGGTTTCTAATTCTACCAAAATATAAAAACAGCACAGTTATCTGTCTACAAACACATGAAAAACACAAATGCTTATCACAGAATGGTTTCTACATGCACACACATTGTAGAGAAAAAAAGTACTCCCTACACTTTAGCAGGAAAAATACATTAGTCTGATTAAAATCAAAATAGTCTACATACATCCCCTCACAATTAAATAACTCATCTTTCAAGTTCTTTTGTAGATTAAGAAGTATATCAATCACTCACCATATTTTCTTTTACAGAATATCTGCACTGTGCATATCTCAGCAAAAGCAAAGAATGAAAAAGTTTCCCTTTCATTTTCCACATATATACATGTAAACATCAAATCACAATCCTTCGCACATAAACTAAAAAGCAAACACACATTTCTATTGGTTAAACATTTCAACCCTTTCCAACTGAAATACATTTCAACCCTTCCCCCAATCTGCCTTCTGCCTGTTACCATAAAAACAGGTCATGGAACACTGCACTGAGCTCACAGGTCACAAGTTCAGCACACAATGTTCCTACACAAGACAGGAAGTGTGCTTGACATTTCAACATATCAACTTATCATATATAATGTTCCTTACAATCTGTTTTTGTTAACCAATAACAATCATACCTTTAAAAAACAGAAATATACACCCTACCTTTCAGTGTAGAAAGTTGTCATACAACCAATGATTTCTTGTCTTTTTTCAAAAAACGTTGCTGTGGATCCGCGCACCCACCGCGAGAGAATCCGTGCATCCAACGCGATAGGATTCGCGCACCGTGCGCAAATTTTCCCGTGTTTTTTTTTTTTTAAAAAGGGGGCCCCAGGGGGTCCTTCTGGGACCCCCTAAGCACCTCTAAAGGGTCAGAGTATTTCCACTTTGCCCCCTTTATATGTTTTACACACTTATTCCCCTTGCATCTTCAGCCTCGCTTCTACCGAGGCAGAAAATGGCCGCCAACAGTTCCTGGTTTCGAATGTAGAGAGACACTCGACAGCCAATTAGCATTCAGCGCGCGATCGGGAGGGTGCGCGCTCGGTTCGGGGAGGGTTCGCTTATGGTGCGGGTAGGTTGCGCGGATCCTCCCCGGCCATAGATATCATTAACTTTTTTACCCTCATTTTCTGAGGAACTACTGAACAGATTCACACCATATATGCAAAAGGCACGAGTCCGAACTGAGGACTATCTCTTTGCCAAATTTGGTGTCATTCCGTTCAGAGGTTCGGGCTGTAGCTGCGACAGATCCTATGGGAAATTGCATGGGGTAAATGCGTTTTGGGACCCCCCTTTTTTCTCTGCCCCCGCTTGACGGATCACCGCAAAACTTTCAGGGTAGGAGCGGAGCAGAGCTGGCCAAATGTTTGGAAAATTTTGCGAGGATTCGTCAACCAGCACCAACGTTATTCCAAATAGAATGTTGCGGTTTTCCTATGGAAAATAGGTCTAACTATAACTATCTACTGGCGACCGACAGTAGATAATATATATATATTACCTACTGGCGGTCGCCAGTAGGTAGTTATAGTTAGGACCTATTATCCATAGGAAATCCGCAACATTCTATTTGGTATAACTTTGGCGCCGCTTGACGAATCTTCGCGAAATTTTCAAAATTGGTGGGGCGCTCCGGTCCGGTCCTATCCTGAAAGTCTCGGGGGGGGGGGATCCGTTAAGCAGGGGCCGAGAAAAAAGGGGGGACCCAAAACGTGTTTTCCCCATGCAATTTTCCATAGGAACCGTTAATCGCAGCTACAGCCTGAACTGCTGAACGGAATTACACCAAATTTGGCAAAAAGGTAGCCCTTGGTTCAGAGTCTTGCCTTTTGGCGTAAATGGTGTAAATCCATTCAGTAGTTTCTGAGAAAATCAAAAGTAAAATCATAGATATATCTATGGGCGCGGTGGATCCGCGCTCCCTGCCGAGCACGAGCTGTGTGCTAATTGGCTGTCAACACTCCAAACCAGGAAGTGTTGGCAGCCATCTTGTGCCTCGGTAGAACCGAGGCAAAAGAAAACAGAAGAAAAAATGAGCAGAATGCAAAAAGGGGGCAGGGTAGAAACACCCTGACCCCCTAGGCCTGCTCAGGGGGTGCCACAAGGACCCCCTAGGCCCCAAAAAAATATTTATTTTATTAAATCAGCAAAATCCGCCTGGGTGCACGGATCCTGCCGATGCAAAAAAAAAAACGAAGCGCGGTCTCCCTCGCTTCTTTGTTAATTAGCCCCTGGGGGGGCCAAGTCCCGGGGGCATGATCAAAAAAAGTGTGGGGGGGGCCCAATCCCCCCCAAACTGCCCCGGGGACCACCACCCCCGGGGCTTTATCATAATATAGGCGGCGGCTCTCAGCCACCCCACAGCCCCGGGGACTGCCACCCCCCAGGGCTTCTTAAATTTCAGTGTGGGGGCTCTCAGCCCCCCCAGCCCCGGGGACTGCCACCCCCAGGGCTTTAAAACATGATTGGCGGGGGGCTCACGCCTCCTGCGGCCCCGGGGACCGCCAACCCCAGGGCACGATTTAAAAAAAAAAATACCCTGTGTGGGGGGGCTCAAGCCCCCCCCACACGCCCCAGGGACCGCCACCTCCCCGGGGCACTAAAGATTCAATTTGGGCGGTCCGTGACGGACCTCGAGTCCCCAGGACCACCACCCCCGGGGTTTTGTAAAATATGGGAGGGGGGCCGCACAGCCCCCTTCCTGGAGCCTTGTCGAGGTCCTGGGGACCGCAACCCCCAGGGCCGGCACCTGCAGTGTCCCGGGGTGCCCACCCCCGGGACACTGTAGTTTGCTATGGCAGGGCTCCCACATTGTCATTGCAAACTGATATGCTATTTGGAAGAGAGAGCAGGAAACCTGCTCTCTCTTCCAAATAGCAAAGCAGATTGCTTTTCCACAGGAGGAGCAGCATGTTAGCTGCTCGCCATGTGGAAAATCAATGCCGGCTCCTGCAGGACGTGGGGAGCTGGCTGGGACTGTGGGGGGATTGGGGACCCCCACGGCCCCAAACGGAGAGGGCCAGCCCCGGGGGATGTGGTCCCTGGGGCTATTAGTGGCCCGGGAGGGGGGCCACGCGGCCCCCTCCTAAAATCGAAACAAAATAAAAATGCAAAAAAACAAAGGCCGGCCTGCTCCGGGGGATGGGGTCCCCAAGGCAAATTATGGCTTTGGGAGGGGGGCCACGCGGCCCCTTCCCGATTTCTACTTAAAAAAAATGAATTGGGGGCAGGCCCTTGGGGATGAGGTCCCCAGGTCCAATGAATTAGAAAAAGAAGGGGGGCTACACAGCCCCCTTCTTAAAAAAATGTTTTTTAAACGGGATCTCGCCAGAGGCTACGACCCCTCCTTACACCACTCTGCAAACGCGCCCCCCTGGCGTGTTTGCAGATGGGGAATGAATTCCCCTTGAATACTGGGGACCCTAGGGGCCAACTAGCCCACCAGGAACCTCCAGTATGCGCCAGGGGGCTGTGTTCCAGAGAGGTGTTGTGAGGCAATGCAGCTCCGTGGTGCTTACTGGAGGTACCTGGTGGGCTAGTTGGCCCCCAGGGGACCTCATGGTTCAAGGGGACTTATTCCCCCAACTTAAAACGCGCCACGGGGCGTGTTTGCACAGTGGTGAAAGTAGGGGGCAGGGCCTGAGGTGATATGTGTGCAAACACGCCCTGTGGCGCCTTTTAAGTTGGGGAATTAATTCCTCTTCAATCCTGAGGTCCCCTGGGGGCCAACTAGCCCACCAGGTACCTCCAGTAAGCTCCACAGAGCTGCGTTGTAGAGTGTTGTAAAAAGGGGCGTGGCCTGTGAACACCTCTCTGCAACGCAGCTCCCTGGCACAAACTGGAGGTACCCGGTGGGCTAGTTGGACCCCAGGGACCCTCAGGATTCAAGGGGACTTAATCTCCCAACTGAAAACGGACACAGGGCGCGTTTACACAGGGGCGAAGGGAGGGAACGGGGCCTGAGGTGACGTGTGCAAACATGCCCTGTGGCGTGTTTTAAGTTGGGGAAATAATTCTCCTTCAATCCTGAGGGCCCCTGGGGGCTAACTAGCCCACCAGGTGCATCCAGTAAGTGCCACTGCGCTGCGTTGCAGAGAGGTGGCCCAGGCCGTGCCCCTTTTTTACACCTCTCTGCAACGCAGCTCTGTGGCGCTTACTGGAGGTACCTAGTGGGCTACTTTCACCAAAGGGACCCTGAGGATTCAAGGGGACTTAATCTTCCAAATTAAAACTCACACAGGGCGCGTTTACACAGTGGTGAAGGGAGGGGATGGGGTAGGAAAGTGGCTCTATATATAGTGGACCAAAGTAAAATCAGCCGAACTACGAATTCCAATTTACTCACCTGTTATCAGGGGAGACCTCAGTGCTGCATCTTTGAGCCCAGTACTGATCCTGAAAAGTAATTCTAACAGTACTTACCAGTAACTTGAATTTCCTTCCATAGGCTAATTGACTGGTTTCACTTGGAAATTCTTGTGTGTGGAGCTGTGGAACTTAAATATTCTCCTAAAATGATCCGAAAAACGAATTCCGATTTACTCACCTGTTATCAGGAGAGAACCCAGTGCTGCATCTTTTAGCCCAGCACTGACCATGAAAAGTAATTCTAACCGTACTTACCAGTAACTTGTATATCCTTCCATAGGAATCCATTGTCTGGTTTTCACCAGAAAAGTTTGTCGATTTTCACAAACTACAAATATTCCTTAAAAATCGCCTGTATGACTTAAACGCATTCTTTCAACTGTTTACAGGCGATGCACCAGTGCCGGTTCCAGGATCCACCACTGAGTAAGAAAAAGTAACGATAACACTACTTACCTGCTAAGTGAATTACCTCCCATAGGATAACATTGGTGATTCTATGTGAAAAAGTTTCCAAGTGTCAACTTTTAAAATACAATAATATTCCTTAAAAATCACTAGTGTAACCAAAACGCTTTTACTCAACTGTTTACAGGAGATGTCCCAGGACTGAATCTAGGATCTAGTCCTCTGTTTAGAAAAGTAATCCAAAAAGTAACTAATTGCATTTAATTAGAAATTCTCATTGAGCTCAATGTTGCATTGTGTTTGAAATTGTGTTGAAATTCCTCCTTTATAGTTAGTTCTTCTAACTATAACTCGCGCGCCCGCAATCCACTGCTGATGATGTCACATATTACATCATTCATGACATGGTCAGTGACATCACTGATGACATCTCAAATGACATCACTGATGACATCATCCATGTGACAATCAGATACACCTCATACACCTCATCATACAGTAGTATAACCTTTCATCGCTCACTGTAAAATACAGAGAACTATATTTGAATCCATTGACTCACCAATACAAGTTTCTAAAAACCCACTCAGTGATTCCTAGATCTACACACACATCTAATCAATTACCTATAGATTCTATCATACATGCTGAAAATGATCAATAGAACACTATCAAATATACTTATACACCTATATCGACATTACACACCAGCACACATCATATTCACTTATGCAGTCATCCTACTCACTTATGCAAACAATGGATCATACTTACATTTACTCAGCTACACACTTATACAAACACCACTTCATTTATTCATATAGATAGTAACTCATACTTAGTGTGTTATAAAATCACTATTAAAAGTATACAGTTATCCATACAGTCACTCATACAATCACTGAGTCTTATGTATACTTATTTATATACGACAACTGTCACATACACTGCCTTTTCTTTTTCTAGTTTGTTGGACATGTACCATTGAGAGATATATTTGCTGATCACCACACCCATAAAGATATTCACTCACCCAAACAACTGTTATAACCTGTAGTCTTAACCTCATATACCTACTGAATCAACTATTCACACATCTTTGGGCAGTCACACACCCCCCACCGAACCACACACACATTCATTCTCCCATACAAATACTCAGTTAACTAATCAATAACTAATATAGACTTTCACATAGCTAGTAACCAACTGGTGCAGCAGTTTACACAACAACTGAGAAAGTGTTGCAGATATTCACACAGTTTAGTCACTATCCAATATATTTAGTGAGACACTATAAATTAGTCAAGTAAACAGTCAATCACACTGCTACTAAATCCTCCATCCAGATTTTATATTTATATATCCACTCATTCTTCAATGCAGATTGCTATATAGATAATACATATTTAAATATCGAACCAAACCACATTCACTGGATGATGTCACCAGTGATGTCATCAGTGATGTCATTTGATATGTCATCAGTGATGTCATCAGTGATGTCACTGACCATGTCATGAATGATGTAATATGTGACATCATCAGCAGTTGATTGCGGGCACGCGAGTTATAGTTAGCAGAACTAACTATAACGGAGGAATTTCTATGGTTTTGTACGAGTGAAATGTCCATCTATCTATAACACCCCTGAAACCTATGGTTTTTTCAGTGAATATATATATAAATATATATCTCACCTACTGGCATCATCAGTAGGTGTTATAGTTAAGACTTAGTTTTCATAGGAAAAGCCTTTTTTGATTTGCCAATATCTTTAGCACCGTTTGACAAATCTTCTCGAACTTTTTAAAACTAATGGGGCACTCTGGTCAGCTCCTGTCTTGGAAGTTTCGGGGTGATTCGTCAAGCGGGGGCCGAGAAAAAATGGGGGTCCCAAAACGCATTTTCTCCATGTTAATTTCCGTAGGAAACTTTTGTCGCAGCTACAGCCCAAACTGCTGAACGGAATTACACCAAATTTAGCAGAGAGGTAGCTCTTGGTTCAGAGTGCACTCTTTGCTTTTAAATGGTGTAAATCTGTTTAGTGATTCCTGAGAAATTAAAAAATTATACATATCGATATCTGGTGACCGCGGTGGATCCGCTAACCCTCCCGATCACGAGCTTGTCTCTGATTGGATGCCAACACTACAAACCAAAAATTGTTGGCAGCCATCTTGTGACTTGGTAGAAAAAAGGTGAAAAAACAAGATAAGTGGGCAGGATAGAAACACCATGACCCCCTAGGCCTGCTCAGGGACCCCAGGGCCCAAAAAGCATTTTTTTGTTTTGGTGGGATTTGCGTACGGTATGCGAATACCACTGAAAAGAAATAAAATGAAGCGCGGTGTCCCGCGCTTAGTTTTAATAAGCCCCTGGGTGGGTCAATCTTGTTAAGATATGCGGAGGCCACACGGTATTATCATACAAATTGCTGGACATTCCATATAGATGGATTGTGAAGATGTCACATATTACTAGTCAGGCACCCTCAATTTATCACCATTCTATTGATCTGATTGGTAGAAAGCTGATCTTTTGTCTGTCTTCATGTAAAAATCAGTTCTTTATAAATGTAAATACCCTATTCTTATAGCCATGTTAGGATTTTTAAAGAACCTATCCTTTCCTTTCCCTCATAGACCATTCCTGGATTTTCTCAGAGATTCCATCCACTTTCTTACCCCCATGCTGCTGAGATCCTGCCTGAATGGGGTAGTGCTGTGGGGTGGTACTGTCACTGTAGATCGTTACAGACTCTTTGTTCTGTACCTGTTTATTAACTTAACGGGAGAACCTGCCTGTCTACATACGTGAATTCAAATCAATGGCAGAGAGGTACTCACTATCTAGATCTGAAAAAGGTAGTTTTATGGGTACCTGTTGGCTTTAGTTTGGCGAGGGAAAAATATTTTCTTTTGTATAAAAGACTTTCTTTTTGGAAAAGTTTGTCTTTCTCCTGGTTGTTATGGCACTAAGTAATCGTATTGGTCTGTGAAACAAGTATATTATACATTTTTGCTGACATTATTTATTTGCAGGGGTTACTTGTATTCCTCTATGTGGCAACATGTTTGCAAAGGGACTGAGGAGACTGCACACTATGTTATTGAAAGGGCCGGGCCCATTAGTTCTAGACCTTTTCTAGAGACACTCTGATGGTTCTTTTTCGAAGCATAAAAGTGTTAAGGGGAGAAAAGTCATTAAGAAACTGTCAATTAACAATATTTCTCTTTGATACGTAATAACCCACTGACAACTACATATGGTTAGTTAGTTTATTACAAAGCCAAAAATAACTGGACATAGTGACACCTCAACATGACGGAATATAAATACAATGGAATTAGCATGAAGAAAAATCTCACATCCAATTTAGACGCTGCAGCATGAACAAAACTTTTAATTCAAGAAGTAGAATACACAAAATCAGGAAACATGAGTTCAAATTTCCGTGCATCGAGGGTTGGTGAGTGAAAAGCATTAAATCTATCCCTACTCTAGTGCTAAGATGACATCCCTACATAAGCATTTTCAGTGACGAGGAAAAAAGGTGTCAGTACGTGGAGTTTTCCTAAGAAGCCTCTCCACCATCAATAGGTCAAATAGCATAAAGCCATTGTCGCAAAGAAGGAGTTTGTTCTGAGATGCTAACTCTATGAAGGCAAGAAAGAAGCAGGTTCTTTCTCTAATTCCAACAGTTTACCACAGGTAGAACTCCCATAGTGCAGTGTTTTCCATGTGCAACCTTTGCAACATTTCGTCCTTGGCTCCCAGGTCTTCTCCCGTGTGAAACTCAGTCTCTTTTCTTTATCGATCCAAGTCAAACGATTGTAACTTCTCTCCTTTCCTAGCTGCTAAAACAAAGACATTATTCTGTCGAAAAGAATGCTTTTTCACCTGTAATACAAAATGAGAGAAAGAACAGCTTCCACAGCACACATGACATTAAAACTATTAATTCTAAATCGAGAGTTGTCAGGGATATGCATTTCAGACCCATGATTTGAGCTAACATAAGAACGTCTAATTTTAAGGATTACAGATTGGCATAACCTTATTGCATTTTGGCTAACACATTCACCAATTATAGAAACATCAGTGTTAAACACATTCAGTATATGAGTGGCGTTAACTTCGCAACATGAGTCCTTCACGTTAGCGTTTTCTGCTAGTTACATTCATTTTCTACGTTAATTCTCCATGCTTCTTGTCAATAACCTAAATATGTCATGCAGTTATTTTAATACATTTCACAATTCTGACACCTCACGTTAAAATAGTTGCAAGATTATATGCCGGTGCGTTCTACACATTATTATGATACACCCCTACAATTGAAATGAGATTCCTGCTCAATCATGATGATTGTATATACTTATGTGATACAGGGACCGTTCTCTTACCTCTATCTATGATTCACTTGCACTGGAAAACTCAATACCCACACTGGCTGCACGGCTACATGGCATTTCTTGCTCAGGCTTTTTGCTATGCTTTAAAGAGATCAAACTTCTCTGCATGCATACCATAATATTTAGAGTGGCCATGCGTTGGGAAGGATCTTTGTATCTAACAACTGATATCTGAAAACCTACCTCAGTGCTATTTTTACTTTTCAGATCATAGGCATAGTATTTACTGCGGTAGTTACTATTGCCTGCTATTGCATACTTAAAATAAAATACACTATATCTATTATCCTTAAAGGGCAATTTTAAGACAACGAACAACAGCCTTGTTGTATGTCTGGAACGCTACATTCTACTCTATTAGGTGTGTCTAACTCTACTCCAACATACTTTAACTTCACTTAAATCGGTTCTATTTTCAATTGAACCTTTTTTTTTTACGATGTGTTACATCCCAGTTGTGTTATACTTTGTAGTGCTTTATCGCTGTACATCATAATTTTAACACACCAGCATTATACTACACAAACAGTATAGTAAGCTATGATTATTTTTGTGTGTTATATGGTTTAAAAACTCCAGGTTAAACTGTTTATTTTTGAAAGCATAGCTCTCGCCCACAATTTGTGGCCTGCTTCATCTTCAGACTCTACAACCCAACATATTTCTGTCGGAATGGGTTACCCAGAGATTTTAGGATGTTGCTCACTTTTTTATTGAAATTACAGGCTCTATTAAGCTCCTCTCTTACTGCTGTTTGCTGCACCATGCTCAGCCCTGCTTCACTCTGCTCACCAGTGACAGACCTGTTTTGGCAGTGGCATTACCAACAGACAAAGACAGGTGCAAGGTAGCTGTGGATCGCGGGAGCGGGGTTACAGGAAGGCTAGAGCTGCGCTCTGCAATATGTTGCGGGATAAGCTGGTGTCACGTCCCTGCCCTCACTGAACTCTCTCGCATGCTCACACTCTCTCGACACAGTAGGACTGGTGTGAATCCCACCTGAAACCTGCTTAGATATTGCTTGACGGCTGACTGCTCTAGAACTTGAGGATGGGGCAGCTTGTAAATGGAGCTGCGAAAAACTGACAACGATAGCGGGTCTCAATTTTTCTAACCCTGTTAGCCTCCACAGGGTGCTGGGTTTTACCAACTTTACCATGCCACCTATCGATCCACCGTTTCACTCACCGGGGTTCCGGGGTGGCCTGGGTGGCCAGTGGGGGCTCAGTGATTGACAACTTTGATCCAACAAACTGATTCGAACTTTTGAATTAATACGGCTTCTTTTACAGAGCAAAAAGTCTTGAAGTAGTGGTGGCGGTGTTCATCAATTGAAGCATAGTCAAGGGAGGAGATAAACCTGGTACACTCTTTTTCTACATGCTGTGTGACTTTTGAATTTTCTGTTCAAATGACCGACGCCATTCAAACTTTACCAATGCCTTGGCATGGGTAGGCACCATCTAGCAAAGGGAATCTGTTTCCAAAATGCCCTCTGTATTGCTGCCTATTTGCTCAGGAACTTGGAAGCTAACGTACCCGATCCTCAAAATGAGGCTCAATAGGGCAAAGGAAAGAATAGCTCCCTAAGCGATTCTGAGTAAGGCAAACAAAATCAACTAAACCAACAGAAAGTGCCAAGAGGCAAACAAAGGTTAAAACAAATCCAGTGCGTTGTAGATGCAGTATTATTACAGTACTTGCTAACTACGATAAGAAAACAACAATGAAACATTATTTTTGGAACACCAGTATTATAACATCTAATGTAAGCACCTCAATTACACCCTCTACTCCTCCAATTGAAAGCATTCCACAGCTTGCGCAAGTTACAGATTGGTGCGCTCAGCACAACAACCACATTGAGGACTAACAGATTTATGGACATCACCCATAATATCTACAGATGGTTCTTCATCAATTAAAAAAAAACATCAGAGCTGGAACCTCAAAAGCTGACCATAACTTTTAAACATTGTAATACAGTCAACACAATCAGTTGAGGACCCAGCATATATCTCATTCATAGACCACTTGTCACCTTCCTCACCTTGTGCTGCACAACCCAGGAGTAAAACCTCAATTACAGATAACACAGGCAGCTTTTCCTTTAGCAAAACTGATGCAATACTCTTGGATGTTATAGGACACACAGAATAAGTCCACGGGCCCCTCGCATTAGGGATCATTCTCAAGCTGGCACATTATTAACTAGCATTAACTCACTTGTACTCATGGCAACATATGCTTTAAATTGGCAAACACAAAAACTGGAATTGCAGGTGGATCTGATGCAATCGCTTGCAGCAAGTATAGCCAAAATGGAGGAAAAAATTAACAACTTCGAAAGTATACTAAATGTCCTTACCTCAGACTATACCTCGATACACTGCCGACATGCACTGAAAATAGATAAGTTGTGCATCTTAAAAGACTTACAATTCCTTGTTTTGGACCGTCTATAGAACATATGTAAGAATCATCATATCACTCCAGCAATAGTCCATGGCAAATCTGCTAAAGATGAATTTAGAGATGATAAGACCAAGTCTAATTTTGGAAAAGTTTGATCTTGGATCAAAAAAGATTAGGCCACGATGAATGAATCGAAATTATGAGATATATCACCTATAATTGTGAATGTAGAAAGAGTGGAAATTTAGGCTCCCGTCCAGGTTTCTGACAAAGTAAGATCTCCAACAAATGTGAAGTTTACTCGGAGACGAAAGAACAGATTAAAAAAGAATAATAAACTTAGGAGGGCTGATAGTTGCAAAGCTGCTATCAGGGATCAATGTCAGACCAACTCAAGCCCTATACAAATATTTCTATACAAGGGACTTAATCATCAGCATAAAGGCCCAATTCAGAACTCATCGACCATAGAGCACAATCAATTAGGTATTATCGATAGAAAGAATGGACAAACTAATACAACAAACCAACAAATGCTGCAATTTAGCCAGGACGAGGCCAAAGCAAAAATGCAGTCTGAAGCATCAAATGATAGCATGACATCAGGAGAGAAAATCAAGGAGCAAAGCATTATTAGGAGGAACTCTTTATTAGCGCAAAACAACTTGATAGAAACACAACAGCAGTATGCTCTTTATATAGTATGTGACAGAATTGGCCTACGGCAAGACATTAAAAGTGATTACACCAAAGAAACAAGCAGTATTCCCAGAAAGGAAATAGGTGAAGATGAAGCATGTAATATAAATAGAGAGAGCATTTTAGCTTCAATCGATCATAGTGCGCAAATTGAACAAAAGTGTATGCACATCCTAGCTCTGGAATTGCCTAGTTCCAGGCATGGTGGGAGCCATTTTAAGGTCAGGCTACCCATTGAGTGCTTTTTTATTTCAATTTCGCAGTTTTTTAAAACTACTTTATTTTTGTCAGTACTCGCCCCTGGCAGAAGAGCCTGCTAGGTGGGAGGGGAGCTTCTGGGCTCCAGTTTTAGTTTCAGTTCCTCCCCCCCCCCCCCCCCCCCCCCCCACCGGTTGGCACTGTCACAACTTTAACCACCTTGTCTTGATAGCTGGGTTTTTTAAGCATGCTAGGTGCGAGTTAGCACAGCAAACGCCTGGCCTGCTTCCAAATTCATCTCCTCCCTAGTAGAAGTTCTCCCTTCTCTAGTACTGAACTACTCTGACCTCACTGTTCTTGGATACCTCAATCTCTGTTTTGAGGATTTATCTTTCTCCACAGCCACTGCACTCAGTGCAGATTTAGCAGGGCTTCAGTTTTTACAATGAGTTTCTTGGCCCACCCACAAAGGAGACCACATGTTTGATATTATTTCTACTAACTTCAGTAAACTAGTGGTTACTTCTCCCTTACCACTTTTATGGTCTGACCATCTTGCCATCCCCTTTCAGGTTCCTCTGTGTAAAGCCCTCCCTGACCCTATATTTGGCCAGAAGGTCAGGTCTAGGAAATGGGCCAAGGTTACTACTACTAAATTCACTAATGCCTTGGGTGACACCAGTCCTGCACTAGACAACTGTGTCACCACTGCAAATGTGCAAGTGGAGGACTGGGTTTCTGGGGCCCTTGATCATATTGCACATATAGTAGAGCTGGTAGCATGCAGAACCAAACTCTCGGCAGATTGGTTTAATGAGGAACGAGCTGTGCTAAGGAGGAAGTGTACATTTTGTGAACGCATTTGGTGTAGGAATTTTGATCAGGTCAGTAAGGAGACACACCACTCTGCCCTGAAAACGTATCATAGTCATATTAGGCAGTCACAGGGTGAATTTTATGCCAATAAAATTGAGCTGGCACAAAACACCTCCAGGGAAATCTTTGAGATTGTTAAAAGCTTAGTCCCCTTGGATCAGGTCTTTGCTACCTTTGCCCATTTCTAAGGAGGGTTGCAACACTCTTGCGGAATACTTTCCAGAGGCCACTAAAGAACACTTCTTGTATCAATCTCTGGTTTAAACCTTTCTAGGAATCTGATAGGTTACTTCAATTTAACCAATCGAGCTTTTTGAGTTACAGTCCTGTTTATCCTCAGTTAAGTCCAGTTCTACCTCTGATACGGCCTCTCGGGATATTCTGGAGTTTGGAATGGATGAACTTCTCACAGTTTTTAGAAGTCTACTAACAAATCCCTCGTATTGGGCCAGGTGCCTCAAAATTGGAAGCACTTTTCAGTGGTCCTCCTTTTAAAAAACATTCACTGGATCCTTTGAAATCTGAGGACTATAGGCCAACTTCTCTGCTTCCTTTCCTTTCTAAAGTGTAGAAAATTGTTAATCAGCAGCTCTCTGGGTTTGTTGAGCAAAGGAATCTTTTTGCACAGAACCTTTTTACACACAATATAGTACTGAGTCTGCCCAACTTCTTGCATCTGAGTCTATGCACCAGCTTATGGACAGGGGAGACACAGCAGTCCTCCTGTTGTTGGACCGGAGTGCGGATTCAACACTATCTCACAGCTAGTTATTGGAGTGGCTGTACGGCTTAAGAGTCGGCCACTTGGCTCTTAAGTGGTTAGTGTCCTTTCTGCAGGATCACTCTTTTCAGGTTCACCAGAAGACTTTTCGATCTCAGGTGATTCCTCTGGCTCTTCCCTGAGACCCATTTTGCTTAATATCTACATGCGCCCCCTGGCAGATGTTATTGAGCATCACAGATTTGATATTATATCATATTCGGATGACTCTCACCTTATCTCAGAACTCCGCCAGTAGGACTGCTTCCATGAGGGCCTGCCTGTCAGAAGCTGCCCAATGGCTGGATCTCAACTGTCTGAAGTTAAATGCAGGTAAGACGGAGGTCCTCATTTTGGGCAATCAGCCTGCCATCTGGTCCCCTGACTGGTGGCCAAAATCTCTTGGTTCCTTTCCATGTCCTAAGCCTAAGGTCAAAAACATAGGAATGTGGTTTGACCAAGTCTTACATTTGATGACCAAATCACAGCCCTGGTGGATAAGTGCTTTGGTATCCTCAAATCTTTGAAAACCCTCATCAGCCTTCATTCAGTTTTGGCTCGAAAGACAGTGATCCAAGCCCTAGTCATCTTGTGGTTGGATTACTGCAACATCTTATATCTGGGTATCTCTCAGTCACGACTGATGATGCTCCAACAGGTCCAGAATGCAGCAGCTATGCTGTTATTAAGCATGCCTTAGCGGTCCTCTATGGGCTCAGCATTTCTGAAACTTCATCGGTTTCCAGAAAAAGAACAGCATTGCTTTTAAAGCTCTCTGTTACTGTTACAGAATCTATCGGAAAACTGGTGGAAGCTTATCTGCATTCTCTACTTCACCTTGCTCCCCTCTAAGACATCTTAGGTCTTCCGCGAGGCTGTTGGCCGAGGTCCCTCGGGGGGAAGAAGGTTCCTATGAGCGGAAGCTCTTTTGGTTTCTTTGCATCCAAGTTATGAAACTCTCTCCCTCTGCAGCGAAAGCAATCAAAAACTGAACTCCGGTTTTGGAAAAATTAAAAAAAACTTGAGTTTTCAAATAATTCACATGCTGTTCTAATTCTGTGTTTTTTCTAGGAGCCTGATCCTCTAGTGCTGGGACACTCCTGTTGGAGTAGCTATGCACTTTATAAGACTCATTATTATTATAATATTCAGAGGACTGTAAGCAATCCCTCCATGGGCACCAAAATATGCAAAACAAACTACTTTTTACACCCCAATACTTATGGAAAGGCAGCAGAGACATTATCAACAGATCTAATAAACTGTGCCTGTTACAACACAATTAAAAACTTTGGAGCAAATATATTACAAGGATTCAATTTAAAGCACTCCCATACATAAGTGGAAACAAATTTACTGTAGTAACTTGGGAGAGTCAACATCAGGCAGCATTAGTGCTTCGCAAGAAACTTTTTTCCCCAATGGCGTATTGCAATTCCGCTCAAAGAGCCAGAGAGAAATCCTATCATTGTAATGACCCCGCAAAGGATTAAAGATTCTGGCAAGCCAACTAAAAGTGTACTTAAGGGAACAAACTATATTAGGGAATGGGAGAATATGCTGTAGATATGTCTGTCATTTGACATATTTATTTTCATTTTTATAGACATTATTCTAATTGGAAAAGGGCTTTTCGCAAAGTCTGTCTCTCTTGCTTGGATGACTCCGACTACCACCCATATACTATGTTCAGCGCCCTGATGAAGGTGGCATGACAAACCTTTATCTGTGTCTCACCAAAACACGTGCCATAGCAATTTTCTTTGTGCTAAAATAACCATAGATATCATTGATGTATATGGACGATATGTGTCAAAAGACATTAATCTAGTTATACTATGCTGTGTCTAATATGTGGAATGTCATTGATTTATAAGCTATATACAATTGATTAAGGAACCAGAGCAATGCCAATATGGGATTCTAAGCATCGTTTTTAGTGTATAAGTTGGATGTGTGCCTTCTTGAATTAATGTGTTTGTATGCTTTGATGTATGAGTATCATTTTCTAGATCACTGTAGCAGGATAGAGAGCCCCTGAGAAACAAAAAACTTAAGTTTATGTATAATACAAAACAAATGTATATCATGCTATAAAATAATTTCATTTGAATATGTCTGATTCATGATATTGATTGTGGGACGCTGTGGACTCGCTCCCTTGCCTGTTTGGGCTATTTGTGCGAGGGGGACGCTGTGTTGAACTGGGAGGCCGTCACAGAGGCTAGAATCGCCGGGACTGCGAGGACCAGGGTGCTTGTTGCTTAGTTTACCCTGCACACCTGCATCCTCTTCCTGGCCCCGCCTTCTTTCTCCCGGTCCTCCCACTTTCCACCATTATCAAGGGTCCAGCCCACACGCGCCAGCGGGACGCGCGCGGGTCATAGCCCGGGGGAAAGAGCGGGCCATTTGAGGCCGTTCGAGCAAGGGCGACCAGAGCTTGGGCCCCTTCGAGCTGTCTGACGCCCTCCCCACACCTTGACCTGTGTCTAAGCATGTCAACCAGAGAAACCCGGAGTAAGAGCGCCTTAGCGACAGGGAGGACGAATGGAACTCTTGATATGTACTTTGCCAAAGCTGGTTCCCTCCTTGTCGACGAGATCACCATCCTGGAAAGGCGAATCTCTCAAGAAATTGACTGGGTGAGGAGATCTTCCTTGGGTCCTCTTGCACGTGCTATGACTCCTGACAAGTCTCTAGATTGTACATCTTTAGTAGTGGGGGGGGAAATGGTATGGATGGATTACCAATTACACCTGCAACAAACTGCTCTGCCATTTCTTTCGCTGATTGTGATAATTCAGGAAATGCTGAGCTTAGTATATTGCCTCTACCGCCCTGTAAGGCCTCAATACCCCAGCCCTCTGTTGATGGGACGGCTCCCACACAGAAAGCATGTAGTAATGGGGAGATGAAACAACATGCCCAGGGTGAGAGGGAGGGAGCAATTCCGAAAAATCAAACAAGGGCCCACTCAACGGGGGACAAACACGTCAAAGTTGCTAAATCCAGCTCCAGGCCCAAGGGAATCCAAAAGAAATTAGCGAGCAAAGGGTCAAAGCCACTATGTAGAACGGGTGTATTGCATCATCAAATTCCGGCTAAAACTCTTCCAAGCCAGCATAATCCAGCTGAGGGGGAGGAGGTCACTCTTTTGGCCCTCCGTACTCTACTGAGGGAACTGCTTATTCCCCTGGAAGAACGTTTGGCCAATATGGAAATTTGTCTAATGGATCTGCGCAAGGGACTTTTGGGTTTAGCTTCAGGCCGAAGAATGGCCGAACATGGTGTAGTTGGGAACTTTGTTGGTACCTCCAAATTGCCCACAAACCCTGTCATCTTGCCTTCTCAATTACCTATACCTACCCAAATAGATAATACTACTACAGTTCCCCTGCTAAAGTCTTCCCTCACAACACTGTGCAGCCAACAACAACCTCTGACAGCAAACCCTAGTAAGTCGAGCTCAGCCGGGCCGTTATATACACTGGCTGAGGAGAAAGTAATAAATAATGTAATCCACCCTCCAGCCAGGCAAGCTAGTTCCCAAAATTGGTGCAAAGTGGTAAATCTCCCCCCAGAGGCGGCAGTATATTCAGTTGTCTTGAAGGGGGTACCTATGCTACGTGGAAACGCGGTGGAATCGTACGACTCCCTGCATAATAAGGTCACTAGTTGGCTAAATACTCACAGGCCACTACCATCTAGCCTTGATGGCAAAATTCTTTTGGTAAGAAGGGTCCCATGGATTGGCCATACTGATAAGAATAATGCTGGAGATTGCATAATTGTAAATTTTAGGAGCCCTAACATTGTGCCATACATTTGTAACTGGTCTGGTAATACAGGATTGACATCCATTGAAGTGGCCCACCTGTCATATTTTTATCCTAATAGTAGTAATCCAAATTTGAATAATGATGACGGTTGGTCCAGGGTTGGTCCTGACGTTGATGGATCCAGACACAGACTTAGGTCCAGTCGCAATGTTCCTCCCAATTATGCCAATTACATACATCCCAACAGATATAGCTGCCTTGAACAGGTAGATTGACGCTATCTGCGACAAAAGCCTGTAAGTGCCAAAATAGAGACCACCCTTCGAAAATCCCGCGTATTACGACGGGAGTCTTCGTCATCTACTAACTCCCAGGGTCTAGCAACCCATTTACCCAAGAGACCACAGGGCCCTAACAATAATAAAAACCAAAGTTCGATTACCTCACCCACTCCTAATGTTTCTACTAATTCTCCACCGACCCCTGCAACATCATCGCATGCACCTCCATCCCCAACTATAGATGTTATAATGGAGGAAAATGGCGGATGTGGATCAGAAGTGCCTGATAACGTCTTGAAGGTCCTTTCTTGGAATGTCGCCGGCATTACCAATAAAATAGATACGAGTGACTGGGACACTTTAGTAAGTAACAGTGATATTTGTCTCTTTCAGGAGACCTGGGCTAGGGAACCCCTGTCCAGAGCGGGTTATGCAGTCTTTGAAGTAAATGCAGTTTGGTCTGGCAGGGGGAGGCCATCTGGAGGACTGGCGATTTGGGTAGCTAGTCACATTGGGTGTAATGCGGAGAGTCTACCGACTCTCTCGCCGGACATACAATGTGTTCTACTCAAGTGGCCTAATGGTTTTAAACTAGCAGTTCTTAATGTGTACTCCCGCCCCATTGGTATTTCTGTGGAATCCCCACTATTAGATGATCTTGCGCGCTTTCTGGAATCCCTTCCTATTAACTACAAGATAGTGCTGGGCGGGGATTTTAACTGCCACTTTGAGCCCTTGGAAGGCTTAAAGGAAGGTGCACTTACGGCAGAAGATGATCTCTGGGGTGTCCCCCCCTGCCAATCCCCATACGCTAAATCCTGGTCCCCCTTGGCTGTGCAAATCATGTCCCTAACACTTAATTTCTCTCTAAGGGCATGTAACGGACGCACTATCTCTGATACCCCTTCTGCATGCACGTTTAACAGGAAGAACCATGAATCCAGGCTGGACTATATTTTTGTAGACATTAGCCTATGGCCAAAGGTCCTGGACTTTAAAGTCACTGATAGATCGGACAGTGACCACAATGCACTTATAATGGAGATGGTGCATCCTGTGGCTGCCGTGCGATCTTCCTCTGTTGAGCTTGGTCATGATCCTGGGAACCTGGTACTTAGCTCAAACAGACGCAGGGTCAAGTGGGGGAAACTGGAGAACTCAGAGGAGTCCATAAGTAACATCTACAGGATAGCACTCCCAAAGCTACAAGAACTGGATTTGCTAATTATGCAGCCTAAAGATCCGCATTTTAACGAGAAGCTGGCCTTAATCCATGACGACCTAGTGGGTGCACTGGGTGAGGTTTTCTACCCAGTGTTACCGCAGAGGAAAAATAAAACACATACCCCAACATGGTATAATTCATCCTGTAGAAAGATTAAGACAGAATTACTAAATACAGTCAAAATAGGTATGGATAAAACTAAAATTTCTGAGCTTAGACGAAACTACAGGAGAGCTATGGCAGTGGCACGGTCAGAATGGGATTGGAACAGATGGCAGGATCTCACATTCGCACTTGAAACAAGGGATATGAGAAAATTTTGGTCTCTGGTAAATGCCGGCACGGCAGAACCCAAAGCTGCAGTGGAGTCAAACATTGCAGCATCCATATGGGAGGCCCATTTTGGACAGCTTTATCAAGAACCGCTTCGATGCGATGATGAGGGGTATGTGGCTCCTACAATTGCCCATGACCCCACATCTGATCTGGAATTCACTCTTGTCGAGGTGGTTAATGCAATCGGGGGTTTGGCGAAGGGCAAGGCACCGGGTCTTGATAGGTTGCCTGGCGACCTCTTTCGTCTTCATCCAGACATTTGGGGTCCTTATTTCCTCATACTTTTCAATTCCATTCTGGGTGGGATGGAGATTCCCTGTACTTGGCTGGGGGCGGAGATAGTTCCAATTTTTAAAAAGGGCTCTCCTCTTCTCCCAGCCAACTACAGGCCAATAAGTCTCATAGATGTCCCTCAAAAATTATATTCTCGCCTCCTCTTGAACCACCTCTCGGAGTGGATGGAGGACAATAAAATTCTTAGTCCTCTTCAGGCTGGCTTCAGGAAAAAAACGTCCACCATGGACCAGATCTTCCGCCTCGTTCTCCTTTATTGGAAAACTGTAACCATCGAGAGGGGAAGGCTGTACATGGTGTTCGTGGACCTGAGGTCAGCATTCGACCTAGTTCCCAGGAAAAAATTATGGCAGACCTTAAAGGAGTTAGGCGTTCCGACCCATATATTAAATGCCATTATCAGGCTCCATGAGAATAACTACGCACAGGTCAGGCATGGGAGGTTGGGAGCACTATCATCAAAATTCCCGGTCCTCAGAGGGGTCAGGCAGGGCTGTGTCCTTGCACCAACCCTGTTCTGTCTTTATGTCAACAGTGTCATAGCACATCTTGACACTGTTGTCGACAATGATGCCCCCTGTTTGGGCAGCAGGAGGGTACCCACCATCATGTTTGCAGATGACACCCTCCTGCTGTCAAAATCTCCGATGGGGATCCAACGGATCCTAGATGGATTTGGCCTTTTCTGTAAGCAACATGGTCTAGAAATTAATACAGAAAAGACCAAGTTTATGATATTTAATCCATCATCTAAAACCAGACCTAATCCTTCTCTGAGCACTGAAAGATTGGAGAGGGTGAATACCTTCCAGTATCTGGGGGTAACTCTCCATGAGAATTTATCTTGGGAACCTCAGGTGACTAGAAGTCGGCTCAAGCTTTCTCAACTGTCAGGGGGAATTCTGAAAGTGGCAAATTCCTCTACATACAAACCTATCAGTCCGGCAGTTGAGATGTATAAGACGCAAGCAAGAGCAGCCGCATCCTATGGTGGAGAACTTTGGGGACACAAAGCGGGTCTAGGAATTGTAAAAGTAGAGAACAATTTCATAAGGCGCCTTTTGGTCCTCCCTTGTGGCACACCCCTTCTCCCCCTAAGATTAGACTTGGGTCTACCCTCCATAAGAGAAGACCTGGAATTAATGCCACTGAGATTCTGGCATAGGCTTTGGTCCACCGCTGAGCTCGAACACTACAGGCAAGAGCTTGCCCATGTCATGAATTATAATTTCTGTGATAAAATCCCGTGGCTGGTTTTTATAAAGAAAGAACTTTACCGACTAGGTCTTCACGAACTATGGGATTCCCCGGAACAAGGCTGTTTCAAGGTGTCACGCAAACACCTTGTGGGTATTTATAGGGAAAAAAGTTTTGCCTCCCTTGTTTCTGCCACCAATAAAGGTATTTTGACTGTTAGATTTTTGGATTTTAAGGATTTATACCAATTCGAAGGGTTTATGGACATAATTTTCCCCATACTAGCTAGAAAATTGTTTATCCAATGGAGGCTAGGGACTCTTCCCATTAAAACATTTACTTACAACTGGACAAAAAGGACGGATAAAATCTGCCCAGGTTGTTGCATTTATGATGAGGAAGAACCCCATATTATGTTTTTCTGTCCTGCATACAATCGACCCAGAAAATACTGGTTAGCTCCTCTATGCAGAAACTTGGGCTTAAGGAGCTATCTCCATTCCCTTAGAATATTGAAAACGAGCACGGCACCCCACATAGTATTTGCAGTTGCTAAATTTTTAATGGCCATGTGGCAGTTAAGGTCAAAATATCTTAAAGACTGATCCTTTTGGCTATGATTCTTAACGCCTTTCGCAATCGGAAATTCTTTTTATACTATGATGGTTTTATGTATTTTACTATGTTCTTAAACTAATGTGGATGCATTTTAATGATATTGTTTTTGCATCTTTTATGGCCAAATTGGCCGAAATAAAGAATTTGATTGATTGATATTGATTTTCTATTGAGTTATATCTATCTGAAAGTAAGTGGAGGAGCAGTTTATTTATTGTATTCATACTATGCATTCCGTATATACAGAACATAAATAGCTCAAGCAGCAGAGCTGCATGATTTCACCCACTCAAAGTATGGATACGCCATGATTAGCAGACATACAAGCTTCCCTCACACAGAGCACAGGCACCATACAGGCAGCAGCAGTCCTGCCCCTCCACACAGAGAGATCAACATAGGTCTACATAGGTCCTGCCTCTCAACCGTGTCCTTGGCAAGGGATGCCTGGTGCAAATTGTGGCAGCCATCTTAAGGGTGCCTTAGCCTGCCCCTGACCCATGGAACTAGTAATATTTACAGGCTATGCCCACTTATACATCTAGCCCTCCAGGAGCCAGGGTGATCTGGGGAGGAGAGCTTATTGAGATCCTTTCCTTTCTCCAGACTAAGCTGAGCTTTCTCTCCTCACATATAATTGTGTTCTCTCCTCGCATTCCCAGCAGAATACATGATTTAATACATTCTGAAGCCACGCTCTCACCACCCTCCAACGATTGGGTCAACACTACAAGGCCCTTCTTCTCTAGTGGGTTTGATCACTGAGAGGAATATATCTTAGTCAGGAACCCATGGTCATAGTACAGAGATGTAGTGATCCCCAAAAGTCAACAAGTCCCATCTTTCCATGGATAAAAACACGGGTACCATGGAGACGAGATAAACCTCCACACTAGTACCTGACACGTCCCACCATTGCAGAGCAGCTAATCACAAGAAGTATACCACTATATGTATACAAGGACATCATTGGTCAATTATACTACCAATATGCACCACAGAATGCATGCCATTTTCTATTTGAAGTGACAGTGCAAAGAGTGATCTGCTTGCATGCATGAAAAGAACAACTACACTATACTAAAAAGGATGAGCATATATGTTATAGATTTAGTTATGCATTTATTTGCACATCTCAGTAATGAACTCTTCTACAAGGTATGAGGTTCGTTTGAAACACTTCTTCAGTCGTTTTGTCAATGCTTTTAGGCTTAGTTTACCATTGAACTTAACATTTTCTTTACATTTAATATCCAGTTTTATGGGATGTGCTTTTCAGAATGTACATGAATGTGTCTACATAGGGAAGGGGATGTGACCTGATCACTGTAAGAAAATCAAAAATATTAGCTGTCATTCTTCCAACTCATCTGCTGTTGAACAGCTTTGGTGGGTCATGTTACCTCCAGCAAGTAGGACTGATGACTTAATAGCACACCGCAGGTAGTGTCCATGCTGTGTTTTTCACACAGAGACAGGTGGCTTTGGAGCTGTGAGGCTTTAGCATCCTAGAACAATTCGTCCTAATATTTTAGCAGGAAAATCACTACCAAGGATGATGCATTTTGTACACATTGTCCTTGCTTCGAAACAGCCCCAGCACTACAGCATCATAAGTCATAGGATTCGATACCAGGCTGCCAATACTGTAAAATTGGCATTTTACAGTCTCACAAAACAAAGCAGTAAATCTCTATCCAGCCTTGAAGGTGCATACAACACAACACAGTCATTCGTCATGGGTGTAACAATCTTAAAACGGGGAGCAAACTTATTTGTTCAGCGACAGGCGTTCACAATGCAAACTCAACAGGGTGAATAATTGGAAAGCCTAACAGCATGTATTGGGCACAATTTGATTAACAAATGCCGGCTGAGAGGCAACATGATGTTATCGTTCATGAGAAAGGTATAGGATTTACAAGATGGGTAATTTAATTTTATAAGAGGTATTTGTGTAACTTGAACCTCATCAGCATGCAGCAGACTGTAACACCTTAAGAAATAAGAAAAAACAAATTACATTCTGCAAAAATATACTATCTGTGAGAATTTCAGTTACTTGTTGCTTATAGTTAACTGTTGACCAGTATAAATGACCTCTTGGACCCAGCTTCTAGACTTAGAGATTTCCCATTTCCAGATAAGTCAAGTGTGTTTCCTGTGGAAGTATAATCTGGGCGGGAGCATCCTTCAAGTATTGTAGGATCTTTTCCCTCCTGAGTTTAACTCTTAGCCCATTCACGTTCCACGATAAGATCTCAATCTGAGCACTCTGGACGTCAATCATCACTTGCACCATCATCTAGCTGCACAGGGGGTGCAAAAGGCGATGATTGGTCAAAGAGGACATATTGTTTTGTATTTTCTCCCACTACTCCCCTCCCGTGACCCCTATCCCTCCCATTAACCCTTGACCGACTAGGATGGAGAACATGGCGGCCAGCTAGCAGCGGGTTGCGGAGGTTCCAGGAGTCGGGAGCTATCTCCGCTAGCGTTAAGGATTTAGAGTGATGAAACACATCCAAAAAACGCTCACCATGCATCGCGGAAGATAGAGAGTGCGGCTCTCTTCTCATATTTTCCCCCACTTCAAGTCAGCCCAGTTAGGGCGGCACCCACAGGATTACCTGGCTGGGACTCGTGTTGGGCTCGAGCAGCTCTTAAGCTCGGCAGAGGTCGGAGGGCAGTTGCGCGGATCCCCGTCAGAGGGTATAGAGGTAGAGGCAGCACAAGGGTGGGATGCTCATTCAACGAGCCAGTTAGGAGTTTGGAGAAATTGGAGAATGCTGGCTTGGAGCCAGGTAAAGGGGAAGTAACCTCACGGGTCCTGAACACGGGAAACAGCAGAGAAAGCGGAGGTAACGTCCCTTCTGCAAAGCAGATGCAGACAAATCTGGGGATAAGGAGTAAAATTTCCCAGGGAGAGAAGGGGCAACCCTGGCATCAGACACCTGGGGAGAGATGCTGGATATCGGTACAACACAGAGCAGATATGCTCTCAGAAGCCTAGTAGCAGGGGGACCTCTATGGTTCTCTGTAATTGTCAATACAAACTAGTACAGGGCAGCACAACAAAACTAATAAAGAAGCCCAGTTAGATCAGGCAATTGTTGAGGACTGGGAAAGCCCCAGGAGGGGCAAATCCAGGAAGAAAAGAGCAGACCCTCAATTGCACAAGCCAAAAATCAACCGCTCACTACGAACCTATTTCAAAGTAATGCCAAAAACCCTGATATTTACAAACCCAGGAATCCCCCCCCCCTACCATCTTTTCGCGGTCTTGGAGGGAGAGACCAACTTAAGTCCAAACAGGTCTCAAACTTTGGAGGACGATTCTCAGTCCCCAGAGGTGGCTGCCTCCTGTACTCAGAGGATGGAATACGAAGGTTTAGTTCAGCCACAGTCATAAAGCCCCCATTCCCCCAGGTGGAAATGCAGGGGGGGGCTGTTCTGCTCGATTTTCCCGGCCTTCTTGTGAGGAAAAGATGATTAAGTGTGACTTCAGTCTCTTATCATTCAAGTCTAAGGGTTAGAGTAGTGAATGGAGCCTATTTACTAGGCACTTCGACATGATTCTGTGCTCTTCCCCATAGATCAGGGCTTGCACACATAGCCTAGGGGATTGATTCGTTAGTATTAGGGATAACCTGTCCTGTAGTGAGGGTATTTCATGGAGCTGTGCTGAATTCAGGCCTGGTAGGTCTCAAACGGGAGAGACTCCATCTTTCTTTCTGCTCCGGCAGCTTGGGATGCTTCTAGGTCAAAAGTAATGTTTTAGTTATGAGGTGTTATTCGCTTGGAGAGAACCGGTTCAGGCCGGCCCTTATCGAAGGATTGTATTTTTCTTCATGCCGAAGACACTACATCAGGCCGGCCGGCTGGGAACGTGTCCTTGGTACGGGGAGGTACAAGAATTTGGTGGGCGGCAGGTTACGGGCCGGAATTTTCCATGAGGAAATGCACCTCTATATTAGTGAAAGTCTGAGGCAGTTACATGTTCAGTCCGTAGGCGGCATCTAGCCGTTAGCAGTAAAGCTACTACTTATTCCAGGGAAGACAGACGCCATCTTGAAGGCAGAGAAGAACCGAGAGACAGATGCTTTCCTAACAGAATAGCCAGAGAGGAGAGAGTAGCCGATAAGGAAGAGGTCCCAGTGACTCGGAGAAGGGTGATTCCAGGCGAGCCGAGGCACAGACGAGAAGGGAGCCTAGATGACCACTGAGTGCAGGCTACATACTACTAAGGTGATGTCGACCCTTTCTTATTAGAGTGTACAACTTAATCTTTCACTTTTCTTTGCAGGTTATGTGTTATATCGTAATGTTATGTGATTGTGTATGTAATGAGTAATAAAGTATCCAGTTTGTAGTGAACCAACATGTGCTGCGTGTTCTTGTATAAGAGGGTAGCCTATTCTTCTAGTCAGCTGCGGCTACATGAACAGATGTTAACCCTGATCAGGTAAGTGGTAACTGAATAAGGGAAAGAGGAGCCCCTCGAACCTGAGAACAGGCTATGCCCGAACTGGCAATCCTTGTGTGATCTGATGAATAGTGAGACTGATTCCCTTTTTGTATGTTATGGTGACTATAGGATGAACTGTCGTATGAGACTGCCGTCTAGGTAGAGAGGTCTGGATTCGTAGGGGATCGCGAGGCCGCCGATTGTGCTGATACTGTCGTATGGGCAGAGAGGTCTGGGTTCGTATGGGACCGCGAGGCCGCCACTTGTGATACTGTCGTATGGGCAGAGAGGTCTGGATTCGTAGGGGATCGCGAGGCCGCCGATTGTGCTGATACTGTCGTATGGGCAGAGAGGTCTGGGTTCGTATGGGACCGCGAGGCCACCACTTGTGATACTGTCGTATGGGCAGAGAGGTCTGGATTCGTAGGGGATCGCGAGGCCGCCGATTGTGCTGAGACTGCCGTCTAGGTAGAGAGGTCTGGATTCGTAGGGGATCGCGAGGCCGCCGATTGTGCTGATACTGTCGTATGGGCAGAGAGGTCTGGGTTCGTATGGGACCGCGAGGCCGCCACTTGTGATACTGTCGTATGGGCAGAGAGGTCTGGATTCGTAGGGGATCGCGAGGCCGCCGATTGTGCTGATACTGTCGTATGGGCAGAGAGGTCTGGGTTCGTATGGGACCGCGAGGCCGCCACTTGTGATACTGTCGTATGGGCAGAGAGGTCTGGATTCGTAGGGGATCGCGAGGCCGCCGATTGTGCTGAGACTGCCGTCTGGGTAGAGAGGTCTGGGTTCGTATGGGACCGCGAGGCCGCCACTTGTGATACTGTCGTACGGGCAGAGAGGTCTGGATTCGTAGGGGATCGCGAGGCCGCCGATTGTGCTGAGACTGCCGTCTGGGTAGAGAGGTCTGGGTTCGTATGGGACCACGAGGCCGCCACTTGTGATACTGTCGTATGGGCAGAGAGGTCTGGATTCGTAGGGGATCGCGAGGCCGCCGATTGTGCTGAGACTGCCGTCTGGGTAGAGAGGTCTGGGTTCGTATGGGACCGCGAGGCCGCCACTTGTGATACTGTCGTATGGGCAGAGAGGTCTGGATCCGTATGGGATCGCGAGGCCGCCGACTGTGCTGAGACTGCCGTCTGGGTAGAGAGGTCTGGGTTCGTAGGGGATCGCGAGGCCGCCACTTGTGATACTGTCGTATGGGCAGAAAGGTCTGGATCCGTATGGGATCGCGAGGCCGCCGATTGTGAGGTCTTGGTATGCATAGTAGGAATCCCCTGTCCTTAGGTGATAGATATATGTGGTTGCAGGATTGTAAATAGGTTCTAGGGAGGGGGTAACGTTCTGGCTGGGTTAGTGAGGCTCTGATGAGCGGGTTCTATCTGATCCGAAAACCCAAGCAGAACAGGTGCACAGACTGGTCAGACAGCACAGGGTGATCTGAATAAACAGCTCGAGCAGGTAGTGGGACCCTCAACTCAATTGTCATCCCAATCAGTTTCCAACCCTATTCAGTTTTAACAGAAGTCTGGAGTAGAGCTGAGACCTCGGAATTAAATCAAATGGAGATCACATCAGCTTGTGCTAAGCTGGAAAGTAAACTTGATGACCCCACAGTCAGGACTTTAGTGTTAGAAACAACAGTGAACAAATTAACTCTCCAAACTGTGGAAAACAAGAAAGAGATTATACTTCTAAAGGAAAGCGGAGTGGGTCTTCAAGAAAAACTGTAATCCCTGGAAAATAATCAAAGAATGAAGAACCTGCTCCTGTTAAAAGTCCCAGAGGGGGCAGAGATGGACAATATAAAAACGTTTGTGGCTAATTAAAGCTGGGACCCAAGTTGACTGCGCAGAACGAGACCTTATTAAAGACATTAAGAGGGCTCACAGAGACCCATTTCGGTTAACACCGAATAAAACGAAGCCCAGGAAAATCTTAGTCCACTTCCATATGTACAAAATAAAGGAAGAAATTCTCGATAAGGCTAAACGTGGATGGCATCAGTTTTGAAATAAGGTCAAATGTGTTGCAGATTACGGCAAATAAACAATGGGAGTTAGGGAAACTGCTTGACGAATTGAAGGAACTAGACGCCACGGTGCGAATGAAATTTCCTGCTACACTGTGTGTGATGCATAATAAAAAAAAAGGAGGGTTTGGCGCGTGGAAGATGTGGAAGAATTTTTAAAGACCATATCAGATGAAGGGATAAAATAGTGAGAGACTGGGGTAGGGGCACATATTAGGTTCCTCCCGAGCCTTTCCCTCCCTCAGGCTCTTCCTGTTTCCTTTTCCTTTTTTTTCTCTTCTGTTTTTTCTTTTTTTTTCGTCTAGGGTGTTCTGGGTGTTTTTAGCACATTTTGATAAGCAAATAGCTCTAGTGGCACAGTAATGTAAGGCGTTATTTTTTCTCCCAACTCTGGGGGGCCCGCACAGGCTTAGGCCATGGAGGAGGTAAAAGTAGGGTTCTCCGGGGTGGGTGAGTCAAGAGCAATAACCCTGGTTCAACCATTAACCATTTAAGTTGTGAAAATGTCTACCAATGCACTTTACACTTGCATCAACATTGTGGACTCATATATGTTAGACCTAATGTGCACAGGGCTGGACTGGCCGTAGCGGGCATCGGGCATTTGCCTAGTGGGCTAGAAAGGTGGGGGCCGGTTTTGGACTGGTGATGGCCGTTTCTGTTACTGGGGCCAGTTTTGCAGCAGTGATGCAAAATCAGCCCTTTTTAACAAAAGCACAGCAGCAGTGTTCTGCCAGCCCCCCCCTACCTCTGGCAGGTCAGACGGAATTGCCTGGGCTGGTTTGCGATCCTAGTCCGGCCCTGAAAGTGTGCAACAGTGTGTTTAAGTTAAGTTAAACCTGGGGACCCTGTCTGAAGAAAAGGCACCTGAAGTACTGTAATTCTGGTTGGTGTTCTATTCACCCTGGCATCCAAAATAGACAGCAAGTCTGTGGCGGCCTTAGTCGAGATCTTTACCAAGAAATGCAGTCAGACCCTCACCTATGGGGCTGTATTGTGGCGGTATAAAGTTGTCAAGGGCCTCCAAGCATGAGGAGAATAGGATTTGCAGACAGTTATTGGGCTTGTCCTTTGGGTCCCCCAGTTACGACATTCATGAAGAATTGAGCCTGCCATTCGTGGAGGATGCCATTAAATTGGCCCCTCTGATGTTATATTGCTCCATTTGGTAGGAACAGGAGGCCTCGTTTAATAGAGATATCATTCTGGACTGCCTTAGCTGACACTCTGGCTTCTGCGTCCCGTGGCTGAGCTGCATAAGTGACATGTGTTACAAGTTTGACAGACTGGATATCTTTACTACACCTGGTCACCTTACTGCGATAGACCAAAATAGCTTAGGGTTGCCTTTAGGGAACTTTTGGCCAGGGAAAGGGAGGACTGTGAACTGCAGAAACCAGCAAATAGAAAGTATGTGGCCATACCAACAACCTTGGGCATGGAACCTTATTTAGACATGGTTCTGAGTGCTTGGGACAGGGCCCTTCTTACCAGGTTGAGGTTGGGCCTGATGAGGCGCCAACTTTTGTTTCCTTTGGGTCAGTTCAACCCATAGGAAATCCTAATCTGTTCCTGCAACGAGCGATCTCTGCAAACCCTTGCCCACTTTACTTTCTTTTGTCGGTTTTATAATCGTCATGCCAGGAGGTGGGTGTTTGCCCTGTTGAGAGGCACCCTAATCTTCCAAAACATCCCGGCTCTTATGTATCTACATCCCTCCCAAATCCCAAGGTTTATCTTGGCGTGGCCACCTTTCTTAAATGCTCATTGCAGCGTAGGCGTTCTTTGACGTTTGCCCTGTACTCCATATTCAAGCCCTCCTGCTTAATTTTATTTTGCTTATGGGCAAGGGTTTTTAATATATGCATTTTAGCTTTTTAGCTTTTTAATTTTATGATTATTTTATTTCTTTTATGATGATTATGCTTTTATGGTTTATTACATAAATCAAATGAAGCTGGTGAATTGAATTGAAGTTAAACTGAGTCAAAATGTTCAACTTTCTCCAGCTTTCGTGTTTTTCTATCCTAGTACTAGCACCTGGGAAACATAAAGATACAAGGGGCACCCAAATGCCAGTATATGATGCACTCTCTTATTGCTGAAAACAAGTAAATCTTCCTTGAGATACCAAATAACTAGTTCACATTTAAAAGGTATGCACTACATTTACTGAAACAAAGAGTTACTGTTTATATTTGGCAGAATATTGTTATTTAAACTTCATTTCATTTTATGCTATATAATGTTACTTAAAGATCTAGTTGTTACTTAGTCGATATGCAAACGTTTGTTTGGGGGAGCGTTCGCCTTCCCTTTCTTGGATGACCAGAAGTAATCCTTTACTCATGAGCATCCATAGCAAATGCCAGGTGCACATAGCACCTTGAAGTGATGTCTACCTCATGCTGATTAGACAAATGAGGAGCTACTTCCCTCATCATGAGCAGACTAGCCTGTTGGCCCCAACCCTGACATGTGGTTTTAGGCTTGGGCTAGAAACACTATACAGCAGGGTAGTTGACTGGCGTTATACAAGGCCCTGCATCCTCTTTCTCCCCTTAGATATGTTTGCACCAACATCTCTATTCCCATCTTCCACTTCCCTTGGTGGTCATTTTATCTTCTTTCGCTGCTGGCTTGTTTTACCGCAACCATCAGCAGGACTGGCTCGATCAGGACCACCAGTCTGCTCGGGAGCTGCAGATCCACTACAGACTGCAGGAGAGGTGAGGAAGGCAAGGCGCAGGTTAAGGTTAGGACTGCAGTCCATAACCCACACACCAGACATGCACACCATGTGCAAGGCCCTCTTCCCAATCCTCTGAAGGCAGCTGTCGGGTAAAGTGGCATATCACAGGCCCCTGCACCTCTCGTGGTGCGGGGGGGGGGCCCCCTCAGCCCAGTACCCTGGCCGTAGAGCTCCTAATTGAGTCCGAAGGGGGCCCCACCACGTGTCTTGCAGGGGGGCCCCCTCAATATTCGTAATGCCAGTGGCCATGAAGCATGTCAAGAGGTATGACTCACTGCTTATGGCTCAGCAGGAGTGGGAGGCATAATGAATACTTCAAACTCAGTCACGCCAGGTACAATTCAGGGATTGAAAGGCTGGAGGTGTCCACAGTGTGTTGATGGTGTCTGGTGTGAGGTTGCATGTGTGTGTGTGTGGAGAATGCATTAGACAACAGCATTCTGATGAGAAAATAATATTTTACAGCAGGTCCCTGAACTCTCATGTTCTTCAGAGATGGCATCGGCTATTTAGAGAGATCAGGTATATCTTTCCTTCTGTCTATGTCCTTGTTAGGCCAAGTCAGGTAGTTTATTTGCATAGTTAATTAAAACCGTTGCAGTACAAAAAATATGTTCAATGAAAATCTTGCTAGGCAATTATGATATAATCTTGCTGTAGACAGAACATTGCTACATGGATTCCAGGCAAAGAGCAACTGCTTTCTGTGGAGATTTTTTAAGAACATTGGGAATACAGAGAAGTATTCTTAAAATCAAGTTTATCTGAGCCAGCCAACTTTTAACTAGTTCTTTTTTAAACATTTGACTTTGGACTTTGATAAAGACTTAAGGATTGTCTCATTTGGAACTTGAAGTTTATTCATGTGACGCAACAGGAAGGAATTCAATGTCAATCCACGTGTAAGGTGTTTAGCAGTGATACGAGTTGCCAAGATAGAAACCACACAATATTGATGCCGGTTAAATACCATTTCTGTGGCACAAAGAGTCAAGTAGTAAAGGAGCTTATCTTGAGGAGACAGCACAGTTACAAAGCTTGAGGCGGTTATTTACTTCAAAGGAGAACTGCAGATGGATATAGATATTATATACTTATCTCTTGCACAATTTAACAGCTTCAAAACGGTGGACTACCCCATTACCCTTGTTGTGCAGTGAACGTGAATGGTTTGTCCACAGAATTTCAAAGAAAATACTGGTGCAGGAACCAGAAAGATTTTCTTTCAAAAAAAGAAATTCAGAACACGAAGGAAGAGGTCCCCCCACTGCTTGATTTTCTTTTCTTTTTTTAATGGGATGCACAGCTCGCGCGGCACAATGATGTCATAGTCACAAAAGTGAAAGCAGACTGCTTACATTGCTTTCACTTTCATCAGTGCTGGAGAGTGTTATGCTGCATCCAGAGTACAGATGTGTGCAAGAGATATTCCAATGGATAGAGGACAATGTCCGCTTTCCAGCAGTTCCTCTCCCAAGTGGAATTCGGCTTGGGATCACTCCGGGCACGGACCTCCTAAGAGGGATCGACCTATCAGATATTTGAAGACTTTTTGTTGAGAAATGCCACCCCCTCAGGGCAAAGGCTGGTGCTACCTCCAATAAAAGAGGGACATAAAGCCCAGTAGACCAACAGATATACACTTTTTAAAGTAAGGAGTGAGTGTGGCCCACACTGGCATCAGGCCATGGCCTAAAAGGGACAGAAGCCCTCTAAATATCAGGGAAAATAATACAAAAAAAGAAGAGGTGGGAGCTAGCCACCCAGGCCTTGGACCTTGTCCCTAAGGCATAATGGCTTCTGCAGTCTTTCAGCCTCTCAGAGGGCAGAAAGCCTACTTGCTAACAGAGACTATTATTTAAAGAAAAAAGGGGCGACTCACCCATGTATTGGGCTGTGCCCTCACCCCATAACGGCTCTAACAGTCTTTCCGCTCCTTGGGGGCAGATTGGGGAGTGTACCATCAATCTGCTGCCCTCTTGGTAGAGAGGCTCCTTGACACCATGGAAAAATGGCAATAAAAGGAGAGTGGGAAGCCTGTCCAGATATGGGGCCATGCTCTCAAACCACATTGGTCCAAGTAGTCTTTCTGCCCCCCCCATCAGAGGGTATTCTTTGGGGGTTTACCCCCCTCTCCCTCTGGGGTGGCAGAAAGCCCAGTAGACACCAGGGCTATTTTAAAAAATAAATGGGCCTAACAGTCTTTTACGACAGGAACTCCACTGAAAGCCGGGGCAAAAAATTGAAAAAAAATTGAAAAAAAGTGGCCCACTAATGAATTAGACCATTTCTCCATCCCATAATAGCCCCAGCAGTCTGTCTGCCCCTTCCAGGGGCAGACTGAAGGGGGTTTAGGGCAAAAAGCCCACTAGACAGCAAGTCGCTGTTTTCAGCACAAAAGGATGCATTTTCTGCTTCTCACAAAATGCTGGCAGCAAGATTGTGATTTTCATTATTACAGTGCACCTGTTTTTCTTTGTTTTTGATACATTTTCTCACAACTTAGGTTGCCCCCATCCTTCCCCTAGAGTCAGATACCTCTCATGGTGCCTTCCCATGGCTGTGGATGTTTTTTTTATCACAGCACAAAATATGCAATTTTTTATCACAATTTTCAAGATGGTAGGAAAATAAAACCCCTTCATCAATGTGATTAATAGGATTTGTGATTGTCTGGATAATCAATTTCAATAGGCAGAGATATTTAAAAGTGTTAAAACTTTGAAGTCAGCACAGTAACTGTCTTACTGTATTACATGCTTAAATCTCATAACTACTGAACGGATATCAAAACACTGAAAGGACGCTTCCTGAGTTAAGTTCTGCTTTCATGCTTTGTCTGATCTATATCCATTCAGCTTTTTCGGCTCTAGGCATGAGTAAAATTGCAGATGGGACCTAAAATATAAAAACACTACCATTTTTACAACACCCTTTAAATGATTCTCCAGCAAAGCTCTTGACAAAAAATGGTACTCTGGACCTTAGTTAAAAATCCCAAGTGATTGTCAATTTTTGTGGAAATCCATCTATGAGGTCAAACGTTATAGGCAAATCAAAAATCTGCCTTTTCAATGAAAGATGTGTCTGAACCATAACAAAACAGATGCAATTGCCACTGCACAAAACACATATTTGTGGAGTTGCAGTTCAGACTCAATTAACATTAAAAAGCTATTTTTTGATTTGCCTGTGAGATTTGATCCCATTGACAGATTTGCACACAATTTGGCAGTACATTAACTTAGTCAGTTAATATTTAGCATACCTGGTGTGAGGAAAGTGGTTTATTAAATGGTGTGGTTGTGCGGCCCCACTGTGTAATAAGCTCACTACCTGCACTGGGTCCCATCAGCTTCATTTGTAACTCTGGTTAACTGTGGCTCTGAGCAGTGAGGCTTTATCAAAGGAACAAGTGCAAAGCATTAAGTAGTCCTAAGACAGTTAAATGACAAAGAAACAAGACGTAGTAAAATTTGAACACCAATTAATAAAAAACGGTTGTATGACAAAGATCCACCAGAAGTTCCGGACATATACATTTTTAAAGGAACAATAAATCACTGTTTTTCACTTCGATCAATAAATTATTATAATGGACTGTGCTATGGGTAAAGTTTGTAAAACTTTTATAAAGTTGTAATCGAATAATCAGGCCTGCTTTGGACCACCAACTCTGGCACAAAGTGAGTCGCAGGGACCAACGAGGTGCAGTTGGACAGTTAGCTTGCAGTCAAAGCAGTCTCCAGTTCAGTCCCATAGAATTTATTGGAGTGGTTTTGATGCAAGGGATGCAGGATGCAGCAGTCCACGAACACAGTGGTGTGACTTTGGCCACAGTAGTCGATGTCCCTCGAAGTCCGGTTTAAGTTCAGCCACAAACCAACAGCTGCTGGTTACAGCAAAACCAGCAGTTCCCCTGAATTGTAAACTAGGGGTGGTTGGAAAACTCTATTAGTCTAAGCAGAGCACAGAGTTGTGGAAAAACTCTGCCAACCGCCATGTGGGGGTAGTTTTTCTCACATGTGACTCGCTCTGAGAAAGTTGCTGCTCGAGTGGCAGAAATTAGCACTGCCATCTGGCACGATGCATGGTGCGGTTCATGCAGATTTTACAGTGTGGTTCAAGCTCCCAGCGCTAAAAATCAGCGCAAGCAGCACAAAGTACCAAACTCCCCCACTTGCAGATCTCCGTGGAATCTCACAGAGTTTTTAGGTGACTCTGTGAAATTCCATGGAGTGAAACTCTGCGAGTTCTGCCCACCCCTTCTGTCGACCAAACTGCAGTCCAATGACTCTCCTGGTTCCAGCAGACTCGGGTGCAACTCTTAAAGGTTGTGACTCGGCCTCCCAGGCTGCATATTGATGGGCTGTGGCAGACAGGCCTTTTTGAATACCAACTCACCCAGGCAGGCTTCTCCAGCTTTTGCGGCCCTTTAGCTGTAACAGGAAGTCAGCCAACTGACTCTTGGAGTCACTTCTATCTGAGAGTCAGGGATGACTTTTCCTTGAGCAGGGCACCACAGGCACAGTCCTCTCTTTCCTAGCAAAGCTGGTGCAGTCCAGTCTTTGGGACGGTCTCTCCTTGCTAGGTCCAGGGAATAGTAGGGCAGTCCTTCTTCTGTTCACTCTCCAGTACGTGCATGATCTGGTGACTGGGTGCCAGCGGTGTCATTTTTATGCCCAGTTAGTGTGCTAGGGGGATGTGGTGACTACTAGCTAATGGGCTACCAGGTCCCTTCCTGCCTAGAGATGACTTTCTCTAAGGCGTGGCATCTAGCTATCTTAGAATCCACTATTCTACCCACTCTCAACATAGCAGAGCTCTTCCGTTGGTATGTGAAGTTCCCTAGTCTATTCCTGATGTGTGGCTATATAGAAGCTTCATGCCCAAGTAAAACTGGCTAGACATTGGTTTCCCCCTCTCTATACCCAACGCCAACTGTCCGGCAGAACAAAAGGGAAGCCCTCTTGCATGCAACCAACATTTGCCCTTCAAAGGAAACTTCCTCTTTGAAGCTTGTCTTTATGGCTCACACCCAGTTTGGCCCTCCTGCCAGGAATAGGTCATGCATCTTCCAATGGCAGCCCCTTTGTATTCCTTCCTGAAAGTCTTTCACACCTCTCTCCAGGAGGGCAGAAGTCCGAATCATGGCCAGAAACCCTAAGCGGTCACTGGAAAACTCTGGGCAACAAAGTGGGAACTTGCTAAAGTTACCAATTGTGCAAAGGTTACATTAAATCCGACTTGGACATCAAGTCGGGTTTAAAGCAACCCAATCAGAAGTTAACACTACTGATTTGTAAGAATGTAATCCTGTACATGCCAATGGGACTACTAGCCTTTCCACAGTAAAAACGACAATGTAGTTTTTTTTTTTTTTTACTGTTGGGACATGTAAAGTTAAGAACCAAATGTCCAAAATTTATATATAATTTACCCTGTCTTTACGGCTCAGTAGGCCTACCATAGGAGTGACTTGTACATATTAAAAAGGAAGGTTTAGGCTTTGCCTTTAAATGGCAAAGTCAAGTAAGCAGTTAAAAACTGCTCTGCCAGCCACCAATAGTGGGCAGGGAAACACACATGCTTTGTCATATTCATAGTGGCACAGTAGGTGCTGCAGTTCATGAAAGACCCTTTAACTTCCAGGTCCTGGTTATCCCTGGTGCCATATGCTAGGGACTTGTAAGTAAGTTAACTTATGCTAATTGTGGGTCAACCAATCAGACATACCTTTTAAGGGTCAAAGCAATGGCACTGAGGTCTGGTTAGCAGAGTCGAGAAACAAGCAGCACCAGTCCAAAAACATGGTGTAATCATGCAAAAAGAGACATTTCCTTACTCACACTTAATTTCTTGCTGATCTTTGCTAGGGAAAAAGTTAAGTTTGGGGGTGAAAAAAAAATTGTTGTCCTTTTTTTTAGCACCCATAGGAATTTTTTCTCATGCCTACAGCATGAAAGACTGAACAGGATTTACTCCAAATGTGGCATGAACATAGAACATTTCTTCAAAAAGTTTGCTTTTATTAGGTTAGTGTAAAATTCATTCAGCAGTTTTTAGATATTAAAATTTATAAAAAGTCCCTTCAGCAGGTTCTAAAGGGTTAACACATTTTATATATCTGTCAGGAGTCCTCTAAATCAATTTTTTTTTTGCAAATATGATTGGCTGGAGAAGGGCTCGAAAAACTTTTTTAAGCCATCTTGAAACTTATGAGTCAGTATTGACTTGCAAGTTCCAAACTGTGGAAAATCTTTACCTCAGCCATTGGACCCACCCTGATAGGTGCCTGATGCCATAGGAGTGCTGGCGGGAACAAAGAGGTGTAAAAAGATAACAAGCCAAAAATGTATTTAAGGCAGAGAGATAGTGATGTGCGCAGGGTGTTTGGGCACCCAGAGCAGACTGGGCCACAGGGTCTAGCCGCGCTGCAAGGCCTGTGCCCAACCCCGCTGTATACAACCGAAGGATATGTGCAGAATAGTTGCAAATTAAGTACATTAAAAAAGTTAAAAATTGAGATATGCTCAAATGTGTGAAACTACTGACATTTGACCGTTATGGTTGTCAACCCACTCTACACGTGCCATTAACTTGCGCTGCTCGCCATGCGCAAAACACAAATTTGAGGATGTCAGAGGAACAAACAAATACATCCAGAAAACATTATGATGGGTAGTACAAGCTATGGCGGGTGTGTGTACTTTGATAATCATATATGGTGAATTTTAGTATATCATTTATATAATAATTGCATCAAATTGATATCAGGAATCACATATAAAGTGAAATGCAATCATTTTGGATTACATAAAAAATGGTGACATGGCACATAACTTTGTAATTACATTATTTTCATTATCCCTTTGAAGCAGCCTGCTGATGGCACGAAGCTTAACTAAAATTTAAAAAAAAGAAATTTAAAAACATAAAATGTGAAAAGAATATTTTAATTTTTGGTTTACATTTTGTGAGCAGCCACATGTCTCTTTTGGACAGGTAGAGGGCATTCAGTCTTCAAAATGACTCACTGAAAACTGTTCTAAATAAGCATTTGATAATTTCTGGATTATTTTTCAGTTGTATTCTTTGCTTCAGTTTTCTCTTCCTTGTGGCAGTACTTACACTTTCACCCTCTTGCCCTGAATGCGTTTGTCTACAGGTAAGCGGGCCCTTCATTGTCTGTGCGTGGCGCGGCGTATGTAAGTGGACTGAGTGCAGTTGAAGAACTTTTGGGAATTTTTTGCCTGTCTTTAGGAGGTAGCTTCTTCTACTAAAATAAGCAATGGAGCGGGGGAAGGCAGTGAGGAGGTAATGGATAGTTTTGTATCAGTGCCAAAGGTAAGAGGTGGAGGAGCAGTGGTGTAGCAAGGTCAGGTGGTACCCAGTGCGGCTTGACAAAATGGCAAAAATATGTGTTTAAAACGCATATTTTTGCCATTTTGTCACCCCCCTCAGTGATGGCACAGGGGCGGCCCGCACCCACCGCACCCCCCTTCCTACGCCACTGTGGAGGAGGTGAGGGATGTTAACTAAAACACCCTATGAGATCACATTGCAAGTGTATGGGCAGCATATAAGAAATTTACGAGGACATGCTTAGGGTGATGCCAAGACTGTTAACAAAACTGATATTCTTTTCTAATCTTCTCGCTGATGCTTCCTCTGGAAACAGGATAGGTCTAGAAACAGTGGCTGGGCACCTGAAACTCGCCTCCACGTCAGACTTGTGCCCTTCACATAAGTCTTTTGCATGAGTAGCTCTGAGTCTCTTCCTCACATTAATACTACTCTTGAAAATGTTACATAGCACACAGCTTTTGATAGGCATACAATTGTTATCTTGCAAAGTCAGCTTGTCCGAGCTCTCTTCTTCCGGATTTGTCTTCATACCAGTAATTAAGCAACCTTTATAGCTGAGAACTTTACAGTTTGTCCTTTTTGCTTGTCCTGGACCTCTTTGTGGGAAGGATTCTCACTCCTTGTGAGTTCAGTGCTTAATGTGAGCTGGTGATTGCAGGCGGGGACTACCAGCACTCATTCTTAGGGCCGCTGATTTATTTATTTTACTCATCAAACTTTGACCTTAGCAAGAGAGAGAAAAACACAAAAGGGGGAAAGATGGAGGAAGAGAAAGTGGCAAAAACAGTGACAAAAAAAGAAAGTAGAGATGAAGAAGAACCCGAGCAAATGGAGCAGGGGGTGTCTGGTGGTTGATGAAAGAAGCATGAGGTAGAATTAAGACTCATGAGTCCAATAGGTGGCACGGCGAAATCCGTGTCACGAAGGGGTTGCACAGCAGTATGCACATCAGTGAACAATATTCACAAGTATACCACGATTTAACCAAGTTTATCCAGATTTATGCAATTTTATTCCAGGATTTAATCGTTTTTTCAGCCATCGCGTCAAAGACATAAAGTTTCTGTGTTTCATGCATTTTTATACACTGAGATCGCCAATCCAGGCTTATTCACAGGCAAATTCTAAAACTTCATAATTTCCAGCCATTTGATTCTACCAATGCATTTCGGTCCTCACGACCTTCTTCGGGGGTATTTGTGATGTTAAAAAAATATTTCAATGAATGTGCCCACTAACAGTTCTTATACACGTTAACTTTGCAATACGCATTTGGCCCATACACCCCTTTGTGCCCATCAGAAATATAATTTCATCATGTGTGTGGCTCTTAAACACAGTGTTCACAACCCCATGCTACAATTGTTACACTCCCTGCTAAAGTTGCCCCAGTTCTCATGACACATCAATCGATATGCCCCTCTGGTGAACATCGCGCTCGAGACCCTTTCAAAATCAATAATAAACTCAATAATGAAAACTGCTATATCCCGTGTAAATATTAACCTCTGCTCCCCAACAAATCTCCTGGTAAAACTACACCCGTACTAAAAAAAAAAAAACATTAAATCCCAGTGCATACCTGCTATAAACGTCCTGATGAGGGGTGAGATGAGGTCACCTACACTGCTCTTTTCATGATGAATGTGGGGGGTGAGACGATCATGGCACTGTGGGTTTGTTTTTATTGACTGAGGGATTTAGTGGTCGGGTGCACTTTAAGAATACAGGTGAGGCGTAGATAGCACGTGACAGTCTTTTAACACAGGTGGGAGTACGAGGTTAAAAACAGTTACGTTAGAAGCAGTACGATCAGAATGCCTGGTGGAGGAAGACACGGAGGTTGTGGGTTTAAAATCAGGACGTTTATAGCAGGTATTCACTGGGATTTAATGTTTGTATTTTTAGTGCGGGTGTAGTTTTAACAGGAGATTTGTTGGGGAGCAGAGGTTAATATTTACACGGGATATAGCAGTTTTCATTATTGAGTTTATTATTGATTTTGAAAGGGTCTCGAGCGCGATGTTCACCAGAGGGGCATATCGAGTGATGTGTCATGAGAGCTGGGGCAACTTTAGCAGGGAGTGTAACAATTGTAGCATGGGGTTGTGAACACTGTGTTTAAGAGCCACACACATGATGAAATTATATTTCTGATGGGCACAAAGGGGTGCATGGGCCAAATGCTTATTGCAAAGTTAACGTGTATAGGAACTGTTAGTGGGCACATTCATTGAAATATTTTTTTAACATCACAGATACCCCCCGAAGAAGGTCGTGAGGACCGAAATGCATTGGGTAGAATCAAATGGCTGGAAATTATGAAGTTTCAGAATTTGCCTGTTAATAAGCCTGGATTGGTGGTCTCAGTGTATAAAAATGCATGAAACATAGAAACTTTATGTCTTTGACGTGATGGCTGAAAAACTGATTAAATCCTGGAATAAAATTGCATAAATCTGGATAAACTTGGTAAAATCGTGGTATACTTGTGAATATTGTTCACTGATGTGCATACTGCTGTGCAACTCGTTCGTGACATGGACTTTGCCGTGCCACCTGTTGGACTCATGAGAGTGTTGGCGCTTGTTTGGGACGGAGCGCATCGGAGTGCTGCACGCTAAACAGAGAAAAAAGAGACATTAAGTTTGAGGACTTAAAAGAGAAAAAAACGAAGGGTGTGCTTCAGGTTATATCAAATTGACATAGAATTAAGACTACTAGCCTTGGTATTTCGCACCCAGACATTTGATCTTAACAGCCCTGGCTTCTGAGCAAAACTTTGAGCCCTGGCACTGGTTTTTACAGATTGAGAACTGTGTGACAATTACACTTCACTTCCTGTTATGAGAATCTCACCCCCATTCATTGCACCCGCTGCTCTACACAATCTGTGATATTCAGCCTTGGCTCTTGCAGGCTGCATTGCATTGTTAGCTGCCGGCCATTATCCTCCAACGACTCTGGCAGGGTGCGAGCCCAGTGATTTGAAGCTGGCTTTGCTGAAGCATAGCACGATAGTTTTAGCTAACATCTTGTGTTTTAAGTTCTGTTATTGTAGTTTAGACAAAATGTTTCAATAAAATGCTGGCAAGCTTGTCGTTTTCTCCCTAGTCACCACTTTCTTTTTCCCCATCAATTCTCAGTGCAGGTGGTTACTGTTGTAAGCCTTTTGAATTTACATGCCCCTGTGGGCGATGAATGTTGTAACTTTGTCCATGCTATGTGAATGCAACATCCGGCAATTGTTTGTCTGTTGGTTTTTAGTTTTTAATTAACTGTGGCGCGCACCTGTTTATCTGTGACCCGAAACATTTTAGTAATAAGGTAATCATAGGATATAAAAATGTAAAAACCCACAAGAGCAAAATATAAACCAAACGCGAGGAAACCCTCCTGGGAAGTGGCATTAGGCTGGGAAGGATGTCTGAGTTATTTTGCTGGCAGTTTCAGAACTTGATGTGCTGTGCGCCTCTTGCATATTAAAAAGGATGTTTTCAAAAACTAGCAGAGATGCACAGCTTGTCCCTGCCTGAGATGGTGTTTAGTTCAGTTATCGCCATTTTATCTCTGAGCCCTCCTGAGAGCACTCCCAGATAACACATTATGCTCTTCGGCCTGTGCGTGTTTTTTAGGTTGCCCGGCAGACAGCTTAAGCTGTCAAAACGACCTCATGTCGTCAATGTTTCAGAAAAGTACAATATGTACTGAGAGAGGTGGTTTCGGAACACCCCCCCCACCCCCTCCCCCTTCGACTATTGTGTTTTCATGCTTTGACGTTGCGTGGATGGGCTGTCAATCAAGGTCATGGCATTTTGTGGATGGTTAAATTGTCCCATTGGTGTACCTGTTGGTTATTTTTGTTGTTGGGCTACAAGTAGTCCTTATTTTTTTAGACAAGCATCAGTGTGTACTCTTTGATATATTTACTTTTTTTTACAACATTTTAATGGCTGATTGGTGACTTCTGTCTTTATGAAGTGTGCGCTATTTAAATAGCTTAGCTTGACAGGCACAATACAATTCATAATTTGCCCTTGCATGTTCATTTGTGTTACTTTGATTTTGTGATAACATGTTGGATTTACAAATGTATTGTATTCACAAAGTAAAGACATGGGTGCTCATACACTTTCTTAAAGAAGCACTAAAAATACTGTTCATTTGCCAAAAATATCTACTGTGCAATATTTTTCTGTGTATAACTTATGGTGCTCTGCTCATGATGTACACCACAAATAATCTCTTCTGATGTCTTTTCACCAAATGCTTCATTGAGGTACATACTCATCCTTCTAATGCAGCCTGCTCAGTAAATGTGTCTTAATGCCTACTTTATTTTGTTTTACCTCAAGATGTTGCTTCCTTATGGAATTTTCTTTCCAAGGCTGTTGGGAGGAAACACACCAAGCTATTCACAACGGAAATCAACACTTAACATAGAAATATATCTATCTGCTCATATATGTACCTATATATTTAAACACCTTCGGTGCTCATGACAGAATGGTTCCGCCGTGACCACCGGTGCTTTTGTGCTCATGACGGAACCATTCCGTCATGAGCACACGTGCACTAAATCCCTCTGCTGTTTCCTTTTTTTTGAGCTTCCCAACCTCCCCAGGCATTTTTTTTTTTTTTCAATGCAATGAAGATCGTGTGCCCCACGCACTGTCGTAATTGCCTGGAAACTGAAAATAAATTAGTCAATCGGCTCATTTCAGTTTCACTGCTTCGGTGCTCGTGAGGCTATCTCACCCACGAGCACCGAAACACACCGGAGACCCAAGAGGGCAATCCCCAAGCAGGGATCCATCCACTAGGCACCAGGGAGGGGTGTGCGGCCCATTGGGCAAGGGTCTTTGCTCCCCCCCATATTAAATGGGTGCGGTCAGTCTTTCTGTCCCCCAGAGCAGCAGAAAGTCCACTAGGCACTGACCTTTTATTTGCAATGTGCCTAGCCGTGACTTGGATAACTCTCACCAGGTTCTGTTACCCAGAATCCCTTGCAAACCTTAAACTTTGTAAAAACAGAACACAATATCCTCACATTTCTGTGATGGAAAGTTCTGGAATCTGCGGGGAGCCACAAACTTCCACCCACCCAGCATTCGCCCAAGTCTCCCGATAAAAATGTACCTCACTTGTGTGGGTAGGCCTTGTGCCCCCTTGCAAAACCAGGTCGTTTTGTGATAGATAGGGGGCACCTGCGTTTGTTCTCCCGGGTTCGGCGGCCATCTAGGGAAACCTAGAAAACCCAGATATTTCTGCAAACTAGACACCCGAGGAAGTCCAGGGAGGTGTGGCTTGCGTGGATCCCCCAATGTGTTCTGACCCAGAATCCCCTGCAAACCTCAAATTTAGCTGAAAAAATAAACCTGTTCTCACATTTCTGTGTGGGCAAGTTGTGGGTTCATCGGGCTGACTCAAATTTCCTACCACCCAGCGTACCTCCAGGTCTTTTGATAAAAATGGTACCTCACTTGTGTGGATGGGCCAAGTACCTGTGGCAGGGAAGGGCCCAAAACGTATTGTGGAGACATCAAAATTATCTACCACAAAACGGCCTGATTTTGCAAGGGGGGTTCCTGGGTTTTTCAGTCCTGGGCTCGGCGGCCATTAAAGGAAACCTACCAAACCCGCGCATTTATGAAAACTAGACACTCGGGGTTGTCTAGGGAGGTGTGACTTGCGTGGATCCCCCAACCTTTCCTACCTAGAAACCCCTGCAAACCTCAAATTTAGCTGAAAAAAATCACATGTTTCTCACCTTTCTGTGTGGGAAAGTTGTGGGATTACTGGGCTGACACAAATTGCCACCACCCAGCGTTCCCCCACGTCTCCCGATAAAAATGGTACCTCACTTGTGTGGATGGGCCAAGTACCCACAGCAGGGAAGGGCCCAAAATGTATTGTGGAGACCAGGAACGTGTTATGGATTTTGGGGGCCCTTGGCCAAACGTACTTTTGGTCCCATTTCGCAACAGCTTTGAATTTATGATCCAGTTTCAACCCGGTCATGCCCTCTTTGGCCAGGCCACTGACAGTGCACAGGCACAATGGTCCAAATTCTAAATGTGTTTACATCTAATATTCAGAGAAAGTGATGTGTGTTTTCAATATTGTGACACAGCTGCAGCTCACTAGTATTACTGCAAATAATCTCAGTGACACCCTCCCATTTCTGATATGTGAGGTCCTGCTTTCACCTAAAATAAGAAAATTTTATGGATGGTGCATGAAACATAAACCCAACAATTGTCAGAAAGATGTCTGTATTAGACTCACACATTACCAACATTACAAATAAATTAAAGGAAAATGCTATTTACAATAATCTGTTTAAGAATTATTCTAGGTCATCAGGGCAAGACCCTCTGCAGAACAGAGCTGGCTCTATCAGGGGGCACCTGAAAGGCCTGGGGCCCTGGGCCAGAGCCCACTTTGTCCATGCCTTAAAATGTCTCTGGTGGAGACATCAAAATTATCTATCAAAAAACGACCTGGTTTTGCAAGGGGGGCACCTGCGTTTTTGGTCCCTGGCTCACCGCACCAGCACAAATGTCCTACCACTCAGCATTCTCCTTGCTATGGGAAGTCTACTGTTTATTTACCCCACCCGTCTAGTTCTTGTGAAAGCCCTGTGATTATGAGGAGTTGTCAGAACCCCATTCAGAGGGCCATGATGGCACGCAGGGGCTGCTGGGATCAACCATGGTGGTTGAGGTCTTTTACTCCTGATGTCCCGGGGCCTGACCTACTATGGTCCCTGAGCAACTGGGCCAAGTACCCGTTCTGCACTTGACTCTCAGTGGAAGCTGTTGGCTAGCAGTCAAAGGCTCCATGGGGGGGGTGGATACAGGTAAGTAAACACGACTCCTGACTCAGAGTACACCCAGGATCAACAATAAATCAATGTCCAGTGCAGTACTTTTATAGGAAAAATAAATATTTTATTTCAAACTCTACACATTAAAAGGAATAACGACATTCACAAGCAATAACACAATCCCCTTGCGGTTGTGGCTCTAGTAGTTGTCAGTCAAATCCATGTCCCCAATCACTGGTGGTTGCATCCAGGGAAGGCTTACTAATAGGCCATACTTAAGACTTCCTCTTTGACTCTTCAGGAGTAAGTAAATAGTGTCTATTGTGCCTCAGCATTGTTAGCAGTGAGCCCCCCTGGGTCCCACTGGCCCAATTCTAGTCTTACCTGCTGTGACTGCATGGAAATGTTTAGCAGTGCAGCAAGAGCCCTCTCCGCTCACAAGTCCGGATCCTGTTGGGCAAAGTTAGGCTGCCAGCAGTGCATGTAGCAGCACCCAACAGGTGCAGGCTCTCTCCTTCCAGCGACCGGAGCAGCTCCCGCTCCTCGAAGACAAGGTAGATCAATCTTTCCCTCACGGGGAGGAGTGCGGGGGGAATTCAATCCTTTGACTTCCGACTGAGCCCAGTGACTCTTTTGTCACATCCACAATCTTCCGTCTGGGTGACAACCTGAACTTCTATAAATGTGAATACCAGTTGCCCCTTCCGGCATATGGGGTTGGCGCAATACTCTCCACTGAGGCCCAGTCATCTCCACTACACTCACCCTCACCACAGTGGCCCCTCCTGGCATATGGGTTTGCCAGTTAAGACTGTAACAAGTCTTTACACTTCTGAAACAAATAGTTCAACGGTGGCCCCCTCTGCCATACGGGGTCACTGCAGCTAAGCAGTGTGGGCCTGATGCTTCCCAAAGAGAGCTCATGACACGGTGGCCCTCTTTTGGCACACACAAGTTGCAGGTTTGCTTTTGCACCTGGGCAACAATCCAATAGGTGCACTGTCATTAACTCACACCTCGTTCAGGGAGTCCTCTTGGTAGGGCTCCCCACTGGACTTCGCTCGATCCAATGCTCTCATCTTCTTTACAGGGTACACTGGTCTTTGCAGGCACGCAAGCACTAGTGCTCCAGGGCAGGTGATCTTGGTTTCCGTGGGTGATGTCCCCTCACACAGCAGGGAGACTAGCAGGCCTTTGCCCCCAGTTCTGCTCACAGGCAGAAGTCTTGCAGAGATTCCCCTTCTCACACACCCACCTGGCAGCTTGGCAGATTACATATTTTGAGATCACAACCTCCTCTTCTTATAGTTCTTTTCCAGACACCAAATGTGAATTTGGGTCTGAGTCTTTGAACTTTTATGTGAGGTTCTGCTTCTTTGAAGTGTATGTTTCTTCATTTCTCTTGAAAGGCTATCTGTCACAGCAGCCAAGACTTCAAAGCTATTTGTCCCCCAACAAAGTTCATGGGAGTGACCAGAGTTCACACCTAGCTGTCAGTGACAGTGATAAGTACATCAAAGGTTAATCATGGGCTCCCAGCCCTACTCTTTATGATTCCCTTATCAACCCCCTCTCCTTCCTGAGATGTGTCCATGCCACTGTCTATCGCAGAATCAAAGAGCAAACCCATTTGAAGTGCAAGGGAAAGTCTCTTCCTCCCTTCCTCCAGTGTGTGTTGAACCACGCTCACAGGAATACAGCAATAAACAAATCTGTGCGGTGGGATTCCTCTACTTATCATGTCTTTACCAGGCAGGCCTTGGCCTCCCAAAATGGAACCCAGGGTCCTCCATATAATGTACAATTGCAGGCACACTTTCATTCAGTGTACTTTCACAGTACACATACTGTCCAGTACTGTTACCTCCATGCTTTGTACAACTACAGACACACATACATTCAGCACACACTTTCAGTCTGCACGCAGTGATTAGTACTGTAGCTTTTCTTTATTTTACCTGGGTGTGCTAATTGCAAACACACTCCTTGCCAGCACACACAAAACACTCACCATGTGCATGCTACACAATGCTTCACCCTCTATGTTTTGTACTTCACGCTAGCACAGATACACCCAGCACATGCTTCCATTGCACAGGTGCTGCACACCACTACATCTCTCAGGTAAGAGATTCAGGCATGCATACATACGATCACGTACCTGCACTAAAAACACATATACTGCACAGTATTGCTCTAACCATGTACTGTACCCTTCCCAGACACAAATACATCCAGCAGAGAGTCCCCACTCCTGCACAGCGCTCCACATCCACCTGATGCAGGCCAAGGGTGGTTTAAGCACACAGTAGCAGATCTTTAAAAAGATGAGTGACCCTGAAGGCTTCACTGCTAGTGACAAAAGGTAAAAAGGAGGACCTCTTAACTCCTACTGATCGCTACACAGTATGCTGCCACCACTGTGCTCATGCTACTTAACTCTTGGTGAAGGCAGTAATGAATGTCGCAATGAAAATGGTTGACATGAGAAAATGGCACAACCAGTGCTAGCACATATTGCTGGTTTTCATGAAAAAACTACACAGGAGCAAGAATGTACAAAAGGTGGAGAACTATAAGAATTGTAGGTAGGCTAATGTTTGGATTCTACATGGCACTTTTCTTGGGTTGTAAGAGTGAACACATCTGCTACTTTCAGAAGATCTTTGATCAGGAGAGGTAACAGCGGTGATTGTGGGCAGCAAGATAATTTGCATGGCTTATTTTCGGTGCAAATTCCTCCACTGCCAATGTATGTACAATGTGCATCGTGATGAAACAGACTTCGAATTTTTATTAGTGGTGTCTGAAACTCACGTAATTTGCTTTTGCATAATTATGCAAAAAAAAATCAAAATTATGCAAAATGCAAATCCATCATTTCATGCTATATTTTAGCGCAAAGTGCATTCTTGAGTCAATTGTTGATGTAAGGATGCATTTTGCACTAAAAAAAGACCAGAAACCCCTAAGACCGGTGAACAGGTCCTCAGGTCATGTTGTTCTAATGTGCTGGCAGTACCCTTTTACCATATTTGGTGGAGTTGCGTGACATTTTTATTACCAATCGTGCATAATGATGCGAAGTGACGTAATAGAGTCATTGCAGGAATTTTGCACATTCAACATGACACAAAATTCCTGGAATTATGCAAATTTCAAAGGTATAATTTAAATGTTGCCCCTGCCTAATTTTGCATGCTCCCAGGCACATTCGGCCAATTCCAAATTCTAGAAGTGGTGGAGAGAGGGGCACAGTCGCAGACACCGGGACGTCAACTTGGACGACCACGCTATATGTTAAATTAAAGTGCTTCACTGTGACTTACTTTCACTTTCTGGTGTAGAGTATATCTCGCAATAGAAAGAGTATGGAGTATTGTTGGCCTCTGATGTCGAACATAAGGATTCGGCCATGGTCAACAACGTGCACACAACAAATAGCTGGGGCTGCAGAGTTTTGCAGCTTTTGCACATAGCATTGTTAACCATTGTAGTGTCCCATCAATCATCAGCAGCCCACACTATATCATGTGCCGCCTACCTGTCTGCATTGTCTGCCAGTGTTCTAACCATGCTAAAAAAAAAAAAAGTGGTATATCATAGGGATAAATTCATGTACACATTCATGCCACAATAAAACAATCATTTTCCATCTGGAATATGGCTTCATCAATCCTGAGTAAATTTATCAGACTATTTTTAAGCCTAACTGTGCATCCATATGCATTCCAGAATGTTTTTTTTCACCTATGGTAAAAAAAAAAAAGGAACAATCCATAAATCGATTACACAAGTAAGACATTCAACACATCCCACAAAAAACTGCAATAAGCTGGAAAATTCTACACCTTCCGACTGTCCATGAAAAACAGAAAAGCTCATTGTCCATTTGTTCCTCCGTGCTTCCTTATTTGTCAGAATATAAAAGTGGTTGTATAATGAGTCCAACTGTAATCCACCCGGAGGTAGTCATATAGTCAAAGTCCTGGCGCATTCCCCCTCTTCATTTTCTCCTTATGGCTGAATAAATTAGATATTGATATATCGTGTTTGACTCCTCCTACTGAAAAGTCAACTCTTTAAGGCCATCTTCATAAAGGAGTAGGCAGACAAGAGAACTTGGGCCTATAGGGTAGTCCCATGCAGGATACTCCATATTAATAATTATTTTGCACACTACCGCTTGTACAAACTTTCACCAGATACAAAATGAATCCTAGCCTTATCTGTAGACTTCCCTATTTGGACCGGGTGGTGCGAGGAGCCTTTGCTTCTTGCTCGAGAGCGCCAGCACCTCGACCAAACTACATGACTATCTCTGGGTGGATTGCATTTGGACTTATTGTACAACTACTCGTGTAGTCTGAAAAATGTGTTTTGTGTGATTTTTTTTTTAATGTCTGTAGAGCCGTAATACCCACTTACTGGGTCTCGGTGGCGGGGGAACCACCCAAGTCTACCATACCCTCCTTATATCGAAAAAGGAGACACAGTAGCCTTCGTCTGCAGAAGGAACAAGGTTTTATTTAAATAGCCCGGGCTATGGAACAAAGTCCCAAGCTCGTCGGTGACGAGACAGAGGAGGCTGCTGCTTTACTCCGCAGTTTACAGGCCTTATATACATATTTCCCCACCCTAAGGAACCAGTTCGGAAGGGGCTGTAGTTACGCCATTCTTTGTTCAGGCAGGACTGGTGCTGCAACTGATGGTGCAATCGATTAGGACAGATCTTGCCAAACGGGATATGCACGTGAAAGAATCAAACAGATCTTGACAACAGGATATGTGAAAGAAACAAGTTCTGGTACAGCGTCGTGACCAAGTCTTGCGAAACAGGATGGGTGCGTGCAAGAGTCCAGTCCGAGGGCGGTGAGAGGCCAATTCTCTGTTCCCCTTTTTGGAATTGGCTTAACCGCAAGGAGCAGGAAGGGCAGGGCGGTCGTGACAGTTAGAACTTTGGCAAGCATCAGTAGAAACGACCAGGAGGGTCATGCAGAGGTGTTTGACACGAAATGGCAACGCTAAAATAATGGAGTCTGACACAAAATGGATGCCGACAAGTAGGACACTTTTCCTCAGACCCGCCTTTTGCCATTGAGTGGCAAAACCATTACGAAATGTCTATATTCATGAGATCATCTGTTTCTTGTTGGAGCATCCTCTTCATTTTGGTGTCGTGAATGTTTGAGGGTGGAAGCTTAAGGGCCTGAACACACTTTGCACAGAGCATTGGCAGGCACTGAACACACAAAAAACAGGAGACAGCCACTCCCAAGGCAAGGAAGGTGAGGACCCTCCATCCCCATTGGGAAAGGAAGCCCCAGATCCAGCCTGTGAGGGACCAGTTGCCTTCATCCTGATGAATTTCAGAGGAAAGGTGATGCAGACGTTGGATGGCATCATATACTGTAGGTGCGTTATCTATAATGTACACACAGCAGCTGGAGCCAATCAATTTACACACAACACCAGGATCAGCGAGGATCATGTCAAGGACCATACGATTTTGAAGTGTTACAAGGCGGTTCGCCTGTAGCTCTACAGTGATGTTGGAGAGGGCACCAGCTGTTTCTGTGATGGTGGCCTCAAGGACCCTGGTCAGTCCTCGTATAGCCCGACTGTTTACCATAGGGCCCCAAAATGGGAGGAAACCCTTAAAGAAGTCCCCGGCTTCCTGGCCTACTGTATCCTCAGCCGATATGACACCCCTACGTGAGTGGCGTAAAGCACCCTTCATCAACAGGTTGTAATCTCCATGGGTAGAATACGTTAGTGGAAGGAGGAAGGCCAGCTAGCATGTGCCAGACCAGTTGTGGGGGAGCCAAGTGTAGGCTGCTGTGCCACAGATAAAATACGTGTTGGGGACGCCACTAACTTTGGAGTAGACTTAAAATTTTTAATGATGGCACAGATACTAGTACCAACTTTCTTAGTTCCCAAGCCATGGATGCAGACACGGCCCCGCACATTTATAACATTCAGAGTGTTTCGTACATCATGTAGTAGTCTTCTGGTGTGAAATTTGGTAAATGTTTGTCGAAGTTGAGCTAAATACCACCATCTCACCGAGTTCATCCGTTGATAATAGCAATGTGGATGAGTTGGTCGGGCAAAAAGGGGTATTGGTATTGCCAGACCTGTTCTGCCAGAAGTCATCTCGAAATGTTCCAAGTGCAGAATTGGCAGTACCATTGACAGTATAGGCCTCCTGTATCAACATCCACTATGCAAGACAGGACCCAGAGATGGAAAAAGGATCAGGAAAGAATGGGACAGGTTGTGTCATAGCATGTGGCATCAGTCCACATACCCAACAGTTGGAAGTATTTATGATCAGCTGATGATGATATACCATTTGGACGAAGGTGTTATTGAAAAATTCTGGACGGCAGGGTAATTCGTGGGCAGGTAACGTGAAATACTGATGCTCTGCACGAGTCGGGGTAGGAATTGTTGGGGTAACAGGAAAGTAGATCAGTAACATCCAACCGATGATAGACAAGATGAGGGAGACAAACAGTGTCACCACGGTGGCCAGGAAGCACTTGCTATGTAGGAGACTGACATATCGTTTCTGGACTTGGGTGTATTGAATGGCTGCCATTGTACTGAGCCAGGTACCACTAGCGGCTGTCTGTAATTGGTGGTGGCTTCACTGGATGCAGGTGCCAAGAGCCCTAGGGACGTACCTTAGTCTGACACACCAGCACCGGTCTCAGCCGGGAGATCACAGCTCTACAGCCTATAGGTACCCGGGCGAAGTCAAGGACAAGCCTTCTTTCTAGAACGCAAGTTATATCGGGTAGAAGTAGGGACAGTATGGTCGGGGAATAATTGTTCCTGATGCTGAGCAGAGTTAGGGGAGAGTTCCACCCTTCCCTTCAGAATACTGTCACTCTCTGCTTCTGAGATGTAGAATGCAATCTTGCATCGCTGATTAGAACAAACGTTGGGACTGTTTCTGTCTCTGAGTCTCCTTGTCCTTCTCTCACCCACTGATCATAGGGGAGAGGCAGAGGCACTCGTTTACAGTGCGTTGCATGTATCCAGTTCTTCCGACCTTCAACTTTCACGGCAGTGCGTGTGGCCAGTAACACCTGACGGGGCTGTGTCCAGCGGGGTTCGAGGCTCTTAGTACGTTGAAAGTTGCTAATCAGAACCCAGTCGCCAGGTGGGATAATGTGTCCTGGGCCCTCGCTTTTATCAGGTATGACCTCATACACCTGGTAGTAAAGGGTACGAAAAGTGTTAGTCAAAGTATACAGATAATAAGTCAACACAGGGTATTAAACATCAGACAGTTTCTTAGGGTGTGGGACACCCCACACATTGGCAGGCCTCCCGAACACAATCTCATGGGGAGATAATCCGATCCTGGAATGGGCCGTTGTCCTGAGACAGTAGAGCCAGGGACAGAGCATCAACCCAAGTGACACCCGTCTCGGCTACAATTTTGGCCATTTTAGTCTTTAGGATGCCATTGTACACCTCCACTAGACCTGCTGACTGGGGGTGGTTAGCTGCATGAAATTTTTGTTTCATAACCAGTGCTGAACAGACATACTCCATTATTTGAGCCGTAAAGTGTGTCCCGTTGTCACTCCAGATCAAACGGGGCAAACCAAATCGTGGGAAGTATTCTTTCAATAGTATTTTGGCGGTAGTGATAGCGGTGCAGTCTTTGACAGGGTAAGCCTCTACCCATCGGCTGAAGGTACAGACCACCACCAGGACATATTTTAAATTGTTACATCTGTCCATCTGGATATAATCCATCTGGAGGGCTTCAAAAGGAAAGGTAGGAGGGGAGAATACTCCTTCATGAGTTACTGTACCTTTACCCGGGTTGTTCATAAGGCAAATCATGAACGTTTTGACCAACTTCTCAGCATACGCTTGTATCTTTGAGTTGTACCAGGTAGGTTCCAACAGCTTACATATCCCTTTTGTACATGTGAGCAGGGCCGTGGGCCATTGTAACTACCGGTAGCACATGACTGTCAGGCAACATCCATTGTCTCTCCGTAGTGATACAGGCCCAACAACCATCTATTTCATTTACCGCCAAATGCTCCGTCCACATCCTCAGCTCCTCAGGGGTAGCATGGGACTGAATATCAATCACACTCTGTACTGTGTCTTCAACCATGCCCCCTTCTGCCACCCACCTGGCGGGACCTCCCACGTACATTCCTTCCTTTTTCTTAAGGGCTGTCTGTCTGGCTGTCTGGTCAGCCAAGGCATTGCCTTTTCCAACATCATCCGTCACTTTCTTATGTGCTTTACATTTTATAATGGATACCTTTCTGGAAAGTGTCAGGAAGTCTAATAATCGGTGAATTAGGGGGCCATGTTTCGTCCCATGTGAAGTAAGGAAATTCCTTTCTCTCCACAGTCTTCCAAAGTTGTGAGCCACCCCAAAAGCATACTGACTGTCAGTGTAGATATTAACCGTTATTCCTTTGCTTAACTCACAGCCTCTAGTGAGGGCCACTAATTCTGCAGCCTGAGCAGAGCACTGTGAAATCTGAGCTGTTTCTACTACTTGCTCCTATGTCGTGAGGGCGTAGGCGGCTGATGTGTTACCATCTGGCCCTCTGAGACATGATCCGTCCACATACAGTGTACTTTATGGATCTGTTATTGGGGTATCCTGTAAGTCAACCTGTCCCTTTGTCTCCTCCTCTGTCCTCAATATACAGTCATGTGGATCTAAACGGGCATCCTGAGTATCCAGTGGGATTAATGTGGCGGGATTCAGTACAGTGCATCTCTTGATGTTAATGTGGCTGGAAAAGAGTGTCAATTCATATCCTGTGAGTCGTGTGCAAGTGAGGTACCGTGTCTTGGTGTTGTTAAGGAGGGTACTCCACAGAATGGGGAACCATCAGAGTTAAGGGGGAGTTCATGACGATCCCCGCACTCTGACGGACCATGAGTGCGGCCGCAGCTGTTGCCCGTAGGCATCCTGGGAGAGCCCTCACAACAGGGTCTAAGGTAGCTGAAAAAAAGGCACATGGCCGATGATGATCTCCGAACATCTGGGTCAAGACAGCGCATGCACAACCGTCTATCTCATGTACAAAAAGAAAAAATTGTTTGTTATAATCAGGAGTACCGAGGACTGGAGCAGTACACAGAGCTCTTTTTAAATCCTGGAAGGCCTGCTTATGCTCTCGAGTCCATGGAAAGGAGCTGTCTGATATGTCTTTAGTGGTGATGACAAGAAGAGGTTTGACCATGGCCGAAAAGTTGGAAATCCACTGTTTGCAGTATGAGGTTAGGCCTATGAATGCCCGCACCTGCTTTTGTGTTCGTGGGGCCGCCATAGCATTGATAACGGCTACACGATCAGCGGTGAGCTGCCTTCCCTCCTTCGAGAGGAGATGACCTAAATAGGTCACCTTCTCTTGAGAAAACTGAAGCTTTTTTAAAGAGACCTTGTTGTTATGGAGGGCAAGGTGGCGTAACAAACAGAGGATAGCCTCTTTACATGTCAGGGCAGAATTTGCAGCAATAAGGATGTCATCAACCTACTGCAGCAGTGTGGAATTATCAGGGAGTTCCAAGGAATCTAGTTGACTTTTGAGAGCTTGACTATAGATACTGGGGTTCTCGTTGTAGCCTTGAGGGGCGCGGCAAAATCTAAAGCTCCGCCCAACAAGGGAGAAACCAAAAAAATGTCTGCTGTCAGGATGTATAGGAATACTGACAAAAGCATTCTTCAGGTCTATGACAGAAAAGTGCGTGGTGTCAGAAGGGACCATCGTCAAGAGGGCTGTAATGTCGGCGACAACAGGGTATTGGGAGATCGTTATTTTGTTAAGGGCTCTCAGGTCAATCACAAATCTGTATATTTTAGGGGAGAGAGCATCTCTATTGGTCTTCTTAAGAACCGGAATAATGGGACTGTTACAGATATTACCACGTGTCTCCTCCACTACGCCCTTGTCCATCATTTCAGATATTATTGTTAAAAGGGTGACTTCTCCTTCCGCGGGTAGTCGATACTGCCAGAGGCGGGAGAGAAGGGCGCCTGGCTGAATGCGTACCACATGAGGGGGTATGTTGAGACACCCCACATCAGTGTCTGATGATTCCCAGAGGGAGGAAGGTAATGACTGCAACTCTGGAGGGAGAGGCCCGGACAGATACATATAGGAGTCGGGGTGGGGGAAATTGTTAGAGACACGCCTTGGGGACTACATGATATAGTGGCATACAGAGCTTTCAGTAAATCCATGCCTAATAAGTTTTCACTGCAACCTGTAGTAAGGACCAAGGAAGTGTCAACATGGGCGGGGCCGATATCGAGAGGAAGGGGTTCAGAAACAGGGCTGGTCACGGGTGTGCCTGCAAAACCCACAGAGACATTCAAATTGCCAGAAAGGGGTGCCTTCGGGACCGATACACGTGCAATAGAAGACCTAGTCGCCCCTGTGTCCAGAAGGAAAGACTGAGCATCCCCTGCAACTGACACTTGAACATAAGGGCCCTTCTGGTCTTTCGAAATACCCCTTCCATGGCTATCCTATGCTTGATAAAACCATGTCTCGTCTACCTCTTCATAATCGTCATTGTAATAAGTACGTGTGGCTTCATACCCATCAAATTTGTTAGCAGGGCGTTGTCGTATGGTGTTGTCATCCCTATGTCTCCCCTCTCGGTCACTAGGGCGGTGTTGCCTTTGGTCTTTAGCAATAACCCATCCCATCCTTTTGAACACGAGGCCGTGTTTTACCTGTCCGTATGTTTTCTGTCAAAACAGGACACTCATCCACCCAGTGGCCGTAACCCTTACAATAGGCACATTGATCTGTCTGGAGAGGCCCGGAGGGGCCGGAGGGAGTCGATTGGCGTGCTCTTGGCGGCCGCTGAGGGGGCGGCCGGAAATTGCCATGGGCGTCAGGGCCTTTGGGGGTATAGGCCTGTTGCAGAAGTACTTTAGATTTAAGGTCTTTATTTCTCTTGACCTCTTTCTCCTTATCCTCGTTTTCCCTATTCTCATGGTATTGGGCCATGGCCAAGATACCTGTCATAGTCTGAGCGGACCATGTACTCTCAACCTTCTTGAGTCTGGCAGAAATGTCAGGGAGCAAATTGCTGACAAATTTGTCAATGAATACCGGGCCAGCTCCTGGGACCCGAGGGTCCAGGCCGCTGTGTTCATTGTATTCAGTTTCAAAACGGGTGAAGAAATCCGCCACACTCTCATCCCTACGCTGTCTACAGGCGTTAATTTTATCTCAATTGATGACCGTTTCTGGCAACAGCATCTTCATGAATGTTATGATTTTGCCAGGCAAGGCTGTGATGGCGGCGTTCGGTTTCGTCCCTCCCACTCTATTACCTTCCATGGCCTCTAGATCAGCCCATTTACCTCCCAATTCTACTTCATGGTCGGTATGTCGTATTTTATCCCAGACCTCAGTAGGGACAACCGTACCAAAAAGTAAATCTATGTCTTTGAGAATAAGGTTACCGTCAGATATTATCTGGCTTAATTCTTTATAGAAGGCAGCCGGATTCTTCAGAGGATCCGGCAACTGTCCCTTTAACTGTATCACTTCTGACCTTTTCCAAGGAACATGAACCCAAAGCCTGCGCCAGTGTGCTTCAACCTCACCTCGGCCATTATTTTGGTTAGTCTGTGAGTGCGTTAACAAAGACAGGGGCCGCCTCTCTCATTGGCATAGCTGTCTCTAGAGTGGGGCTGGGGAAAGCGGTCATATCACGGTAAGCTATCAAAGTAGACATAGCGCCAAACATCCCCTCTCCCTGTACATCGCCTCTTTTTATTTGTGACCTGAGGTCCACCAATCCGGCGGGTATCTGCATAAATGAATTCTCGAATCTCTGCACAACTAAGGTACACATGTATTCAGCCCAGGTGGTCTGTTCCATAATCGTCCACTGGGAAAAGGTGGACCATATTTCTTTAAATGGATAAATATTCCTGCTATTTATCCAACATTCACACTGTTACCTTTGCAGGTCATCTTCTCGAAGGGACGAAAAGCTGACTGCAGAGCGCAAGGAAGCCAGACGGGGGGGAATTCAATAATCTATATAAATCCTGCTTAACCGTAGACCACGGGGAAGAAGGGAGGGGGCGGGCAGGGGTAAAGCTGCATGTATTGGGCAGATGGGGACTCATTGTCATTCCCGTGGCGAGGACAGGGGTAATGTGCGCAGTCAGTGTTATAGGCATCAAAATAGGGGGGGGTTGGTGTGACGGGGGGAACAGTAGGAGGGGCAGTGGAGGCAGGAGTGTGTAGCACGGCTGGTGCAGCTGCATGCGGGGCAGGGGGGTGTCAGTGCAGGGTACATGGGGGCATAAGCAGGAGGACTTTCCAACATGGTATCGAGCAGGGAATCGCCATCTTCTCCCCTTTGCATAAAGCCTTTTCCTTTCTCTTCACGAGCCGGGTAGCACTTCTGCACCTGCGCCCTATGTTAGAACTTTGGCAAGCATCAGTAGAAACGACCAGGAGGGTCATACAGAGGTGTTTGACACGAAATAGCAACGCTAAAATAATGGAGTCTGACACAAAATGGATGCCGACAAGAAGGACACTTTTTCCTCATGTCTTACTTATGTAATCGAATTTGTGGGGGGTTTTTTCACCCGATATTTTAAAGAAAAATAATTATAGAATGTATATGGATGTTAGGCTTAAAAATAGTCTGATGAATTTACTCATGATGTGTTAAGTCTTATTCCATACGGAATTTTTTTTGTTTCATTGTGGCAAGAATGTGTACATGAATTTATCCCTACTGCACACCACTTTCTTGTTTTGAGTAACTTCTTCCCAGGTTATGTGGGATAAGATGGCCAAACTCCAAACCAGTAGTCACCCAACAACCACAGTGTTTCACTGACATCAGACTCCCTTCAAGTAAAAACACGAGCAGCGAGTCTAAGGACATTGAGTCTGGCTAAGATGTGATCTCCCTTTCCTAGCACCGTACATACATTTTCTTAAGGTTCTTGACTCCTTAGGCTCTCCTGCTTGTGTCACATTCCTCTCTACTAGGCCTGACAGGCCCCTCTCCCTGGTGCCCTGAAATGAGGTTTTCCTCCTTTGCTTTGCTTTCTGTGGGCAGCTGCAGGCAGGTCTTTGACCGTAGGTGTTCTTGACCATGTTGCCAGTAGTAGTGGGGTTAAGAGTGGGGCTACAGCATGCTTTGTTGCTTGCATTGGTGTAATTCATTTTGATTTTTGGAGGACAGAGGATCTTGGTGCGCTCTTATGCTCAACCTCTCTTTCCCCTGCTTTGTTCGCTTTGGGAGTGGGATCTGGTGTTGTCTTTTTGGGGCACCTGCATCAAAGGTAGGAATTGCAAGTCCTTAATAGTGATTATTGAGAAATCACTATTAAGGAGTCTCAATTACCTATACATGTAGGTTTCTCAAAAAAAATTGTGATTCCTACATATTCCTTAATAGCGAATCGCAAATTGTGATTCGCTATTAAGGAATGAGAGGCCCATAGGAATGAATAGGATTGCATTTGCAATTTCAAGGGTGCAGGGGTGCATCAGGGGGCCAAAAGGCCACCCTGATGCATCCCCAAAAAAGGTAGGTATGCACATGTGGTGCGCACACATGCTGCACCACAATACACCTTAAAAAATGAATTTGTTGTGCATTTTTCAAAGGAATTGCAAATTAACATCAACTTGAAGTTGATGGTAATTTGCGATTACAAATTGGGCAAACGCAATTTGCGAATGCAAAATACATCGCCTTTAGGGAATCGCAATTTGTGATTCCCTAACTGCATTCACATAATAGGTAATCGCAAAATTTGCAATTACCTATTTTGCGAATTGCTTTTGTGTTGATGCATCCCAAATGGCAAAATACCAGTCGCAAAGGGGCTGATTCTGCTAATCGGCCCGTTTGCGACTGGTGTTTTGCTTGAGGCATGTGGCCCTTAATTCCTAAAATGCTGGCTTCTTTTAAATCGGATGCACTGTTTCTTTCTTCATTTATGACTTTAGTGACCGTCACCTTTTCACTTTATGCTCCGCTTATCATCTGATACATTTCTTTGTCAGGAATCTATTTGACTTCCTGATCATTTGAGTCTTAGAAGGGCCCGTTGCCTTTTCTCTTTCCGAGGTTGGAAAAACATACCGGTGAATTCAGTCACAGTGAATATCTGTACATATCTGCACTAGGGGACGATATACCTTTTATGTTAAAGATAAAGAGGGTTAATTTTTGTATTTACTTCCTAATTGATTTGCTTAATTACTCTTCCTTGCTACCCTTCTATCCCTCCTTGGCTTAGCATCCACTAACCTCTTTCCATTCCTTCCCTCGTTCTTCCCCTCACATCTTTCCTTTCCATTCCTCCTTTTTTCATATATGCTTCTTTATTTCTTCATTCCTTCCCCATCCATCTTTCTTTCCTTGCTATCTTTCTTCCTTTTCCTCAATTCCTCACTTAATTTGTTCTTCCATCTCCATTCATTCTTCTGTTTTCTTCCTTTCTCATCCCCAAGTCTTACCTCCCTCGCTCTCTCTTCACATCCTTCTTTATTGTGTTCATTCTTTTCTTCCTTCTTTCCTTTATAACTTACGTTTTTCTATCCAACATCATTCTCTTCCTCATTCCTTCGTTCTGTTCTTTAACAGTCTATCCTTATTATCTTTCAATTATTTCTTCATTCCCCTTTTCTCAATTCCCTTCATTTTTCTACTCATATTCTCTGTTCTCCGTTCGGAATTTTCTCTTTCTATCTTCCTCCATTCATTACTTTTTTCGTCCCAATTCCCTTCTGTGAAACAGCACAGTCCAGAGCACTTGCTCTGCAGTTTTCAATATTGACAATTCTCACAAAGAGTTTCTCTGTAGCTGTATGTAGTGGTGAACACCCATTCCCCACCATACGTAGACCTCTTCCTACCAGGGGATAGTCTTGTCATTCGTCTTTAAACCTCAGGCAGATGGCTTTAAGTCCAGGATCTCAGAAGTCTCAGGGTCTCTGAATGTTGCGTCTATTCCTATCATTAATGCGGTCCAAAGACCTATTTTGAAGTTTGTTAAAAGCACAAAAAGAGAGAAAGTGAGAGAGATGAGATAAAGAGTTTGAAGTCGAGGAATAACTTGCAGCATATTCAGCTTGTGAAGCCAGATGCAGTCTCTGGCAGTCTTCATAAAGAGCTGACACATGTAGGGCTTAAAGATATGGTAAACCAAAGGACATAGTGGTTTGAAGCTAGGTAAAGTCGGCTCTTGTTCCTCCTGGACTGCACACGGGGAGACTGAGGCTGACGGATAAATGGACTTTCCTGAGTATCACAGGATAGCGCACAAGTCCAGACTAAGAGCAGAACTCGCTTCTGCAAGTCACAGGTGCTGGGATGGGTAAAGTTGGGGAGGTCTCCTGTAGTGCATAGGTGATGCAGCAGGTGTGAAGATATGGCATGCTCTTGCAGCGCACAGATGTTGTCCTGCACCTGACGGCTGTGCATGTTTCAGCACTGCACAGGTGCTGCATCTGTGGATAGGAAAAGGACGTACTATTTCAGTGCACAAGGCCACAATCCTGATTCTGATGTGCATGATATTGGGATCAGAGACCTTTTAAGTCATGGGCAAAGTGGGCAATTGCCCAGGGCCCCCACCTTCCAAGGGTCCCCCTTAGAAGTTGAAATTTCCATGTGACCTCTCTATTGTTTTTCTCTATCAAAACCTCTCTCAGCCTACCTCTATCTCTGTCTCTGTAACCCGTGTCATTTTATGGAAAGATATATTTCAATTTTTTTGTGTGATTCTGTTAGTTTTAACATATATTTTAGTATTGCTTGGCATCATGCAGGCATGAATTAGCAAGAAATGGGTATTAAAATTCAAAGTTGTTACGTACAGGAGCCCCAAAAATAGGTCTCGCCCAGGGCCTCGAAATTCCTTAAGATGACACTGATTGGGGTAACAGTAAAATTGTATGCAATTTCATTTTTGTAGCATGCTGTAATTTAGCATCAGTAACATGCAGTTACAAGTAAGACGCCCCCCACCAATGGATTTGCGAAATTAAGAGTGAAACTGATTTTTCAGGTCATAAAACAGATTTGAGCACGTGGGAAATGTACATGTGGGCGACATGGTGGGTGAGAGATCTGATGGAGGAGTAGGGGTGGGAAGGGCAAAGTATTTTTGTCAAGTGGGAGCATTTATTCTCCCCTTGGATGCTGCTGAATCCAAAGTCCCATGTGATTTTTCTGTCCGCTTTTACCAGCCATAACAATTGAGTCGGATTGTCCCACACCCAGAAAAACAGGGCATGGAAAACCTCACTAATCAGATTCAGGTGGAGATGAATTCCATTGCAGTGCATTTATCAAAGACATTTTAAGGATTTTGTGGGGCCTGGGGCAAATAAATGTTGGGGGCCCCTGTTCGAAACAGCTTTGAACATATGATCCACTTTCAGCTCTTTCATTTCGTCTTTGGCCAGGTCACTGACAGGCAGGCACACTTGTTCAAATTATAAATGTGTTTACATCTAATATCCAGGGACAGTGATGTGTGTTTTCAGTATTGTAACACAGCAGCAGCTCACTAATATTACTGCAAATAATAATGTCTGATACCCTATCATTTCTCATATGTGAGGTCCTGTTTTGATCTAAAAGAAACTTTTATGGCTGATGCATGAAACAAAAACACATTAATCTACACAATGTCTGTAATAGACTCCAATACATCACCCACATTAAAAATGAATTTAAAAAAATGGTATTTAAAACAATCTGTTAAAGGATTATTCAAGGTCATCAGGGCAAACCATTCTACAGAACAGTACTGGCTCTATCGGGGCCTGTTGAAAGGTTGGGGCCCCCGGCCAGAGCCCACTTTACCTATGCTTTAAAACGCCTCTAGCATTTATAGCTTCATTTAATGGTGTTCAAAACACAGACTCTGCAGAATCTATGGACAGTATGTGATATTACATATTTGGTAAAATGCCCTATTAAAATTAAATATCCACACTCGCCCCTACAACGGCATATTTTCACCCTCCTTTAAGTACTGTTGTTTGAGGTGCAGAAAGTCAGGTCTTGTTGCCTCATTTGTGTTTGCATTCCCAGTACCAGTAACTCACCAGAAAGAGCCAGAGTGCTAAGTTGAGGCTCTGTGTACATTTCCATGATCAACACACCATTCTCACCTCTCCCTCCCACAAAATGAATCCTGGTCTATGGCACAAAGGTACACGGTAAACCCCACCTGGACATCTGTCAGTGCAACATACATCTGTTGGCCACAACTTCCATATGCTGTTGCACCATTCATGACATCTTCTATGCAAAGGGGGTGCAGCAGGAAGTCTTTGCTACTCTTAGAACAAGAAGCTCAGAGGGCGCAGGTCAGAGGCAAGCAAAATATATGTGCAGGGAAATAAAATCTCACCAAAATCGGTGCTTTCATGTGCCATGGTGCTTCCCTGACAAAACATCTCACGGGTGTTACTCAAATATTTCAGGGTGCAGTCACTGCTTTTAGGAAAGTGTCCAAGTGTGGCTCATATATTATTTGCTGTGTCACCTGCCTACCGGGTGCTTCATCAGATTTACTAAATTTCTGTTGAGTATGCAAGGTCCTCACTCAGGATAAATGATGCTCAAAGAGGTCAGAGATCCTCTTGTGCCAGGAGGTTGCTCACTGAGTCTGGGTGAGGTTCAGGGGTCTAAGGCAGGTTCTTGGATTGCTGGCACTGATCCACTTTCCTTTTTACCCTTAGGTTACTGGTCTTGCATGTTTAAGACTCAAACAGTACAGTGGAGCAGCATCGTTACTTGATGCTTGCATCCACATTGCCTCGAAATTTAAAGCAGATATTGCTTTGTTAGTTTTCCACAGAGCTGCTGTATGAAAATTATACTTTAATATGCAGTTAGCACTGGATCCATGATTCACAAAGAGTCTCCGCACTCGGGCAGAGCCTCCACAATGTTAGCGGGATCTCCGTACTCAGGGCAGAGGATCCACCGTCGTAGCAGGATCACCGCACTGTACTTTCCAATTGCGGAGATCCCGGTGCAAGTGTGTGATCCTTCCACGACTGTAGAGCCTCTGCCCCAACTGCAGAGGCTCTATGTGAATCAGAGTCTCCTACTATAGAACAATTATGTGAGCTCCCTTGCAAAGCTCATCACAGCTCAATTTCTTCACTTATGTCATTTCACCCAAATACTGCTTGAAGGTGGTGGTCCCTTGGGTGCCCTGTCATTTCATGAAATTAAACTAAATTAAATCAGCTTGTCATCTTTGCTGATAATTTGCTTTAAAAATAACTCTTTGGCCTAAGATTGGGCATCGTGTCTTGCCCATTGTTAGTAGTAGGCAATTTGAGTGAACTGTAGGATGAGAATCTGTCCCTTGTTCACCAGGAAATAGCAGTGAACTCTTTCTGTTACTATCGGCTTAAGATCCTGGCGTGGAGTGTTACCTTGTAACCCTAACTGAGTATTTAATTCTTTCAAGATTTATATCTTGCAATGGTCTTCCAAAACTGTTCTCCATCGCTTGCTGCTTATGCAGAATCTCATAGCCAGGATAATTTCCACCAGTTGCTAGCTTGACTAAATCTAAACCAGTACTGGCTCAGCTCTACTGGTCTACGATGCAACAGTAATAGGCTGATTTCTTGTCCAATTGACATGGGGCACATTTACTAATCTTTCACACAACGCAGGGCATCATGAAATGGAGACGACAGAAATGCTCCATATTTACAAAGATATGGAGCATTTCTGCTCTCTCCTTCTGTTCTGGCTAGCGCTAACAAGCAGGATTGTTTTTGTGTAGGAAGGAACACCTTCCTCTTTCTATGTGTGCTGAAGAAAGCAGCACATGTGGAAAGAGGAAATAATGGGGTGAAATAAGGATATTTCTCCTCATTATTCTTCACTGGGGAAGGCACAGCATTTTGCCAAATTCTCAGGTTTATTACCTTTAGTGAATCTGGGATTGTGGCGAAATTCATGGGTGGATGCATGGGAACACCTTTCCAAGTTCAAATGCAATTTAACGCAAGCAGATGCATTGTATTAGATATCTTTACAAAGCCATGCAAGATGACATAAATCACCCCCTGCGTGGCTCTGTAATTATTACTGAAGCCTTTGTGTTGTCCTTGCATTGCGCCTCCGTCCTTAAAAGCAGCCCAACAGTGTTTATGTTAAGCCAGTGTTTTGCTGTGCTTGGCGCTGGCACTGGCACTCAATTGTCAACACCAGCGTTTGTGACAGTCTACCACAAGGTGGCGCTGTCTGGCTAATTTAGAGATGACCACAACAACAGTTAATTAGTAATTCAATATACATAAAAAATGACTTTTACCTGCTGTCCAAGTCATTCTTATAGATTTGGGGGCCTGGAATAATCCAAATTGTCACACTTGTAGGAGTGTGATGGTTAGTAGTTGTAGTGTTACTATCATTGGCAGCATGGCTGGAGCAATGTGTGGTGCAAGCTGCAGTGGCCTCCTGACGAGAGCCCTGGCACTTATTTTTTTAACAAATTGAGCACTGCAGTCCAGTAACCCACGCTTGACTGAGCAAAATTCCTTGGATGTCTGAAACTTTCTGAAGGCCAGCCGCCAGATCTAGAGGCAGGGCCTTTTGGGTTCAGGCAGTAAAATTGTGGATTTCTCTGCACTTGTCACTGCCCCAGGTAAAATCCTATATGCTTGTACGCAAAAGCTCAAATCTTGGCTTTTCCCTGTCATCTGTTAATACCAACCCCTGGCAAGTAGGTTAATTGTTGCTAGATGAACATCGTCTCTAGCCCCAAGAATCCTACACATATGCCTGCTTTCTATACGTAGATTTGCCACAGCATTCGGCAAAAGATCATTTGGGGGAGAAAGGAGTTTTTAGGTCTCGTCTGGCATAGGCTGCGCGCATGCGCAGTCTCGCTGGCGAGATTTAGTGTTAAAGGGTATTTTCTGTAAGGGGCTTTAAGCCCCGCCCCTCTGTTCCATTGGCTGGCGTCACCGTTTATGGTAAACGGTGGCCAGCCATTGGAACAGAGCTGTGCATGATGTATTTGCTTGGCTTTTTGAGCCGTCACACTTGGACGGGCTTGCCTGAATTACGTTGGTCGCAAAAGGTTTCTTATCTTTATGGGGCCAAACACGTGGCCCTATAAAGACAGGAAACCTTTTGACAGGTGACGCCGTCCAAGCGGGATGGCAGAAAAAACCGAGTAACTACGTCATGGTGAGCGCTTGTGTAGCAAGGCATGGTCAAGTTTCAGCAACCATTCCCCGATCCCCTGGCTTTCCTCACCACTAACATAACTGGTTCCTTCGCCGCGGTTGGCTGTCGGCCCTGGGTGCAGCAGCTGTGGCCCGGCTTGCTGTAGTTTCCGTTAATTACGGGACGAGAGGCGCCCGTTCAAGCATCAGTAACAGATAGCGGCTTCCAGTCCCTAATGACGGGGCGTGGGGGGCAGTGGTGGACTGATGATCACCCGGTAGGGAGGGAAGGGGCCCGATATCCGCATTACACCCCCCCACAGAGACTCTCGCTGTGTAGCCGCCCGGGTATCCTTCCCGGCCTGCCGACTGGATTATTCCTGCCACCCCTTCCTGCCCCAGCCCCCCGACTCGTTCATTTCTGAAGGGGGCAGCGGTGGCTGCGTGTAGCGACACCCTGTGTGCCACAAGCAGCAGTGAGACGACATTTCAGCTACATTATTCTCAGTAATAGTGGGGAGCGGGAAAGCGCCACGAAATACACATTATTATTTTTCTGCTCCAGGCAGTCTTTTCCGTGGATATCTTAGAGCCATCCTTGGTGGTAACTGCCCTTTCTTGTATCTGAAATAATTGTAAAAAAAATGTTTTGTATTATTTGGGATGCATTGATTTATAAATGGTCGGCCGGGGCCCGAGCACGGTATTTTTTTAATTTTTATTTTACACCTGAAGTGTCTCCATATTTCAGTATATGCGCGCATGTTTGTTAAATGCACCATACGCCTGTTGTATCACTTTAATTTCAAAGCTGTGTGTACAGGAGGCATCTGCTGCTGCCTGTGGACTCTTCTTAACCACTTGACCTCAGGAGCCAATCAGAGTGTCTCTTCATGTTGAGTTAGTTACCCAATACCTAAACTCTGTAGTTTATTTCCACTACCCAGACCACACTCAATTAGCCTTCGTTTGTTATTATGTCTGCATATGTTGAACTGCGGGTTGAATAAATACCACGCAGCGAGATCCCGGCAGAGTGGCTAAGAATCTTTCTATTTATGTCCAGGGTCATTACTGGGTGCTCAAAGTTCTAAAACATGACGTTAGAAATGCATTTGCAAAATAATATTCCTGGAGAACAGATGCCGGGAACGCCCTCTGCCATGGCGTAGGTTTCCTGTCACATATGCCTTTACAACATATTTTGTTACTTTCAGCACAATGTTTAGGATCTCGTTTGTTTTTTGTAAGTTAGCAAGGGGTTCCTTAAATGTTTTTAAGTGTACCCATGCTTTTGTATGGTACGTGCAAAAGTTATGATTTCATTTGCTGTGCGAAATAAACCTATATTCTTTTGGACAAGGTGGATAATGTTACAGAGTTCGGTTCGGCTTTTGGTCTCTCACTAACAGTACACAAGAAACAAGCATTTGCAATGCAATAGGTCTCGCAGTTACACGAGTTAAAGCTATTGGCATTGTAAATGACAATGCCTTTTATTTATGTTTTTAAAACGAAAACAAATATAAAAGGCATTGTTATTTGCAATGTGAATAGCTCAAACTCACGTAAATGCGAGACCTATTGCATTGCAAATGCTGGTTCTTTTCATTTTGCTGTCTTTCCTGGGAGCCAGCACCCACAAAATGTATTCTCTTGGCTACGTGCCTGTAAAGGAGGTGGAGGGTGATGGAATAGGTAAGGGCAGGGTTGGATTGGGATTACAAAGCGGCCTGGGCATGCTAAAAAAAAAAAGTGGCACATTTGCATATTGTCTTTCCGAAAAACACTGCTTTGGTGAAATTTTATAAATACCTGAAAACAAGTGAGGCCACTTCTGCTCAGGCCCCCCCCCCCCGCTCAGTATGCACACATTAATTGGCCGGCCCAGTGAGAGGAAGGGAGTGACACCTCTACCCGTTGATAAAAGGGAGGTTATGGACGCCCATTTGCCTCCAGTAAGGCCACTCAGGCACCCACTGGGCCACTGGCGACATCTGAACACACCAGACACAACCCAAATCGGCCCCCCAGGCTTCCAAAAAAGCAGCTCACAGCTGGAAACTACGATACCGGCCCCTCGGCCAGTGCCCGCTTTACCAATCCGACCCTGGGTAAGGCCGGTCATTACTTCCGGATTGAGGCTTAATATGTTATGGAAATGCATTGCTATTAAAGGCAAACATGAAAGGATGGACATCTTCATAAGACTGTAGGCCAAATCTTGTAAAACGGATGTGTTTTCTTAAAAAAAAAAATAATAATACCTTACCATAAAATATGACTGGCGGTGCTCTGTTTCCCGGTCACTACAGCACTCGAGCAATCGTTTTAGGAGGGCTTGCACTCTATTTGTAAATACATAAATTAAAAACTACGTGTTAAAAAAACCTTGCAGGAGCTACCAGATCACGCTAGTAAATTAAAATGCTTCAAAAAGCTGGCCTCTGCTGCGCATAAAGGGTTCTTGATACATTTTAAACCAAATGCTGATTCAAACACGAACAGCAGCTCACTTATGACTCTAATAACAAAAACAATGAAAAACGCGCCTCATGGTCATAGCTTGAATAAACCATAACTGCTGTAAAGTAAAACTGTAGTCAGCCTTCTATTTAATTCTCGAGTAAACACGCTTTACAATGATAGCTGATTGATTCAGTTTAAATTGAAAAAAAACTTAAAGTTGTCCAGGATGTTGCAGTCAGCGCTCTAGCGGTTCCCGCTAGAGCGCTCTTGTCATGCATGACGAGCGTACGCCACGACGGTGGCGTACGCGTATCCTATAAATAAAAGGGGCGTGCCCAGATCGGGCATTCGCGCACCGACTACGAAACGGAGTGTGTGGTCTATTTAATTGCGCGCAGCTAGCGCTAGGCCCGCGCTGCGCCACGAACTCAACAGTGGTGACGAGGCGGTTGAACCCGCCGTGTGCACCCTCTCCTTCGCCCCCGGCTGAGCGCATCGCGGCAGACCCGCGATCGCGCGCTTCCGGCCCTCGAGCCTGCCCTGCTCCGGCAATCATCGCGCTATGGGCCTAAACTGCACGGTGAGCACGTGTGCACCACCCACATGACCACGCACCTGGGCGGATGAAGATCCCTGCCCTCTGGCCTTGCCCTGAGCCTATTTCTGCCATTGCTGTTGGCGAAGCCCACGTGCCACCCACTGCCTGTGACCCCGGCTGTGCTGCTGTGAGGCCTTTTGCTGTGCACCGGCTCCCCAGAGCTTCCCCTGCTGCAAGATCATGGCAGATGACAACGCGCCGCCTCCTGCCCATCCGTTCCACCCACCCACAGGTGTCCTGCCTCCGTTTAGTGAGTCGGCTGACCCGGCGACCGCCGCACCGCGCTGGCACACGTGGATTGGGCGTCTGGACAACTATTTCATCGGCTCCCGGGAAACGGATGGCGCGGTGAAGCGGTCACTCCTTCTTCATTATGCAGGGGAGGAGGTTTACCTGCTATTCAAGCATCTCCCGAACACTGGTGGGGCAGACGACTATGATGCAGCGGTGACGGCCCTGAACACACATTTCGACCCCCAGATGAACCCGGACTTCGAAATGTTCAAGATGCGACAGGCCAAGCAAAAGGAGGGGGAGACAGTTGACGCATTTCATGCACGGCTGAGGGTGCTGGCGGACACCCACCTGGTCGGCGACCGCGCGAAGGAGGAGATCAGGGCACAGTCAATCCTACGGCATCCGCAGTAAGAAATTGCGGACCCTCATCCTCCGCCAACCGAACATTCCCATGGCCGACATCCTAGTGCTAGCCCGCTCCCACGACCTGTCCGACGCACGGGCAGAAGAGATGGAACAAGCACTTACGCGAGGCCCAGGGCCCAGCGTGACTGTCAAGACGGAGCGCGCAGACGCAGTGCGGACGCACGAGAAGAAACGCAGACCAGCTGCCAGGCAGTCGACCCCGACGCGGTGCGACTACTGCGGGTATGAAGAACACCAAGGGAAGACCTGCCTAGCAAAAGGGAAAACGTGCACGAACTGTGGCACGCTAAACCACTTCTCCTCCGTCTGCAGGAAGCGCGCCACCAGGAAGGATGCTCGAGGGAAGAGGCCCACAAGAGGCATGGTGAGGCAACTATCCCACCTGTCCCTCTCCTCCAAGGCCGACACAGGGCAGCGGCACGCACAAGCCTTACAGGAAGACAACTCGGAGTCCGATGACGACGAAGAAACGTACGTGGTCTCGTTCACCAGGGCGCTGAAAAGCACGAGACGTCCCCAGCCTCGATGTGACATCATGGTCGCAGGATCAAAGGTGAACGCCGTGATCGACACAGGGGCATCTGTCACCGTCATGGGAGTGCAGCAGTACAACCGCCTTCGGCCCAAGCCAGAGCTCAGGACCTCGAAGGCCCGGATCTATGCCTACGGCAGCGATGTACCTTTGCCCCTCCTGGGGAAGATGACAGTGCCAGTGGGGACGGAGGATGCGCAGATCACAATTGAAGTGCACATCATCAACCAAGAGGTAGACACCCTCCTGAGTGGGCATGCCGCTGAGGACCTGGGGCTCCTGGTGTTCCTCCGGAAAGTTCAGGACACGCAAACGGCCGACCTTCTGGATCAGTTCCCCGAACTGTTCGCTGGCCTGGGGAAAATCAAACGTCCACCGCTCAAACTCCACATCGACCGCTCTGTCACACCCACATCGACCGCTCTGTCACACCCACGGCCCTGAAGCACAGGCGAATCCCGTTCTGTCTACGACCTCTGGTAGAGGAAGAACTCCGTAAACTTGAGGAACAAGGGGTCATAGAGACAGTCACCGGACCCACCCCGTGGGTGTCCCCGATGGTAATCGCGGAAAAACCTCGCCAACCAGGCAAGATCCGGGTGTGCATCGACATGAGACTCCCCAACAAAGCCATCAAACGGGAGAGGCACATCACACCCACCATGGATGACATCATCGCGGACCTGAATGGCGCGCGGTGGTTCTCCAAACTGGACCTCAACGCAGGGTACCACCAGTTAACATTGGCCAAGGAGAGCAGGTATATTACCACCTTCAGCACGCACCTAGGGCTGAGACGATACCGGCGACTCAACTTCGGAATATCCTCGGCAGCGTAAATATTCCAGAACACTATCCGAGACATTCTACAAGGCCTGCCTGGGGTCATGAATGTGAGCGACGACATCCTGATTCACTCTACGACCGTAGACGAACACTATAGGCGGGTCAGAGCCACACTGACACGCCTCAGAGAATACGGAGTCACTCTCCACAAAGACAAAATGCCAGCTATTCCAGCAGCGGATAGAGTTTTTCGGATACACGTTCACAAACGATGGCATTCAAGTGGACCCGCGCAAGTCACAAGCCATCAAGGACGCTCCTGCGCCCACGTCTGCCGCGGAGGTGCGCAGTTTCCTGGGGATGGCCACATACTGTGGAAGGTTCATTCCGAACCTAGCTACGATCGCAGAGCCGATCCGACAGCTCACGAAGAAGGACGCCCCATGGAAATGGGGACCCCAAGAAGACTCGGCGTTCCAGTCTGTCAAAACAGCGCTCCTCGACCAGGCCACGTTGGTATACTTCGACCCGGAAAAGAAGACAGAGCTGATAGTTGATGCCAGCCCAGTAGGACTTGGTGCAGTCCTCACCCAAGAGCAAGAACCAGGCCGGTGGGCCACACTGGCTTACGCAAGCAAGGCCCTCACAGCGACCGAACGGAGGTATTCCCAGATTGAGCGAGAGGCACTGGCTATACGATGGGGCTGTCGACACTTCCACCTGTATGTCTGTGGACACCCGTTCACGGACGTGACAGACCATCAACCGCTGGTACCCCTGTTCAGAGGACCAGCTCCGCATCCCCCGCCACGGATAGAACGGTGGGCCATCGGGCTACAACAGTACCACATGGACGTGACGTACCGGCCTGGAGCCAAGAACCCCGCCGATTTCCTGTCCAGGCACCCAGGCCCTTGCGAGCACATCCCGGAAGGGACAACCGAGGAAGAGGACGCTGAAGCACACCTCGATTTCGTCGCGGCCCTAACGTGCCCACAAGTGCTGACACTACAAGAGATAATGCAGGCGGCGGAACAGGACCCCGTGATGGCCAGAACCAAAGAAGCCCTCCTGCAAGGTTCGTGGGCTAATTTCCTACAGTCCGCCAACACGTGGACACCGGAAGAAAGAGCAGATCTGCAGCAGATCTGGAGAGTACGCAACGAGCTCAGCATCACCAGAGACGGGATAGTCCTACGGGGGACCAGGATTGTCGTGCCAACAATCTTACGACGCCAAGCCACCCTTCTGGCCCACAATGGACACCAAGGGACCGAGAAGATGAAAGCCAGGATGAGGGAGAAGGTGTGGTTCCCAGGACTAGATGCCCTGGTAGGCGAGGTCGTAAAGAGCTGTCCAGCGTGCCAAATGACCAGCGGACCAGAGCGTCCAGCTCCCATCACAACCGAAGAACCCGGAAGACACCCCTGGGATAAAATCAGCGTTGACTTTGGTACCCTCCCTGATGGCCGAGTCACGCTGGTAGTGATGGACAATTTCTCCAAATATCCACTGGTAGAGGCGCTACCGTCCACCGCGTTCACATTCGTAGGGCCAGCGCTGGAGAAGATATTTCACATGTTCGGACGCCCGTCGGAAATAAAAAGTGACAATGGGCCGCCGTTCCAAGGCCACGAGTTTAAGGAGTTCCTCGCCACCCAAGGGATACGGCACCGGCGGATCACCCCACAGTGGCCTCAAGCCAATGGCGAGGTCGAACGCTTTATGAGGACACTAAACAAAACCCTCCGAATTGCCAGCACCGAACAGCTGGACCCCGAGCGAGAAATTCAGCGTTTCCTTGGAGAGTACCGAAGTACACCCCACTGCTCCACCAAACAAACTCCCTGGGCCCTCATGCTGAAAGGGACCCGCCGGGATAGTCTCCCCACGGCTCCCGGATGGGCTCCTCCACCGTTTGATGCAGACCAAGCGCTACAACGACGAGCGCACCGAAATCAGCAGGTGAGCCGGGCGAGAGGGTGTCGGGAGCGCGCCCTCGAGCCGGGGGACAATGTCCTCATCAAAGACCGACGACCGGGGAGCAAGTTCAAGCCACGATATGAACCGGGAAGCTGGACGGTAGAACGACGCCAGGGGACAATGGTCACAGTTCGCCGGGGCAACAAGTCCGCCACCCGAAACATCTCGTGGTTCAAACGCATTCCCACCGCCACAAGACACCGGCCAGAGTCGGAAGACGAGGAGGATGTCCAGGGCCCCGAGAGAGAGCAGTCACTGCCGCCCGACCAGCCTGAGGAGACGGCAGCCCGGGGCGGGCCCAGCTCCGAAGCTGAGGAAGCGGCGCGGGATGACCAGGCGGTCACCAACACCCGAGCGACGGCCAGATATGAACTGCGACGGAACCCCCCGCCAAGCAGCCGCCTTAAAGACTTTGCCTGTCAAGTAAGTGACTGAAAAGGGGACTTCTGATTTATGGCTCAGTTGGCCAAAGTTGGATAGGGATGTTGCAGTCAGCGCTCTAGCGGTTCCCGCTAGAGCGCTCTTGTCATGCATGACGTGCGTACGCCACGACGGTGGCGTGCGCGTATCCTATAAATAAAAGGGGCGTGCCCAGATCGGGCATTCGCGCACCGACTACGAAACGGAGTGTGTGGTCTATTTAATTGCGCGCAGCTAGCGCTAGGCCCGCTCTGCGCCACGAACTCAACACAGTAGAGGGCAGTATTGCTCCACGCTGTAAAACCTGAACACATTTTCCTTTCGGTGATTTATGCAGCTTGCCATGGAATCCTCTGTAAGGTATTTACAATGCCGATGATAGAGCAGAAACCCGAAGAAGGTGGTGAAACGCAGAAGGCTTTGTTTTTTCGGACCTGTCTGTGCCAAGCTCGGCATTTGGCTGCCTGCGTGGTAGGCACTGTTAATAGCAGAGCATCTACGGCTTGCATTAATCTGAAAATCAATCCTGCGACGCCTGCTCAGCGCCTCGCGGTGTGGGGAATTCAAAGAACACCGCCAACAACTGCAAAGATGAAACCTTGGTGCTTATGGATCGACTCTTTCATACTGTCCTTGTTTTCGAGTGCTTTCATCTTGACAAGCTCTTGTTAGGATTTTAAAATTGCGAAAAAGCTCGAGAAAAGTCACATCATTAAAATGGCGATGGTCTAGTTATACTGTCTCAAATCATTTCCTAACATATTGTGAGTCGAGTGACAGCAAACTACGGCCATATCGTATGAATGCGCGTAGCACAGTGAAGCTCTGCTTCTAGGCCCTGATCAACAACATACAGTTAAAGGACAAAACTATGACTATCTATCATTTCTTGCCTAGGTTTGTATTGTGTCAAGGGAGTAAACTGGAATGAATTTCTTTAATGTATATATGTCGTTTGTGGCATATATCTTAAATATAAAATAAATCACATTCCAAACTGTGTCAGACCCCTTTCAGAGGGCCGTGGGGCAGCCCGAGGCCTCTTTGGGGAACACAAAGTGAAATATGGTATACAAAATATAATGCACATAGTCTTTGTAAGGCTGGCACTCTAGCGTTGTACGGGTACGCTCCTGAGTCCCACTTCCTTATCTAAGGACGATGGTTATTCCCCATTCACACAAGGCAATCAATCTAGGTAGGCCCTGCTAGAAAGAAGTTCCATTATGGCTTTTTAAAAGCAAAAGTGCCCCGGCGCAGTAGCACTTTTAGTAAGTGCAAGTTGCTTCAACGGCTCGATGACCCGGCAATCAGTTTTCCCCCCTCTCACTCAGAGTTGCAGTTCGGCAGGCCTGGGCATGCGTTTGAGGGTCGGTGGTGATCAGAGGTCTCAATGCCATGCCATGTAGCAGGTTTCCTTGGCGCTGCTCATATCCTGCAGTAGTCAGTCAGTCAGTCAGTCAAAACCACTTTAATCGATTAATTAAAATCATATCCTGCAGTAAGTCTACCAGACTCTAGTGGCCAATCTTGGGTTCTTCTGTGTTCAGGTGATGGAATCAGTGCTCCTCTCCTGCGGGTCACAACCCGCTATGTTGCTCTAACTCATGCTGCTCCAGGGCGACAGACCTCTTCTTTACCATGTCCTCCCCTCCCATCAACGGGGGGGGCACAAACAGTGCACCCTGGACTATGACCTCTTTGGGTGGCAACACTGCCTTGGAGCGACAGCCCTCTTCCTTGTCACGGCCCTTATAATCATTGTGGACCCACCTGCCAACAGGGGTCACGAACAGCAGCACTTTTGGGGGGGGGGGGGGGGGGGGCGCGGCCCGATGGCTGCAATAGTCTGGACCCTAAATCTCACACTGCTTCACAGGGCCCCCTAGTCTTGGCAGGCAGGCAGATGCTGGTGCTTCAGGCTCTAAGGCAAGTGGTCTTGCTTCTCCTGGTAGATGTCCCCTTACCCAGTGTGGGGACCTGCCAGACCTTCCCAGTCCCGTTTACAACAGGCAGAAGTTATGCTGAGCTTCTCCACCTTGATATATAGCTCCAGTTTGACAATATTGGGAGGATCAAGCTCCTCTTTTTAGGTCTTGATTTGCGTTAGCAGCGCGCATGCGCTGCTAACGCCATGGCGAGAGCCTTTTGGAATCGATACGGATTTCAAAGCGTGCATGCGGGGAGACAGAATAGACAGAAGATGTGCACGTGGGGACTGGATGCTTTACTGGCGGCGTAACACTCTGGGGACTTTTTTTTTCGCCGCCAGTAAAGTCAGTCCCTGCGTGCACATCTTCTGTCCGCCCTGTAAAGAGCTGTTCACCTCCCATGACATCGCGCATTGTGAGCGTGGGCGGTGCTTGTTATAGGACTTGTGCCCTGAATATTGGGGTTTGTGATTAAAAGGACATAGTTTTCTTTTTCTCAGTGGGCGCGATAAAACTGATGACGTCGTCGTACAGCCGTGTTATACTCCGGTTCGTTAAGACTTCAGAGTCTCAAGTGGGTTGGCAGAAAATAAGCCGCTGCTGAGGGAGGACAGATTGAATGTTTTCTGATTAATAGGGCATAAATAGTTAGATCCAGGGCATGGACAAGCTGCGCAGTGGATATAATGTTTACATTCAAGTATTTATTCATCTCTTTTTTTAATTGAATTATTTCAGTTCTATTTGTTTCATTATCAGTCAGTGAGCCCTAGCAATTAAAAAGGACTGCAGACTTCTTTAAATAAACAATCATGTGCGTTAATAATTTACATGCATTTTTAGTACCAAATGATACTAGTTCAAAGATGGCTGCTATGTTCACATACACAAGTGCGGGTTGTGCCTTTGGTATTTATTTTATGTTTTTCAGTTCAAGGCCCTGCTATTTTGAAATAGCCTTCCCACCGTTCCCAAAGAAAACAAGCATTGGCATAGCCAATAGGTCTCGCCTTTGGGACCTTATAAGTGTTTAGCATATGTAGCTCAAAATAATTATCAATGTACATTTTAATACAAGGCGGAGGCAGTATACAAGACTTTGTGCTTCCATGTCTCTCACTAAGCTTTGGTAATGTGACGTGCAATAAAGTTGCAGACACATGCGATATCCAAAATAAAAATCCTGATTGTTTTTTTGAAGGGTTGGTAAGTGTAAGATTAAATCTGGTATTTGTTTTACATGTTGATGTTTTGAAAGTAGCTATATAGTATAAGAGCAGCAAAACATGTAGCATAACGTCTATAGTTAATGACTTGAACCCTGTTCTCCACTGTCTAAGTTTCAGCATGCCCTCTCCGTGCCAACCACCCCTAAAAAATGTCCCATCCCAAAGGCGAGACCAATTGGCTATGCCAATGCTTGTTATAATCCAGTTGCAGAGTTAAATGTAATTTTGTGTCTCAACCTTTGAAGTTTGTAATGTGGAGGTTAGCCCTTTGAAATGCCCATTCCTCTGACTTGACCTTTGTCCAGGAAGCAGTCTGTCACAGCAAGAGCGACTCCAAGCTTTATAGCTTCACACACAGGCAATGGCAGTGACTAGAGGATCACGCCTGGATGTCACCCTCACTTGTGTACGCCTTTCAAAAGGTTACCAAGATCCCAAGCTCTATTCCTAATGATTCCCTTATCAGCCTCATCTCCTTCCTGAGATGTGCCCAGGCCCCACTGACCAGAGACCTGAAAGAACCCATTTGAAGTGCTTAAGAGAGCCTGTCTGTCCCTTACCCAGTGTATGTGTCCCACCCAGCTCTCAGGAATGCAAGCAACCCACAAACCTGTTGGGAAAGGCTTCTCCACATGCCTTTCCGAGGCCCTGGATTTCCAATATAAGACCCACAGGCCTTCATGTACTGTACATACACTGGCATACTTACATCACAGTAAAGCACACACAATCAAACGTGTAATAAACAGTGTTACATGCTAGCATTATGTGGCCCAAGGGGGAGTGAGGAACACAGCAGTGGAACTTTATATGAGTGGGCCAGTGAAGAACCGGGATTTAAACCCAGCGGCGCAGGGGACACGCCCAAAGTCTTCGGGTTCACCTGTCTTAGAGTACAGAGACACGGGATTCTTCTCGGTGACATCAAAGATCAAATTTATTAGCTGCAGCCAGTAACAGAGATCCTAGAAGTACAACACGGTGTATGTTCTCAGGAGACTGCTCAAAAAAATAGAGCAGAGCATTGTCTTTTATGCCAAAAACCACGTTCCTGGCTAGCATCAATTACTTACAAATTTGACCAATCAGAGGATGACATTTACAGAGGCATCACATAACGACAAACCCACTTTCAGTTATCCAGCCCATCGCCAATGACAAGGCAAAAATCCAGCATTCTTGCTCGAACAGGCCGGACGGGCCCATCATAAAAGACCTCAACCCAAATCAATAATTAGGCCATAAGGCCATAAAAGAAGGAGCAGAAACAGATGAGAGGCAAGATAGAGGGGTGTGTGCGTGTGTCGTAGAATCAATAATGTCCTGCTCTTTGATCTCTATCTGACCAGCTGCTTAACAAGGAACTGGCTCAACAAGTTTAGCCTCGGGCAACAGGGTCAGTTGACTCAGGTCAAACAGGAGTCAACACGAACTCAAGCTAAGGTGTATGCGTCCCTAGAGGCTTGCTTGGCCACAGTCATCCTGTAGTCATTAGCCTATGTGAGGGCAACCACACAATGGCGGTTATGCACAAAATGAAACCCAAGGGTGCAGACTAGATCTTCAAATACACAGTGAATCCATCGGTGTACCATGACGAAAACACTCATGCATACCGCACTTGTCAGTCGCGGTTCGCTGATACCAAAATCATCGCGATACGACAACCTTCATTGAATGGGTTCGGAATTCACGGAACCACACCAGTAGGCCTCACTCAAGTAACACAGATTAAAAGGCCATTTCACTTTATTGATCACTTTACAAAAATGATATGCTGCTACCACCGCAATCATGCTAATTAACTCTGATTAAGGGCAGTAGCCCTTTATCAGTACAGGGATCACACTTTGAGAGCCCTCTCCTAGTCTAATAAGACCCCAATCCAGGAAACATACACATGATCTGTGCTCACCCATGATGAAAAAATTGGTACCAAGCATCCAGGTATCATTGCAGCTGGGGTACTCAGGGTGTGATGTGTTATTTTATATACGTACATATATATATATATATATATACATATTTTGACTTTCGCATCTTCATACACCCCTGATGAAAGTAGTAGTCAAAATGTCCAGAAACTTATTCAGGGTGCTGCCTGATAATTTAACCAGCAGCAGTCCTGGCTGGGTTCCTAAGGCCAAACAATATTGACGAACAATTGTTTTTATTTAATTAAAAAAATGGCTGCCGCTCTTGTTATCATGTGGCTACACCTGTGCATATCCTGGGGAGTGTAGGAAAGTAATATCTGCTTCTTATGGTTACCCCCACTTATTGCTAATGTGCCACTGTTTTTGGCCTAGTCTGACTGGGATTCTGCTTTCTCCCTTAAAGTGATATGCATGTACTTTAGGTACACTCCAGATTGGATTCTGGGGTACCCTTATCAGTCCCTAGTATATGGTACCCCATGTACCCAGGGCATAGGTACCCCAGAGGCACCCATGGGCTGAGCGATATATTGTGCCACCCCTGAGAGGCTATTCAAATTGACACAGCAAGCCTGCTATAACAGACTGTGTAAGCTGGCGCTTGCACCACTTACTTAAGATATAGGTTCACTATATCTATCTAAATCACTACACTTAAATACCTATCAGTCACCCCTATGGCAGGCCTTAAAAATCCTGAAGGTAGGGTGCTGGGTTTTACGTGAGAGGGTGCCCCTGCATGAGCAAAGCCCCTCTGCAGCCTTCGGAGACCATTCTGTGATGCAGCCAGATATAAATGTTTAAGTGCATTATAACCCTGCGATAAATACCAACTTTAAACCGGCTGTTTAGAAACATGTCGTGTTTGGTGTCAAACACCTTGGAATCATACCTCCACACCAGACACTGGTGTGGGGGGTATGATTCCACCCTTCCAAATGGACATACATGGGTCACCGGTCTACCCGGTCCCAGCTGTCTCGCCCTGGGCATCACAAAATGGATGCTGCAAGCCACAGACACAATTCTGCTCTCCTGCTGCTGAGCCAAGTTCGAGCAGAGGAAGGCATGCAATAGGCATCCTGTCACAGGGAGGTGTGATCACCTCCCAGACAGGATTTAGTGTATTGGGGCTGGTTGGGTGCACTCTGAGAGTGCCAGAAAGTCTGCACTGGGGGCACATTTGGTGTCCCTGTGCATAGTCCAGCTCAAACCAGTTCTGGGAGCCATTTGCTCCTGCTCTGGTGCAAAACTGGACAAAGGATATGGGTGTAGCCATCCCTCTGTTCTGCCCCTCCCATAGGAGGGTCCACAGAATCTTTCCAACCCCTTCCCATGGGTATAAAGTGGGTTACCTGACTACAGGACATTAGATTTTACCTGGACAAGATTCTGCAAAGAAGAAATAAAGTACCTTGACTGCGTGCACGACTGAAGAATCTCCCTTGGAGTAAAGGAGTTACTCCCCTGCCAAGGCAGGCACCTAAACACATCTGACCGTGTTTGCTTCTCCCAAGCTTCTGAGGACTCCGAAGATTTCAGCAACACAGAAGGTGGCTTCCTGAAGGTCCATGAGGTCGATCTGCCCTCTCAGCAATTTTGAGACCAGTATCCCTCGTGGGGACAGTGTAACCCGAACCCCTGTGCACCGTGTACTTTTGCAGTTGCATATGCTTAGTGACAATTTCCAAGCTTGTGCATTGGACTCCTTGTAGTCCTGACCCCGAGCAGTATTTGCACTGAAGATTTCCGGCCTCCACTCCTTGAGTGTCCTGTGGGCTGGTACTTTGCGAACTTGCTTGAGGTCTCCTTGCGATCCCTGGTCCGTTGGCCTGTAGATCCTGGCAAGGGTTACCTTGTTTGTTCTTTGGCTTACCTGGTTGCTCCAGATGTACCCTGACTCTCCAGTGCTTGGAGAGTCCCCTGGACCTTGCTGGTTTACACTGTAACCTGTTTCCTCTGACTGCGTGGGTTACATTTGCCAAGGCTTGTTGGTGCTCCAGCTGAACATCGACCCCTCCGGTCTCGACATCCTTTGTGGGACTGCTCACCTCCGGACTCTGGTCACCCTGCACCCTGGTCCTGCAGAATCAAGCAACCCTTCTTCACTCCTGAGGCACTCTACATCGGTGGGCATTCGACTACCGAGCCCCTGGTCACTTGAAGTGACCCAGACTCTGTCCCCTCTGCTTTCAGGTTCTTCTCACCTCAAATCCAGGCTTGGATTCCACCGGACACTCTTCGCCCTCCAGGTAGCAGTACTTCTTTGTAGCTCGTTATTGAAAACGACGAAGGTTTCCGACACCACTTGACCCCTATGCACCCAGCTCCTCTGGGATAGGTAACACACGTACTTCAGTACTCACTGGTGGGTTGGCCTTAGAACCTCCTAAGTTCCATGGGGGTTTGCTTGAAGTCCTCTTAGAAGTGTCCTTAACTTGTAATTTTCCAACCGCGACTTTCCAATAGAGTTGTATGGAGCACGCGTTCGTGTTTCCACACAGCACCCGTCCTCCGTGGGTTCCCTATGTCACTCCCCTGGGTGGGTCCTTGGGGTCCTAGCGATTCTACGTGTTCAGGCCCTGTGTCTAGTCAAGTAGTTGTTGTTATGCCAGTTTTTTTAGTATATGGTTCGGTCTCCCCCTGGAGCTCGCTGTGTATTTCGCTACATATGAATGTTCTATTGATTCAGTATTATGTGCTTTGTGCCCTAGTCTCGTGTAGAGACTAGTAGAGAGTGTTATATTAATAAATACATATTTTTATATAAGCACTGTGTGGTTCTCCTTTCATGTAGTCATTTAGGAGGTGATATTCTGGTAAAACAAGCTGCTTTACATTCCTTTAAGATTAAGCCTGAAGGCTGCTCTCCATAGCTACCACTAGGATAGCTTTCAGTAAGGTTATCTTTGACCTCATACATCATAAGGGTCGTGTGGACTTGTACAGGGTGCCAACTTTAATTAGTGGACAGCATATACAAGGCCACCTTCTTACTGGATGCACAAGCTATTATTTTGCATGTCCCTTGATACAGCTTTGATAAATCGGGCATCAGCTCCATTATACTTCTTTCTCAATCTTTTTATCTTTTTTTGCAGCGTAAAAAAGGCATTGGTGTGGTTCAAACTCATCCCACAGTCCCCACATCCTGGAGAAGCATGCAGCTGACTGGTCCAGAGAGATGTCTGTAAGTCAGTAGATGATAAGGAAAAAATCATGGCGAGTCACAGATCAATATTCTGACAATTTGTTCTATTCAAGCGTTATCTATTGATGAAACCGTGCCTGTAAATTTGAGTAGCTTTACACCCAGCCTTGCATCACTTGCATGATTCCTGCCAAGGCTCTTTGCAAACATTCTGAGGTGTTTTGTGATTTCCTGTCATTTACACATTTCAGCAAACATGTTTTGTGTTGCAATGCAATTTGGCAAGAGATTGACAAATATTATTCTTACAGTTGTGACTGTGCTGGCAATTTAAATGAAGAGGTAGCTCAGCTGTAGTTCTGTTTTTCAAAACGAATATTATCACTTAATAGAAAGATAAAACGCTATGTTTTGAAAGAACCTTTCAGTTCAGTTCAGTTAGACTTTATTCGGTTACTTAAAACCATAAAAGACACAAATGAGATAAAATATATCACATCCTAGAATGATCACGAACCAGGAACAGTACATCAATTAAAATACGTCAATACAGAGTACATACTTGCATATAAATTTTGGTTAAAATTTTACATACACATTTAAGATCTTATAGCGATTAAAATAGATGATTAAAATCCATTTCTATGTTGATGCAATAAGTTAACAGGGCCACCTAAAATTAGGTTGTCACAGAACCCAAGGCTGGTACAGGACGTATCTTTCTGCTTCGGACATTCCCTACTAGAAACTAGCTACAGTAAAAAACACAAATACACTCGGCAGCAATTGTAGATATAATGAGGCAGCAGTGGTTAATTTGTGAAAAAATATGTGCTGGGGCTCTCTGCAGGAGGCAGCTTGCACCAGCCCATTCTTCTATTTGCAGTAGCGGCCTGTCCCCTGCCAAAGTGGAGTGGCAGGCCGGAGAAGGGAGGTGGGGAGGCGGGGAGGCGGGTTTGGGGGACTAAAAAATAAAAATTACCTGAACACCAATAAACTCCCAAAACCCCCCCCTCCCCTGCCGCTGCATCGCGCTCTTCCTTCTTCAGGGAACAGGCTCCCAGACTGCACTGGGGCCAATCCTGATGCTGCAAGAAAGCAGAGTCAGGATTGGCCTGAGCACTGTCAACATGTGGTCTCAGGCAGACTGTGAGCCTGTGCCTGCTCTCTCCAGCCCCAGCAACACAGCTGGGGCTGGAGAGAGCTTTACTGCGCAGGACAGTTTGGCCGGCCTGAGACAGCCGACCAAACCGTCATGCACTGTGAAGGTAGTGTTCACCACTCCCCCACCAGCAGTGTTCTTGCCCTGGACCTGCCCCCAAGACTCGTCAGAGTCCTGGGGCCGGGTCCAGAAGGATTGAAATAAAACGGATTTAAAACCCAGTTTATTATGGTTTTATTTGAGGGTGGTAGCGGGGTGCGGCAGTGCTCCTCTGCTGTAATGGAGGGGCTGCTGCTGCCTATTAGCGCTGCCTAGAACAGAGCTAACCATGAAACCCTACAAGTTGTGAGAGGATGTGGTGTAATGGCCAAAGCTGTTTATTTGGAGCTGAAGAACCAGGTTTGAGTCTTGGCATAGGCTCAACATCCTGTGATTCTGGGCAAATCACATAATCTCCTCGTGCCTACAAAAAATGAATGTGTCCTTAACTGGTGCTCATGGAAAGTGCTCCAATACATTTGGGTCGAGTTTGCGCTATAAGTGCCGGCATTGACGATTAAGTGCCGGTCCTGAGCATCAGAAACCACTGGCTCAAATTTAGCACTGTAAGGCAGGTTTTACATGTAAAAAATGTTTCTCATTTAACAGTTGCAAAATGTATTGTTGACACAACAGGAGATAATTATCACAAAACATGACAAAATGAATGATGACTTGCGGGGAAAAACTGTCACAGCTGCAGGGGGCCCAAATTAGCAACATTATTCCACCCCGCTAACCCCCCCCCCCCCCAACCCCCTCCCCACCACCCGGTTCCACAAGCAATCAATGCAATAGATTGCACCGAAATCTCGTTAGAGGAAAACGATGAAAAGGAATCGTGACTGTTGAGATATAGGGCTCTGTGAGGGGATAGGTGTTTAATAAAATATAAGCTAGAACGGATGGTTTACAGAGCTCTGTCGTTTCTCTCTATGCTTGAGCAATGGAGAGAAAATGTTGCTTGACCCGTCCCAGGTTTTTTTTTGTGATCTTACCAGGGGACCAAAATGAATCAGGCTGTCCCAGTTTTCCGCTATTGATTTGATGTAGCTAAACCATGCGATATAGTGGGCTCTCTCCATGGACAAACAGTCTTTTATAATTCAGCAATTTAATTCTAAGTCAGGGTTAATTCAGATTGTGACCCACCTTAACAGAATTTAAACACAAACAAGGGGACCCGAAAAGGTAAGGAAGGACCTTGGGCGTCAGTATTTTGGGAGAACAGTGGTCCTTGCTAAGGAGCTAATATAGATATGCAATCAATATAGACTAGAATCAGTGCTATATTACTCCTGTATAGCCAGACAGTACATTTTAATGGATAACAAAGTATGAATTTTAACACAAAACAATTAAGTGGGACACAGTCCTGCATCCTACATAGTCACAAAACATATACATTGAACAGAACATTCAGGCATGGCAAGACAAGCTTGTATGTAGTGCGAATGGTTAAAACAAGCATGAACACGACAACCGTAGCACTTAAATATTAAATAGATTAGTGTGCACGGTGTTCCAGCAAGTCAACGGCGTTTCGATCCTTTAAAACAATACTAGGATCATCATCAGGACATTTGTATACAAGCCTGAATTATATGGTGACTGTAAAACATTTAAGAGAGAGTGGGGGAGGAAGACAGGCAAAGAAAAAAGGGTAGAATGTAGAGAAGGCTAATGAAATAACAATCCTTATGCAGTCATGTGCACATTGCGACGTGTAACTATAATTAAACAGGTCTATGCACAGTGAAGGTACTCTGTGAGGATACAGAGGATGGTTTATGCTGGGTCAAAGAGTGCAATTGCGTCTGTGTGGTCTGAAAGACTTAATAGATTGAGCGTTAAGTGAGAAAAGGATCTGTATAAGTGAAGTTTTACGCGTTGGGAAACACGGCGCAGAATCATCATGTGCATGGGAGCGCCAAAAAGGTGCACTTATGTGTGAGACAAATATGACGACAATAAGAACTGTGAGAGGGGAATCTGCGGTTGGAAAAGGAGGGATTACCTGATTGCAGGCAGTAGAAAGGTAAAGTTGAATGGCCTAAGTGACGATAGAATGAGCATGGTGCGCTGGTCCGCGGGCAAAGGCCTCAATAGGCTGGTCAATGTTCAACGGAGGGAGGGCTGTGGGGAGATAATAACTATGAAGCTCGCGCAAGGGCAGGAGAAGGAAGCAGGCAGCGCGTGGAGCGAGGATGGCGCTTGCCTGAATGGACCACGGGGAGGGAATGAACGGTCCGTGGTGGCAAGTCAAGAATGGACGGACAGTTCGGAGTCTAATTGAGCCGGTTGTAGCTACAATTTGAAGAACTGTGGGTGAGAAACATTCTGTTGAATGTAGCTGGTGTGCGAGAAAGTGGCCAGACAGTGCACCGAGCAAGGGTGGCGCTTACCTGATTGGTAGGATGGGGGTGCAAATGGAGGCTCCGCGGTGGAAATGCACGTCAGGGATATGCGGACAGTAAAAGGTCTAGGAAGAAGGGATTAAATTAGAACTGGGGCATGGAAGACATATATCGGGATTAATGCATGGGAGCACAACATCCGCTTACCTCGAGGCAATGGTGCAGGAAAATGGAATGACCGGTCTTCGGTGGCAGTGCCGATAATACCTGTGGACGGTCGGAGGGAAATTAGGGTCGGATGAATTATCAGAGCGGGAGCATAATGAGTTGAAAGGTATAGGGATCTTACCTAAGCGGTGTAGGTTCTGTGCGGAGCTCGATGGCTGCAATATTGGACGCCGGACAGAGGCGCAAGGAAGTGGTTAAATAGCATTCAGGAAGTGACGTCAGCGGGTCGAGCATGACGTTATGGCAGTCATATTAGGTGAGGGAAATTGCGAAAAGTGGGTTTGAAAGAGGATAGAAAGCAGCTGCGTAATAAAGTATAGAAAATTGAGGAGGAGTTTGTGCAAACCATAAAGTTATTGATAGAGGCAGAGTTTGTGCAAACCGTGAAGTTTTGATAGAGGCAACAAGGGAACAATTGAAGGCAAGCAGCCATGAACAGAGTACAAGCTGCTAAAGTAGTGCATAAAGTTATGCGATAGTGCAGTACATTTGCGGAAAACAATAAAAACCGGTATTTTGAATTAAAGAGACCATAAAGCAGTGCATAAAAGACTTTTACAGTAAAGTGGTCTAGTCTTCATTTCTGTTCAGTCCATTCTTGATACTTCCAGTGCACAGAATCCATTGGAGTTCCTCTTTATTTAAAAGTTGAACAATGTCTGCGCCTCCGGGTGTTGGCTTCACCACGATGATTATTATCCATTTCATGTCTTCTTCGCTGTGACCAACAGTGGCAAAATGTTCTACCCGAGGGGCATTTGGGGTCTTGCAGCAAGTTCTACTGCGATGTTGGCAAATCCGAGTTTTTACTTTTTGCGTTGTCTGACCGATGTAGATCTTTGGACATGGGCATTTCATCACATAAATCACATTACACGTGTTGCAATTGGAGAAAAAATTTGACTTCATCAAAACATTGTTAAAGGTAAATTCTTTGCCTTCAATGGCAAATTCCCATACAATACAATTGCCATATTTTGCGTGACCAGTTAAAGATTCAAGGCCCCAGTGTGCGTCTAGAGTTGATACAGGTCTGGAAATGGGAAGAGCTGCTCTGACTAAATGGTCTTTTATATTACGGGTTTTGCAGGATGCAAAAAGTGGACGTTCAATACTCCTGGTGCCAGCATTCAAACTAGTCCAATGTTTAAGAATGCATTTGCGTATAGTGTGTGAGACTGGTGAAAATGTTGTGACACACACCATTCGGTTTGTAGTGGACTTTGGTTTAGGGGATAGAAGAATCTCTCTTGGGCAATCCATGCTCTTTCAGGGGCATTGCTCACATGTCTTTTTGGGTACCCACGAGCCCGTACCTTTTTGGATAGAGTAGAGGCCTCATGGAAGTAGTCCTCTTAAACATTGGACTATTTTGAATGCTGGCACCATGAGTGTTGAACGTTCGCTTTTTGCACCCTGCAAAACCCGTAATATAAAAGACCATTTAGTCAGATCAGCTCTTCCCATTTCCAGACCTGTATCAACTCTAGAGGCACACTGGGGCCTTGAACCTTTAACTGGTCACGCAAAATGTGGCAATTGTAGTGTATGAGTATTTGCCATTGAAGGCAAAGAATTTACCTTTAACAATGTTTTGATTAAGTCAAATTTTTTCTCAAATTGCACCACATGTAATGTGATTTATGTGATCCAATTCCCATGTCCAACGCAAACAAGTAAAAACTCGGATTTGCCAACATCGCAGTAGAACTTGCTGCAAGACCCCAAATGCCCCTCCGGTAGAAATGTTGCCACTGTTGGTCACAGCGAAGACGACATGAAATGTACAATAATCAGCGTGTTGAAGCCAACACCAAGAGGCGCAGACATTGTTCAACTTTTAAATAAAGAGGAACTCAAATGGATTCTGGGCACTGGAAGTATCAAGAACGGACTGAACAGAAATGAAGACTGAACCACTTTACTGTAAATGTCTTTTATGCACTGCTTTATGTTCTCTTTTTAATTCAAAATTGCAGTTTTCATTGTTTTCCGCAAATGTATTGCACTATCGCAAAAACGTTATGCACTACTTTAGCAGCTTGTACTCTGTTCATGGCTGCTTGCCTTCAATTATTCCCTTGTTGCCTCTATCAAAACTTCACATTTTGCACATACTCTGCCTCTATCAATGACTTTACGGTTTGCACAAACTCCTCCTCAGTTTTCTATACTTTATTATGCAGTTGCTTTCTATCCTCTTTCAAACCCACTTTTCGCAATTTCACTCACCTAATATGGCCACCATAACCTCACGCTCGACGCGCCGATGTCACTTCCTGAATGATATTTAGCCACTTCCTTGCACCTCTGTCCGGCGTCCAATATTGCAGCCATCGAGCTCCGGACAGAACCTACACCGCTTAGGTAAGATCCCTATACCTTTCAACTCATTATGCTCCCACTCTGGTTATTCCACCCAACCCTAATTTCCCTCCGACTGTCCACAGGTCTTATCGGCACTGCCACCGAAGACCGGTCATTCCATTTTCCTGCACCATTACCTCGAGGTAAGCAGATGTTGTGATCCACGCATTCATCCCGACATATGTCTTCCATGCCTCAGTTCTAATTTAATCCCTCTTCCTAGACCTTTCACTGTACGCATATCCCGGACGTGCATTGCCACCGCGGACCTTCCATTTGGCCCCCCGTCCTCCCAATCAGGTAAGCGCCACTCTTGCTCCGCCCGCTACCTGTCCCCTTTCTCGCACACCAGCTACATTCAACAGAATGTTTCTCTCCCACAGTTCTTCAAATTGGAGCTACAACCGGCTCAATTAGACCCCGAACTGTCCGGCCACTCTTGACTTGCCACCACAGACCATTCATTTCCTCCTGGCAGTCCATTCAGGTAAGCGCCATCCTCACTCCACGTGCAACCTGCTTCCTTCTCCTGCCCTCTCGCCAGCTTCACAGTTGTTGTTTCCCTTCATCCGTGGAACATTGACCAGCCCATTAAGGCCTTTGCCCGCAGACCAGCGCACCACGTTCGTTCTATCGTCACTTAGTCCATTCAAACCTACCTTTCTATTGCCTCCAATCAGGTAATCCCTCCTTTTCCAACCGCAGATTCCTCTCTCACAGTTCTAATTGTCGTCATATTAGTCTCACGCGTATTTGCACCTTTTTTGCGCTCCCATGCACATGATGATTCTGCACCGTGTTTCCCGACGGGTAAAACGTCACTTATACAGATCCTTTTCTCACTTAGCGCTCATCAATCTAATAAGTCTTTCAGACCACGCATCAACGCAGTTGCAATCTTTGACGCAGCGTAAACCATCCTCCGTAGTCTCACAGAGCACCTTCACTGTTAACAGACCGGTTTAATTCTAGTTACACGTCGCAATGTGCCTGTCTTCCTCCCCCCTCTCTTTTAAATGTTTTACAGGCACCATATAATTCAGGCTTGTATACAAATGTCCTGATGAGGATCCTAATATTGTTTTAAAGGATCGAAACGCAGTCGACTTGCTAGAACACCGTGTACACTAATCTAGTTGATATTTAAGTGCTATGTTTGTCTTGTTCATGCTTGTTTTAACCATTTGCATTACATACAAGCTTTTCTTGCCCTGCCTGAATGTTATGTTCAATGTATATGTTTTGTGACTATGTAGGATGCAGGACTGTGTCCCACTTTGTTTTGTGTTAAAATTCATACTTTGTTATCCATTAAAATTTACTGTCCGGCTGGACAGGAGTAATATAGCCCTGATTCTAGTATACATTAATTGTATATCTATATTAGCTCCTTAATAAGGACCACTGTTCTCTCAAAATGCCACCTTCATAGAGAGCGAAGGGCCAGAAGATCTGAAATATACCCAACACCTAACCATTGATGAATTATGAAAGAGGCTGTAGATTGTGGAAATGATAGCAAGCGTCTCAGAATGTTTTTTCCTACTATTTGCAGCTCGTTCGCTGCCTTATAAACCGAAATTTCACACCTGTAGCTAGCCATAGAAATGCATTTGGAGTGATAGAATTTGAGGAGTGCATGTTCCAGTTTTGCACCCAATCTAGTAGAAAAAGGGAAGACCGCTGCTGTGGCTCTAGCCACTGTATTCCTTTTTGCCCTCCTATTGCCCCTTTTGTCAAATAAAACCCCCAAATATGAAAAGACAGTTACCCTGGAGAGTTACCTTCCGCAAAACATTTTGGTAGGATTTTGTTTCTAGGGCCCATTACCATGACATTGGATTTGGTGTAATTCATGTCTAGGGCCTTCAGAAAGCCTACAAATGAGCTGAGTAGCTGCTGAAGTCCTACTGCCATTCTTGCTAGCAACACAGCATCGTCCGCGGATAAAAGTGCTGGTATTAACTGTGTACCTACACGTGGAATGTCTCTACACACCGCGCTAAGCACGGGGCCCAAGTTGTTAATATATAATGTGAATGAAAGTGGGGTTAGGATACATCCTTGTCTTACCCCGCTGTGCACTCTTGTGGGTGAGGCGAGATTCCCTGCTTAGTCGTATCTCATGACCACTGTGAGATGTAAATGTAGATTGTGTAAGAAGTCTACAATGTTGTGGTCCATCCCCATATTAATAAGCAGTGGCCATAGTTTCGACCTATTAACTCTGCCAAAAGCAGATGGTACCTCCATAAAAGCTAACCTGCCCCTTCTCACTACTGTATATTTTCCAATGGCAAACTGTAAGTTTAGGCATTTATCTAAGGTGCCTATCTCGGGCCTGATCCCATACTGAAGGTTTGAGATGACGTTTTTATCATTTAGCCAGGAGATAAACACTTTCCCCACCACCTTGACCACCGAATCTATGAGGGAAATGGGCCCATAGCATTTTGGATCACTTTTTCCATCTTTCTTAAAGCTTAAAGACCGGGATGATTATAGATCTAGCCCTAGAAGAAGGTAAACCAGTAATACAGGCAGCATGTAGGACATGGGTTAGTATTTTAGCCCACATTTTGTGATTTGTCCTATATAGGGCAGCAGGCAACCATTAGGGCTGAGAGCCTTGTCTTTTGACATGAGGGAGATGGCCTCTATGACCTATTCCTTGGTAAATGTCAACTCAAAGTTGCCACAAGGCTTTGTGGGAGTACTGACAGGGGTATCTTTTGTAATGCCACCATGTATCCCCTGAAAATGTGTCACCCATGTGTCTGAGGTAATAGTACTCTGCAGTACACTGTTAGACCCCCCCCTTAAAAAGGGATGCTTCACAATTTCCCAGAACCTGCGCTAATTTTTAAAACATTAGCATCCAGCAGGTGATCCCAGACTTTCCCTTTAATTTATTTTTTTACATTTCGTTCGAGCCAACGTATAGCTCTTCCTACAGGTGGTGACCTCACAGTTGTTCCTCTGTGTTTTCTTGAGGGCTTCCAACAAATGTTGTTGTGCATTGGAACAGAAATGGTCAAACCACCTCTCTCCACCGGGCTTAGCTTTACCCTCTGTTGTAACAAGGTTGTTGGCAAGGTTCTCACAAATCCTAAGTAAAAGCACTCACCACTTGGTCTGAGCGCGGGAACCCTTATCATGTCTTGATCGCATTTGAGATGGAAGTTCTTTAGGAAGTGATCCAAGGGGATCTTGTTCCATTTCAACCTGCGGGCTTGGTCCCGGCGTGTAATATGAGTGTTGATGGGGCCTTGAGTGGAATTGGCTGTCTTCCCCATTCTCTATTCAACTATCATAAAAAAGGGTCATGATCGCTAAATTGGTTCCATTCAACTTCAAACTGTACTACAAATCATGCTAAGAAGGCATAAGAAAACATGTAGTCGATAGTTGAATTAGAACCTCTCCCTATACAAGTGGGAATATCCCCTCTGTCTCTATATGGGTCAGTATTTACCAGATTAAGGTCAGCCAAAATATTATTAAGCATATACCCTGTCTCGTATGCTTAAAATAGCCTCTCTCAGTGGGTGGATCTTTATTAATATAACAGGTCATTTGACACTGATGGATGTAAAAAAAAAACCAGGTAATATTACCAAAAAGGGGGCATTTTGTCTTTCCACATAAGACTCAAAAAAAGACTTTAAAGCCTGCATGTGTACAGCCAATTTGAGCTGAAATGGGGAATTATAAAAATTGACCACCAATAAGGTGGATGCATAGTTAAAATCCAACTGATTAGCTAGCAGATAACTGGATCCTGTCTCTACCGGCATGGACTTGATTGGAAGGCTTAGGGATACCATAGTAATAAGAGCGCACTTAGCTCTGCCTGAGAGGGATGTTACTGCCTTTGGAAAAAAGGAGACATCCCCATCCAAATTAAAAGAATCATCTCTATCCTATGTCTCTTGTTTGCCAACAATATACTGATCAGTTTGCAAGTTGAGTCACCTCTCATCCGATCTTTTGTCACTAAGCCCTACTATGTTCCAACTCATCATCTCTGAATGTGGGATTGGCACAGATGGTAGATCAACGGGGATGGCTACTCTCTTACATTCAGGCCTCTCTCTTACCTGAATGTGACGATAGAACATTCAGGGACCAGTCAATCATTGTTATTTAGGGAACTCAATTGGAGAAATCTGTTAGTCAGCTGAATGGAAGCTGCCTCTTCACTTCTCTGACCAAGGGAGAAAGAGATGCACTTGAAACCCTGAAGCACAACCAGGCGATATTGATAAAGCCGGCTGATAAAGGTGGAGCTATTGTCCAAAATACACCAGATTATAATGGTGAAATCTACTTCCAACTCAAGGACGGCGTAAGCTATACCAGACTCACTGCAGACCCTACCAAAGATGTCAGGAAATTGATTTTGACCATCACTGAAAAAGGCAAACAAGCAGGTTTTGGTTCAGACCATGAGTTTGAATACCTTAACATCAAACAACCTCGCCTCCCAACGATCTACACTTTACCCAAAGTGCATAAGAACTTACAACGACCCCCTGGTAGGCCCATTATCTCCGGGTGCGGCTCTCTCCTGGAACCTGTATGTAAGTACATTGACTTCTTTCTCAAACCACTTGCTGAACTAACCAAGGCATACTTGCGCGACACCATGCAAGTGATCAATCTGATTGACAGTATGCCATTTGATCAAGAGACCCAATTACTTGTGACACTTGATATAGAGTCTCTTTACACAAGCATCCCACAACAACCGGCATTAGAATATATGGCTACAGCACTAGACAAAAGATCACAACCGGCCTATGTCCCCACAGAATTCATCGTGGAACTACTGAAAGTAGCCATGATGAAGAACTTCTTCCCATTTCAAAGCGAGTTTTATCTCCAAACAAAGGGAGTGGCCATGGGGCCAGCCTTCACCCCAGATCTGGCCATCCTCTTTATGGAAGATTTTGAAGAGCAATCCATTCTCCACCACACCAACCCCTACAAAGCAAATGTGACGCAGTGGCACCACTAAATAGATGATGTGCTACTGATCTGGATGGGAAACGAAACAGACCTCTAAGATTTCTTTGAATGGCTCAATACCAGATCCCTTGACATAAAATTTACCATCAATTGGCATAAGAATACCATGGATTTTCTAGACATCACCATTAAATTAGATAAAGATCATCTATACACTACACTCTACAGAAAACCAGCTGAGCGGAACACTCTGCTAAGCTACTCCAGTCACCATACAAGAGGCCTCCGTGATAACCTCCCTTTTGGTCAATTCCTCCGCATTCAAAGAAACTGTTCTCTCAAAGATGATTTTTTTAGAGAATCAGAAGATCTGATCAACCGTCTCATTGAGTGAGGATACTCGAAAAGGCTTGTCAAACGGGCAAGGAAGAGAGCCTGGTACTACGACTGAGATGCGCTCCTCACACCCAAACAACGTTCTACAGACATGCCAAGGATGATATGCGTAACCACGTTCTGCACCCCGAGCAACGAAATAAAGAGGATCAATAATCGACACTGGAATCTCATATCGGACGATCTTGAGATCCCCGATCCCCCATTGCACTCCTTCAGAAAAGCAAAGAGCGTCAAAGATCATGTGGTCCGGTCTCTGTTTTACACACCTTCGCAACCCACAATCCAAACACTCTGGAACATACCAGAAATAGTGAAACATTTCAAATGCACCAAATGTAAAGCATGCAAGCTGACCATTGAAACCAAGAAATGTTGTTACAAACAGCACACCGTAGACCTAAAAGTTCCCTCTAACTGCAGCACAACTGATGTGATCTATGGCATCTTGTGCCCTTGCAATGAGTTGTATATAGGTCAAACGAAACAAAAAGTTAAAACAAGGATACTACAACACTGTAGTAGGATTAGGTGTGGCACAGTAGGTGAACCACTTGTTGAACATTTCACCGCAAAACTACACAAACCGAAATCACTGAAGTGGTTCGTCTTGGAGAAAGTGTCTTTGGGGAGGGGACATTAACTCCATCTTGAATGTAAGAGAATGCAAGTGGATGCATAAAATGGACACTGTGAATAATGGGCTTAATGAACTTGATGGCACAAATGCTCAACTTATCATTCTCGCCACTGAGTATTGCTGTCTTACCTCGACACTATGCCCCATCTATTATCATCATATGAATGACGCCTTATGTTTTTGACTTACACAGTGCATTGGCTCGTTTTGCTACCTTTAATATTGTTCATGTCATCCCACCTGAATTCAACATTTGAGTACTGCATAAACATGTATATCTGGTCATTCCAACCTGTTGGTTTCTGTTAATGTCTATAATCTATTGTATGTAATTGTTTCCCCAACAAATGTTACCATTGAGGGGCTTGCTTTGATTTGCTCTCATTGGAACGTTTGCTGCTCCTAAACATCTTGCATTTTGAATTAGTGTCACCATCGTCTACATGTTGAAATCAATTTGCTTTTTACAACAACACATGTTGCTTAACCTACATGTTTAAATTAATTTGTTTTTTACAACAATACATGTTGCTTAACCGTGCCGATAACTAGCACTCAAGACCATTTTTTATCATCCCTTAATTATCGCCAGTAAGCTTTTCCGTCTCACGTTGAAGTACGGGAAGACATCCAGCGGCTGATCTCCTTGTGCACGCTTCCACCCGCGTCTATAAACGGGATGATGAACCGCGAGCTCATTCTGCCAGCAGAATTGGAGCCGGACGGTTGTGTTCCAAGGTGAGGTTACCGCCGCATACTTAGCACATTTTTCTAATAAAACACGCGGGCCATTGACCTGCACATAATGAGGTTTTTTCCCCCCTTTCCTTCTTTTTCAGAGATTAGCAACGCATGCATCAACGCGTTAATCTGTCAATAGAGGCCCACAGGGCTTTTTCTAACATTTCGGTTAAACACAGGCTGGCCACTGTTTCTATACCAATTGAGGGAGTTTCCATGCCCCCTTTAGAACTAATACGCGTGATCACATATGTTCAAATTTTGCTAACTGACACAGGGATGAGAGCGGACCCACGCCATCAGCCGCCTTGTCCCTCCCTTTACCCTCACTCCCCATATGAGAGTACAGGGAGATTTTTAGCCATGTTTGGGTTCTCAATATAGGACCACTACTATTATTACTTCTGTGTGTGCTAATGCAGTTTCTCAATGTAGGTTTTTCTCCTATCTCCCACGTCTGAAGCCCATCTGACGCATACCCTCTCTGTCCTTTATTATTTTAGATAAATGTATCTGGAAACTGCTAAGGATCTTTTGACGTACAGTTCACCATCACGTACGTGCACGGATGGCCGTACCTAGCATCTTTATGTCCGGATTTGCTCTAGAGTTTATATGTTGAATATGTGTTTTCTCTGTATCTAGGAGCTCTGATGAGCTCAATTCCACACGACCGCCTAGCTCATAGATACACGCTGGATGCAAAACTAGGTAATCCTTACCTTTGTTTATGTGCATTCACTACCCTTTTTTGATACCTTGCCCTCCTAACACGGAGTATCATATTGCCTCTAGGTGCTTCTTATCCTCACAGTCCTGATGAAGACCCCATCCTAAGGTTGGATTCACCTAGTTAACTTCATAGGGGTCGAAACGTTGACTACAACTAGCTCACAAGCCCTGACAACTGTAATTTATTAACAGTGTTCATGTAATGCTTTGTGATACATTTGAAACAACTGACCTTTGTTAGTCCAGATTAGTATCTCTATGTGAATGTGATGGATATTTGGCACACTACCTTTTCCTTTTCCACCAACCCCACTGTTGGACTTGGCCCTTTTTGCAGGGTCATCCCTCAACTTTTTGCCTTCCTCCTGTATTTCTTCTGACCTGTTGTTGGCTGTTTTATGACTCTGGGCACTTGATTAGTGACTCCATGATTGGTTATTTGATTTACTTGTCAGACCCTAGTAGAGTGCACCATGTGTGCCCAGGGCTTGTAAATCAAATGCTGCTGGTGGGCTTGCAGCACTGGTTGTGCCACCCACAGAAGCAGCTTGTAAAGTGTGTCTCAGGCCTGCCATTGCAGAGCCTGTGTGCAGTCTCTGACTGCCATGTTGACTGGCCAAGTGCACCCAGTTGCCAGTCCCTAAACCTTCCCTTTTCTTCATATCCGACACCCCTATGGTGGGCCCAAGGGCAGGGTGCATTGTAAGTATAAGATAGGACATGCCCTGGTGTGTGTGGCATGTCATAATAGTGAATTACAGCCATTTTCGTTTTTCACTATTGCAAGGCTACCGGTTCCCCATAAGCCAGAATGGGCAGTTTGATTATTACATTTTATAATCCTAACTGACTCAGGGAACGAGGTAGAAATTCGAGTTTAGTATGCCTGAACTCAGAATGATAAAACACATCTTTTAGTGACGTTGGTTTTAACATTCTGTGTTTGAATATACCACTTTTATAAAGTAGGTATTTTCTTGCTTAACTGTCCAAGCCTGCCTCTGCTAGGTTGTGTATTGTGTGTCTGGAGTTTAAGTGACAGGGGCTGGGGGATTCCAGGAGACAGGGTGAGTCAGCACAGGGCTGAACAGAGTGAGCTCTGCATGTAGATGGGTGGGAGGAGCTGCACCTGGGACCTGAATAGGGCTGTGCCTTCCCTCCACAATGCTGGCTCCACATCCTGTGGTGCGTCTGATGTCCCTGGCGTGCACTGTGAAAGGAAAGAAGGAGTCTTGTCAATAAAGGGCTCCAGGACTGACCAGAACTGGTTTGGTTGGACTAGGCAAAGGCCTCTCTGCCTTTAGAGTACAAAGAGAATAGTAGTATAAATATGGGGACCCAGACCCCAAGACTTTAGATCACTTCTGGAACAACAAGACAAACCTCTGCCAAGGAGAAGAACCAAAGGAAGCTGTAGGAGTTGTACTGCCCCCCTGCCAGTGTGTTGTGTTGCTGGGTTGGCCTACAGTGGTGTCTTCAGTGCCAAGGAGAGGAGAAGGAACTTTCAAAGGACTTTCATCATCTTGCAGAATATTACTCCAAGGGCTTGAACTTGTGCTTGCCTCCTGCTGAATTCTCAGGGGCAAAAGACTTCACCACCAGCTCCCCTCTGAATTTCCTTGCTGGGAATTCTATCTGCAGAAGCCTGCGTATCGCTGGGAGCTGGAAGCGCAACACAACGAGAAGAAGCGCGTCGCCACCGCGGCTGTCGTCGTCGCATCGCCGGAGAAGCGTGCCGCCGCTGCATCTCCCAAGAAGCGTGTCTTTATCACACTTGTCTGCCTACGTATCACCGGAGAAGCGTGTCGCCACCATGAGGGTCGCCGCCGCATCACCGGAGAAGTGTGTCGCAGGGCCTGTCGCAGCTCCAAAGTACAGAGTTGCCGCAAGGCTGCCAGGGCGTGCAGGCATCGTCTCCACATCGTGGCATCAAGGGCACCATCTTATTGCATCGCACCGGATTGCCGCATCGCATCGAGGCACCATCTTGCCACATCGCAACCGGGCCACAGTACGAGAATCTACGCATCACCTCCTCTCTGGTAAGGATCAAGACGCATCCCCTACTCTGCACAAGCATTTAGGCGCGACGCAATGTCTCCCCCGAAGCAAGTAACCGACGCATCTCCAACGCTGCAAGCCTTTTGTTTATTTTGCGTTACGCATCCAGGTACTTTTGTGAGAACTGTCGCATTTACCATCAACTTGAACTAAGTTAATTCTACCATCTTTAAGTCCATTTTGAGCACAGTATTGTGGATTTTTTGTCGTTTGTGGTTTTGTGTTAAGTCTATATAAAGAATACTTATTTTTATAAAACCTGTGTGGTGTCCATCTGTAGTGTTTTCACTGTATTACTGTATGTGTTCACAAATGCTTAACACACTGCCTCTGAGATAAGCCTGTCTGCTCGTGCCAAGCTACCAAGGGGGTGAACAGGGGTTATCCAGTAGTGTAATCCCCTTTCCCTTATTTAGAAGGTACCTACTTCTGCCAACTAGAGACCCCCAGTTCTAACAACCACGGTTTCACTTTGACCACTAACACTCCTTTTTCCCACACCTGAGCACCTTTTTTGAAATATTAGAATCATTTGATGATGAAAGAGCAACTGCGTTGCCACAATTGAATTGCACATTCACATTTGAAATAAATTGCATTCTTTGCAAGTCTTTAAATTGGTACTGTGAATGCTGCTTTAATTTTGTTCTTTAAAAATTATTGTTGCTACTGTGACCATTTCTCTATTGTAGCGCAATACTGACCCGGGTCTGGTAGCCTTTCGGGTATCCCCATTGATACACAACACACTTCAGTTCTGGGTACTTGTTGGCCTCCTGTGGTTCCTATGGGCATACATATCCCCTGGTGGGTAAAAAAAGCTTAGTGGAAACACTTTCATTCCTTTGGGACCTAGAGCAGGATGCCTGCTGTATTAGGATTCCTGGTATAGCAGGTTTATCAAAGTTAATGATACAATCTCGATCACCCAATTTTCCCCTCATTCCTACCTATCCCACGCTTCTAACCAAGATGATATGGGTCGTAAGCTGTGACCTATAACCCAATTGGTTATAGCACTAGTGTGCAACCTTATGTAGGAGTTCCGAAGTTGTTTCCACCATACCCGGCCTCAAAGGGGGGATGTCTGCTAAAATTGCCACAAGTGGGGTAGATTCTGGGGGTGAGTTGTAGCATTAGTTTATTAGCCATGGACTCTATTGTGGTAATTGAGGAACGGCTGCCTTCCCCTTGTCGCCCACCCATACTAAATGAGGGACCATTTAGTGGGGCTGACGATCTATGAATGGAGGAAGCGCCTACAGTTTGCTCCTGCCCTCTTTGTCTACACGTGTCCACATAAGTGTTTATCTTTTCCATAAAGACTTGATTATATTCCCTTGGCGTTCCACTGTTGCCTCTTTACCTTGGGGTTTAGAAGTTGGGTTATGGAGGATAAGCAGGTAATTCCTGCCATGCAAATGACATTCAGAGTTGGACTCCTGTGTACCACTAAAAGGATGGCCCAGTGACCTTCCCCTTTACCTGCCATCAGAGACTTAATGTAAGTGACTGTAGATTCTAAGGCTACTATTTGCGTCTGGAGGCCCTCCACCGCGGTTTTAATTAGCATCATGATATTATCAAACAAGTTATTAAACAATGGCTCTAACAATGTTACATTCCCCACAGAAAAAGCATTTATTAAAGTGACCACTGATGGGGGGTTAGAGTTGGAAGCCCCCTCCTGGAGCTAAAGATGGTCCTGGGGACCACCACCCCAAGGGCCGGCTTCTGCTGCATCTTGGGGTGCCCACCCTTGGACCATAACGGTTTGCTATGGTTTGGCGGGCGCTTTACCGCTCCTACCAAGCCATAGCAAACTGTGCTCCGCTTCCAGCAAGCGAGAGCATTAAGAATGCTCTCGCTAGCTGGAAATCGAGCAAAATTGCTTTTAGACAGAGGGAGCTGCGTTTTCAGCAGCTCCCTTTGTGTAAAAGCAATGCCGGCTCCCACAGGAGGTGGAGAGCCAGAAGGGGCAGCGGGGGGTCTTCAGGCTCCCCCACGGTCCCCAACAAATGTAAGTGGGTGCCCTGGGCACCCACAATAGAGGCTGGGCACCCACAATAGAGGCGGAGCCCTGTGGAATGGGGTCCCCGGGGCCAAAATTGGCCCAGGGAGGCAGGCTGTGCTCCCCCATTAAAAAAAGGCATGACCCCGGGTGATGGGGTCCCCGGGGCCAAAATTGGTCCAGGGAAACACATATTTTTTTAGAAGACCGTCAAGTTGCCGAAGGCCCCGCCCCCTTTCACCACCACTCTGCAAACGCACCTCCTGGCACACGACTGGTTGAGGGATGATTTCCCCTTGGCTGCAGAGGGTCCTTGGGGGCAAATAAATCCTCCTGTTACCTCCAGTAAGTCCCAAACAGTGGGATTGCTGAGAGGACTTCGGAGGCCATGCCCGATTTCTCCACCATGCTGCAAACGTGCTTCCTGGCACACTGCTGGTTGGGGGATGAAGTCCCATTGGCTCCAGAGGGTCCTTGGGGCCCAACAAGCCCTCCTGTTACCTCCAGTAAGTCCCACACAGAGGGATTGCTGAAAGGTCTTTGGAGGCCACGCCCCCTTCCTCACCACTCTGCAAATATGTCTCCTGGTGCACTATTGGTTTGGGGAAGAATTTCCCTTCATTGCTGATGGTCCTTGGGGACCAACAAGGCCTCCTGTTACCTCCAGTAAGTCCCACACAGTGCTATTGCTGGGAGGACTTGCATTGTAGGGCAATGGAAGTAAAAGACCAAAATGCTTCCCTTTACCTGTAAATAAACACTGTTCATAGAATGGCATTATCCTGCGCATGTTGCCTGTTGCTCAGTAAATCTGCCCTGTTAACATAGTCTGCAAGGAAATCCAGAATATGTAGTACGAGGTGCATTCTGTGTCGGGAAAACGAGAGTCCCTGAAACAACAATATGCCAAAGGTCATGTTACATGACCCTGAGTGACAAGTGATGTGCAGCGATGGCACTGCGCAACTCTTGCACTGCTGCTGATGACGTGACAGGACGCAGACATGACACAAAGCTGATTGCGGCTTCGAAGATAGTCGAGTATCGAGTAGCAGATGACATGATGGCACAGGCAAGATACCAAGCTGCTCGCGGCTACCAAAGACACGCGAGTAAGGTTTTTCCTTGAACTGTGGTGCACTCCAACGGGTGAGTTGTTTCTCCTTGAATACTGGCACACTCTTAATGCACGTCTGTAAAGTACTGGTCTATGCCTCCAAGAAACAGCAAAACAAACCCACAAATACTGGCCTATACCTCCAGGGAATAGTGGGCGTAGTCTTCAGTATTCCAATGGCCAAACAGCAAAACAATGACCCTTCAGTGTCCAACAGCCACAGAGTGATGCACCTGCAACGGTGCAGGCAAAACGCTGTCAAGGCCAGAAGCACAAAATTCCTCACCGGTTAGGCAGTGCAGGTTGTCCCCTATCCAATTACATACTATGAGGAGTCCCGGGAGCTGGTCTTGTCTTTAATTGACGTTTTGAAACTCCCAGCTTTAGCAGACTCCAGAGCAGTATCAGGCAGGGTTGATGTTGAGGCTTGTAAGACGCATAGAGGAAAAGTTGAGAAAAATATCCCAGGTCATCGCCAATGTAAGCAGGTCACGCCACACATTGTGGGTATGAATCCAACAGATGTATATAAGCATTCCTCAATGCAAGCCTCAACCATCAGAAGCAGCTCCTTACACCACCACCTCTTCGATCAGTACTGTTTCCTCAAGTATTCACATGTCTACACCAGGGAAACGGCCCAGTGTTCCAGAACTGACCTTAACACAGGAGACTGATAAGAGCTGCACAGCACTGCTGACAGCTAACCAGTACATAGGATACCACACTACTCCTTTCTGATCGGGAATTACAGCTTGAAAGTGTTTTAAGGAATCCCCAATGCTAGCCTATGAGAGGAGACCGCCTCAGAGCAGTGAAAATGAATTTAGCTGTTTGCCACTGCCAGGACATGTAAAACTTAAAAGTACATGTCCTGCCTTTTAGTTACCCAGCACCCTGCCTTTAGGGTCACTTATGGCCTACCTTAGGGGTGTCCTATGTGTAACAAAAGGGGTGTTTAAAGCTTGGCAAGTGCCTTTAAATGCCAAGTCGAGGTGGCAGTAAACTGCACACAGGCCCTGCAATGGCATGCCTGAGACAGGTTTGAAAGGCTACTTGTGTGGGTGGCGCAACCAGTGCAGCAAGAACACTAGTAGAATTTAGATTACAGGCCCTGGGTATATGATATACTACTTTACAAGGGACTTACAGGTAAACTCAATATGCCAATCAAGTTCACACCAATCTCACCGTGTTTAGAGTAGAAGCACAAGCACTTTATTACTAGTCAACAGTGGTGACTAGTGGTGAGTCCTAAGACCAACAAAAAGATACCGCAAAAAGCGAAGGGAAGCCGGCAAAAAGTTGGGGGAAGACCACCCTAAGGATCATCACCAAGGCGGAAGCACCTAGACAGACACTCAGCATTTACATATTCTACTCTTGGTCTGTGTTCCACCCTGAAGTCCATCCTTTGTAGGGAAATAGACCACCTCAACAATTTGGGAGCCTCATCCCTCATTTGCATGAGCCACTTGAGAGACCTGTGGTCAGTCTGAATCAGGAAGTGAGTGTCAAACAGATATGACCTCAACTTCTTCACTGCCTAAACCGCAGCAAAAGCTTCTCTTTCTATTGCACTTCTCCTCTGTTCCCGGGGAGTAACCTCCTAGAGAGGAAGGCTATAGGTTGGTCCGGGCTCTCTTCATTGAGCTGTGATAGCACTGCCCCATGTCATGTTCTGAGGCATCTGCCTTAATGATAAACTCTGGCGAGAAGTCAAGGGCCCTGAGAACAGGAGCTGTGCACATGGCTTGCTTCAGGGAGTCAAATGCTTTTTGGCATGCCTCTGTCCAAATCCCATTTCTGGGCTGCTTCTTTGAAGTCAGCTCTGTCAATGGTGCCATAGCCTTTGACAAATCTCCTATAGTACCAAGTGAGGCCCAAGGAATACCCTGACCTCAGTCAGGTAACCCAAAAAATGCCAGTCAGGTACACAACAATGTCACCATATTTAGAGAAGAATCATATGCAATGTAGCACTGGTCAGAGGTGGTAAAGTGCTTGGAGTCCCAAGGCCAACATAAAGATAGAGCAACAATTAGAGGGATGGAGGCAAAATGTTGGTTGAAGACCACCCTAAGGATGGCAGGTCTAACAAGGAAGAAAAAGGTGTCTGAGGAAGTAGGATGGAAGGAGCAGGGTGTTGATGAGCAAAAACAGTGATGCGGGTAGGGGGTTGAGTAAGCATGTACTGAGTGAGGGGTAAGCAGAGGGAGATGAAGGTGGAGTATGACGCTTCTGAAGGATGGCGAAGATCAGAAATGAAGGTGGTCACATAGGAGAGTCATGAGCAAATGCTAAGTGGTGGAGGAGTGGCCAGAGAAGGAGTGTGAAGAGACTAGAGGATAGTGGTAGGAAAGAGGAGAGGCTGATAGACAGGGAGGGTGATGGCTATAGAGAGGATGATGGGAATGGGAGAGACTGGTGAGAGACAGGAGAATGGGAAAAAATTGGAATAATTACAGTAATTATTTAGGGGAGACAGTTCAATCTTGAGGAAATCACATGAGCTTTATGTGTCCTCTTAGATCCCTTTACAATACATTCCAGACAAAAGACTGACAACAAAATGTGGTTGTGAAAGTAGCCATCAAATTACAAGTTCAGCCCTTAACCTCGGATGATGTACTCTTGGCACAGTGGGTAGATAGTGGTAGAAACAGGCCCACATTTGATGTCTGGTTTGGTTGTGTTGCTCAGGTCACCACCTTTGATTACTCTTCCATTTGTTACCTCGCTTATTTAGTTAGCATATGCAAAATCCCAAGTCTTACCACATCTCATGTGTGCTCATGTGTATGCACTGTATAATCCAGACCTTAATGCTGCTACTGTTTAGAGTTTAGGGAGCAACCAGTGAAGACCTGATCCAGAGACAGAGAACTGTCATGCCTCATTACACCTACTCATGCACCCACACAAGCACATCCCTCATTCCTTTACATACACAAAATCACTACCATGTAGGCAGCAGCAGTGAACGAGAGGCAGACAGAAGAGGGTGAGTGAAGCGGGTGAGAATGAGAGACAGAAGGGTCAGGTGAAAAGTGGAAAATGTGAAGCAGAGAGAAAGGAGTGCAATAGGGAGGAGGCTGAAGCAGGATGGAGGATGGTGAGAAAAAAGGAGGATGGTGAGTGGGAGAGAAGGGGAGTCAGAAAGACCAAGGAGGGTGAGAGAGAGGAGGGCAAATAATAGAAAGAAGGATAAAGAAGAGAGAGAAGGGTGAGGAAAAAAGAGAAGCGAGATCGAGAAAGAGATTGATGACATGGAGAGAGAAGTGTGGGATGGAAATAGAAGGGTGAAATGGAGTGATGGTAAGTTGACTCACAGTGAGAGGATGGCGAGGTCAGGAAGGAGTGAAACTAGGATAAAGCAGAAAGAGAGGATAGTGAGGTGAGAGAAATATAAAGTGAACTGGAAAAAGTAAAGCACAGCAGACAAACAAGTGGATAAGGTGGAAAGAGACTAGCATGAGGTGAAGAGAGAACAGAGTGTGAGGTGAGTGGGACAGCAGGATGAAGTCAGGAGGGAGAAGGCATAGTGAGTTAGAGAGAAAAGAAGAGATCAAGCCAATAGGTTTAAGCCTCTAGAAATACACAGGTAAAATTAGTAGACGGGCCAGCAGTATGTACTGTATGCAGCTCACATCCTTACAAGACCATCCAGCATGCCCAGACCAAGCACACAGACACCTGGGAGACTCTGGCACACCCATGCTTTCTTGTGGCCCTCCCAGATCTCAAATCCAGGAACCAGCCTGCTTATACTCTATATGACCCACCCACAAACTTTAGGCTGCTTGCCTTTTTTAAGGCTTGGTAAGTAAGGAAGAATTCTGGGAAGGCTATACCTTTCAAGCGTCCAAAGGGGATGGGAAAGACTTTCGCCTTCTTGTTTGCTGTCTTTTTTCATGTGATAAGGTTGGATCCACCTCAGAAGTAATGACTGTGAAGTGGGCGAGTTGGACAAAGGATAATGAATACTGAACAGTTAGTAACCAAAACATTTCAGATCGTGATATTCGACTAGACGCAGCAGCATAACACAAAATGACCATTTTGAACCATGCATCTGGCCTTTTTTTCTGCTGAGTTCGAACGTCAGTTTTTGGTATTACTCTCATTTGTTTCGCGCAGTGCTTTAGGGTCACGACATTATCTAACCTACCAGGGTTGGATTGGGGCCACAATTCGGCCCTGGCAGCCCAAAAAAAGTGGCCCGCATTCGCAGATCGCAACCTTTCGCAATACACTGCTTAGTTAGGATAATGGAGCTAAATGATGGAAAATATTTGCGGCAATAGACGTTTTTCAAGGCCTAAAGAGCCAGTCCTAAGATAGGAAATTGACATTACAATAAAAATATGAAGAACATAGAATTATCAAAAAATACTAGGAACTCACTTTTAATTGTGTTTTTTATCCGTACGTTTGCTGTTAATGTTTTGATTACTGTTCACTGGGAAACATGATATGGCACGATCGAAACTGCCTTTTACACTCACTTTTTTATGATACCCATTTTATTTTTTTACAGTACTTAAGAGAGGCCCTCCAATGTTCAGAAACTGGTGAAGGGTGTAGTTGTGTTTTTTGTTTTACTCGCGGCTAGCATCACATGTACATTCTGAGAAAGGGAATAATGCTAGTGTGTAAAAGCAAAAAAGAAACTGTCACTTTCCTTACACACAGTTTATATAGCATGAACTAGCCCAGAGGCATTGGATCGCTTTACCTGAGCACCAGATAACATTACAGAGGGTCATGTATTTTTTTGTTTCATGTACTTTAAGGGATTTGCCCAGAATCACAGGACGTCAAAATGATGCTGGGACTTCAACCTTGTTACCCAGTTTCAAAGTCAACTTAGACCACAACCTGTCCTTGTTGACTGTAGTAATAGTTATCAGGCAGACAAAAGAGATGAGCAGAGACTGATTTGTCTCTGCTGCTTCACTGTTGCAGTGGAGGAGGGCAAAAGTAATCTTAGGAGCTCCCTCTCTGGCCCTCCAGTCCTCTCCCATGCTGCAATCCGTTGCAAAGCAAGTGCTAATGTCCTATTACTTACCGGTAATCTTCATTACTCCGGGTCCCGTAGTCCTCGACACCGTCATGGACAAGTGAGATGTAACTATCTCGCTGACAGAAAAAGAACGAAGGAATGCTGGACCTACCTTTCCCCTCCCACTGGGAGTACATAAGGAGTACCGTCCCAGCATTCCTCCTGAAATACCAAGCCCCAATGAAGGCCGGCAGACAGGGAGGGAGGGAGGGAAGTCATGACGGTGTCGAGGACTACGGGACCCGGAGTAATGAAGATTACCGGTAAGTAATAGGACATTACCCCCAGGTCCCTCCGTCCTCGACACCGTCATGGACAAGTGAGAAATACCAAAGCAAACCCCGGCATTCATACCAGAAAACACAACAAACCACCAGGATAGCAAACAAACCCAGAGTTTTATCGGAAATAAAGCAGAAAAACATTTAGGAGCGAACAGAGCTCAACACCCCCAATGCAAAACCTCCATCATCCCCCAACAGATTGAGGAGGCGATAATGTCTGATGAAAGTATTGGAAGAAGCCCACGTGGCAGCCCTACAAATCTCAGAGAGAGGAACACCCTGAACCTCCGCCCAAGAAGCAGCCACCCCTCTCGTAGAACGACCCTGAACCCCCAAAGGAGGAGGAGAACCAGACAGAGAGTAGGCCAAGGAAATGACTTGCTTCAGCCAACGGCCGATGGACACAGAAGAAGCCTTACTCCCAAGTGAAGCCGCACCAAAGGAGACAAAAAGGGAGTCCGATTTGCGAAAAACCGCCGTACGGTCCAGATAAATGCGCAAAGCCCTGCACACATCCAACAAAGACCACTGGGGACCACCAGGAGAATTCAAAACAGAGCCCAGGGCAGGTAAAACCAACTCCTGACACCTGTGAAATTGCGAAGAAACCTTCGGTACAAAAGAAGAATCCAGTCGGAGCACCACACCCTCCTCCGTGAAGGAAAGAAAAGGAGGCCGCGCCATCAAGGCACCCAACTCCCCAAGACGACGAGCAGAGGTGACAGCCACCAGGAAAACCACCTTGAGAGTCAGAAATTTTAAATCCACCACATCCAAAGGTTCAAAAGGAGGACCGATCAAAACACGCAGGACCAAAGGCAAATCCCACAGGGGAAAAGAAGGACGAGGAACAGGCCGAGAAACAGTAAAACTGCGTAGAAGACGAGAAACCAAGTCCTCAATATCCCAAAGGTTCCCCCACGGGGAACGAAAAGCCCGAACAGCGGCCCACTGGGCCCGCAGAGTAGACACAGCCAAACCCTTCTCGAAACCTTCCCATAAAAATTGAAGGACAACCTGCAAGGAACAGAACAAAGGGGAGACCCCCAACGTCGAACACCAACGATCAAAATTACCCCAATGCCTATCATAAGCCTTAAGGGTAGAAGGCCGCCGGGAACGCTGAAGAGCCACCGCTAAATGTTCCGGGAAACCGCGCCGTCTCCAACCCTGCCTTTCAACTTCCACACCGACAACCGCAACCGGAGAAGCGACAGGGATGGGGAAGACTGAAGCGGAGACGGAGACAGGGGAAGAAACCAGGGACCCTGCACCACCAAAAGACGCACCGTTGGAAACCAAGGCCTCCGAGGCCAAAACGGCAGGACCGCCACCACCACCACCCGATCCTCCTGACACAAACGGGCCAGAAACCTGGGAACCAGAGCCAGGGGGGGGAAGGCATAGAGGAGACGCGACGGCCACGGGAGAGACAGAGCGTCCACCCCCCAGCAACCCTCCTGCAGAAACCGGGAGCAAAACCGAGGGAGCTGAGCATTGTGCCGGGAGGCAAAGAGGTCCAGAAAGGGACGCCCAAACCTCCCGCACACAAGCCGAAACGCAACCGGGGTGAGAGACAACTCCAGAGAATCCGGAAAGCACCGACTCAGGGCATCCGCCACAAAGTTGTCCACTCCCCGAAGATGAACCGCCGTCAGAGACAGCAGATGGCCCTCCGCCCAACAAAACAGGGGCACCACTACCGTATTCAAGGAAGCCGAACGAATCCCCCCTTGATGATTCAGATAAGCCACCGTCACCATATTGTCGGACCGCACCAACACGTTCCGACCGAGCAACAGAGCCCGAAAACCCATCACAGCTCGGGACACCGCCGTGAGTTCTCTCCAGTTGGACGACCGGCGGCTCTCCAGGAGGGACCAACGACCCTGAAGGGAGCGAGATTCCAAGGTCGCCCCCCAACCCAAGGCGCTGGCATCCGCCGTCAAGACCAGAGAAGGAGAAGACTGCAGGGGCAGACCCAAAGACAGATGATCCCTCACAGACCACCAAAGAAGAACCGGGGGGACCACTGGAGACACAGGAATAAGAACGTCCAAGTCACGGGACAGGGGATCCCAGAGAGACAGGAGGTACACCCAAAGGGGGCGCAGATGAAAACGAGCCCAGGCCACCGTAAAAACTGTCGCCGCCATCAGACCCATAAGACGCAACCAAAGGCGCACCGGAAAGGCACCCCCCACCCGGAAACGACGAGCAAGGGACACCAACGTCAAAACCCGAGGCTCGGGGAGGAACACACAGTTCAGATCCGAACGGAAGCCGGCCCCAATGAAAACCATGTCCTGCGACGTTGTCAGCTGACATTTGGGGAAGTTGATCAGAAACCCATGGGCCCGCAACGCCGAGCACACCACCTCCCTGGCCTCCAGCAACAGGACCCGAGATGGAGCATGGATCAACCAGTCGTCTAAATAGGGGTACACCATCACCCCTTGGAGATGAAGCCACGCGACCAAAGGCGCCACCACCTTCGTAAACACCCTTGGCGCCGACCGGAGACCGAAAGGTAATACCATGAACTGGTAATGACGCCCCTGAACACAAAACCGCAGAAACCTGCGGGATCGAGGATGGACCGAGACATGGTAATACGCATCCTGAAGATCGAGGGTACACATGAAGTGACCCGGCAGCACCAATGGAATCACCCTCTGCAAGGTCTCCATGCGGAAAGGGATCCTGGCCACCCATTTGTTCATGACCCGTAGATCCAAAATCAAGCGGAAACCCCCCGTGTTCTTTGGAACCAGAAAGACCAGGGAATAGAAACCCAACCCTGTCTCCAACGGAGGAACCTCCTGAATGGCACCCTTCCGAAGAAGGTCCAGAATCCCGAGAGAAAGATGGGACCGCTTCACACGACTCGAAGGCCAAGGAGTCGGTCGAACACCCGAGTCTGGCGGAGGAGCCGTAAATTCCAGGACATAACCCTGGCGAATGATGTCCAACACCCAGACGTCGGAACACGACTGAACCCAGGCATCCAGGAAGAAGCGCAGCCGCCCTCCAACCAACAACCCGGGAACCACCGCCAAAGAGTAAGGAACGCGGCTTGGCAGGAGGAGGGGACTTAGCCTTACGGTCCCGACCACGGTCAGAAGCAAACCTACCCTGGCCTCTCACAAACTGCCTACGAGAAGCAGGGCGAAAGAAAGATTTGGGTTTAGAAGGGACAGGAGCAGTAGTAGAGACTTTAAAAGAGGAAGAATGTTTCTTTTCCTTAAACAACTTGTGCAATTTCGTCTCCAACTCCCCCCCCCCCCCCCAAACAACATCGTACCCTGAAAGGGCAACCTCAAAGCGCACGCTTTCTGCGCAGAGTCAGTTTTCCAGTCCTTGAGGACAAGACTGCGACGTGCAGCCACACAAGTCCCCCCCGGACAGAGCAGAAGCACGCACAACGTCAAAATAGACATCCGACAGAAGCTCCACCTGACGCTCAATCTGCTCCAGCAAACCAGAACAGTCCGTGGCATTATCCATAGACTGATAGAGAGACTTCAGGTCTGACAACAGGGACTGCGACACATAAGTCCCGTAGATGCCAGCCCTCAAGGCCAGGTGGGAGCCAGAATACACCTTACGGAGTGCCACATCCGCCTTCTTGTCAACCGGATCCTTCAGTACAGCATCTTCAGCAAGGGAAGTACGCCCCACCAAACTAGCCACAAATGAGTCAATAGGAATCGAATCAGGCAGTTCAGCAGCCATATCCTGCAGAGGATAGAGTTTCGTCATGAATCGAGGAATCAAAATGCGATCAGGATCAGCCCACTCGCGCTTCAACACATCCTTGATGAAGGGATGGACAGGTACATCGACAGTGGCAGCACTCTGAAATTGTCGCAACAAAGGGCCCCTAGAGGTACTAGGTGCGTCCCCGTCAGGGAACCCCATGTTTTCTTTAACATGCTGCACAATCATGGTCATAGCATCCTTGTCCACATATTTGCCCTTCAACTCCTCATCCCCCAAACCAGCAGACTCATCGCCACTAGAGGCTGAAGAAACAGGAGCAGGACACCTGCGACGGGATCCAACATCACCCATCTCAGTCAAGGTTTCCCTGATCAAGCGCTTAATATGCGCATCAGCACCAGCATAACGGCGCCTGGACCTGGCAGGGGAGGGAGACCTGGAAGCACTAGAAGAAGAGGAAGACCTCTCCCGGTGATGTCTTTTCCTGGAATGCTTTCCCATCGTAAAGAATACACCAAACACAGCAAAATCGCCAGAGATAACAACCGCTATGCGGTACTCACCCCAAACGCTCGTTATAACGAGTCTCCCAAAGCCGGTAACCTCGAGGCGCCTGACTTCCGTCCACACGATCAAAAAACGGAAGTCAGGCATGACGACATCCGGCCGGGGAAGGAGCTCCAACCAATCCAAAGGAGCAGCTCGGCCGCGCCCCCCCAGCAAGCACGGCAGGCCAGGGGAGGCGGCCATCGGGCCAAGAAGAAACCAACGCGGTATTACACCGCCGCGAGGTTCACGAAATGGAGAGGCCCGCGCCACTCCCCCCAAGCCCAGCAGGGAGGGAGAGGCCAACAACGAAGGGCCGCCGGCACCAGGCAAGAGCCAGCAGCCACAACGCGATATCCAGAAAAAAGGCAGGAGCGCCCCCGCTCCTGCCGCGTCCTCTTACACCGTCAGGATGACAGAAAAAGAACAGGAGGAATGCTGGGACGGTACTCCTTATGTACTCCCAGTGGGAGGGGGAAGGGTAGGTCCAGCATTCCTTCGTTCTTTTTCTGTCAGCGAGATAGTTACATCTCACTTGTCCATGACGGTGTCGAGGACGGAGGGACCTGGGGGTAATGGGTTCCCATCAGCAGTTTCTTGCAGACTCTGTCACACCTGGAGGGAGTTGGAGGGCAGGCACAAATCATGCTTGACAGTCATAGCAGAGCAGCCCATTGTCACTCTGCCTCGGACATTAGCCCTCTGACCTGACTTCATATGCATGGGGTCATGTTTGTTAAAGCTGTGAAAGAATTTCATTTTGTGCACCAAGGGCGGATTAGATTAAAAAAACGGCCCACAAACTGGCCTTAGCTAGAGGCCCATCGGCCGATGCCGGATTGCCTGCTTTGCCAATCCGAGGATGTAACCTACCCTGTAGATGAGACAATTTCCACGGTTAACCAATTTGACAAAAGAAAATCTATGTTCGGACTTTCCCTATTTCTCCATGTCAATGTCAGTGCCGACAGAGCCCACAAGATGGCAGTAGAGCTCCATGCAAATTGACTTCGCTACAATTTATTTTTAAGACAATCAAATTCTCCATTTCTCTGAAGAACCATTTCAATGTAGCTTCAGAATATGAAAACTCTATTTCCATACATGTGGGCTCAGTAAAATTCAACAATCCAACACAGGTACGAACTGATTTCAGGCATTTTCAATTGTGCGCCCCAGGATATATTGTCCTCTTGCTCGATCACGATATTGCTTCAAGAGGAAAGGGTTATTCGTTCGTTGAAAAGAGTGGCTTATGTGTTTTTTACACTGGAAGATGAAAATCCGGGATTTAATTTTAAGCAACCTTTAAATAAATGCTTGCTGGTTTATTAAACATATTTTTTATGTTAAAGCTGAGGCACATAAACATGAGCCCAGTGCTGCTCTTGACCAGGGGGCTGTATGTAAAGGTCAGGAGGGCGGCCCTACTTTGAGTATCACTGCTCTAGAATATGGAGGAACGCCATCGAATCAGGAGCAAGGAAGAGAGAAAGACAACAAAGCCATCCAATCATGAGCCGGAGGCTGAGGCAAAAGCCAAACTATGTGTAATGTTTTGGAAACAATATTTAGGGTGCTCAGGCTTCCTGCATTTGCTGGGACCGCCCTGGTTTTTCTGCAGCTGTGCCAGCAGATTTCAGCAAATGTGGCTCATGGCCCACTTTTCATGGAGGGTCGAAAGCAGGAGGAGGCTCGTTTTTATGTGTTCCAAAGCAGAACTAGTTCGCAGCTGTTATCAGAAAGTAATTTAATTGACAGGTGTGATAGCGAGTTTAAAAATTGTTTTTTTTTCTTCTTAGTGCCTTGTCTGTTTTCCTGTGGTGCTAAGTGCTTGCATTCTGTGCCCTTTGGCTGATAAAAAAAAATGGTAGCCATTCTTCTATTTTAGTGGAATGTCCCTTTATTAAAAAAAATCTGGTGACCCTAACAATAGTTTTCCAACGCCTGCTGCTGCCCTTAAAACAAGCACGATGTTGTGGTTGATTTTCAGCGTGTTTAAAACCTGCGCTATGGGAAATCGAGTGGGAGTTGCTGTCTTGTTGCCGTATCATATCATAAAGCGTCGCAAATCTTTGATGTGTTTAACCAACATAGCTTTTGTGCCTTACTTCCTGTGAGAGGCTCTTTTGTCTCCGAGGACAGTTTGACAAATGCGCTTTTCATGCAAAATATTTACATTACATTAGTGCTTCCTACTTTACTCCTGAGCTCTGTTAGAATGATTTTACTTTTTCATTCTAGAAACCATTGACATGCCTGTTTATAATACGGCTCCTCTGACGTCACCACCAGCCCTTCGTGCTGAGGCTGCGTCATTCCTTTCTCTTACTTAATGTCTTGTTGACTCCTATAATGGGAATTTTCAAGAACTGGGAAAAGTTGGTGATAAACTGAAATCTGGCTTTACCCCTATATCCACTCCCTTACTGTAGACGATGGCGTGTCGATATTTTGGGTATTTAAGGTATGGATTTATTAAAATATTTTTGAAGGTGCATTAAAAATATTTGTGAAGGTTCATTATTAATGTACATAAGGACGCTTTATGGATACTTGAAGCAACATTTTCCGACGTGTATGAATGAATGAATGGAGTTTAACGCGATTGGCTCATACAGCACAGTGCAATGCTGTGTGGAAATCTGGGCATTTTTTGTGTTCGGTTGCACACGTGGGGAACATTTACTCAACGCCATATTTACTTCGCATCTTGGGCCAATCATATCATAGCTGCTTACGCAGAAAATGTCTTGAGTTATGCGCTGTGCACAAAGGCGAGTGAGTAGTATACTTGAATTATGTCCTCGAGGGCAAATTTCAATGCACAGTAGCCTGAGCGTCATGTGTATTGTATGTACATTTTTGTGGAAAATTCCATGCGTTGCACATGGGAAAATAACGGAATTTTTATCTGCCAATTGCTTGTGCTTGTTTCTTTTGCCACTAGAATTCCATGCAAAGCCAGGTCACACTACTTTAGCTGACGGGACATTTTGTGCAATCCTTGGGTTTTTCTACCGTTTGTACCATAATGTCCACTGGGGAGAGGATGTAGAGCAGAGTAGGCTAGAGCGGTTGACCTTGAAGGTGGGGAACCGGCTTCGAGTCTGGGCAATGACGCTCAACATCCTGTGATTCTGGGCAAATCACTTAATCTCCAAGGACCTAACAAAAATGAATGTGTCTTTGTGTAATGCAACTGGTGCTCATGTAAAGCGCAGAGATACCTGATATCTTCGGGTCGAGTTTGCGCTATATAAAACACAAAACAAACAACAACAAAAAATCTGGTGTATGCTGCTCTGTGGCCCACAGGATCAGTGGTATAGCAAAGGGGGGTGCTCTGCCTCGGGCGGCACTAGTTTTGGGGGCGGTGGCCTCCCCCCAAATCTTACCTGCAGCCGTCGCGGGCGTCAAACGCAGGAATCACAAGCCCCTCCTACTCTTACAGGCGGCTGTCGCCGGGCCGGCAAAAGCAGGGACCGTCACGCACGGCAAAAGGTCTAGCTACATCACTGCAGAGGATTGTTACTATTCAATATGGACACCAACAATATGGTGGCCTACTAATATCGAGGACAGAATACCGAGGGACAAAATATCAAATGCTACTTGGATATAAGGAGTATTCGTTTATTATTCCTAACTTCACATCTATGTACCTTGAAGATACATGTCTCGCGTGGGTCATATATTTGGAGCTAGGTAGAGAAAATCTAGCCTTACTTACCAGTCGGTATTTTATTTTCGATATTCTGTCCCGCCGATATTTTTGAGTCGATATCCAGTGGCCACACCCACCCAAAGCCGTTTAGCGCTGTGCTACTTTCCATGCAAATCCTTTGCACCTAAAATCGATATGTGCTGTCCCATGCGCCGCTGTGCATCGCTTTGTAATAAATGTGGGCTGTAGTTTGTTGGGGTATTATTATGTGTGCACACATCTGGTTATGAGGCACTGAAAAATCCCAATGGTGTTGCCGAATGAAAGGCAAGATGCTCATTTTCTAAACATAGACCAGTTTCAAGATTGGAAACTCAGTACCACAACCTAAATGAGCGTTATTCACATATTTTAAACAGCTTTACTCTATGTACTGAGAAAAATACGGTTATACACAGGAACCCGTCTCAGTGGTAAAGTAAATCCAGATGTGGTTGGCCAGTTGCTCAGCGTGATAGGTCACGCGCTGTGGGTGCCTTCAGTGGCGTTTCACTTAATGCTCCTTTATTCTGCCTTAGTAGCCCCGAGTTTTTTTTCCTTTTGGTTGATTTTTGATCTTTGGGTGAATGCTTTGAACCTTTGCAACACCTGCATAGCGATGTGCCAGGTTTGCTTTGGGAACCATCTTCCCAACAGCATGTGAATGTGAAAGGCCAAATATGGAAGACTACCCTGCATCCACATCTGTTCTCCATCAGTGTGATTTATGGTGTGCAACAGGATATGTGTGAATAGATATGTGATCTATCTTAGACATGCTTCTTTGTTTTCTATTGTTTCTTCAGTGAGCTCTCATTTGATCTGAGAACTCCTGTTTAAGCCAAGTTAGCAAGTGCAAATGGGAACACACTGGAAGCTTGGTAAGGGTAGAGGCAGGGCCGGCTTTAGGGCAGTGCGACTGGTGCGACCGCACTGGGCGCTGACCTGTGGAGGGGGCACTGACCTCAGCGGGGGTGCTGTGTTGAACAGCAATTTATGACTGGAGAGATGAGGGCTACTTTTGCCTGGTGGTAGTGACAGAATTTGAGGAGACGGTCATAAGAAGGGGGGTGGGGCAAAAATGATTGTTGATAGTAGAAGTAGTGCCAGATCACCTCACTATCAGGTCACTGTGACTCAACAGTAAAGATGGAGGGATTAACTAAAATTCAGGCCATTCAGTCATTGACGTCTTTTCTGAGATTGCCAATGGGCTCCTATTATGATGGTGGTTTGATTGCAAAGTAGTTTGAAACAAATCTTGGACCTTGAAAGACAATGACTTTTTCTCTGTTGACTACAGGTTGGGGTCAGGACAGGGTGTATTTTTCAATAGTAAATTGAAATGCAGGTTTTTAGAGTAAACATTGCTTAGTGACTCAGCATGCACATTTCTATGTAGAATCAAGTACGTGTAGTGCTTAATTTGTGCCGGTGTTTGCATGTGGTATGCACTGGTACTCAGGTTTGGGAACCAAAAAATATTTCTCATTATCAGACTTTAACCCAGAACAAGAGGGACAAAAGCAGAAAAGGGGAAAGTAAGGAGGAGGCGAAAGATAGGAAAGTAGTGACAAAGGACAACAAAGGGATGAAAACGAACCTGCAAGAGTGAGAAAATAGAAATGATAACATTGTTAAAGAAAGAGACATGAGTTTGAATAAAGACTAGTTAGCCTTGGTATTCGACAACATCGATGGTGGGCTCCTATGAACCACTTTGACATCTACCCTAATTATTTAATTTATTCGTTTATTTATTTTTACAAATTATGCACTTGCTGTAAGCATCATAAATATCAGAAGCAGCTGCCAATAAATAATGTTGTGGTACATGCAGAGATATTTAGAACTCCAAGTACATGCATGTTGTGAATAAACTCTTGTAAGACGAGTATTGGCAAAGCCAATAGGTCTTGCCTATGTGACGTATTGGCTCTGCCAATAGCCTTGAGCCACATTGGGCACCATCCCCGAGTCTGTGTAGCATGGAGGTCAAGGTTGGACTAGTGTATAGGTCAATCAAGCAGTGTTTGATGGGCTGGTCTGGCAGGTTAGTGTGTGACCCATTATTTTTTTGGGTGCTTGTGGACCTGTTTTATGACCAGGTAGGCTGATTTTTACTGTTGATTTCCCTGATATTACCACAAGCATTGTGGGCATACAAAACAAGTGCATACTGTCTCCCATACCTTGCAAAATAACTATACAGAGGGCCAGATGTATGGCCTGCAAATTAGCAAGTGGTTTACGACCTACTTGAAGTAGGTGGTAAACTGCGAGTGTTTTGCGGCCGCAAAACTTCAGTACATAGCATGTTGACTCGCTATTGGGAAGGGATGCCCCTTCCTAATGGAGAGAGTCGCAAATGCTATTTTGCGAGTCAGTGACTCGCAAAATAGCATTTGTACATGCTATTATCCTTTTTTGCGTCCGAAAACGGGAGGATCTCCTGTTTACGGCTGCAAAAAAGGGTCGTACATCTGGCCCAGAGTGTATCAACAATAAACCTGGGCTGATTTGCAAATGTGGGCCACTTTTTTAGCTATCTGGATGGCTAATGGGGGCCACTATTTAATTTGGTGCTCAGGCCTGGTTTTTTCCCCGCATAACCCTGGCTAAAGTTTAAAAAATAAAAATAACTTTTGACAAGCATGCTGTGTCATTTTGCAGGTGTACTCACCACTCTTGCACATGCCTACAAAATGAGGTAGGTGCCTTTTTTCCTTTTTAGTTACCGATCCGGGCTGGATTGGTTACTAAAAGGAAAATGAAACATGCATGTGGTTTTTTTAAAATTTAAAGCGGGGTTGGGGATGAAAGCAATGGGCACAGCCACACCAACAAAGGGTACAGCAGCGAGAAGATGGGAACCAAAGCAACATAGGCGAGGGTGGGAGGGACTGGGAAATCAACACGAAGGGTGCGAGTAGGGGGAAGCAACACAGAGGGTGCAGGGAGGTAACAGCAGAAGCACACACACAATAGTGAGGGGTTGGGGGAGAAGCATTCAGGCAACAGAGAGCAACACAGGGTGCCGGAGGGGAGATGTACACGATGGAGGCGGCTCGAAAACACAAACACTGTCGCGGAGAGCCTAACAGAAAAGAAAAAACTAGTGCTTCCAAATCAAGCAGTGGAATCAGAGGTGCCAGACAATGAAAGCAATGATAAAAAAGGCTATGCTCCATGGGAGGCACAATCACAAGGCTGACAAGTTGACACTAATAAGAAGCAGACAAAGGAGAATGCCTGGAAAGCCAACCAATGCTAAGCAGTGGGCGGGTTCCAAGCCCCTCTATTTCTACTAGGCTTTGACTTAAAAAGGTTTGAAAAGTTGGTTATAGAAAGAAGTGGACTCCTTTGTTCCAGAAGCAGTGGGTGGCCCACAGGCAGAGTAGGGAAGTAGTGGGAAACATAAATAATGCTTACAAGTTTCATGAACGCTCTCCAGGCCTCACTCAGCTGTAAAACAATATGTAGTTCACAGAATGGCGCACTCACTGATGCGGAATGGAACATCCAAGAAAAAGCAATAAGGCACAAAGGGCTGTGAAAGATGCTGTAGCTACTCTTTATTATGTGGAAATAAATAGAGACCTTAGAAAAGGTGAAAGGACCACAGATCGTGAGGTTTGCAGAGGGTTTCAGATATTCACAGAGTCCAGGTGTTAAGTCGCAGGCATCGTGCTTCTCATACCCCATTGTTGCCACATTATGGCCATAAAGGAGGCAAGGAGCTAATTTGAGACAATAATGCAAGGTGCAGGGACCGGTATTTCTACTACACCGTAATTCTATAGATGTGCAGTGTCCTATAACTCTCAACATTTTGCTACAGCTTGGCGGGTGAGACTTTCAATTTCGGCGGGAAACTTCCAATTTATGTTTTTTTTACTCAAGCATTCTATTGATAGCTGATGTGGATATACATTGATTGACGTGCAAAGGCATATTTAACAAAGCATTATTATTTAAAAAACAGGGACTCTGTGCAGGTTTGCAATGTCCCTGTCTGCATTGGTAGCTCAACCGCTATGGTGCAGGAGCGTCGCCCTACTGCTTTTGAGTAGTGCAAAGTAAAGGATATATATAAAAAGATAATAACTTTGAGTTATTATCATTTTATGTTTCCTTTGCCAGTGGACGGGGCTGCTCTTTTCTTGGAGCAGGGCAGAAGCGGAGCGATTTGCCCACTCCTAAGTGCACAGTGACTGTATGATCGTCCCTCTCGGGCCACCCAAAACAGTCATGCGCACGTTTCCCTGTTCTCATGGAGAACATGCCCAGGCCCCCATTCCTTGGTTGAGCATCGAACCAGGACGCTCAAAACCAATCACAATGCCGCAAATTGTGATTGGTCGGGGAGCCTGGGTGCCTACCATTCACAATGCTGCATTGCAGCGTTGTGATTGGTCAGGGGAGCCTGGCATTTCTTCCTGGCTTTCTGATCCTTGAGCCCCACGAGGAGAGCAGGAGCAGAGATGCGGGACCCGGCGGCAAGGTAAGTGCATATATGCCCCGCCTCACCAGCCGTGAGTCATGCCGCCCGCCACTGCTTGTCTGACTATGTCCCCACCTGTCAATGATGATTTAACCCAGATCTCTTGACTGGGGGTGAATGTTTTGATTTGTTCTGCATTCCGTTCATCAATTATGTCTTTTTTGAGTCCAAGCCATCTTAGGCATAACTCCTATCTCCCCAGAGTAAAAACTAGAGCACAGTTAATAAGTCATGACATTGCCCAACCCACACGGATACCCTGGGCACAAGTGTGGTCATGTTGGTGCTATGAGGCAGTCATTACTTATGTTTATTTAGGTATTTTCCACTTCTATATGACCCTCAGATGCTAGAGTGTTGGAGGGAGCTTTACGATCAACAGCAAATCCAGTGGTAACTAAAAATTGGAGAATAAAATGTGCAGATGAATGCACGTGCGGTGTCTGAGAACTGAGATCAGTCAAACAGTGTAAAGAGGATAGTTAGTGTTCTAGGCTCAGGTAAAGTCTGAAAGCATGGGCCTTCATATGTTGCCATAAGGAAAGTAGTAATGGTTTGTTCCTTAGATCTACTTCTAGTAGATTTCAGAAAGAGTGGAGGCTCTGGAAAACCACTAGTGTAAAGATTGTTGTCTGCGATCAATATTTGTGGCTACTGGACTCCGAGGGATAACTTTCACAAAGGTACAAAGTTTCCTTTTTTTCTTTTATATTATTTGCAAACCCTGGGCATCCACCATGCCCTTCCATTCGTTGTCTTTCTGTTTCTCTTGTGGCACCGCAGTATCTCAGAGATACAACACTCGTCATTTTATGGGGATGTGGTCTAAAATTGGATCTATGTTAATGCTCCAGAGCCTGGAATGAGCACTTAAAAACTGGCCCTTCTCCTGGGGCCGCTACCGCTAATCCACTACATCAAGGTGAAGAGAAACTACATTGGGGGGGAGCCTGCATCAGTATTGCTGATACAAAAAATGCCACTGCTGAGGATAAGGTCAGTTCAAGGGTAAGCAGAAGTTCATATGTCAATTCAGTGATGCTCCTCTGTTGGTCCGAGGTCTACTACCCAAGGGACCTGAAGGTGTGGTTCATTGTCGTAATGGTGCCAGGACACCAGAGCTTCCAGGAGTCTTGGGAACCCTCTGCCAGCTCTAATATGGCTGCCATGTTGATGGATGTAAATGCAGGGGTGTACCAGAGCATACTATCTGTTTCTAAAGCATAGGTAAAATGGCTTTCATGTAGTGAGAGACTACCCATGTGTACGCTCCAGAACTATGTACTCCATACATCCACTCTCACTCCTGCCTGTTTACCCCACAATTCATAACAGTAAGATGAATATTTTAAACCATTGCTTCATTTATTTTAGAAAAGAAATGTATAAAACTTAATACTGTCTCTTTTAATAGTGTGTTTTTTTGATAACAATGCATTAGAGCAGGAGGCTGACTACTTGACAACGTATTGTCCAACAGTAATTGTTGAAATTGCTTAGTAACTGTCGATTATTCTGTACAATTTGTGACATTTGTTTCAAATAGTGTGTATACTGTTGATATGGAGCTAACAGTGGCTAAAAAAACAATATTTTTTAAATATTGATATAGACACTTCTTGCCCCTTAAGACTCTCACCCACGTCCAAAGGGACAGACAGACATGTCCTTATGGGTAAGCATTGTGTCAGTCACTGGTCTCACACACGTCCAAAGGGACTGACAGGCATGTTCCTCAGGTAGCATTGGGTGAGTCACTGGCCTCACCCAATTCCAGAGGGACTGACAGACATGTTCTCTCAGGTAGCATTGGGTGAGTCACTGGTCTCACCCACGCCCAAAGGGACTGAGAGACATGTTCTCTCGGGTAAGCACTGGGGCAGTCACTGGTCTCACCCACGTCCAAAGGGTCTGACAGACATGTTCTCTCGGGTAAGCATTGGGGCAGTCACTGGTCTCACACATGTCCAGGGGGACTGACAGGCATGTTCTCTTGGGTAGCATTGGGGGAGTCACTGGTCTCACCAACTTCCAAAGGGACTGACAGACATGTTCTCTCGGGTAGCATTGGGTCAGTCACTGGTCTCACCCACGTCCAAAGGGTCTGACAGACATGTTCTCTCGGGTAAGCATTGGGGCAGTCACTGGTCTCACACATGTCCAAAAATACTGCCAAACAATTTTCTCTCACGTAGCATTGGGTGAGTCACTGGTCTCACCCACGCCCAAAGGGACTGAAAGACATGTTCTCTCGGGTAAGCACTGGGGCAGTCACTGGTCTCACACATGTCCAGGGGGACTGACAGGCATGTTCTCTTGGGTAGCATTGGGGGAGTCACTGTTCTCACCAACTTCCAAAGGGACTGACCGACATGTTCTCTCGGGTAGCATTGGGTCAGTCACTGGTCTCACCCACGTCCAAAGCGTCTGACAGACATGTTCTCTCGGGTAAGCATTGGGGCAGTCACTGGTCTCACACATGTCCAAAGGGACTGACAGGCATGTTCTCTCGGGTAAGCATTGGGTCAGTCACTGGTCTCACCCATGTCCAAAAGGACTGACCGACATGTTCTTTTGAATAAGCATTGGGTCAGTCACTAGCTTCGAGTACGAGAAATTGATTGTGCAACTAATATGTGTTTCTATTATTACTTGTAGTGACCCCTGACGAAGGGCTCCAGCAGCCCGAAATGCATTGGGTATTTAAATAAAAGCTGCCTGTGGATGAACCAAATGCGTCAGTACGTGTTATTGTATAGAGGCCTGGATGGGCACATCAATGGCATTAGAAATTTGGAAAATTGGCATGTTACCGCACTTGTGGATTAAATGGGAGTCAAGAGAGAAAATTGAGCAAGCGAATGATTAAGAGTTATAAAATATGATTAAATTGGTTTCAACGTTAATTGAGGATTCAAGGTCTTGAACGCTGTGCCCTTGGATTGGGGCGTATGTCGCCCCAAACTGTTACTCAGTTTATTGCAAGTGCCAATGGGCAAGGCACTTTTCACCAAGGAGCACGCAACAATGCAATATGACGATTACTTACGGATTACTATGTGAATAGGTGTGCATTCCCTTTTTCTGAACAAGTCACTGGACTCACCCACATCCAAAGGGACTGACTGACCCAATGCTTACTCGAAAGAACATGTCTGTCAGTCCCTTTGGATGTGGGTGAGACCAGCGACTTATTCAATGCTTACTTGAAAGAACATGTATGTCACTGGTCTCACCCACGTCCAAAAGGACTGACAGATATGTTCTCTCGAGTAAGCATTGGGTCAGTAAGTGGTCTCACCCATGTTCAAAAGGACTCACAGACATGTCCTCTCGGGTAAGCATTGGGGCAGTCACTGCAGTCTCGGGTAAACATTGTCAGTCACTGGTCTCACCCACGTCCAAAGGGACTGACAGACCTGTTCTCTCGGGTAAGCATTATGTCAGTCACTGGTCTCACCCACGTCCAATAGGACTGAAAGCCATTTTTTTCTCCAGTAGCATTGGGTAAGGCACTGTTCTCACCCACTTCCATAGGGACTGACAGACATGTTCTCTCGGGTAGCAATGGGTGAGTCACTGGTCTGAACCACATTCAAATGGACTGACAGACATGTTCTCTCGGGTAAGCATTGGGTCTGTCACTTGTCTTAACCTCTTCCAAAGGGACTGACAGACATGTTCGCTCGGGTAATTACTGGGGCCGTCCGTGGTCTCACCCACGTGCTAAGGGACTGACAGGCATCTTCTCTTGGGTAGCATTGGGTCAGTCACTGGTCTCACCCACGTCCAAAGGGACTGACAGACCTGTTCTCTTGGCTGGCATTGCGCCAGTCACTGGTCTCACCCACTCCCAAAGGGACTGACAGACATGTTCTCTCGGGTAGCATTGGGTCAGCCACTGGTCTCACCTACGTCCAAAGGGACTGACAGGCATGTTCTCTCGGGTAAACATTGGGGCAGTCACTGATCTCACCCATGTCCAAAAGGACTGACTCGCATGTTTTCTCGGGTAAGCATTATGTCAGTCACTGGTCTCACCCATGTCCAAAGGGACTGAACCATGTTCTCTCCGGTAGCATTGGGTGAGTCACTGTTCTCACCCAGTTTGACAGGGAATGACAGACATGTTCTCTCGAGTAGCATTGGGCCAGTCACTGGTCTCACCCACTTCCAAAGGGACTGACACACATGTTCTCTCGGGTAGCATTGGGTCAGTCACTGGTCTCACCCACGTCCAAAGGTACTGACAGCCATGTTCTCTCCAGTAGCATTGGGTGAGTCACTGGTCTCACCCACGCCCAAAGGGACTGACAGGCATGTTCTCTTGCGTAGCATTGGGTCAGTCACTGGTCTCAACCATGTCCAAAAGGACTGACCGACATGTTCTTTTGAATAAGCATTGGGTCAGTCACTAGTCTCACCCACGTCCAAAGGGACAGACAGACATGTCCTTCCGGGTAAGCATTATGTCAGTCACTGGACTCACCCACGTCCAAAAGGACTGACTGACCCAATGCTTACTCGGAAGAACATGTCTGTCAGTCCCTTTGGATGTGGGTGAGACCAGTGACTTATTCAATGCTTACTTGAAAGAACATGTATGTCACTGGTCTCACCCACGTCCAAAAGGACTGACAGATATATTCTCTCGAGTAAGCATTGGGTCAGTAAGTGGTCTCCGCCAATGTTCAAAAGGACTCACAGACATGTCCTCTCGGGTAAGCATTGGGGCAGTCACTGCAGTCTCGGGTAAACATTGTCAGTCACTGGTCTCACCCACGTCCAAAAGGACTGACAGATATGTTCTCTCGAGTAAGCTATGGGTCAGTCACTGGTCTCACCCATGTTCAAAAGGACTCCCAGACATGTCCTCTCGGGTAGCATTGGGTCAGTCACTGGTCTCACCCACGTCAAAAGGGTCTAACAGACAGGTTCTTTCGGGTAAACATTGGGGCAGTCACTGATCTCACCCATGTCCAAAGGGACTGAACCATGTTCTCTCCGGTAGCATTGGGTGAGTCACTGTTCTCACCCAGTTTGACAGGGAATGACAGACATGTTCTCTCGAGTAGCATTGGGCCAGTCACTGGTCTCACCCACTTCCAAAGGGACTGACACACATGTTCTCTCGGGTAGCATTGGGTCAGTCACTGGTCTCACCCACGTCCAAAGGTACTGACCGAGATGTTCGCTCGGGTAAGCACTGGGGCAGTCAGTGGTCTCACCAACGTCCTAAGGGACTGACAGGCATGTTCTCTTGCGTAGCATTGGGTCAGTCACTGGTCTCACCCACGTCCAAAGGGACTGACAGACCTGTTCTCTCGGGTGACATTGGGCTAGTCACGGGTCTCACCCACTTCCAAAGGGACTGACAGACATGTTCTCTTGGGTAGCATTGGGTCAGTCACTGGTCTCACCCACGTCCAAAGGAACTGACAGACATGTTCTCTCGGGTAAGCATTGGGGCAGTCACTGGTCTCACCCATGTCCAAAGGGACTGACATGCATGATTTCTTGGGTAAGCATCATGTCAGTCAATGGTCTCACCCACGTCCAAAGGGACTGACAGCCATGTTCTCTCCGGTAGCATTGGGTGAGTCACTGGTCTCACCCACTTCCAAAGGTACTGACAGACATGTTCTCTCGGGGTAGCATTGGGTCAGTCACTGGTCTTACCCTCTTCCAAAGGGACTGACAGGCATGTTCTCTCGGGTAAGCATTGTATCTTTCACTGGTCTCACCCATGTCCAAACGGACTGACAGGCATGTTCTCTCGGGGAAGTATTGGGGCAGTAACTGTTCTCACCCACGTTCAAAGGGACCGACAGGCATGTTCTCTTGGGTAGCATTGGGTCAGGTACTGGTCTCACCCACGTCCAAAGGGACTGACAGGCATGTTCTCTCAGGTAAGCATTATGTCAGTCACTGGTCTCAGCCACGTCCAAAGGGACTGACAGGCATGTTCTCGCGGGTAAGCATTGGGGCAGTCACTGTTCTCACCCACGTCCAAAGGGACTGACAGGCATGTTCTCTCGGGTAAGAATGTATGACGCTACAACGCATACATTTAACACATACCTTTACAATGGAGTTTTTACATCGCAACATCCTTTAAACGCATACATTTACATTGCATACCACTACAACAACTTTTTTAAAACTACATTTAAAACGCATTCCATTACATAGCATTATACCATTACAACGCATACCATTACAACGCATACCATTACAACGCATACCAATACATTGCACTTAAGATGTGTTGAATAGTGTAGGGGTAAAACTAACTATTCTTCCTGCAGGGGGTGCAACAGTAAGGTAAGTGTTTGATAGTGTAGGGGTAAAAATTACTATTCTAACTCCAGGGGGTGCAACTGTAGGGTAATGGTTGGATAGTGTAAGGGTACTTTGCGTTATAATGGTATGCGTTGTAATGACATGCGATGTAATGGATGCGTTGTAGTGACATGCAATGTAATGGATGCGTTGTAGTGACATGCGTTGTAGTGTCATGCGTTGTAGTGACATGCAATGTAATGGATGCGTTGTAGTGACATGCAATGTAATGGATGCGTTGTAGTGACATGCGTTGTAAAGGATGTTGCGATGTAATGATTGCGTTGTAAAGGTTGTTTCCCCTCTCGTAAGCATTATGTCAGTCACTGGTCTCACCCACATCCAAAAGGACTGACAGGCATGTTCTCTCGGGTAAGCATTATGTCAGTCACTGGTCTCACCCACGTCCACAGGGACTGACAGACATGTTCTCTCGAGTAGCATTGGACCAGTCACTGGTCTCACCAACTTCCAAAGGGACTCACAGACATGTTCTCTCGTTTAGCATTGGGTGAGTCACTTTTCTCACCCACGTCCACAGGGACTGACAGACCTGTTCTCTCGAGTAGCATTGGGCCAGTCACTGGTCTCACCCACTTCCAAAGGGACTGACAGACATGTTCTCTCGGGTAGCATTGGGTCAGTCACTGGTCTCACCCACGTCCAAAAGGACTGACATCCATGTTCTCTCCAGTAGCATTGGGTAAGTCACTAGTTTCACCCATGCCCAAAGGGACTGACAGACCTGTTCTCTCGGCTGGCATTGGGCCAGTCACTGGTCTCACCCACTTCCAAAGGGACTGACAGACATGTTCTCTCAGGTAGCATTGGGTGAGTCACTGGTCTCACCAACGCCCAAAGTGACTGACAGATATGTTCAGTCGGGTAAGCACTGGGGCAGTCAGTGGTCTCACCCACGTCCTAAAGGACTGACAGACATGTTCTCTCGGGTAAGCATTATGTCAGTCACTGGTCTCACCCACATCCAAAGTGACTGAGAGCCATGTTCTCTCTGGTAGCATTGGGTGAGTCACTGTTCTCACCCACTTCCACAGGGACTGACAGACATGTTCTCTCGAGTAGCATTGGGCCAGTCACTCGTCTCACCCACTTCCAAAGGGACTGATAGACCTGTTCTCTCGGGTAAGCATTATGTCAGTCACTGGTCCCACCCATGTCCAAACGGACTGACAGGCATCTTCTCTCCGGTAAGCATTCGGGCAGTAACTTTTCTCACCCACGTCCAAAGGGACTGATAGGCATGTTCTCTTGGGTAGCATTGGGTCAGGCACTGGTCTCACCCACTTCCAAAGGGACTGACCGACATGTTCTCTCGAGTAGCATTGGGCCAGTCACTGGTCTCACCCATGTCCAAACGGACTGACAGGCATGCTCTCTCTGGTAAGCATTGGGGCAGTAACTTTTCTCACCCACGTCCAAAGGGACTGATAGGCATGTTCTCTTGGGTAGCATTGGGTCAGGCACTGGTCTTACCCACTTCCAAAGGGACTGACAGACATGTTCTCTCGGGTAAGCATTATGTCAGTCACTGGTCTCACCCACGTCCAAAGGTACTGAAAGCCATTTTTCTCTCCGGTAGCATTGGGTGAGTCACTGTTCTCACCCACTTCCACAGGGACTGACAGACATGTTCTCTCGAGTAGCATTCGGCCAGTCACTGGTCTCACCCACTTCCAAAGGGACTGACAGACATGTTCTCTCGGGTAGCAATGGGTGAGTCACTGGTCTCAACCACATTCAAAGGGACTGACAGACATGTTCTCTCGGGTAAGCATTGGGTCTGTCACTGGTCTTACCCTCTTCCAAAGGGACTGACAGACATGATCGCTCGGGTAATTACTGGGGCCGTCGGTGGTCTCACCCTCGTCCTAAGGGACTGACAGGCATCTTCTCTTGGGTAGCATTGGGTCAGTCACTGGTCTCACCCACGTCCAAAGGGACTGACAGACCTGTTCTCTCGGCTGGCTTTTGGCCAGTCACTGGTCTCACCCACTTCCAAAGGGACTGACAGACATGTTCTCTCGGGTAGCATTGGGTCAGTCACTGGTCTCACCCACGTCCAAAGGGACTGACAGACCTGTTCTCTCGGCTGGCTTTTGGCCAGTCACTGGTCTCACCCACTTCCAAAGGGACTGACAGACATGTTCTCTCGGGTAGCATTGGGTCAGTCACTGGTCTCACCCACGTCCAAAGGGTCTAACGGACAAGTTCTTTCGGGTAAACATTGGGGCAGTCACTGATCTTACCCATGTCCAAAGGGACTGACACGCATGTTTTCTCGGGTAAGCATTATGTCAGTCACTGGTCTCACCCACGTCCAAAGGTACTGACAGCCATGTTCTCTCCGGTAGCATTGGGTGAGTCACTGTTCTCACCCAGTTCGACAGGGACTGACAGACATGTTGTCTTGAGTAGCATTGGGACAGTCACTGGTCTCACCTACTTCCAAAGGGACTGACACACATGTTCTCTCGTATGTGTTGTAATGGTATGCGTTGTGAAGGTATAATGCATGTAATGGAATGCGTTGTAAATGTAGTTTTAAAAAAGTTGTTGTAGTGGTATGCGATGTAAATGTATGCGTTGTAAAGGATGTTACGATGTAAAAACTCCATTGTAAAGGTATGCATTAAATGTATGCGTTGTAGCGTCATACATTCTTACCCGAGAGAACATGCCTGTCAGTCCCTTTGGACGTGGGTGAGAACAGTGACTGACCAAATGCTACCCAAGAGTACATGGCTGTCAGTCCCTTTGGCTGTCCTGTCCTATTATATGCTGCTATTTCACGCTACTATTGAGTTATGCCTTGAAAATCATGCAGAAAACTCCAAGAAAATTGCTTCGGAGTGAAAGGTTACATGTATATTCATGCTGCATTATATTAACCTATTTGGGTGACATTAGACTTAGAATTGAAACATCCCGCGCCTGTGCTTTGAGGAGTTCCTTGCAAACCCATAAAACAAATGATGTATCTTACCACAACCACAGTTCAGACCCTCCTGCCCGGTGTATGGAGGGCCCCTTGCCTGAGGGCAGGGGTGTCCAGCATGGGTTCAGCAGTAATGGCTCCGTGTCAATGTGTGGGATATTTTGTGACTAAAGTAAACGCCTACTATATATAACTTCATTGATATTTATCTTGAACATCTGATAGGATGTGGTCCATCTTAACGCACTTTGGACACCCCTGTCTTGGCTTGACACACATTAACTGGTGCAGATCGCAAAGGAATTGAACTGAAAATGATATTCTAAAAAAAAAAAAACTCATATTTCAAATAAGGTAATTAATAATGTGTTAGATCTAAAGTATGCAGTTTTTTAAGATGCTGCGATGTCATTTGAGACGAACAATCGCCAGACAAGGTCATGTTGAAAAATATGTGTATATATTACCCAGCTTTCTAGGCACAGCTGCATGCAAGTGATGTCTGGATGGCCTATGAATTGTAAAATTCTGCGTCACAAATGAAGGGTTTTAACTGCTCGTTCGTACATCCCAAATCTGACTGTGCAGTTTAATTGAAATACCAGTAATTGAGGACTATTTAACTTACGGTGCACTCATTTTGCTGTTTACAGTAAAAGAAATGCATTAGAGTGACCTTGTCACAAGCTTTGTCCTACCATTGGGTAAAATGACATGCACGTAGCAAATATTAGCTTCAAGTTTAAAACGTCAGGGTACAGGACACTTTCCATATTTAACTTATCACAGCTAAGCAACCTCCAACAGGCCAGACTCAGTTTCTTGAACTCCGTGCCTTATATGAATACCGGTAAAAACACACTATGGCCAAGCTTCTGTCCAGACAAGAACCTGGGTAAATCGCTGCTTTCTTTGGTTGTTCCCCCTCCCGACAGCGGGTACCAGAGGCGGACATCAAATGCACTTGTGCCACGTCCGTGACGTGTTACTTTATCAAACAGCAATAACTCCACAATATCTCCAAACGTCATCCATAATTCTCCCTTGGCTACATGACAGGGCCTGACATAGTGAAGGAACCTTGTGAAATGACACAGACTGATGTGCCCCTGTCTTGAAGAGGCCCACAGTGTTTTACACCTAATTGGGTTGAAACGTCAACAAGTGAAGATTGGTTGTAAGATACCCCTTTCCAGCATTTCCTAGAAGCCTATAAGGAACCTTTTCCCCTTTAAATCCCTTCATGTATTCACCTTTTCACTGTACACTCCGCCATCAGCATTACACACACCACAACAAAAATATGGAAATATTAATATCAACATTGCAGAGCGACAGACAGCTCCTCTGTTTGAGCTTATGGGGGATAGTCCTTAAGATTTTATCTCTTTCATGTTTGTTCTTACATTTATGGCCTATGTAAGGTACCTGGGGCCCCAAAGTTATTTTAATTGTGTTTCTCCATATCTCTGTGTCTGTTACAGCTCATATCTTCCTTTGTCTCTAAGATGCTTTCTTTGAGAAATCTAGAACATAAGCTTGCTCTCCCTGCTTTCATTAGAATCCATGCACTCTGTTGTGTTGTGGACACCAGGGCCACGTGCTACCAATAATGGTCACACAGTAGTAGGGTATTGGAACTGGCTCAGGCCACAACCCTTTTATATGCAGGGTCACCTGGCCAGTGACTCTTTTGATGGGTGGGGGTAATTTTGTTACATCACACTCCTCAATACTAAAACATGTCCAGCCAGACAATACATCCCTCCTAAACTTTATTGGTAAAGAAACCAAACAAAAAGTCAGACCTGTGGGAAAGCACACAATAAAATACAGCACCACGGAGTCTCTTCAGGCCATCTGCCGGGCAGTGCGGGATATCTGGATTACACGGCAGGGTTGTAGTCCCCCTCGGCGATTTAGTTTGGACTGGCCTGGTCTCCCGGTGTTGGAGACTATTTGCTCTGTCCAATAGGGGTGCATCCGGAGTGGTGGTGGAGTCCACTTCGGAGATCTTTTTGAAGGCGCTCTGGCTCTGATGGTGGGCAAACCTGCAAAGACTAAGACTGAAGATGACCATGGTGGGCGAGGGCCTTTCTTGAAGGTGATGATGCTTCCCAGCACCTGCTGACAGAGTGGCTTAAGACTTCCCTCTCCTGCCTGGACTCCCCTCTCACAGGAGTCTCCTTGAGGCCCTTTCCACTGGGCTGCTACGGGACCTTGTGGACTATGCAGGGCCTCTCATGGGCTGTGCGAAGATGTCGCTGAGGAACTACCAACAGGACCACAACCAGGTCGCTCTTGCACCCACTGAGGGTGATGTCTCAGGGTCTGTGTGCTCTTGCTGGCAGGACTCAGGTTTCTCAGATAGTTTTTGGGTGGCCAATCTCCGTCTGCTACCTCTATGCTTCCCGGTGCCTATCGTGGAGCTGCTGCAGACACATATCTCTTGTTGGGATTCTCCTCTCACTGGAATTCCCTTAAGGCCCTTACCACATGCATTGCCACATGACTGCATGGACTGTGCAGGGCCTCTCATAGGCCCCGCTGAGGGGTCGCTGCGGAACTCCCAACAGGGCCACGACCAAGCCTCATGCTACCCCAAGGGTGCATAGTCCAATGGTCGAGTATGCTCTTCTTCGACAGACCTCAGGTTCACTGGGGAACGCAGAAGGTTTCTGGGTGGCTAGCCTCCCACAGCGCCAGGAATGGTTGATCTCTGGATGTTTCAGGTGTTTTGATCCACTCTGGTGACAGGACGGTGGCACTGTGAAGCATGGGGTCTGGACGCAGATCGCGCTTGCTAGTGGCTTACGATTGATCCTCACACTGAGCTGTCTCTAGTGATGTCTCTGCACCCCAGTGGTGGGCTTGTGTTGATGAACACCTTCTCTGGTGCTGGCAAACGTCCTCTGTCTTTTCGCTCTACTCTCTTTTCTCTTGCGCACCTGTGGTGGTTGTTCGCCCTGTGTTATCATGCCACTATATTCTCCTCCTTTGCGATGTGGTGTCCTGCTGCACTCTTCTCCTCCTTCCGACCAGGTTTCTCACTCTGATGTTGCGGCATGCCACATATCTCATGTTCGCGCCACATGGACATCTCGCTGGTCGCTTCCTGTTCTTAGTACTGTGTCTTTTCTTTGCTGCAGACCTGTTGCAGGTCTGTCCTGTCAGTAGGACTTGCTTCTACTCCTCGTGGATCGCTTGCAGGCCCCATCCCCTCCTCAGGGATTTTCGTGGTGCTCCTATGCCAGGATGGCAGGTCAACTTCTTCATTTGAGGATGTTGTGCTTGTGCCTCAAGCCTGCCTGTTATGGCGCTTGTTCCTGCTGCCATTCAGGCATGCTTGGCAGGGTCAATCACTTAATGTGACATGCTCCTCCTTGCTTGCAGTACGATTTGGCATCCGTCCACGCGTCGCATGTCTTCAGTGCACATGTTATGGTTGCAGCTTGCCACTTGGAGTGTGCGGGTCTCCTCTTGCCTGTCTTGGGCCACTGGCGACTCTGTCTTGAGGCAGTATGAGGGAGGACACTCTGTGCTGTCTTTGGTCCCCTACTGGGCTTCACTAGTGCTGTGGAGATGTGGAGGCTCTCCCTGCTGGATTCAGCATTGCTTCTTCTCTGTGGAGAGGTCTCACTCTCCTGGGCCCCTGCATGTGCTGTCAAGCTCCTGGGTGCATGTGTCGGCGCACCTCGGACTCCACGCTCTTGGTCCTTCTTCAAGGCGCCCTCTTCTGGCGATTGGCGTGCATGCTCTTTTTTCTTGCGGTGGTGGCCGTTCACCACCAGGGGCGTGTGGTGCTATTTCCTTGCCTGCAGTGGCATCGGATAGCCACGGGGGTTGTTTAGCGCTCACTCCTCTCTCAGGGACGGTTCTTCCTTGTTGTGTGGCCTCTTCTCTCAGGCTGATACTCAATTAGCCTTTTCTATGGAAACAGATCTCTAGCTGCATACAGTGGCAGCAGTGCTTGCTGTCACTAGTGGAGTGTGTTTAAGCATTTTTAATCCCACTGGGGACCGAGGCAGCCTTGCTGACGTTACATGCTGTGATGCTCCTCACAGGCACTGCAATCTGTGATTCAGTAGGTCATGCTGCTTTATAACTCTTCCCCTTGCTTGGCGCTGCCTTTCCTTATTCTCTGCTTGGGGCTTCTTGGGGCTGTTTGATGATTTACAGCCTCTCCTCTTCATTTTGAGCTGTTCACTTCACTGCAGGCCATATTATTCTCTTTTCATGGCAATGCAGCTTAGCTTCTTAAACTTAGCCCGTAAGGGCTACTTACACTGTTCATGCCAGGGGACGTGGTATCAATTTGGGTTCACAAATGATTATGCTGTAGGCAGGGTGACTGCTCAGTGGGGCCGTCTTCGTTGTGTCTGCTCTTTATTGGTGGGGGCATTACCGGCATGAGCCCTTGACTGCCTGTCTCTCTCATGCTCAGTGTGGCTGCGGGGCTCATGCAGCTAACATCCTTCTGAGGTAGAGTTGGGATGCCACAAGCAGTGATGTCTTTACTTTTGCTTTAGGCGACTGCAGCCTTCGCAGTGCTTCTGGCTGTTTCCTTGCACATTATTCCCTTTAAACTGGTGTGGTAACCAACAGTGACCACTAGGTAGCAGTGCAGCACTACTCATAGGCCCCACCAGCTTTCCTGATGCTGCGGGCCTTGTTGCTCCCTCAGGCGATGTAGAGGAAAGGTGTAGGAAAAGTGGTACTCAGGAAGGGTGCTCTCTGGTCCAGCCGTGCACCTCACACCTTTGGGGATGGCACGTCTGGTAGCAGGCTCAGGCTCACACAGCCTATGCAGCTCAGGTAGGCACGTATAGGTAGGTGCTGGCATCTGAGATGCAGACGCCGGGACACACAGCATTGGTCGGGTAAGGTGGCTCATGTAGTGCACACATTTCTTTTACGCCGCTACTGTAGACCCTTTTTTAATCTGGTTGTTTATTTTATTTCCCAAAATTGTGAGCACTGTCAGGGCCACTTCATTCCTGAGTGAATCACTCTGCTTGCGATGTACTGGGCCGCAGCTACGTGGCTTTATCACCCCCGCTCTTCTCAAGCTGCAGCCGCTCCTCCAGGCCTGCGGGCAGCCATGACGATCTTCTCGAATTTGCGGACCGTGCGACGCCACTCGTGCAGATATATGCCCGGTGTACCAGGCAACTTGGGACCTCTATGCACATTCTCTTTTGGCCGTGGCGGTCTGCAGACAGGCATCAAGGCCACCTTCATCTATCTGCAGGTCAGTGTAAAATGCAAGCTATGTATTGCAGGTGCAGTCTGTCATGCGGCTGCGCTACAGAGTCTGTCTTGTAATTATAGGGGGTGTCACTCACCCTGGAGGTAGCCGCAGGTACTATCGTCAGTTGTTTTGCCAGCGGGCTGGGCTTCCGTAGGCAGCTGGGTTGCCTTACACTGGGTTACTGCTCAGGTGGTGTGGGAGCGCTTTGTGCTCTCAGTGGCATACTACTCCCTTTTCCGATGCAGTCCTCTCTTCGAGCGGCTGCCTGGGCCTGAGCACAGCAAGTGGCTTCTGCAGACTCTCACTAGTACGAAGGTAGGTGGGACAATCGGCAAGACTGATCCGTGCTCCTCTCACCTGCTGGGGCCGCTTTACAGTCTGCACAGTCTCTTGGCCACGGAGGCACTTTGTATCAGTGGATGCTGTTTGCCTCTTCCTTTGGGTTTAGCGGCGCCTCGAGCGCAGTGCTATTGCAATGCTACTCCCCCTTTCTCAGCCCAAGATAGCTGGCACCAGAAGCCGGGGATGCCCTGGATAGGGGCTATTCTTCTCCCCTCAAGAGAAAGCACCAAGCAGTCGGCAGCTTCCGTGGGGATTGATCCGCTCGTTGTCATTGTTGTGTTGTGTGCCCTAGAGGCCAACATGCTACCAATAATGGACACAGACACACAGTAGTAGGGTACCGGAACTGGCCCATGGCACGTGCGCCCAGCTCATTTTATTAGCAGGGTCACTGACCCATGACGTCTGTGATGAGTGGGTGTAAAGTGTGTTAAATCACACTCCTCAACACTAGAACGTGTCCAGCCGTACACTACGCACTACAGAGGAAGTACTGCTGACTGTGTAGATCAGCAGAGTCCCTTGCTTATCTTTGCTTCTCTAGAGAGTTGCACCCCTCGATACCTTCCTTCAGCCATTGGATGAGAATATATGTTGCCTGGGTGACAGTGGATGGCATTTGCATCCAGTGGGTCATTGGCAATTGACTGTTTTGTACTTGCTCCCTTTTCCCACACGTGCGAAGTGTAGGGCGGTCATTGAGAAAAAGCTGTGAGTTGCGGCTCCGCGACGAAGAGCAGTTCTGTTTAGGACATTGTGCAGAGGAAGTTCCCGGGCACAGGAGCCATTTTACAAACACTTCGTGCACAGGGAGAATACTAGCAGTTCACGTACCGCCCAAACACACTGATACACACAGAGAATTCCAGGGACAAATGAACAATGTATTCCTTTGAATACAAAAGTGTGACAGACACGGCTGAGCTGCCTGCGCTCTTGGATGACAGACAGATTCCCAAAGATTATGTTTTTCCAAATAATTTGGGCCAGAGTATTTAACATAATAGAGCTAAGGCAAACATTTATTTTACTGAGTGCTAACCCGTTTCCTCTGACAAACTAAAGGCAGCAAGAACATCGTCGGAGTTTGGTGTCCCTGCCCTACCCGTTTGCTTTTAGTTGACATTTCAGCCGTGTTATATTTAACAGTAAAGTTAGGCTACCTTGAAACCAGTGGTTTCCTTCAAAATCATTACTTCAGCTCGAGCCCCCGTCATGTATGCAGGCCCTTGACGAACGCACTTAATGTGAACCAATTAGGGAGCGTTACAAATGCCTGAACCATTCTTTACTTGCTATTCTGCTAATGGATTTTTCTGTTCTGAACACACACAAATCCCCTGTGCGCATCAGGCAAAAATGACAAGCTTGGTGTTAAATCACATTAGGTATCCGTGGGAATGAATACTGATGCATCCCATTAGGGCGCAGACTGCGCGAGAGTGCCGGTAAACACCTGCTTCTAAAGCGCGCGGCCATTAGTGTACGGGCATGCGCCATCACAGCTCTCAGAGATCCGGGGGCTTTAGGCAGAGTGGTCACCTGTGCCCTGTCGCTCAGGTATAATGCCAGGTATCAATGCTGTTTAAAGTCTGCTCAGCTGTCACTGAGGGGCAGTGATTGTAATCACGCCACACCCATGATGGCTGCCGCCCACGCACTCTTATGAAGAGCAGTTACTGATGTCACAAATGGTTGCGCCTTCAGCGACGGTTGCCTCTGAGGTCAAAGCATGCTGCAGATATGTCAATCTCTCTCAGCTCTCTCTTTGTGTCTGTGTTACTTCCTGAGGCTTCATATGAACGCGCTCCCACCTATGAGAACTGGCTCCTTCTTGCTTGTGCCTAACAACCCATATGTGTAATTAGAAGTACAATGGCGGAAAATGTGTTTAGCCTCAACGTAACTGCAGCTAAGTAACGCTTCATACCCTAGTTGAAGTGCTGAAGCACATTTAGCAGCGGTCAGTGCAGGTAAGCGCGGTGGGGAAGGGCGCTGCAGGGGGGGATGTCGGTAGATGACGGAATAGGAGTTATTTATTTCTTTTATTTGTCCTATTCCGTCATCTGTTGACATACCCCCCGCCCCACTGCCCTTACCTGCACCAGCCGCTGCTGGTGATAACATGCTACACCTTGGGGTGTTCATAGGTGGAAGAGTGTTGAATTACAGTGCAGCCTATGTAGAAGCCTTTTGGCGTGCTGCCGGTGTGGTGCTCTTGTCCTGTCTTAGGTGGCTGCACCCGCTCATGCAACTGAAGAATAGACCGCTTTAGAATGTAGGCTTGTTCTATTAAATTAATATTCCACCTGTTTGAGCAGGTCTCCGAAGACTCCACCCGAGAGCCACAGAGGAGCCGTCCATGGCATGCACTGGCTACAGACAGCCATGGCAGAGGTTCTATATGTTAGTATGCAAAGGAGAAATTTGATTTATTGTCTGTAGAAATGGCCCTGCAAACCTCTACCTGAAAAAAAAGACCAGAAAACCACACTGGTCGCACTTTAAACGTTACATTACATTCATTTCAAGGAACAGATATGTCCTTAGACTGGATATCAGTAGAATCACCAAACCAAAATATCTAAAAAGGACAGTTTATGTAACATGCTTTCACATGGTAAAATACTAGTATCAAAATATACAAATCCATAATATAGTTACATTTAGCATATTCTAAATCTTACAAATAGCAAATTATTACATTTTTACATGATGCTGGCTTCAATCTTCGATGTTAGCAGCCAACACGATTTTTGGTGGAAAATCTAGCTTCTTCTGAGCCATAAACCAAAATAAAGAACATTACCCTCAGGTCCCTCTAGTCCTCGTCCCCTTCATAACTAATGAGATAACCCTATCTCGCTGACAGAAAAAAAAACGAAGGAATGCTGGACCTACCCCTCCCCCTCCCTCTGGGAGTACATAAGCGTACAGGTCCCAGCATTCCTCCTGTTCTTTTTTTCTGTGTCTGCCTGTCGGAGAGAGAACATTGCAGGAGCGTGGTTGCTCCTGTCTGTGCTGGTACTTATGTGAGAGCTGCCGGGAAGTGTCCACGTGTCTTTGCTGTTTCCTTACCCTCCCTGCCCGGCTGGGGGGGTGTGGTGCAGGCCCCGTTTGCTTCCTGACCGCCCCTCCTGGCTTGCCGGGCTTTGCCGGGGGACGCGGCGTGTCCGGACGTCGGAAGGTGAGTTACTGTGTTTTCTGTCTTCCGGGTCGCGTTGCCTGTCTTCCGGGAGTCTGAGGGGAGCGGAAGTCAGGCGATCCGAGGTGGGCTCCTCCGCTTGGGGATTTAGGAGCCCGCACGGGTAAGTACCGCATAGCGGTCTGGTGTGTGTCGGTACCTGCAGCCTGTGTTTTTGGTTTTCTCCAGCTTTGGGCTCCTGGGGATTTCTTCGTGTGTGCGCTGTAACTTCTGTGTCGGCGCTTGTTTCCTTTCACGATGGGAAAACATGCTCGCAAAAGCCGCCAATTGAATCTTCTCAAGACTCCATGAAACAACTATACAAAGTCGTTACCAAACTATCAGGACCAGATACTTCCCCATCAATAACACAGACACAAACTCTCTGTGATAATCTTGCCAGTTTCTTCCAAAATAAAGTCATGAATATTTACTCCAATTTTTCAGCACAATCCACCACGTCCAACATTGACTCCTCTTCAGACAACTGTGCAACATCACAAAGTAATAACCATGACGCCTTTCCCTCCGTCCCAGAATTTAGAAAGATCACAATAGAACACATAACCGATCTTATTTCCAGCTCCAAATCCGGATCCCCCAATGACCCTTGCCCACCTAACATAATAAAAATCATTCCAGAAATTATAGCTCCTGAACTTGCCAAAATCTGCAACTCTATGTTCGAAACAGGAATATATCCCTCCATCTGGAAAGAAACCGTAATCAGACCTCTTCTCAAAAAACATAACCTTAGCCCTATAGACTGTAGCAACTACAGACCTATAGCAGGTCTTCCTCTCCCCGCAAAAATCATAGAAAAGGTGATGAACACCCAGTTGGCCGACTACATTGAAAGCAATAATTTCTTAGATGACACCCAATTTGGATTCAGAAAAGGGCATGGGACAGAGACAGCTCTCATTAAAACAGTTGATGAAATACGGACAACCATGGACAAGGGAGGCACCGCAGTCCTAGTGCTGCTGGATCTTTCAGCAGCATTTGATACGGTTGACCATTCCATCTTAATTAATCGTATCTCAGCCATAGGGATCAAGGACAGAGCCAAGGCCCTATTAGCTTCCTTTCTGGGCAACCGTTCACAACATGTAAAGTTGGGCAGCTTTCTTTCCCCTCCTTTTTCCCAACCATGCGGTGTCCCTCAGGGTTCCTCATTAAGCCCCACTTTATTCAATCTTTATGTAGCAGACCTTGCCAAAATCATCAAAGCTTACGACTCACATCCTACGCTGATGACACCCAGATTGTGTTAGAAATTCATGAGAATGGAAATTCAGTCGCAAATAACTTTAAAAAGGGAATGTCCACCATCAGCACATGGATGACAAATAACTGTCTGAAATTAAATTCCGACAAAACGGAGGTGATGATTTTTGGAAAGCTACTCCCCAGTTGGTCTACCTCTTGGTGGCCAGAAGAACTGGGCCCCCCTCCGGTTCCGGTCACTAAGGTTAGAAACCTTGGAATCTTATTTGATCATAAGTTATCATTCATGCCTCATGCCAATTCTATCACCTCTTCCTCATTCTATACAATTAGAATGATAAAGAAACTTCTACCCTTTCTTCCCCCTAGCGCAGGTAAAACACTCATCAGTACCCTTGTCATGACAAAAATTGACTACTGTAATGGCCTACTCATCAACGCACAAGAAAGAGTCTTGCAAAAATTGCAAATGGTACAGAATGCCGCAGCTAGGATTCTCTCAGGCACTCCCAAATTTAAGCCCATCTCAGGAGTCATTCGACAGCTACATTGGCTACCCATCAAAAGCAGGACTAAATTCAAGGCATTGTGTATAGCCTATAAAGCTATTCACAACTCAGGTCCCGAATTCCTTAAGAAAAGCCTATGCCTTTACAGACCAAACAGGACCTTGTTGTCTAGCTTCGATCAGCTGCTAACGGTTCCTAGAACTAAGAAAGTCACTTGGGGTGATAGAAGATTCATTGTGGCTACATCCAAACTCTGGAACAAACTCCCGCTACACATCAAAAATTCCCCCACACTGTTATCTTTCCGGAAGAACATAAAAACATGGCTATTTCAATAAACAAATCCCTCCTCTCCTTTCTGCCTGATTAAGCTAGTCCTTACAGCGCCGAGACACCTCAGGGTATTTGCGCGCTCAATAAATTGCTTAAAAAAAAAGATAGGTAGTGCTCCTCTTCCTCTGACTCTTTGTCTTCCCCTTCTCCTGCCAGGTCTCGGCGTCGCAGGGAGTGCGGTGATGCCAGGATTAAGTTTCTCATCAGGGAGACTCTGGGCGAGATGGGAGGTGATGGTGCTCGTTCTAAGGGCACAGGGCCAGTGTCTTCTGGTTCTTCTGATGGCGAGGCTGAGTGGTTGGGGGACACTGACCACAAGGGCAAGTACATTGATAAAGACATGTTAGCTGGGTTGCTGAAGTATGTCAAATCCAAAATGGGGTTTTCGGATGATGAGGCTCCGAGTAAGTCTGGTGGTCCATTGTCGCGCCAGTTTCAGATCACTGCTACTGTTGATGTTCCTATTCATCCTTTCATTAAGGATGTCCTGCAGCGGGAGTGGGTGGATCCCGATCGGATCTTGCTTCCTCGTTTATGGCTAAACTTTATCCTTTGCAGGATATGGCTGCGGAATTGCCGGACTCCATCCCTATTCCTTTGTGGCCAGTCTGGTGGGTCGCACTTCCTTGGCGAAGGATGCGGTGCTGAAGGATCCTGTTGATAAGAAAGTTGATACCTCCCTCAAGAGGTGTATTCTGGTTCTCATTTGGCATTGAGGGCTTTCATTTATGGGACTTATTTGTCGCAGTCCTTGCTTTCGGATCTCAAGTCCTTGTACCAGTCGATGGATGATGCTACTGACTGTTCCAGTCTTCTGGTGCATATTGAGAGACAAGTGGAATTCCTCTTGGATGTGTCCTTCGATGTGGTGCGGGCTTCTGCCCTTTCCAGTGGGGCATGTGTAGCAGCTCGTCGCAATCTTGTCTTTAAGGACTGGAAGACGGACTCTGCCCAGAAGGCTTGCGCTTTGTGACTGCCTTTCAAGGGGAAATGATGTTTGGGGAGGAGTTGGAGGATAAATTGCATAAGTTGTTTAAGGAGAAGAAGCATTCTTCTTCTTTTAAGCAGGCTTCTGCTGTTTCGGTTTCCTCTAAACCTAAATCTTTTTTCCTTCCTTCCTCTCGTAGGCAGTTTTCTGGGGGCCGGGGGAGGTTGTCTTCCGGTTGTGGCCGGGATTGAAAGGCTAAGTCCCCTCTTCCAAAGCTGCGTTCCTGACTATATGGCTGGGGTTCCCGGATCATTGGTAGGAGGTCGGCTGCTTCTTCCTGCCGGCCTGGGTGCAGTTCTGTTCAGACGCCTGGGTGTTGGACATCATTCACATGGGTCATGTCATAGAGTTCTCATGTCCTCCTCCGGACTCAGGGGTTCGTATGACTCCTAGCCCGTCCGTTCTGTCCAAGAGGTACAATCTGGCTCGGTGGGTCGATGCTCTTCTCCGGAAGGTTGCAATTCAGGAGGTTCCACCTCCAGGAGTGGGGCTGGGGTTTTACTCTCGGGTTTTCCTGGTTCCCAAGGTGACAGGGGGGATCCGCCTGGTCCTGGATTTGAAAGCCCTGAACAAGTGGGTGGTTCGTCTGCCTTTTCGTATGGAGACTCTGCAGTGGGTTATCCCATTGGTGCTTCCGGGCCATTTCATGTGCACCCTGGATCTTCAGGACGCCTACTACCATATCCGATTCATCCCCGGTCCCGTCGCTTCCCGAGGGTTTGTGTTCAGGGATGTCACTTTCAGTTTCAGATCCCGCAGTTCGGCCTGAGGTCTGCTCTGCGGGTGTTTACCAAGGTTGTGGCTCCGTTGGTGGCTGTGCTACATCCTCGGGGGATCCTGGTATACCCTTACCTCGACGACTGGTTGATTCATGCTCCCTCTCGGTCCCTGTTGTTGGAGGCTCAGGGGATGGTGTGTTCTTTGTTGAGGGATCATGGGTTTCTTCTTAATCTGCCCAAGTGTCAGCTGTCGCCCTCCCAGGACTTGACTTTCATTGGCACCCGGTTTTGGATCGATCTCGGCAGGGTGTTCCTACCCGTGCCTCAGGTCTTGACGTTGGTGTCTCTGGCTCGGCGGTTCATGGAGCGGTGTTCCTTTCCGGTTAGCCTCTGGTTACGTCTTCTGGCTCTCATGCCGGCGACTTTTTTACTGTGGCCTGGGCGCATTTTCACCTCCATCCTCTCTGGTTATACCTTCTGGCTCATTGGAATCCTGCGTGTCTCACGATCTGGACAGTCTTCTTCCTGTGTCCACTTCGGTCCTCCCTGTCCTTCTTTGGTGTCGGCCCATCTGTCTCAGGGTCTGCCTCTGCAGCCGTCTCCTCCGGTCTTCCTGACTACGGATGCCAGTTCTTTTGGGTGGGGAGCGACCTTGGGTTCTCTGTCCCTTCAGGGTCGTTGGTCCCTTCCAGAGAGTCGTCGCTCATCCAATTGGTGGGAGCTGTCTGCAGTGTTCCAGGCTGTGATGGAGTTTCGGATTCGGTTGCTCGGTCGCCATGTTGTGGTGAGATCTGACAACACGGTAACGGTTGCTTACCTGAATCATCAGGGGGGTGTTTGCTCCTCCTCACTTAATGCGGTGGTGATCCCCCTGTTCTGTTGGGCGGAGGGGCATCTTTTGTCTCTGTCTGCAGTTCATATTCGGGGGGGGGACAACGAAGTGGCAGATGCCCTCAGCCGTTGTTTCCCCGCCTCTCTGGAGTTGTCTCTGACTACGGTGGCTTTTCGACTTGTGTGCAGGAGGTTTGGTCTTCCTTTTCTTGACCTCTTTGCTTCCCGGCTCAATGCACAGCTGCCCCACTTCTGTTCCCGGTGTCCTCAGGAGGGTTGCTGGGGGTGGATGCCCTGACCATTCCCTGGCCGTCCTGGCTCCTCTATGCTTTCCCTCCTCTGGCGCTGATTCCCTGGTTTTTGGCCCGCCTGTGTCGAGAGGTTCGGGTGGTGGTGGCTGTGGTTCCGTTTTGGCCTTGGAGGTCCTGGTTTCCGACTCTGCGGTTGTTGGCTATGCGTGGTCCCTGGTTTCTTCCTCGGTCTCCTTCCCCCCTGCGGTCTGCGCTTTTGCTGTTTCTTCTGAGGTTGCGTCTGTCGGTGTGGAAGATGAGAGACAGGGTTGGCGTCGGAGGGGTTTCCCTGAGCATTTAGCAGTGACTCTTCAAGGGTCTCGTCGGCCTTCTACCCTTAAGTCTTATGACCTGTCATTGGGGTAAATTTCGTTGTTGTTGTTTGGCTCTGGATTTGTCCCCTTTGGTGTGCTCTTCGCAGGTGGTGCTGCAATTTCTTTGGGAAGGTTTTGAGAAGGGCTTGGCTGTTTCCACTTTGAGGGCTCAGTGGGCTGCTGTTCGGGCCTTCCGTTCCCCTTAGGGGAATTTGTCTGATATTGAGGATCTGGTTTTGCGTCTTCTTCTGAGTTTTTCTCTGTCTCGTACGGTGGTGCATCCTTCCTTTCCTTTGTGGGATCTGCCTTTGGTTCTACGGGCTTTGGTTGGTTCTACGGGCTTTGGTGGCTCCTCCGTTTGACCCTCTATCGGATGTGGACATGAAGTTTGTTACTCTTAAGGTGGTCTTTCTTGTGGCAATTACTTCGGCTCGTCGGCTGGGGTAATTGGGGGCCTTGATGGCCCGGGAACCTTTTTTGTCCTTTTCTGCGGATGGCGTGGTTCTCCGTTTGGATTCTGCTTTTGTTCCAAAGGTTTCTTCCCAGTTTCATTGTTCCCAGGAGTTGGTGTTGCCTGCCTTGGGGTCTGATCTGGACTCCCGGGGGATCCTCCTTGGTCTTTTGGATGTGTGCAGGGCTTTGCGTGTCTACTTGGAGCGCACTGCGGACTTTCGGAAGTCTGACTCCCTTTTTGTTTCTTTTGGGGTTGCTTCTCGTGGGGGGAAGGCTTCTTCTACCTACATTGGTCGTTGGCTGAAGCAGGTCATTTTTTTAGCTTACTCTCTTTCTGGGTCTCCTCCTCCTGCGGGGGTTCAGGGGAGGTGTACCCGTGGGATGGCTGCTTCCTGGGCTGACGTTCGGGGTGTTCCCCTTTCTGAGATCTGTCGGGCGGCCACTTGGGCATCCTCTAATACCTTTATTCGGCATTATCACCTTCAGAATTTGTTGGGGGATGATGTTAATTTTAGTTTGGGAGTGCTGCATGCTGTGAATTTCTTGTTTTTGCTGTTCAATAAATCCCTGGAATTGTACAGTTCTGGTTGTTCTGGTGGTTATTGTAGATGAATGCCGGTGTCTGCGTGGGTATTCTCATTAGTTATGAAGGGGACGAGGACAAGAGAGCCCTGGGGGTAATGTCCCATTACTTACCGGTAATCTTCATTACTCCTGGTCCCGTTGTCCTCATCCCCTTCATGGCTTCCCTCCCTCCCTACCTTGCCGGCCTTCATCTGGGCTTGGTATTGTCAGGAGGAATGCTGGGACCTGTACGCTTATGCACTCCCAGAGGGAGGGGGGAGGGGTAGGTCCAGCATTCCTTAGTTCTTTTTTCTGTCAGCGAGATAGGGTTATCTCATTAGTTATGAAGGGGACGAGGAAAACGGGACCAGGAGTAATGAAGATTACCGGTAAGTAATAGGACATTATTCGCATTTTTCAAAAGTAACGGTGTAATGCAAGTTCTCCCTCTTATGTTTAATATTATCTCAGGTTATCTAACGAATGTGTATATACAAGGATTGCATTCATCATACCATTAGAAGCTTCAATTGTCAGTTCTTCTACGTGATTGATAAACCCTATAACACCGTACAGTATAAATGCGCGGTAAAAACACACCCTCCCCTCTTTTATAAGTAGGTTCTCCAGCCCAACTCGCATCTGTTAATTATTCCTGCTTTTGCAAACCCAAATCCAACAGCGTAGCTCCGTTCCCTGTATGCCGCTATATAAACGCTAAAAGGAATATTTTCACATTTCTAAATTGTGAGAATATGCTACATGTAACTTTATTATGGATTTGTATATTTTGATACTTGTATTTTGTCATAAGTAAGCATGTTAAAGAAACTGTTGTTTTTATTATTTTCGTTTAGTTACTCTGCTGCTATCCAGTCTAAGGACATTTCTGTCGGCATCTCCCTGAAATTAGTGTAATGTAACATTGTATATATTTGGCTGGTGTGGGGAAAAAGCTACATGCAGGTGTGAACTGTCTACAGCCAAAGCCAGGCATGCACGCGGGAAACGCAGCCATAGTAAACGCTCTTCAGGGGCTAACAGCGGAGGGTGATATCAACATGGGTTTCTCGTGAGTTTCCGTTAGAAGGGAGTTTGCTCTATACGGCATGGGTTAGTGTGCAACTCTTCAGTATATATCCCATGCTAAAGCTTCTTGGTACATATCGACATTACCTCCTCGTCTGTCTTCCATTTTTGCCACACCAAGGAATCTGTTGTCACAGTTGCTTTTGGGAGATGGTTTAAGAAAAAAATGAATAGAAATACATTGTTTTATCACAAGTAGCAACAAAAAAGCTGGCTTGTATTGGTGAATCTCCCTCAATAACTAATCTTCCATGATCCTTCTATGTACTTGCTAATAGTAAAGTATGGATATACGTAATTCTGCTTACAATGGCTTAGTGTACTAATGCACACTGTAACATGTATACTATTGCCTTAGCATAACTGTACCTGTTGTAGCCATCTGCTCAGTGCTAACCAGTGCTTCCACACTGCACCCATCTCTGATGTGAAAAGGCTCCGTCTCGTGCCTGGCATTGCCAGTGAGACATTCCTGAACAGCTTGTCTCTGCTTGGATAGATTACTGCTCATTGCTAACCAGTGCATCCAAGATGCACCCATCTCTGATATGAAAACCCGTGCTCTCATGCCTGGCATTGTCGGTGAGAAATGTCTGAACAACTTGCCTCTACTTGGGTAGCTTTCTGATCATTAGGTGCTGTGGGACCTCCTGGTCTCCAGATTTTGTGATTTGCAGATTGATTTTCTTTTGTCAGTAAACAGTTGGTGACATTATATTGGTGTGTGAGCAGATGTTTGTTAAAGCACCCTGTACCAAACCTTTGGTTAGCAAATGGCACTAGACAGAGCCTGCTTTAGAGCAGTGCGACTGGTGCAGCTGCACATGACACTGACCCAGAGGGGGGCACTGACCTCGGGGGCGGGGCTCTGTGTTTAGCAATAAATTACGATTTAAAAGCACCTGCTGCAGAGTTCCTTCTGCGTCCAGCTTTCCGGCTGCAATAAAAACGTCAATGTAACTCTGGTGATTAATGTTCCTGCTAGAGTGAGGGATTGGAGTTTTGTCTAGTGGTAGTTTTGACTCACAATAAAGTAGCGCTGAATGTTAATATGCCTGTTGTAAAGAACAGATCTGTATTTTATGTGGGTAGCTGAGTGGATGAGTAAAACCAGCCTTTACCAGTGCTTTAAAGCGAATTGAATGTATGTGAGAGAGGGGCTATGGAGAGAAGAATGGCACTTTTGCCGCATGGTGGTGAGAAAATCCGAGAAGCAGGTCATGGGGAGGCAGGGCACCAAAAAAGATTGTTGCCCGAGTTGCTACCAGCGCTAAAGCTAGCCCTGGCACTAGGCTCACACTCTCTCCGGACTAAAGTTGATAATGGCCAGAGCTGCCAACCTTAAAACTGTGGAACAGGTTCAAGTTCCAGCTTTGGCTCAATATCCTGTGATTTTGGGCAAAACACCTAATCATCCTTTGCCTAAAAAATGTGTATGTAACGTAACTTACTCATGTAAATATATCTAATGCACTCTATATGAAATTGCAAATAAATAAATGAATATAAATACGAGTAATTTTTAGTTGCGAAAGAAAAACATAGTTTTTCAGTGCCTAGAGACAATTTGCAGTAACATGGAGGTATTTCTGTTCAACATAACTTATTTTTATTATTATTCAACAATATTTTCCTCGGTGGATGTCACATGAGTTGCAAATGCACCAAAGTGCACGTAATGAATATGAAAATTGTGATAACCTTTTGGCTATATAACTTCCTTAACTCAATGTGGAATTTCATTGAAAGCATGTGTAAACAAAATAAGCTTTATTTGTAATATAAAACTGTTTTCTAGTAAACCCCATAGATCAATTGGACATGCTTAGTATCAAAATTGGATTTAGAATAAAATACAGGCTTTCCGTGAGCCAAGAAGAAAGCACATCCTAAACAGAGAGGGCCGACGTCAGAGAGTATAGCACATGGGTACCTTTGTTTAAAGTGCATACAGGAGACACCAACAATTGGCACTGGGGCCATTGGGGGAAGGGCATTCTGTCTTGAACTAGCCGCAGTTGTTTTTCGTAAATTGCCTGCCGTGTTTATTCTTTTTCTGGCAGCTCTGTCAAGTACCACACATCACATGTTAGACTAACAAATTTTGCCCCTAAATAGATAGTGTCTTCCAGATATGTTTAAGGACATGGGGTCTACATGGAATTCAAAAAGCATAAAATGTTTAGGTATCTTGTATACAAAAAACATTAAAAAACCATTAAATTTAACCTTAATCAAATCATCACAAAAATTACAGTGTCGATCGAGGATTTCTGTCCTGGTGGGGTAGATTGGCAACTATTAAAATGATGTTGCTACCAATAGTTATTTTTTACTTATCAATGTTGACAGTTTCCTTCCCAGTTTCTTTCTTTAAAATTATTAACCGTTCCTTGATCACATTTTTATGGAACAATCGTAAGCCCACAATTTCCCTAGTTCGTATTCAACAATCAAAGGATACTGGAGGGGTTAGTTTCCCTAATCTTAGGCGATATCACTCTGCCTTTACACTGAAACAAATTTGGACTTCCCTTCTGGCAAACCCTCAAGTAGCATCAACAACTTGGGGTCAACTGGAACAGGCCCAATGTATACCAATCTCTTTAAACACGGCGGTTCATATCTCTTAACACCCCAGGGCCCTTTTCTCTCCAATACATACCCATTCCATAGCTGTTGCTAAACCTTTAATTGCCTCCTCTAACTCCTGTATGGACATTATTTCACAAACCCCTATTTGGTACAACAACCACCTAAAATTGAATAATAGAGTTCTCTCATGGAGAGAGTGGATTAATAAAGGAATTATCATCATTGGCCATATGCTCATAGATGGCTCTCTTATGGATTTTTCTGAGATTCAGGAAAAATATGACAAATCTTCTTATCATGCAACTCATTACTTACATCTTAAGACTTTTCTTCTTCCTCTTCTCTCCCAGGACTCTACCTCTGTCCCAGCAGGTCTGCCCCCCTCCCTCACATTGGATTTTTCCTCTCATATAAAAGCATCTGGTATTTACAAAATTCTGTCCCGGCCCTCCAATTTGAGAACTAAGTCCAAGGTGGAACTCTTGTGGTAATCGGACCTTCACCAAGAGTTGTCTTTTCAGACATGGGATAACATTTGGGCTAAAATTCATATTTCATCTCGCTCAGCAAGCATAACACAAACGTTATATTATTTTTACAATAGGATATTCCTGACCCCTACGGACCTTCACAAATTCAAGCTGACCAATAATACAAAATGCTACATCTTTTTCCTTTGTCCTTTGGTTAAGAAGCTTTGGCTGCTCATATGGGAGAAACTGAACGACAATCTGTCCACCACTTTCTCTTTTGATATTTTGTGCATTTTTTAGGAGCCCCCCCCCCCAAATTGGCACTCTCAGGGTATGGTAGGAAAGTTTATAGATTTGACTAATGCTATAGCCCTGCAGATCATCACCACAAACTGGAAGGACACCACGAATATTTCCTTTATTGGTTGGTGTAAACTGTTATGTCATCATCATAGATTGGACCGGAAATGTATGCTTCCTCTATTCCTTTATTAATCAAAAAAGATTTATTTTGGTCACCACTTACATCCTTCTTATCCAGGCAATCTTTTCAATCTAAATCCATTGTTATCAGTTATGAACCACCATAAATGTTGGAAAAAACGTTAATAGGTTAAAACCATTATTTATACAATGCAGCTGTTATTGCTTGTTATATACTCTCCCCCTTTTCCTGTCCCTTCCCCTTCTTCTCTTTTTCTCTCTATCCTTCTTCTTTTCACACAAATTTTAAAATGCATTTAGTTTGGTAAAGTGTTTATATTTTTCAATTCAAGCTCTCTGTTTTTTTTTTATTTACCAGTTTATGCATCATTATTTTTTGGTGGGTTTTCTCTTTGATACTTGTGGTTTTCTTGCTTATAGAACTGATGAGTGTTCTTATTTCATTTTTCCTTTCATTTTGCTTGGGTTGAATTGTTCGAATATTACCTTTAATTGTTGTATCTATATAATCTCAATAAAGCATTCTAAACAAAAAAAGACTAACACATTTTAGTGCTGGTGTCCTGATCACCAAACTAAAATGTATTAGTCACGCATAATTACAGCTTCTCTGACTCACTTTGTGAAGTGAAGTCCTGTAATCTTCTCAATTCTCACCCGGTCATATTGCTGCCTCAGACTGCCACTGCAAGCAATTTTAATCAGCGGGCTGGGCCTGGAGTCGGAGGAGTTACGTTTCTATGGTTACCGCCCCAGAAGGCCACTTGATACTTTGTTTCAGATTCCCACTGCAATAGCAGTGGCTGGCGCAGCTTCATTAAAAAAAAAAAAACATTGTGAATTGATCTCAAACCCAGCTTTACTGGGTCAGGTGGGAAGATCAGTTTTAAAGTGAAGACACACTATTCAGTTGAAGAACACAATGTATTCCAAGTTTATAGTACACAACCCCTGGCAGCATCTCCACCAACTGTCTCTTCAAGTCCCGTCCTCCCAGAACCTTCAACTCCATAATTCCCGAACATCGAGAATTCTACATCTGTTCAATACAACACATCCCCCTTCCTCACAGCACAAACAATGGACATTTCATATATACAAACATGTTCTATTATGAAGAAACTATATACATAAATAACATTGCAATGAACATGAAGGAAGAAAACCCATTTCTCTTTAAAGCATCAATGAAACGTATATTTCTTATGATTAAGAATAAACATAATCTTCCAATGTTTTACTTATTTATCAGTTTACTTCTGATCTGACTTAGTATTCTCTTCTTCTCAACATCTTCCTTCCCTGTATTCTTACTCACATCACTTAGCCACCTATGACGCTCTAAGTTATTACACAAAGTCACTCTCCTCACCATCCCCCACTTTCCATCTGTCAACCACACCAAGTTGCCCTTTGGGACTTGACCGCTTGGAGCTACCTTTTTTGCAACTTTGTCCACTGTACACTCTCACCCAATCTCCCTCTTCAAATGTTCTGCTCTGCCTTTTTATTTTGCTATTATGTCTTTGGACATACTTGTCTTGATATAGTGTCACTCTAGCATCCAACATCTGTTTATTCAACTCCACCCATGGTGTTCTTTCTCTCCAAGCATGCACAATAGCAGTGCATGCCACTCTTCCCATTAAAAGGAAAGAGTTTCTCCAGTAACTGAGTGTGGAGTGGTCCTGTAACTGCTCAACAATCTTCTATACCTCTTGTTTCCAATTCAATCCCCCTGCCATGGCCAATTGAATGCAACCTCCCAACACATGATTGAAACGTTCTACCAAAACATTCTTGTGGGGATATAAACTGCAATCCTACCATGCTTTATTCCTTCCTTCTTGAAAAAGGAATCAAATTATCATATAAAAACAGCCAGGGGTAACCCTCTCTTATAAAAGTACTTTAACAGAAAGCGACCACATTGGAAGCCTTTACCTCTCTTAAAAAAGCCACCTCCAGCCATTTGGAATAATAGTCCATCATCACCAAAGCACATGACCCAGGAAATCAAAACTGCCACTTATGCCAATCTTATCCCATGTTTTCATGGGAAATTTAACCAGAACTAAATGTCTCCCCAGCACGTAAGACTAATCAGTATCACTTAGCCAAGCAACTCCGCACATGTCTCTCAATATCCTTATTCATACCCGGCCACCAAAAATCTGTCCAAGCTCTTCTTTTCCTGGCCGACATTCCACCATTACCTATATGCAAAAGATCCAATAGCCTGGAATGCAAACTGACTGGAACCAACAATCTCACCTTCTAATAATGCCATTCACAACCGACAACTCTTCCAACAGATTTGAACTCTCCCATCTACTCTTTCTTGTTACCTTTAAGAACACTTTTGCTAGACAATTTTGTTACCATTGACTGCAAAACCTCATCTTCAAACAATGCTTTTTTTCATTCCTCTTCCAAAATCACGTCTTTACAGGACCCCCTTGCCTCAGCCTCTATCTAGCTCTCTTCTTCTTGAAAAATCTTATCACTTAACGGTAAACATGTCAAACAATCAGCAAAAATATTTTTGGATCCTGGTACATACTTCGCTACAAATGTAAACTCCTGCAATCTATAAAACCATTTTGGAATATGTGGTGTCACCCTTCCTGCTCCACTGTTATGTTAACATTTTTTGTAAAGCGCTCGTACACCACAACGGTTTCATGGCGCTATAGGATAAGATGCAACAGTATACTGGACCAGGTGTTTATAGGTAGGCCTGAGTGAATAACAGAGTTTTAAGAAGAGTTCTGAAACGCGGAAAGGAAGTTTCAAGTCTGAGCTCCGGGGGGAGAGAATTCCAAAGTTGGGGAGCCAGGAATGAGAAACTTAGTCCACCGTGTTTTTTCCGCTTAAAAGGGGGGATGACGAGAAAGTTAGAGTGAGAGGAGTGAAGAGCGCGAGAGGGGGTGTAGCGGAGAACCAGAGAGGAAATAAAAGCCGGGCCGAGACTGGCTAAACCTTTGAAAATGGTGCAGCCCAGTTTGAAGATACAACGCTTGGCCACTGGGAGCCAATGAAGGCTTTTCAACAGGGGACGAACATGTTGATATCGTGGTTGCTGAAAGATGAGACGAGCAGCTTGGTTCTGAACCAATTGAAGGCAGTGAAGTTGGTAGGCTGGAATGCCAGCATACAGTGAATTGGCATAGTCTATACGAGAAATGACTAAAGCCATGAGAACCAAGGTGAGGGCCTCGGTTGTTAGAATTCCCGAAATCTTGCGGGTTCTGCGAAGATGGAAAAAGCAGGATGATGTCACAGCGCCGATTTGGGCTTTCATGGTCAAATCGTTGCTGATTATGACTCCGAGGCTTTTTCACGGACTCAGTAGGTTGAGGGGGGGTTACCTAACGTTGGAGGCCAAAAGTTGTTGTTCCAGGGATTGGAAGTGCCGCTCAAAACCAACTCGGTTTTATCAGGATTGAGTTTGAGTTGACTGGCGTTCATCCAATCACTAATAAAACATAAGGTAGCCTGGAATCTAGAAACCGACGTGATAGAGGAATCGATTTTGAATACTAATTGAAGGTCATCAGCGTAGTTAAAGCAAGCTACCTCAAAATTACGGAGGGAGCGGATCAAAGGGAGCATATACAAGATGAAGAGGAGAGGGGAAAGAGAGGACCCCTGAGGGACTCCGCAAGTCAGGCTGACCCTCCTGGCAGAGAAAGTGTCTAGGCGAACAGCCTGAGACCGATTTTCGAGAAAAGAGGAGATCCATTTTAAAGCTGTTCCATGGATGCCAGCCTCCTTGACCCGGTCGATCAAAAGCTTATGATCGACCGTGGCAAAGGCGGCAGAAAGATCCAGAAGGACAAGGGCCTGAGAGAAGTTATTGTCGGCCCCCTTTCTGAGCTCATTCATGACTGCAAGTAAGACCAGCTCGGTGGAATGAGCTGGTCTAAAGCCAGCCTCTTGGGGGTCAAGAAAGGACGAGAGTTCAATAAAAGAGCTGAGGCAGTGAGTGACATGGGCTTCTAGGATCTTACTGAGGTAGGGGAGAAGAGAAATAGGACGATAGTTGCTGAGATTAGAGGGGTCAGCGTTGATTTTTTTTCAGGATGGGGACAACCTCTGCAACTTTGAAGGAGTCGGGAACTAGGCCTAATTTCAAGGAGTTATTAAGGAGTGCTAGAGGGGGATCGGGACAGGAACAGAATGCTTCTTGGAGAAAAAGGGGGGGACATGGATCAGTGGGGGAACCGGAGCCGACCTTTTTTACAAGTATGAGAAAGTCCTCTTTCGAAATCAGAGGTATCTGATCCAACACTTGCAAGTTCTTAAACGGGGTCACAGAAGCTGTGGGAGTAATTGGCGGAGGAATGCTGCTTTTGATGGTGATAATTTTCTGCAAAAAGTAGTCATTGAGGGCGTCACATAACTGTTGGGTTGGGAGAGGTTTGACTGTTACTCTGTCAGGCAGAGATAATTCATCCACGATAGCAAAAATGTCTTTAGTTTTAGTTGCGGAGCTCGTGATTTTTGAAGAGAAGTATGTGGATTTGGCCAAGATTATGGATTTATTATAATCATTTAGGAGCCTGATGAATATGGCTTTCTTTTCAGGAGAGTAGTTACGTCTCCAACAATGTTCCGCTTGTCTGAGTGTAAGTTTCTTTAGTTTTAAATCATTAGAAAACCAGCGCTGGGCATCATGAGGTCGTCTAAGTGTGGATAATTTGTAGGGAGCAACAATATTGCTGGCAGAGACAAGCCAGTGTTTAATGGCAGCCGCCTGGTTGTTAAGGCAGTCAGCTTAAACGGGAATGGAGGTAGAGAGTAAGGAGCGAAACTCGTCTTTGTTAGCCCGGTTCCAGTTTCTGGCCCAGAGCTTTCCCAAGGTCAGGGGTTTGGCAGAGAGAGGCAGATCCAAAGAGAAGTGAATAATATGGTGGTTGGACCAGGGACATGGAGAGATGGAAGGGGGAGAAATGGTCAAATTGGCCGTCCAAATCTGGTCCAAGGTATGGCCCTTAGCATGAGAAGCAGTGTGAATGTGCTGGGTACAGTTTAGACCAGAGAGTAGATCCGTAAATTCCCGGGAATTAGGGCTTTCTTTGGGGTCCGAGGGCCAGTAGTTAAAGTCACCAATTATAATTAATTTTGCATTATTAATAACTAGTTGGGAAATAAGTTTCCCGAGCAGCTGAGGGAAGGAGGGCATGGATTGGGGGGGTCGATAAAAGAGGGCACAGATGAGAGGGGAATGGGGGGACTCTCTTAGTGAACTAATCTTGCATCCACAATTCTAACTCCGTTCCCCACACAAATGTCTCGAAATGTTGCACGCTCACCAGCATGTAAGTGCCTCTTTTTCAATGGTGGAATGTATGCCCGCAGCCCTTTAAGGATTGGATTGGATTGGATATGGTTTTTGTAGAGCGCGATAGCTACCCGCAGGCATCCTAGCGCTTAGCCAAGTACAGGTGTGTGGGTGGGTCAATTTTATCTGCTAAAGAGAAAGGTTTTTAGTTTTTTTCCTGAAGTGCCGAAGGTTGGGTTCTGAACGAATAGAGATTAGGAGGGAGTTCCAGAGGCTTGCCGCGTTTGTTGACAACATTCTTCCTCCACTCCTTTCTCTTTTGAACCTGGGTCTGATGACTTGAAAGGTATGAGTCGACCTAAGCTGTCTGTTGGGGTGATAGGGGGTAATCAGGGTATGGTTCAGGATTGCTCCTTTCCTCCAGTAGGCACGGTGAGCAATGCACATGCTTTTAAAATTGATCCTGTCTTTTACTGGCAGCCAGTGGAGGGCTTTTAGTTCAGATTTCACTGATTGGCGGCGGGGAATGCGCAGAAGCGTGCGGGCAGCGCAGTTTTGAATCACCTGGAGTCTTTTCAAGGTTGATTCAGGGGCGCCTAGATAAAGGGCGTTTCCGAAATCCAGCCGGGAGAGGATTAGGCCCTGAACCATGATCTGTCTGGCCTTGTAGGGGAGAAGCGGTAGGATTTTTCGGATGAGTCTTATAATGCCCATGCAGGTGGCAGATAATTTGGTTGCCTGGTGTCCTAAGGATAATGTGCTGTCAAGCCAAATTCCTAAGTTCTTGATGGTGTTCCTGGCTGGGGGTGCTGGGCCTAGATCTGGTGGCCACAGAGACTCAATGGATTTTTGAGGGGAGTTACCCAGTACCATTAGCTCTGTTTTGACGCTGTTTAGTTTCAGGTAAGACTGACTCATCCAGGTACTTACTGCTTCCATGCAGCCTCTGAGATCATTAGGACATGAAGAAGGATGATTTAGGGTAACCACCAGTTGCGTGTCATCCGCGTAGGACACGACTTGGACGCCGAAAGGGCGAATTATTTCTGCGAGGCGGTGCATGTATATGTTAAACAGTGTGGGGCTCAGGGCCGAACCCTGGGGAACCCCACAACTGAGTGGTTTACTGGGCGAGGTGGTATCGCCTTCGCAGACTCGGAAGGAGCGTTCTGACAGAAATGATCGTAGCCAGGCCTCCGCTGTAGATGTTATCCCTAGTTCTGAGATTCTGTGAAGCAGGATGTCGTGATTCACAGTGTCGAAGGCGGCACTGAGGTCCAATAAGATAATGGCCGCTGTGCCGCCCTGATCCACGATCATTCTTGCTCCTTCTGTTACAGCTAGTAAAGCGGTTTCTGTTTCGTGCACGGGGCGGAACCCAGTTTGTGATGAGTCCAGTAGTTTATTTGTTTCCAGGAATTCTGTGAGGGATTGGTTGACGTGCTTTTCCGCGATTTTGGATATCCAAGGTAGCAGGGAGATTGGGCGGTAATTTCCCGGGTTCATCTGATCTAGATTGGGTTTTTCAGGAGGGCTTTGACTGTTGCCTGCTTCCATTTTGGGGGAACGAGTCCTGAGGAAAGTGAATTGTTGATTAAGTTCAGAATGGTGGGCAGGATGGTAGGGGTGATTGTTCTGAGAAACTGAGCTGGGGCTGGGTTGCTGGGAGATCCGGACTTTACCTGGAGTAATATGGTTTCCAGGCTGATGGACTCCAGTGGTGGAAAGTTTTCTAGAGTGGTAAGTGGAGGTGGACTGATATCCTTCTGTTCTATTTTGGGATGAGGGGATGGGGGGAAAGATGAGTAGATTGTGGCTATTTTATTGAAGAAGTAGTCTGCCTGTTCATTGCAGCGAGTTTGAGCAGTGAGTGGATCTGGTGGTTTATCGGGAAGTTTGAGCAGGCTCTTCGCGATTTGATATATTTCCTTGGGTTTGGATGCTGCTTCGTTAATTTTGTTTTCGTAGAAGGTAGCTTGAGCTTTTTTTATGTCATTTTTATAGATTTTTATGGCGGCCCGATATTCATTTTTGCTGATTTGTGAGTAATCAATGCGCCATTTCCGTTCCAATCTTTTGCATCCTTTTTTAAGAGTGCGCAGGTCCTGTGAGTACCAAGGAGCGTTTTTTGGTCTCTGTTTGGGTTTGATATCCTTAAATGGGATAGTAAGATCTAAGGAGGTGGTGATCCAGTTGTTGAAGTTGTCATTATTAATAATCGGATCGGGGTTGTTTACTGGGACAGAGGCTTCCAGAGTGGTTGTCCACAGGTTGGTGTTAAGTTGGGACCATTTGCGGTCCCTGCAAGAGGTGGTGGAAGGTTTAGGACGTGGTCCGGATGGCGCCCAGATAAATGGGATCAGAAAATGGTCCGTCCATGGGAGGGGAATGGATGGACTAACTGTGAGATGGGTACAGTTAGTAAAGATGGGGTCCAGGAGGTGACCTTTATCGTGGGTGGGTTGCAGCACTCGCTGGGAGAGTTCTAGTGCCTCCAGATTGTTGCGTAGTTCGGCGGCAGCCGAATCTAGGGGGTCATCTAGGTGCACATTCAGGTCGCCTAATAAGGTGTAGTTAGGCGAAGAGCAGACACAATTGGCTACCTCCGGTGCGAGTTGGTTTATAAAGTTAGTCGGAGTGCCCGGTGGCCAATAGATAAGAGTCCTTGAGAATGTGCATGTGGGGGAGAAGTCCAGCGAGAAAGTAAGATGTTCGCAGCTGGATAGGGTAGTTGGAGAGGCGCGGCAGGTATAGCAATTCTTGTAAATAATGGCTATGCCGCCGCCTTTCCCAGATGGACGGTCGACCCGGAGTATTTGGTATCCTGCGGGAAGAGCTTGAATGACATCGGAGTCAGATTCAGGTTGTAGCCAAGTTTCCATGAGGAAAATGGCATCGGGTTCTTTGTCGGAGATTAACAGAGATATTTCTGCAGCATGTTTAGGGAGACACCTGCAGTTCAGCAGGAACATAAGGTATGAGGGAGGGGGTGTTTTTGGGCCACTTTGATACGTGCACTGTGGGCAGCAGAAAAGTTTTGAGGTGGGATTCCAGGACGCAAGGCATTGGTCGTGGATGGGGCCTCGTAGTTGATGTAGAGTTCTGGACGAGTATTGGATGGATTTATTTTGGCCAGCGGTCGTGGCCCCTGGTCCCCGTCGGTCGCGGACAGGCGCAGACTGGCTTGCCTTTGGCGCGCCTTCGGCGCCCCACTGGCGCCGCCGCTGCGCCCGTCCGCTGCGCCTCCTGGGTAGAGTGATCATTTTATAGTGGTGAGGGTGGGAGGGGCCTAGCCCTGGTCAATTACCTGGTATTCCTCACCCAAGATGGCGGGCCCGAAAATACTAGTTCGGCAGGTGAGCCGAGACTCAATCAAGTTCTCGAGGGGGGCAGGATCCGCTCTCACTTCAGCGGTAACTGATAGTAAGTGGCGATTTGATTTTAGTATTTTTTAAAAATGCAGTTTTCTCCAAATAAGCAATCTTTTGGAGCGAGTTTAAAAACGATAGTAGGCTTTTTGATTAAAGCGGCAAAGTTTAAAAACAATGTCCCGGCTTCCGCCTCAGGACCAAAACAACACACCACACTCACTCGTAGTCAGAGTGCAAGAATCAAACGCTACCACCTGCTCACATCTGCGCTCGACCTGCATTAGTACTGACCCTAGATCAGAATCACTTGCATCAGTGACCACAATAGCTCTGTCACGGGACTTAAAAGGTTTCAGCACTACGACCTCAACTATAGATCTCATCATGATTTCAAACGCCTGTTGACCACCCGAAGTCCGCTGATACATCACCCCCTTCTTCATCAAAGACCGTAACTCGTGTGCTTTATTGGCGAAATGATCCACACACTTGGAGTATGTAAGAGGGACTCTACTCAGGGGGGGATCTCAAGTAGTAATGAGTCCAAAATTGTTTGCTTTATCAAGTTTGTTTATTAACTCATATTGCACAGTCCGATACGTTAGGGTCCTCCTCTGGTTTGGGCTCCACCCTTTTCCACCAGCTTCGTCCCTTGGGACCTTCGGAGATGTAATGGCGTCCTGGCTTCACAGCAGGTCTGTGGTCCCGGTACCGGATTGCGACCAAACCCAAGAAAACAAAGAAAATAATACCACGTCAGTAGAATAACGAGACGCTTCCAATGCAGGGGAGCGGTGAGTGTAGGAGGAGTCACCAAAAACCGTTGACACCGTGAAGACCCAGCTGTGACCTCCCTCGCATTCACAACCCTTCCCTACCGTGCCCTGAGAACCCCTGTAGCTTTGCCTGTACCTTGGTAAGCCACACTCCTCCTGTAGGGTGGCTGGGCGGAACCCGGTTTCGTTGGCCTCCAGGCTTGACGTCTTCGGCGGGGTCCGCGGCTCCTGTCTCATCTGCTTTCCGTCTGTCTGACTTCTCTGGTTTCCACGCTTCCACATCTCCTCTCGCCCGGGATTCTCCTTCCGCATACGTGCGGGGACTCCCTTCTTTTGTTCCGTCCGATCCCTCACCGGATTGGACGGCCGAGTACAACGTCAAAGGCCACGCCTCCGAGGTCTCCTCTGAGGGGCTTTCGTTAAAGGGCTTCAGACCTGCCTGTGTAGAAGGCAACAGTTCGGCGTTAACCCCTTCAGCTGGGAGATCAGTTCTCCCGATTTCCGCGGACTCCTGACAGAGTAGTACTCCGCTAATCCGAGAAATTATCTCAACTGATCTTTATCTTTGATAGGAGGGGCATTTTCTTTGGCCTCCACCAACTTCAATTTAGGTTTCACACCATCCGATGTTAAAGCATGGCCCAAATATTCCACCTCACAAACACCAAATTTACACTTTACTTCACTTAAAGTCAAACCAGCTCTTTCCAGTTTACGCAGCACAACATCCAAAGCAGAACCTTATCAGCACTCCATACAGAAATACCATCTTGGAAAAATAAAACATTTGGAAAACCTCGCAAATTTGCCTGCTTTATTCTCTAGAACACTGGGGATACAAAACCAAGCGGCCTTCCTACAAACTGGTAAGCCCCTTCAGATATAATGAATGATGTTAAGTGCTTTGAATCAGGATGTAATCGAACCTGGTAATGACGCACTAGATATATCGAACGTGCAGAAACAAGTGGCACATTCCCACACATCAGCATTTCCTTTATATGGAGAAGCGGATGTCAGTCCACCGATATGGCACTAAGCAAGTCTCTGAGGTCCACAAAAATGCGTTGATTTCAATTTTATTTTGTCTAACACAAAAGGACTAAGCCATTCTGAAGCTTCTATAGTTTCTATAACACCACATTTACACCATCAGTCTAACTCCTCTTTCAGCTTTCCATGCAACGCTAAGGAAACATTACGCACTTTGTGCACTTTAGGCATCACTCTCTGTTTCAGAATGATTCGAAGCTCAAATTTCTGTGGAAAGCCCAACTCACATACAATTTAGTAAATTTATCACTCCATCTGTGAGCTTCATCGTCACCCGGTGCAGTAAGAAGCACTTGATCAGGATGGTTTGGGTTAAGCACCACTCCTAACCAGGCCCGGTTCTAGCAGGGGGGCAGGGTGGGCCAGGCCCCCCCAATCATTACTTTTGGCCCAAACAGTCACAGCAGAAGAGGCCACAGAAAAGGCACCTCTTAAGTGCTTACTCAATTTCAAAGTCGGAACCTCGAATTGTTTTTCCACTGTCTTTAAAACTGGAATTGAGTGGTGTGTTTTGGGGGTAGAGGTGGACGAGGTGGGCGAAAAAACAAATTAACAGGAAGAGCCGAGGTAAGGCTCTAGCTTGGCCCTTAGAGCCCATGCACAAGCTGAGCCCTGAAAATGTTTGCTATGTGAAAAATACAACAAACATCATGTCAAGTATGATACAGTCTCTTCAAAATTCAATAATGTGTATTTCTTTAACACATGAAAGCTTTGGCATTTATCTCATAATATAGCACTGCACAAAGAAGTACGTAATAAAAGTGATAGTTTTTAAACATGAGATTACATTCATTCCTACCCTGTCCTCACACTGGTAACAGTTCCATTAGTGAACCAAGAGGAAAGACAGTTGTTATATAGACCTTGTATGTGGCCCAGATTATTATAGAGCAACATTAGTCTATTAACTCAAACACAATATGTTTGTTTTTGTATAGTTGCTTTTCTGATTCATGTATTTGAATGTGCTTTCATGCGCAAATATAAAGAAAAACAAGTTTTGGTGAAATAAAATATTTTCCCAAGCTCACTCAATTTAAGTGGGGAAGCTCCAGTTTATCCAGGTTTTATTTTTTCACTTTGTACAAATCAGCCACTAAATGGCTATCCAAATCAGCTACTAAATGGCTATCCATTTGTCTCTCCTTTTTATGTTAATGCTTTGTTTTTACTTCGTTGTGTAGTTTTCTGCTGTTTTTCTATAGTGTGAACTTGACCTGAAGATAGTGAAGCGCTTTACATGAAAACCAGTTACATTACACATGGTCCCATTCTTTCTTTTAGGCACTGAAGATTTTGCCCAAAATCAGAGGATGTTAAGCCAACGCTGAGACTCGAACCTAGCTTTTGCCACATCCTGGGTAGATTGAGGGTGGCAGGCAGAGGGTACATGAAAGCTCGGCTCATTATGGGCTCAAAGTCCCAACAAAGCCTAATGCTGAGTCAGAGCCAGGCTTCAGGCCCAAGCCCAGATCAAGCTTTCAGTGCCAGTCTTCCCAGTGCAAAATGTCAAGGCTTTGGTGTGGTAACAGGGACCTCCTTAACCTTGAACTACTATTGCACTCTGCTTAAAAACCTGGTGCTGGTGCTAGAGCCTGGCCTGCTGGAAATTACAAGACTTGGGCTGTTCATTAGAGACATCCGCTCTTACTCTCAAATAACTCTCTAGACGCACTGTATGCCTGTTTGGAAGAAGATATAACGAAAATCTTGGGTTTGTAGGCTACCTACAGATTTGACAAAAATTGGGCCTGCATTGGCCCACCCAAAGGATCCCTTGGCCCATCCAGATGAAAATTCCTAGAACCGGGCCTGCTCCTAACGCATGTTCCTCTCGCCAACCCAATAACATTTTTCCCTTTTCAACAACATACATTTTTCCAAGAGCCCTTCAGTTTTAATATTCTAACATTGCATTAAATAACCAATAACTGGCAAGTCCACCTCACAATATCTGTCATATTCAACATCTTTGTGTATTAATCCATACCCAACCAGACAGGTCTATCGATCAAATTGTATGGTGGACATGAATCTGCCCACATTAAAATCTGCATTCCATTCACTGTCAATGTGCATGTAAGTCAGTGGACAGCCTGTCCCACAATATTTAGAGATTTAACCTCATCCATCCACCAAGACTTCAAAATCTTCCTCATCCGTACCACAGCCATCATCAAAAGTTTTATTTTTGTTGTTACCTCATCAAATTCACACTACATTTATTCACCAGCAACCCTTCAAGTTTACAAACCCTAGAAAATTACCCTTTTTTTTGCATTTAAATCCTTTCCCCTCTGCAGCAGGACAAACTGACGATTCAGCCAGATGTCCTATGCTCCCACACCTATAGCATTTTATTTCTCTTCACTTTGAATCTTTGACAAATTGTTGTTACCAGTTGCCTTGTCTTTCTCGAGGAACAATTTATGTACATTATTCACATAATTTCTCTCATCCTGTTCGGACCTGCCTTTATTCTGCCCATTTCCCAGTTCTTTTATATACCAAGAGGAATTTTCTATGCATTGTGCAACAGTAATGGCCTTATTTAATGAGGAATACGTGAACCCCAATAACTTTTCCAGAATTTTCATGTTGCTTGTGCTGTTGATCATTTGATCTCTGATCATTTTCTCTTTATATTCCCTAAACCTGCATGAAATAGCTAAAGTACTCAACTCTGGTGCATCTTGTTCAATGGGCCCTCCAGGTAACTAGACATTGGAAAAAAACGTGTATCTTTCCACAACTATGCTTATTTTTTTTTCATAATTACCCTCTAAAGCTCTCAAAACACATAAATATTCATCTTCTGCTACCTCATCCATGTCTGGTCCCCATCCCATACCTCTCTAGCTGCAATACACTTTTCCGACTTCTACACCCAACCTATGTTTTAGCATGGACAGTTTCCTTTTTGCAACATACACATCCCCACCTCTTGCTTCCAGGTAGATTCTCTCCAATCTTCTCATGACATTACAGGTAATCCTGGCTCCTTTAAATTGAGGTTGGAGCTGGAACCACCTGCCCAGACATGACTCGAATATACCAAAAAAACAGGCTAAAATAAATAAAGTAGTCACCACCGTCAATTTTAAAATAATAAGTGTAGTCACTGTTGTCGCTCCTGCACTCACCATGATAAGCTCAATGACAATTGCACAGTCATATACGTTGACTCATTAATCTCTGCAAAGTACACATATAGCTTTTCCTGTTTCTATGAAGTCCATCAATGCGTTTCCAGTAGTCCTTCCACTCTTTCCAGGAGCACACACTTCACGGTCCTCTTTCTGGTTCTATAAATTATGGCAGAGAGTCCATCTACTGTTTCCAGGATCCACTATGGGCTCTTCTTCCAACATGCGTCAGTGCTCCAGCGTGGAGTACAAAATCCCTCCCTCCGTCACAGACCAAAGATCTCACAAACATATACTATCCATACATTCGCTGGTGGGGCCCATAACACCAACATTCACTCACCATCAATCTGTGTTTCTCGGGAGGCGATTATCTTCCAAACGCTGAAATGAAAGGAATTACCTCTTTACCCTAATGAGCAACAAATCTACGCAACCTTCTGATACTCATTAGGCCCTGAACTTCACCTTTAGTATTCCTCTCATAAATCGGGATGGATCAGTTAGTTGCTGGTTTAGGTTGACTTCCAATTCTCTAATTTTCCTTTAAATTAATACATTTTCAATGAATAAACAACCCGACTCATTCTGTAGTTAATCAATTCAATCTTTATCTAATTGATGCAAATTAAATCATTCATTTATTCAAGTTGCCAATCATTTGCCTATTCTGGCTAATTGACGTCCTCTTAAGTCAAATCCGGTAGTCTCGCAAATCTATGCCCATCAAATTTAGTGATTTCAGTTCATGAGGAGTTTGGGCATTAATTCAGTCCGTCAAAGATTCAGGGAAACAGCTGTCCTGCAGCGTCACCGTCCTCTCCGTCAGCATAACGTCAGGAAATCGAGGAAAGCCAAAAACAAACCAGCACCAACCTCTCTATTCTACCATAATTTATATTAAAATCATTGACAATATGTAACAAATATTGGTTTCCAGCTCCTCTGATTGGACAATCGAAGATCGTCTGACAGGGTTCTCATGAACTAATGTCTCTTAGATCATCAGTCTTGCTGGTTCTGGTTTTAAGAGGCGTCTTATTCTTCTGAAAAGCTGGCTTGCTTCCCAGGGCGACCTTGGTGGGTACAGTCTGGTTAGGGTCATGACGTGGCCACTGTAGCTGGCGTTAGCGCAGGCGCACTTCACCCAAAACCTCGTGTAGCGTCGACAGTCAAGTTAGGAACCGGATGCAGCCATTTTGTGGCAGGCCCGAATGGTCAACTTAAGCAAAAGAAACACAAAACGCAATTAATACATAGAAATGACTAATAAAATGTTATTCCCTCGCTAATACCCATATGTGTGTGTATTTATTTAGCAAAAAGCAACACTCAACGGTTTATACTTACTAAATAAAGCACAATTCACAAATGCATCACAAAAGCAACATATATCATGCAATATTCTAATTGTCCAACATTAGTATGCGTACATAATTTAGTTTACAAATTAATTAAGTCATGCAAATGCAATCCCACGTGTATTTCAGTTATTAATAAGATTGATTAATAATTTCACTTCATTCCATTAGTTTGATTATAATTAATTAATTAATCTAATTAGTATAAACATGCAGAAATGGGGAGGGTATACAAAAATGTTTGCATTACCTGCTCCAGCAATCCCCCTTTGGTGATTTTTATCACCATACCAACCAACCCCAAAAAAATGTCTGTCTTTTACGGAATTTTAAATGTTTTCTTGCTCTTAATCATAATTCAGTTTCACCCACGTCTCCTCTTTTTGCTGATTCATACATACGCTCCTTCCACTATTCCAATTCTATCTCCTCAAATTCTCTTTCTTGTCTTTTCTTCTTAATTTTTCGCTTTTTACTCTTTTCTTGTTTTTATTATTTCTACAACAAATACAACCTAATCTTATCACTAATATTATGAAAATCACACATGTTAATGGAAACAATATTTTACCTATAAATGTACTACCAAGCTTTACTAAGAAATTTTTAATAGCAGCCATTTTCTTTCCGATCTTTTCCCAAACACCTTCAACCTCCAGTGGTACAATTTCATCATGCAATTCAGTAATATTCCTAATATAAATTTTCAGATCTTTACTTTCGTCAGGAATGTAAGTACAACAATGTTGAACTTTCAGCATTCCACAGACTCCACCCTTTTTTGCCAATAATATATCAAGGGCAAGTCGATTTTGCATTACCATAGCATGCATGGCAACCATTTCAGTGTCTACCAATAAAAATCCTCCAGCGGTGCTTGTTGACAAGCGATCCACTACTGTTGAAAGTCTTCTAATTTTGTTTGCATTCAGAGATATTCCCACTGCTGGTATCAATGCTCCAAAAATGTCACCTACAATTTCTGTCCAAGATTCTCTCTTACTACGTACTAAATGATAACTTAAACTATGTACACCATTTTCTCCTCTATCCATATGAAAAAGTTTCGGAAAAACCAGGCCTACATAACATGTTCCATACCAATGGTCTGGCAGACGATATTATGCCCTGTTCCCACAAATAAAATATAATCCAGGAAAGACTTGATCTTTTCCGCCTTTAAATCCCCATCCACCCATGATTCGGTATGTATCATGGCACTCACTATTACCTAGAAAATAGTTATCATACACCGTTTGATTCCTTCGAATGCATCATTTCCCTTTCTGAGGCCAATCTAAAGCTATAGTTGGACTAGCTTCTCCTTTCAAGTGTTTTTCCCTTTGTACATCCCAGACTGTTTTCTCCACTTTCCCCTCTGCTGCCTTTCTTTGCATTTTTAGTCTCCTTTCTTCAACCATGTCCAAGAATGTCCTTTTCTCTTTCTTCAAACTGCACGTCAAATTGTTTCTAAAAATATATTCTAATGTTAGTTCTTTAGTTTCTAAGAAAAATTCCCCTAATACCCTAGCAGGTTTTACCTTGTTTAGTTTGTTAAAGGCAGGCACTTGCGCAAAGATGTTATCTACATCTGAAAAATAATATTCTAATTTTCCTGTCTGATAAAATAAACTAGCTATTACACTACATGTTATTCCATACGTTGCTGGAAGGTGATGATAAGTCACTCCTTCGGAAACGGAGGCAGGTAACTGCATGCATACGTAGCAGTCCCTTACATCCATTGTCTTTACATATTCATACAATAATTTTGAAAACACATTATTAGAAAAATCAGTTATAGATCTGTCTTTATGTAAGTAATTATTATCTATTCTAGTCAGAACTACCTTTGGAACCTTCCCTATATTAGTTATGTTTTCAGTATGTCCTTCTAGTGTGTCTATGGTAACCTTAAAAGAAATCAGAAGAGCAAGTATGCTCCACAGAATCATTAATAATCCTGTCCAACAACAACACATTTTACACCATCTTTTCATGAAAGTACATCTACCTTTGCTACTATCTATGTTAGCCATCTTCGTTAAAATGGACCGTGTCTTTTGACTTAGCCTCTACCACTTCACTACTAGTTTTCTAACCTAAGGCTCTAAACACCTATTTGGTTCTACCAGTATCTATCTTTTGACTTAATTTCTTATTTTCTTCATCAACAGCTTTCTTGATCTATTCAGTTTGGCATCTCATCGTTCTTCACTTACCTCTCGTCATCCAAATATAGAATTTCCTGAACTTCCGTTTCTTCTTCTCCAATGTCGGACAAGAGAATTCTCAGGATTTCCGATTCTTCCTCTTCTTCAACCACTCTCAGTACAGCCGCCTCTGGATTTCCTTGACTATCTGCCTCTTCTTCCTTTTCAGGCAGAGCCACGTACGTCCATTCTGGTTAGGTTTCCTTGTTCTTTTACTTTCTTTATTCTCAGTTGTTTCGTCTTCTTTTGACTTTTCTTGACTTGTTACTTAATTCACCTGTTCAGCTCTTGGTGAATTCACTCGTGTCAGTCGATATCTCAATTTCTTTATTTTATTGGGCCAAATGTCATCCTTTGCAACTCCTTTTTAATTTACTTCCTTTGTCGTTCTTTTCATTCCTCCAAGCTCTCTTTCTTAGAACTCGACCTTCAGGTATTTAATTTTCACTCTCTTCAGACTCTGTCTCAACTTGCTTTGTCTTTTCAACAACTTCTTCTTCCACCACTTGTCTTGTTTTCCCTACTTCTGTCCCTCCTCGGGTCTCCGACACGCAATCTTCCTGCTGGCTACTTGTCCCTTCACCTAACTGGATGTTGCATTTCCCTACACCTCCTCAGGGGTCTTCCGCAGAAATCTGTCCCTCTCTCTCTGTACCTGTCCCTTTTTCACTGTAATTTGTTATTTCCGGTGGAATTTCTCTCAGTCTCTCATCTGGTACTTCCTTTTCACGAATTTCTTTTATTGTTTCTTCCGTATCTTTCCCTCTTTTCTTTCTGTGTTCTTTTCTAGAGCCTTGCATTTCCTGTTCGTTTCCTGAATCGCTGGATTCAGAAATCTGCAATCTTCTTCTCAGAGAGCTACTTCTGGGGAATAAAGTTAGACTTGGCTCTGTTTCCCCCCTTTCAGAGTTTTCTCGTGTTTTTGACTCTTCATCATCTGACTCAGTACTTGATTCTGATTCATCAAAATATTCTTTTTTTGTGCTATCCACTGGATTTGGAATTCTCAATGTGTGACTTGCATGGATCCAGTTTTTCAGACCAGCACACTTCACAGCTGTTGTCGTGGTCAGAATGACTTGTCTTGACTTTCCCCACCTTGGAACCAAACAACTTCTTCTTCTGTGGACCTTTATCCTTACCCAGTCACTTGGGATCAGATCATGGGCTGGCTTCTTTTCAAGGGTGGTGGCATCCGCTCCAACCTGATGAAACACAGAATGAACTGCGTCAGCCAGGCTTTTACAGTATTCCAACACCATGTCATCAGTTATAGTCATCAGCTTGTTGACTGGTATAAATAGGTGTCTCATGGATCGTCCCATGATTATTTCAGGAGGACTTAATCCTGTAGTTCTGTCTGGAATTGGTCTAATAGTCATGAGTACCAGAGGCAAGACATCAGGCCATTTCATACCTGTGGCCAAACACATTTTCCCTATTCTATTTTTGATAGTACCATTCATCTGTTCAACCACACCAGAAGCCTCTGGTCTGTAGGCACAATGTAGTTTTTGTTGTACGTTCAATGCTTCACAAATTAATCCTACAATCTCATTATGGAAATATCCTCCTCAGTCTGATTCAATTGTCACTGGGAACCCAAACCTAGGGATGAACTCTCTCAGCAGTAGCTTGGCTACTGTCATCCCATCATTTCTCCTTGTTGGAAAGGCTTCCACCCACCTAGAGAATAGGCAGACCACAACCAAAACATACCTCAGTCTGTTACAGGGAGGCATCTCAATGAAATCTACTTGTATTCTGGTGAAAGGCCCTCCTTCTCGACCTATTGTTCCTAGACTCACTACTGTCTTTCTCCCAGGATTGTATTGCTGACATATTAGGCATCTTTGACAAAGACTTTCTGCTACAAGTCTGAATTTTGCATTGTACCAGGTTTGCTTAAATGACCTGATCATGGCATCTCTCCCTATGTGTCCCTGGCCATGATACATCCGTGCCATGGTAGACATCATGCTATCAGGCATAACTGGTCTTCCATCTCGATAGACACACACATGATCCTTCTCTCTTGGGGCACATCCTGCTTTTATCCACTGTTTCATTTCCTCATCTCCAGCCTCTTCTTGCAACTGTCTTACCTCTTCCCAAGTTCCCACAATGTTAGTAAACATCAATGAGCAAGAAGACATTTCTCTTTCCTTAGCCCGATTGACCGAATTTTGATTACGTGCACAATACTGTGCCATGTCATTGGCATTTCTGTTTCCTGTGGTGATATAATCACCACCTTGACTATGAGCAGCACATTTCACAACAGCCAATTGTCTAGGCAGCTGTATCGCCTCAAGCAACTTTCCAACCACTTCAGCATTCTTAATAGGAGTTCCACTCGAGGTTAGGAAACCTCTTTGTAGGCATAGTTGGCCAAAGTCGTGGACAACTCCAAAGCCATACTGGCTGTCAGTTATCACAGTCACTCTCACACTTTTCCCAATCTTGCATGCTCTAGTCAAAGCCACAAGCTCTGCTACTCGGGCCGATTTTACTCCTTTCAGATAGGATGCTTCTATTACTGCTGCGACTGTGCACACTGCAGACGCCGCACTCAGCACTCCTTCCTCTGTTCTCAAACATGACCCATCCACGAACATCACAAAATCACTTTCTGGCAAAGGTACATCTTTTATATCTGGTCGTGGTTTTGTACAAAAATCAAGTACATCCAAACAATCATGATCTGCTTCATCTCTTACTTCCACATTCTCAGCATCAGGCAACAATGTTACAGGATTCACATTCAAACATCTTGCAAGACTCATTAGTTGCACCTAATATGACCTTTTCATACTTAGTCAGCCGACTGTGTGTCATATACTGGGTACGACTCCTTGTTAACAGGATCGCTACATCATAAGGTACAAACACTTTCAATGGATATCCCATCACAATTCCTTCACTCTGCTCCAAACTTCGGCAAGTTGCAGCTACCGCTTTCAAACATCCAGGTAAAGCTACAGCTACTGGTTCAAGCATTGATGAAAAATATGCAATTGGTCTCCTCAATTTTCCATGCTTCTGTATTAACACAGAGTGCACATCCATTTCTCTCACTGCAATACAACTCAAATTCTTTCTCATAGTCAGGCATACCTAATGCAGGTGCTTCACACAAACCATCTCTCAATTTTCTAAATGCTGCCAATTCTTCCTTGTTCAACTCAATAGGATCTTTCACATCACTTCTCGTCAGTCGTACCAAAGGTTTTGCAATCAAAGAGAAATTGCTGATCCACTGACGACAGTATCCAACCATTCCCAAGAACATTCTCACCTCTCTTTGAGTCATGGGAGCTCTCATTCTTTTTATAATTCTGATTCTGTCTATTGTTATTTTTCTTAGTCCTTTCTCAATGTTATGTCCTAAGTACTGTACTTCCTTTTTGTAAAACTGTAACTTTGATGGGGACACTTTAAGTCCTCCTTTTGCCAAATGATTCGGCAAGGCTATCGTGTCTACCTCACAGGCTTCACGTGTTTTTGACGCCACCAAAAGGTCGTCAATGTATTGAACTAGCACTAAATTTTCGGGCATTTCTAGACTCTCCAAAGATTTCTTCAATAACTGATTAAATATTGAGGGGCTTTCTGTATACCCCTGTGGGATTCGGCACCATGCCAAAATACGTTCGCCAAAACGAAACGCAAACATTTGCTGACTGTCGTGGTGCAATGGGATGGAAAATAAAGCATGGCATAGATCAATTACTATATACCATTCTGCATCATGGGGAATCTGATATAAGATCACTGATGGATTTGGTACAATGAGGCAACATGATACCACAATTTTTTTAATTACCTTTCTCAGATCTTGCACTATCCTGAATTTCTCATTAGGCTTTTTCAGTCCCATTATTGGTGAATTACATGGACTACTCCTTATTTCTCTCAAGATTCCATGCCTGATCATTTTCTCTATTACAGGAGTTACTCCTTCAATTATTTCAGGTGTCAATTTATATTGCGGGACATTTGGGTATGTTACTCCTTCCTTTACTATTATTTTTATTGGATCTACATTTCTCATTAGTCCTACATCTTCTCCAGTGAAATCCCAAACTTCCGGTTTTGCAGACTGTTTCAATTCTTTAGGTAATTCATCAGGGTTGAATACAGCATATGTTTCAGTAACCTCATTTTCTCTGTTAGCTATGGTCATCTTATACAGTACATCATCGCCTGGTGTTTCAAAAGCTATTCCATCCGGAGTACAGAATATAGTGCAATTCATTTTGCACAACAAGTCCCTACCTAATAAATTCACAGGACTGGTGTCGCACACCACAAAGCGGTGCATTTCTGAAAATTTCCCTATGCTAACTTTCACTGGTTCTGTAAGGTACGTTTTAATATGTCTGTTGGACACACCAACTACTTGGATCGTTTCATCCGACAGAGGAAGATTCTTAATATTTATTTATTTATTTATTTATTTATGGGATTTTTAATGCGCAACTAATACCCTAGGGTGTCTAGGCGCAATGAGATGCTCTAGGATACACAAAAATTGAGGACAGGAACTTATTGATTAAATAGCCAAGTTTTCAGAGCCTTACGGAAGGCAATGAGTGTTGGTGCTGTTTTAATATACAAGGGGAGTGTGTTCCACAGTATGGGGGTCGCTACCAGGAAGCGTCTATCTCCCCATGTGGCCGTTCTTGTTCGGGGAACATGCAATAGGTGGCTTGCTGCTGATCTTAGATTCTTTCCAGGTATGTACACCTGAAAAGCTTCCTTTAAGAACTTTGGTCCAGTCTGATGAGTGGCCTTGTAGGCGATGCAGAGAGCCTTGAATTTAATTCTGCTCTCCACTCTTAGCCAATGTAGATGGCGTATGGCTGCTGAAGTAGAGTGTCGCCAAGGAATATTAAGCAGAATTCGTGCTGCCACAATATCAGCTGATCTAACAGTTGATCGAGTAGCACCAGTATCCACTAGGAAAGTAATATTTTCGTCATTAACCTTCCCATCTACAAATGGTCCTGTCTTGTCTACTTCTAGAGTTGCACCAAGTACGCACCCTCCTTCCTCCCTTCGGCACCGTCAATAGCTTTCTTCTGAGTCACTCTCATCGCATTGCAGCCAATACTGCGAAACAGCGCTAGGGCGTGGCAGCTTATTTATCTGTTCTTCATTGTAGAATCCCGATTCACTACTATACTTCTGTGAGTTTCTGCTCTGTGGAAAAGGCTGTTTTGGCACCTGATTCTGTGGGGTAACAACTTGCTGCTGTTGCTGCAGTTGACCACTCACCTCATGCTGCACCTGTGGGTTCAATGATGGATTTTCATTGTTAGTACTTGGGGGAAATTTACACTCTGATTTTCCAATGCCCTATCCTACCGCAATTATGGCATGGGAACTTCTTTTTAGCTGCTTCTATATTGCCCTTTCCTTTCCCAGGACCAAATTTCTGTCTTGTTCCTGTGTTACTTGCTTGTTCCACTAATTGAGCTTCCTGTCTTTCCGCTACCTTTACCTGTGCCCACATAGCCTTTTCTTTCAGTTTGCGCTGTTTTGCCTCAATCTCGTCACTAAAGTATTTACCATGTCTCAGTACTTCATCTATTTTCTTATGTTGCCAATCTACCATATGCTGTTTAATCATTTCACCAATTTCTGGACGTAAACCATATACAAATCTGTATACAAAATGACTCAAATCTTTTTCACTCAGATTCTCATCTCCGCTAAACTGCTTAAAAGCTACTATTAGCCTCTCATAATATGCATGTACTGACTCTTTACTTTCTTGATGTGTTCGATCAATTGTTACCCAATCTGTCTCTTTAGGGGGCATTTTGTTTTTCAAAAATACCATAACCTGTTCATATTTCTTCATTACCTCGGGTCTAGAGCTCCTGTTTTAGGATCCCTAGGATATTCCTGGGTTGGCCAATGTATCATGAGCTTGCACTCTGTCCATAAATCTGCTGGTACAATTATGTCAAATAGACTATTCAAATCAATCCATAGTACTTTAGACAATTTTACAAATCTGTCTACCTGTCTGTACCACTCGACGGGCTTCTCACGCAGTCGAGGGAAATCATTCGTAAAAGACAAAATATCCTGTCTCGTCCATGGTACATGCACATAACCTCCTCCTGGAATCTCTCTCATAGGGCATTCTGTCACTACCTTTTCCTTTTCTCTTACAGGAAATGCTGAAAATGTCTTATCTGAGGCATCATCACGTTTTCTATGCCACCTGCTTCTCCATTTATCCACATCTCGCCATTTTCTCAATAAAATGATTATGTCCTTAATCTGACCTATTCGTCCTGTGGTGTTCATGTTTCTGTAAGGCTTTTTCTTTTTCAATATCAATACCCATCTCATTTGCCACTTCTTCTAACCTTTCATGTAGGTTTTTCGCTCTCCAGGTCACACTTTTCCACAAAAATAGTAATTCTTCATCCTGATAAGTTTTAAATTTTTCTGTTGGGATAGTCCCTACTATTAATTCTTCCAATACCATTCGTAACTTAGCCACATCAATTGATTGGGATTCTTTGTCTTTTCTCTGCAAGCTTCTTAACCATTCACTTAACTCCTCTGTAGATGGTCCTACTGGCTTCTCTACATTTCCTTGTCCAAAATCTTTTTGTGTTTCTGACAGTGTCTCTATCATTGTCATATGTCTCTCTGCACAGTTCTGACCTACAAACGGGTTATTTGAAAAATTCGGTTCAACTATACTCATAGTCTGTCTCCATGGATTCTCATTCTGACTCGCTCTTGGTTGTTCAACCGGGTTATTACTTTTATAAGGGACTGTCAAGCAATGCTCACTGTCTTTTTGTTTGTCAAAAATAGGCATTACTGGACCTATCGTTACTGGAACAGTTACCGCTTCTAGATTCTTAGTCAATTCTCTTATTTTCTCAGTTAATTCTAGAGTCGTTTTTGCTAATTCTACAGAATTTTCTCCATCTGTTTTCTCTTCAGACCTCATTTCTAGCTCTCTAATGGCATTGCTTTTACCCAAACTTTGGAACTCTGGTTCCAATTTTATAATTCGTACTGTTTCTTTTATTGGGGCACTTGGGGTTAATATTTCTGGTTCTGGTCGATACGGTGGTGGATTCTTATAGAACATATCATCAAGAACATCATCCTCGGACTCATTCCCTCCATATCCTTTCGACTCCACATTATGCCTCTTTTCTATGCACTTTCGTCCTTCATTCTCTCCTGCAGTTCTTACAGGGAACAAACCCTCAGTCATACTTGCATACCGAAATCTTCTCATTAGATCATTATGCGTTTCATATCCGTATGATCTGCCAAACAGGCACCTATATCCTCTACCATTTCTTTTTCTCTCTCGTTCATGCATTTCGTCTTCCCATTCCGTAAAAGCCTCAAACTGCGTCGGTCTAGGTCTTGGTTCTAAATTCATAATTTTCTCTCTCAAATTTCACAAAACAGCCAAATTAAATGAACCATGTTCTGGAAAAGCTAATACTCCGTCCTCCTTTGTGTATCTCACCCAATTGTCTAACCAAATACAAGTATGATACCCATATTTCGCAATCATAAAGGATGCAGGGGTTTTCGGTGGAGGAAGTAACTGTCCTTCCCTAGTTTTGACCAGTTTGTCCTCCTTAAACCACTTCTTGATGTTTCCGAACCATGCCTTTTTCTCTTTTTCTGGTGGATCGTAATACATTTTCCTGTCTTCCGTGTATCACTAGTCTCTCTTTACAACTGTACCGCTATTCTATCCAATCGCAGAGCGACTCACACTAACGCACCAATAAGGAGCGTCTACGTCACTGTCACAATCCTCAAATCCCAGCGCAACTCACACTAACGCACCAATAAGGAGCGTCTATGTCATCCTGTATTTCTCCACTCCTAGCGCGGCGTACACTAACGCACCAATCTGGAGCGTTTTACAGTTCTGACCGACTGTCCAATCCCAGCGCGGTGGTCCTGACGTCAGCAGCCGCTGCGGCAGCTCCTGCTCCTGTCTACCCATCCTTTAAAAATCTGCTCAGTAAGTTTTTGTTTCAATTTTTACACTTCTGTTAGTAACATCATAGAAACGTCTCCATTGTCTGCTTCGCTAACCAAAGTACAGCAAAAGACCTTTATCACGAGAATTCCGTCTTTTCCGAGAGCAGCGCTTACCTCTGCCCTACTACGGAATTGTTACTTCCGTTGATAAAGTAGCACATCCCTCTACTTCACCCTTCTAACAAGCACTAGCTAATTGTTTCTCTAGTATTTAAGACACATAGTTGGAGACCCAATGCTCCTGAGAAATAAACCCAGAGTTTCGCAACTAACCCAAATGCTATTTCGCTCACGCACTTTCACACTAGAAAATGTAGTACATTCATACAGAATCCTGTCTTTCCCGAGAACAGCGAACAGTCTGTCCTACTACAGAATTATGACATGCGTTAACAAAGCAGCGCTTCCCTCAACTTTGTCCTTCTAGCAAGCTCAGAGAATACCTATTACCTTTCCAGTGATAAGCGTTATCGGAATGCCAGTTGGATCCCTGGTACCTAAGACCAGAACTTCACAGGTAACCTTCGCTATCATACACACTTCTCTCACACAGAAAATGCCTCTAATGGCAACACACGGCGATGTCACCGAATCGAACCCAGACAATGCGTAATGCAACTTCAATCGTTACACGTTTTCCCTGTGTACCTACAGGGCAACAACAATTCCGTCTTTCCCGAGAGCAGCGCTTACCTCTGCTCTACTACGGAACCGTTACAAACTTCCGACTTCCTACATCCCAGAAGCCATGCAAACAACATATAACTCGACGCAACTCAACATAGAGTGTTAGTACATATATCAATACCAATCAATAACCGATAATCAATAAGCAATGTACAAGCAATAATCACCAAACCAAAACAATAACAACCATCATTCTGCTACCAGAAAAACTGCTCCAGCGTTGAGTGCAAAATCCCTCCCTCCGTCACAGACCAAAGATCTCACAAACCTATACTATCCATACATTCGCTGGTGGGGCCCATAACACCAACATTCACTCACCATCAATCTGTGTTTCTCGGGAGGCCATTATCTTCCAAACGCTGACATGAAAGGAATTACCTCTTTACTATAATGAGCAACAAATCTACGCAACCTTCTGATACTCATTAGGCCCTGAACTTCACCTTTAGTATTCCTCTCATAAATCGGGATGGATCAGTTAGTTGCTAGTTTAGGTTGACTTCCAATTCTCTAATTTTCCTTTAAATTAATACATTTTCAATGAATAAACAACCCGACTCATTCTGTAGTTAATCAATTCAATCTTTGATTTAATTTGCATTAATTAGATATTCATTTATTCAAGTCGCCAATCATTATATTTACCTGTTCTGGCTAATTGACGTCCTCTAAGTCAAATCCGGTAGTCTCGCGAATCTATGCCCATCAAATTTAGTGATTTCAGTTCATTAGGAGTTTGGGCATTAATTCAGTCCGTCAAAGATTCAGGGAAACAGCTGTCCTGCAGCGTCACCGTCCTCTCCGTCAGCATAACGTCAGGAAATCGAGGAAAGCCAAAAAACGAACCAGCACCAACCTCTCTATTCTACCATAATTTATGGTAAAATCATTGACAAAATGTAACAAATATTGGTTTCCAGCTCCTCTGATTGGACAATCGAAGATCGTCTGAAAGGGTTCTCATGAACTAATATCTCTTAGAACATCAGTCTTGCTGGTTCTGGTTTTAAGAGGAGTCTTATTGTTCTTCTGAAAAGCTGGCTTGCTTCCCAGGGCGACCTTGGTGGGTACAGTCTGGTTAGGGTCATGACGTGGCCACTGTAGCTGGCGTTAGCGCAGGCGCACTTCACCCAAAACCTCGTGTAGCGTCGACAGTCAGGTTAGGAACCGGAGGCAGCCATTTTGTGGCAGGCCCGAATGGTCAACTTAAGCAAAAGAAACACAAAACGCAATTAATACATAGAAATGACTAATAAAATGTTATTCCCTCGCTAATACCCATATGTGTGTGTATTTATTTAGCAAAAAGCAACACTCAAGCGGTTTATACTTACTAAATAAAGCACAAATCACAAATACATCACAAAAGCAACATATATCATGCAATATTCTAATTGTCTAACATTAGTATGCGTACATAATTTAGTTTACAAATTAATTAAGTCATGCAAATGCAATCTCACGTGTATTTCAGTTATTAATAGGATTGGTTAATAATTTCACTTCATTCCATTAGTTCGATTATAATTAATTAATTAATCTAATTAGTATAAACATGCAGAAATGGGGAGGGTATACAACATTTTTTGCATTAGCCGCTCCAGCATCAGCACTGCCCCCTTCACAGTGAAGAATATTATACACCAAGTAATTGTTAACCCGAACTCCCATAGTCTTTGATGCTATTATTGGATACTCTTCCCATGGCAAGGCTGTATTACACCCTTTTTGTGCAACAAGACGGTTCTAAAGTTCATGTGAACAATGTGACTGTATATGACCACAAATGTTGTGGGGTCCACCGCCGTTGATATTGCTGCATCTGAAATATCTTAGGGTGATGTGACGTGCACATTTTCCAATATATGGCTATAACAGGGCCTATTGAAAATACCATAGGATTTGTGCAAAACACTCATAGGCACAACTGCCCTTAAACACCAGAGCTCCTGCCCGTCGTGTTTCACATCAACTGTTGTCCACAGAGAGGCAACTCTTAGAGGTCAGCACTCCCACGACACGAAAGCTCCTAATCTTCACCATCATGATCCTTCATTATCCTCATCACCAATTTTAAAGTGAAGACACACCATCAAGTTGAAGAACACAATTTATTCCTAGTATGAAGGCCACAACCATTGGCAGGCTCTCCACCAACTGTCCCTTCACTTCCCGTCCCATTTGAAGGAAGGTGGAATCTGACTGCATGGTTACCCCCCCCCCCCCCCCCACACACACACTTTTTCCTGGTGTTTTGCTGGTTTTCGACTAGTCTGACTGGGATCCTGCTAATCAGGACCCCAGTTTATCTGCTTTCTCCCTAAAATTGCAATGCATGTACTTTAGGTACACTCCAGATTGGATACTGGCGTACCCTTATCAGTCCCCAGGGGCTGCAGCATGTATTATGCCACCCCTAAGAGACCATTCAAACTGACACCACAGGCCTGCTACTGCAGCCTGTGTAAGGTGGTGTCTGCACCCCTTACTTAGATATAGGTTCACTATATCTATTCTAAATCATGCACATATAAACCTATCAGTCACTCCTATGGAAGGCCTTATCAATCCTGAAGGCAGGGTGCTTGGTTTTATGTGAGAGGGTGCCCCTGCATGAGCAGAGCCCCTCTGCAGCCTTCGGAACCAATTTTCCGGGGTTGTTTGTGATGCAGCCAACCACATATATTTTTAAGTGCATTATAACCTCGCGGTAAATGCTAACTTTAAAATGGCTGCTTAGAAACATATCGTGTTTGGTGTCAAACACCTTGGAATCATACCTCCACACCAGTTGTACCATTCTAGAGGGACTTATGTGAAACATCGGTACACCGGTACCAGCTTTCTTGACCTGGCCATCACAAAATGGATGCTGCCAGCCACAGACACGACAGTACAAAAGGGGGTGGTGATGGACGGAGCATCAGAACCAATCAAACACTCACACCCAGTCAACAGATCTGGGTTTGATCCATCACCGTTCTTTAGCCCACTCTGCCACCCCAGTTCAGACATGGCCATATGCAAATCAGTCTGACCCTGTGCCTCATGGGAACAGTCCAGCCCGAACTGCCAAGCCATGCCTTCCCTGGACCGGAAACAAGCGTCCTAGGACCGGTTTCTGGCATTTCAGCCGTCTTCAGCCAGGCTTGCTTAAATCCAGTGGCAAAGTGAGCAAGGGACTCACGTCTGAGCATACCCTGCCAACTTATGGTGAACAAAGCAGTACAAAAGGGGGTGGTGATGGACAGAGCATCAGAACCAATCAAACACTCACACCCAGTCAACAGATCTGGGTTTGATCCATCACCGTTCTTTAGCCCACTCTGCCACCCCAGTTCAGACATGGCCATATGCAAATCAGTCTGACCCTGTGCCTCATGGGAACAGTCCAGCCCGAACTGCCAAGCCATGCCTTCCCTGGACCGGAAACAAGCGTCCTAGGACCGGTTTCTGGCATTTCAGCCGTCTTCAGCCAGGCTTGCTGAAATCCAGTGGCAAAGTGAGCAAGGGACTCGCGTCTGAGCATACCCTGCCAACTTATGGCGAACAAAGCAGTACAAAAGGGGGTGGTGATGGACGGAGCATCAGAACCAATCAAACCCTCACACCCAGTCAACAGATCTGGGTTTGATCCATCACCGTTCTTTAGCCCACTCTGCCACCCCAGTTCAGACATGGCCATATGCAAATCAGTCTGACCCTGTGCCTCATGGGAACAGTCCAGCCCGAACTGCCAAGCCATGCCTTCCCTGGACCGGAAACAAGCGTCCTAGGACCGGTTTCTGGCATTTCAGCCGTCTTCAGCCAGGCTTGCTTAAATCCAGTGGCAAAGTGAGCAAGGGGCTGGACTGTTCCCATGAGGCACAGGGTCAAGACTGATTTGCATATGGCCATGTCTAAACTGGGGTGGTGTAGTGGGCAAAAGAACGATGGATTTAACCCAGATCTCTTGACTGGGGGAGAATGTATGCATTGTCAGCATTCCGTCCATCATTTGTTGTAACGCTTTTCGCCCTAAGTGGGATGGGTATTCCCAGACGTGGGACCCGTACTCACTACGCCACTGGAGTCAAGCTATCCTGGCTGATGACGGCTGATAGCCAGAAACCGGTCCTAGGATGCTTGATTCCGGTCCAGGGAAGACATGGCTTGGCAGTTCGGGCTGGACTGTTCCCATGAGGCACAGGGTCAAGACTGATTTGCATATGGCCATGTCTAAACTGGGGTGGTGTAGTGGGCAAAAGAACGATGGATTTAACCCAGATCTCTTGACTGGGGAAGAATGTATGCATTGTCAGCATTCCGTCCATCATTTGTTTGTTGTAACGCTTTTCGCCCTAAGTGGGATGGGTATTCCCAGACGTGGGACCCGTGCTCACTACGCCACTGGAGTCAAGCTATCCTGGCTGATGACGGCTGATAGCCAGAAACCGGTCCTAGGATGCTTGATTCCGGTCCAAGGAAGACATGGCTTGGCAGTTCGGGCTGGACTGTTCCCATGAGGCACAGGGTCAAGACTGATTTGCATATGGCCATGTCTAAACTGGGGTGGTGTAGTGGGCAAAAGAACGATGGATTTAACCCAGATCTCTTGACTGGGGGAGAATGTATGCATTGTCAGCATTCCGTCCATCATTTGTTTGTTGTAACGCTTTTCGCCCTAAGTGGGATGGGTATTCCCAGACGTGGGACCCGTGCTCACTACGCCACTGGAGTCAAGCTATCCTGGCTGATGACGGCTGATACCCAGAAACCGGTCCTAGGATGCTTGATTCCGGTCCAGGGAAGACATGGCTTGGCAGTTCGGGCTGGACTGTTCCCATGAGGCACAGGGTCAAGACTGATTTGCATATGGCCATGTCTAAACTGGGGTGGTGTAGTGGGCAAAAGAACGATGGATTTAACCCAGATCTCTTGACTGGGGGAGAATGTATGCATTGTCAGCATTCCGTCCATCATTTGTTTGTTGTAACGCTTTTCGCCCTAAGTGGGATGGGTATTCCCAGACGTGGGACCCGTGCTCACTACGCCACTGGAGTCAAGCTATCCTGGCTGATGACGGCTGATACCCAGAAACCGGTCCTAGGATGCTTGATTCCGGTCCAGGGAAGACATGGCTTGGCAGTTCGGGCTGGACTGTTCCCATGAGGCACAGGGTCAAGACTGATTTGCATATGGCCATGTCTAAACTGGGGTGGTGTAGTGGGCAAAAGAACGATGGATTTAACCCAGATCTCTTGACTGGGGGAGAATGTATGCATTGTCAGCATTCCGTCCATCATTTGTTTGTTTTAGCCACAGACATGAGTCTGCCCTCCTGCTGCTGAGCCAAGCTCGAGCAGGGGAAGGCTTGACAATAGGTTTCCTGTCACATGGAGATGTGACCACCTCCCAGACAGGATTTAGTGTATTGGGGCTGGGTGGGTGCACTCTGAGAGTGTTTCAAAGTCTGCACTGCGACACATTTGGTGTCCCTGTGCATAGTCCAGTTCAAACCGGTTGCAGGAGCCAATTGCTCCTGCACTGGCGCAAAACTGCACAAAGGACATGGGTGTAGCCACCCTTCTGTCCTTACCCTCCCATAGGTGGATTCCCAAAGTTTGTCCCACCCCTTCCTTGGGTATAAAGTAGGAACCCTGACTACAGGACTTTAGATTTTACCTGGACTACACTCTCCTACAGAAACCAAGTACTTCGACAATCTACGCTTCGCTGGACGACTGAAGAATCTCCCTTGACCGGTTTGCATCTCCAGAGCTCCTGAGGACTCCGAAGATTTCTGCAACACAGGAAGTGGGTTCCCAAGGTCTCTGAGGTCGATCTGTTCTCTCAGCAAGTCTGAGACTAGTATCCCTCGTGGGGACCGTACAACCCGAACCCCTGTGCACTGTGTACTTTTGCATATGCTTTTTGGCGACCCCTGAGGCTGTGCTTTGGGCTACGTGTAGTCCTGACCCCGAGCAGTATTTCCAATGAAGATTTCCGGCCTACACTCCACGAGTGTTCCGTGGGCTGGTATTTCGTGATTCAGTTCGAGGTCCCTTCGCGATCCCTGGTCCATTGGCCTGTGGGTCCCTTTGAAGGTAACTTTGACTTTCTTTGGGCTTTCCTGGTTGCTCCAGACGTGCCCTGACTCTCCATTGCTTGGAGAGTCCCCAGGACCTTGCTGGTCCTAACCGTAGCTTGTTTCCTCTGCCCGAGTGGGTTGCTGTTGCCAAGACTTGTTGGTGTTCGATCCGGACACTGACCCCCCAGCACTCGACATCCTTTGTGGGACAGCTCACCTCCGGACTTTGGTCATCGTCGAAGTGGCTGCAGAGTCAAGCATCCTATCTTCTCACCTGAAGCACCTGACATCGGTGGGCATTCGTCTACTGAGCCCCTGGTCACCCTGAAGTGACCCAGACTCTGTCCCCTCTGCTTTCAGGTTCTTCTCACCTCGGATCCAGGCTTGGATTCCACCTGACACTTTTCATCTTCCCTGCAGCAGCACTTCTTCGCATCACGCCATTGAAAACGACGAAGGTTTCTGACACCACTTGACCCCTATGCACCGGCTCCTCTGGGATAGGTAACATGGGTATCTTGGTACTCTCAAAGGTGCTGGCCTTAGAACCTTCTATGTTCCAAGGGGTTTGCTTAAAGTCCTCTCCGAAGTGTCCTTTAACTCTAAAATTCCAACCGGGACTTTCACATTGAGTTTTATGGAGCTCGCGCCTGTGTTCACACACTGCACCCGTCCTCCGTGGGTCCCCTGTGTCACTACTTTGGGTGGTTCCTTGGGGTCTCACCGATTCTACATGCTCTAGGCACTGTGTCTAGTTAAGTCGTGGTTGTTATACCACTTACTTAGTATATAGTTCGCTCTCCCCCGCAGCCTGCTGTGTATTGTGCTATTTACTGTTGTTCTAGTGAATTAATATTGTGTGCTTTGTGCTCTAATCTCATAAAGAGGTTAGCAGAGAGTGTTTAGTAATAAATACATATATTTTATATATCTCTTGTATGGTTCTCCTTTCATTTGGTCATTCAGGAGGTTCTGATCTGGTAAAACAAGCGGCTTTACATTCCTTCGAGACTTAGCCTGAAGGATGCTCTCCACAGCTACCATTAGGATAGCTTTCTATAAAGGTTGTCTTTGACCTAATCATCAATAAGGGTTGTTTGGACTGGTGCAAGGTGCCCACTTTAATTAGTGGACAGCATATACCAGGCCAACTTCTCACACCTTTCCCCCTCACCTTCCACCCCAGAACCCCGGACATCGAGGATTCTAGATCTGTTCAATACAGCAATCATATACTCCAGACCCAACCTTCCATGGATAACATGGCTTCTGTTTTTCCATGGGAATGCTGCAGTGATTGACCAGGTAGCAGCGCTTAGATTGTTTATCTTCCTGCTCTGTGCCCATGCCTGACGTCCAAAATAAGATGCTGCCGCAACAGACCTTGTGTGCGCTTGTGGTGGGCAGCTGCAGTGTGGGCATGGGGTAAGACGTTCATTAGGCCCCAGCCCAGTCAGTGCAGTGTCTCACATGGCATGCGCTCTCCTCACTCGTGGGCACCCAGAACCCGCTCACTCCAGACATTTCCCATTTGTCATCCAAATTTATAAATTATTTGGTGACATTGGAGTTGTGCCAACAACTTTTGAGACTCTCACCTCACCTCAGACAATGTGTACAGAGGGTATGGAGCTGTCTTCAGAGCTGGCGCAGGTGCAAATTTAAAGTGCCAGGCACTGCATTACTTGGATGCACGATGATGAAGAGCAGCTGCCAGTCTTGGAGGCCGATGTGAAACACATCTGACACCGGCCCGCTTATATCCCCAAAGCCCCAGGGTGATGCCAGATTTCAGCAGCAGCGAGTGTGCAGCAACCAGGCAATGAAGTGAAACCAGGCATCAGTCAGCACCACCCACTATGAGACAACAGGCAGTCCCTTTCACCTGCTCAGCCTACAGCAGCACTGCCACTGTGAGCTCACTGCCACCCCCTGTGGAACACTGGCCAAAGATGCACTCTCTGGCTTAGCCTGGCACTGCAGAGAGGAGGATTTACTTCTGGTCATGAACTCAGGTGAGTCCAGCAGCAGATCACTCCATGAAGATGAGAGCAATGAGGGTGATTAGCTTAAAGCGCATCATATTCTATAACTCTTTTGTTGGTCTTTCTTCATTAGGTAACTACATTAAATAACTTGAAAGATAACCTGCAACTTAAAGAAACAGAATTCAAAATTCACTACTTTTTATTTTACTTTTGCCTCCAATACCTTTGCAAGGGGCAGCATGTTAATGAACTTACATTTCAGATGTTTTCCAACAGTTTCATAGTTTTTAAAGACCTTTTCATTTTTCAAAAGAGTGCAATGTCTGATACTTCTGTCTTTCCAAGTACTTCATTGCTTGGTTTTTCTCACATGAAAGTGTCACTCTAAGTGTCACAGATTCGATCATTGAATGTCACTCATAAGTACACAGAAACCATGGAAATGTCTCACATAAGCAGTCTGAAAACTTAGCAGTTATGTGAGGGGAGTCAATGAAGGAAAGCTATAGTGACAGCAGGACTTGGCAGGCAACATAGTGCCGATTACACTTTAGGAATTCCAAGGATCTTTGAGAGAGTGTTCCATGGCGCAGAGGCTGATTTTATTCGTAATGAGCTGAGCTTGTGTGTGATTGCATGCCTGCAGCACCAGTTATCTAAACACAAAGGCTCAGCTTAGCCTCCTTTGTCGAGGGAGTGCCATGGGGAAGGGATCTGCCCCTAGGTAGAGCATTTCTGGCACATGCAATATTATTTTCTGTGATGTTGTGGTTTAGAAAGGAGAAAGAGGACAGTGGACAGTTATCAGCACATTGTAATGAACAACTACGATTGGAGCACTCTTACAGATAAAGAGAGACGCAGTTCCTGCCTTCGACCTGAACCATTTCAATACCTATCAGTTAGACTCAGGTACAGGATCAGACTGGGACACAAAATAGGCCCAGACACCAAAATGGAAGTGGTCCCCTTTAGCTAATCAGCTAGCTAAAAATGTGCCCCACGTTTTCTAATCTGTGAAGTTTTGCACTTATAAAAACAAACTATATGCAAGGCTGGACTGGGAACCCAAAGCAGCCCTGCCAGTTTTGAAGGACCTGTCCCCGGGGGACTGGGGTTGGGGAAGTGCAAGCGTGAAGCTCTGCTGCTTTTGTTACTGGGGGCCGATATTGCAGCATCACTGCAACAAAACAAAAAAACAGTGACAAAAAAACAGCCCCCACTGCTGCAAAACCCGCCCCCCACCCTTCCAGCCTCCTGCTAAAATGCCTGATGCCCGCTAGTGCCAGAACAGCCACGACTATATAGGTATTTTGCAAGGTGTTTATGCTTGCTGCTTGCAATGCTTGGAGTGATGTCAGAGAAATCAACAGTAAAACCATCCCACCAGACCATAAAACAGGCCCAAAAACAGCCAAAGAAACAGCCCAAACACTGACCTGTCTGATCTGCCCTTCTGGCACTGACCCTCTCAGGTATCATCCTTCCGGAACCTCTAACTATGTGGCACTAACATTATAGAACATAGCAGAGATTTGGCATTTGGGGTGTCTGTGTGGGACATGGACAAAAGGCTAGTTATAATCTCCCTGACTTGCTCCATTTTCTTCATATGCAACCTAGAATTTTCATATATCTTCAAAGATGAAGAAATCCTGGCTTTCAGTAGTAATCTATGCTGATTAAAATACAGTTATTTATTTCCTATAACAGCACAAGTTATGGCAGGAAGGAAGCCTCCATTGTCAGCTTTGATTAAACAATTCCTATCAGCAGGGGTGGCCAACATGGTTCACGGGTGGGGGGGTGGGCGTGAGGGGTGACACGGCACTCAGCCAGGGACTGGAAGGGTGGGCATGTTCTCCATGCATGTTATAATGCAGCCTGCATGGAGAACAGGGGAGTGCGCATGACTGTTTTGGGCTGCCCAAGAAGGCCGACCAAACAGCCACTGCGTACAGAAGTGTTTTACCACACCTCCCCTGCAGCTCCGCCCCGTCCCTCATGCATTGGTGCAGCAGGAGGAAAAAAATTAAATGATAATAATCAGTTATTATCATTTTATTTTTTTCTTTCTTTGCTGCTAATAGCAGTGGGACAACGCTTCTCTGCCTTAGCGGAGGAGCCACCACTGCCTATCAGCTTAACACACTCAAATGTTGTGCTGCATGTGCTTTTTCTCTTATCTGCTGCATGCACTAAAATGAATGTCGACAGGTTGCATAGTTTGGATTTGACCTCATGCCAGTTTTATCCACCATCTGACACTCCTGACCCCTTTATCTCACTCTTTCTGGTTCTTTTCATCCCTGCATTCCTTCTTTGTAAATGTTTTTATGACTTTCTCTGCCTCCCTGTGCTTGATTTCGACAGGTGGCAACTGCAGCTTGCACCACACATTGCCCCTGCTATGCTGCCAATATTAGTAACAACACAACTACTAACGGTCACACTCTTACAAGTGTGACAGTTTGGATGATTTCAGGCCCCCAAAGCTATAAGAATGGCTTGGGTGGCATGTTGTAGTAATTTTTAACGCAAAAAGAAGACTTGATGGACAGAATGCAGAACAATGTCATACATTCACCCCAGTACAGACATCTGGGCCTAAATCCATCTTTTTTGCTCCCCATGCCATTCCAGTTTGGACCCAGCCATATGCCAATCAGTCTTGACCCTGTGCCCAATGGGAACAGTCAAGCCCGAACTGCCAGGCCAGGTCCTTCCTGGATTGGGAAGGACCGGTTTCGGGCTTTCAGCCCTCATCAGCTAGGATAGCTTGCTACTGGATTCCAGCTAGCCTGGCTGATAAAGGGTGTTACCCAGAAACCGGTTCCAGGATGCTTGTTTCCGGTTCAGGGAAGACCTGGCTTGGCAGTAAGGGCTGGACTGTTCCCATGAGGCACAGGGTCAAGACTGATTTGCATATAGCTGGGTCTGAACTGAGGTGACAAAGTGAGCTAAAGAAGGATTATGGATTCAACCCAGATCTGTGACTGGGGTGAGTGTCTGAAGAATTTCAGTGCTCCGTCCATCATCTCCTTGTGTTTGCTTTGTTCACCCTAAGTTGGCAGGGTATGCCCAGACGTGGGTCCCTTGCTCACTTTGCCACTGGATTCAAGCTACCCTGGCTGAGGAAGGGTGTTACCCAGAAACTGGTCCCAGGATGCTTGTTTCCGGTTCAGGGAAGACCTGGTTTGGCAGTTTGGGCTGGACTGTTCCCATGAGACACAGGGTCAAGAGTAGACTGATTTGCATATAGTTGGGTCTGACCTGAGGTGGCAAAGTGAGCTCAAGAATGATGATGGATTCAACCCAGATCTGTGACTGGGGGTGAGTGTCTGAAAAGTTTCAGTGCTCCGTCCATCATCTCCTTGTGTTTGCGTACTCATTTTTAATGTATATTGAATTAATAATTAATTATTGTTGTGGTAATCTCTAAATTATCTAGATAGCGCCACCTAGTGGCAGACTGTCATGCTCCAGTGTTGACAATTAAGTGCCAGTGGCGAGCACCTGAAACCACCGGCTCAAATTAAGCACTGCTTCCCTCTTCTTTCCCCCTTATGTGATTTTCTGTCTGTTGCTCTGAATAAAAGTTGGAAGAGGTAAAGTAAGGCCCAGTCCTTGAAAAATGAATGTCAGTGGGTCCTGCCTGCAACCACCGGCTAAAATTAAGCACTCCTGTTCTTTCACCTGGCATGGCTGTCGCTCCTTTGCAGCAGTGTCTACCTCAGCCAATGTTCCACGTTAATTTACATCTCAAAATAGCACAGCGACAACAGGCTCTCCTCACTCCTCCGCTATCTTATTACTCAGAAGTCCTGCCACCTCATTTACCCTGGGTACCACTGTCCCTGGGTAGTAGTATCCCTGGTTATCACTATCCCTCTGGGAGCCCAGAGCCTCAACCGTATCTGCAGGTGATGTGAGGTGAGGGGAGCAGGCAGAGGAGGGAAAAGGGGCAGAAATTAAACCTGGGATGGCCGAGGTCAGGAAAAGAAGACTGGTGAGAAATAGAGGGTGCTTAAAGGATGGATATGAAGGGGGAAGTGGTTGTACAGATATGGTAGGAAGCGGACAATACATGCATAAGTTTAAAAAAGAGAAGATGGAGAAAACAAAGTGAAAATACCAGGCTGGAGGGCTAAAATGCTGCAATGTGCTAAAAGGAAGGGTGGGACAGAGCTATAGGGTGAGAGAAAAGGCTGATGACTTGAAAAGCAAGGGGCAGAGGAATATGAAAGGAAGACCTGAGGGACAGGGAAAGAATGAGCACATATGGACAGAATACGAAAGCAGAGAATGAGGTGATATCCGGAAAGAGAATGAGGCCACAGAGTGATAGGGTTTGAGAGAAGGAGAAAACTGATAGGATGAGGGAGAGTCCAGAGTGGTGGGGTGTAAGAGACAGAGAGAGAGAGAGAGAGAGAGAAGTGAGTCAGAATGAGAGAATAAATACAAAGCAAAGTGATAGGGGGAGATAAGGGGGCTGATCGAGTCATTGAGACTAAAAGACCTGAGTAAAAGGAAGAGAGGGAAGAGAGAACAAAGTTATGAGATGAGGGAAAAAGAGATCCCTGAGAGGCAGGATGCATGCAAAAAAAGCAGAGGGATGGGATGGGATAAAAGTATAGAGTGATGGTGCAAGAGACAAGGAGTGAACTGATAGGGCAAGACAGGAAAATAACTGAGGGAAAATGTAAGAAAGAATGAGAGCAAATTAAATGGTCTGAAAAAAGGAGGGAAATGAGAGCTTGGTTGAGGGAGAGAACATTGATAGGGTAATAATGTGAGGCAAGCAGAGGGGTGAGGTAAGAGTGAAAGTGCACAGACTAATGAGATGATAAACAAGGAGCAAATGATAGGGTTAAAGAAAGGAAAGTAATTGAAAAAGTGTAAGGAGAAAGGCAAATGCAGGATGATTGTGAAAGAAACGGAGGGAAAGGAGACCTGGGGTGTTCGAGAAGAATTCTGCAGACAGATATTGTGTGAATAAAGCAGAGGGGGAGAGATGTGAGAGAACATGTACACAATGACGGGGTGAGAGACCCGATGCGAACTGACAGTTTGAGAGAGTGGAAAGACTCTGAGGGGAAAGTGTAGAGAGAACAGCACAGGGCAATGGGCGAGAGAGGATGGAGCTGAGAGGTAGTTAGCCAGGAAGCCTGAGTGAATGTGTGAGAGAGGAGTGGGCCGAGTGATGGGGTAAGTGAAAGAGTACAGCAAAAAAGGATGAGAAGAGAACAAAGGGAGGATGAAGGAGAGTGCTGAGTTACTGAGCGAAAGAGAAGATATCGAAGAACTAGTGAGTGGGAAGAAGATTGCAGCAGGAGCAAAAAAACGGAAGTGCGTAGAAAAGCTGTCTAGGGTAGTCGTTGGCCATAGAAGAGATGGGTCATATTTTGCAGAGAGTAGGAAGGCCATAAGAGAAGAGAGGGAGGTCGGGGCACTGAAACCTCGATCCTGGCTCATGCAGATGAGCGGTCTGGCAGGGGCCAAGGTGCTTAGGGCTTCTTGATCCAAAAGCAGGCCGAGGCGAAGCACCGAAGCCTCCTGCTCTCCTGCATCTGTTCCTGGATTATAACTAAGGCTCCCAGTTTTCCGTTTTTACTGATTCCTATATATAAATACAGAGAGATATCAATGTGTTTCCTGTCTGTATTTATTTTTAAAAACAGAAAAATACTGAAAATTGTACTTCTTGTGAGCGACTCACCATGCTGTCTTTCATGAATTCCAGGCAAAAACTGAGTAGACGGACAGAATGGGGACTTACAAAACAGGATCAGATTCCTTAACATTTGTAGTGTAACACTAATATGCACCTATGGATGTAGTGTTTTGTTATATGTTGCTGCTTAATTTTCTAAAGCACGACCGGCATCCATGTATGAGTGCTCGTCAAAGAGTTATATAAATGTGGAAATGTACAATTTTTCGACTCCATTTATTCTCAAAACAAAATAAATATGGATAATTAACAATAAAATGGGCAACAAAATAAATATGGATAAAAAACAGATGGAAATGTAAAAAAAAACATAAAACTGGGATCCCTAATTATAACACCATTCGCCAAACATCCCTGGGTGCAGAAGCGGAGGGGTTCACCAATACAGCTGGCTGTTTGCATTTACGCAATTACAATTCGAAAAACCCATGATAGCACTGGTCAGTCCTTCCTTTTATGCACCCAGGGGTCTCGGAGAATTACGAGAGAAATGCAGTGGAGGCAGAAAGGAAGGGCCCTTGGTAGGTAGAGGACCCTGGCTGAAGGCATTCCCTTCGAGAATTGGGAGTGCAGGGCAGGTTCAAGAAACAAAGAGCGAGGGAGAAAAGCAGAGGATAAGAGAGAGCCAAAGAAAGTGCGAAGGGCAGAAGAGAGAGAAAGAGTGACGAAGAGAGAGATGGAAGAGGAAAGTTAAGGGAGTGAAGAGAGAAAAAAAGTGGAGCCAAAAAGTAAAAGAAGAGAATGAGAGAAAAAGAGTAAGAGAGAGGCAGAGAGAAAATATGGAGAGAGAGAGAGAACAGAAGATGGAAGGAGATTGAGAATAAAATAAGAGAATATTCATGGGAGAAATGGTTTGCCAGCTTGGCTTGTTTTTTGGTTCTTAAAGCCAAGCCAGATCCTTGACTCGTCTTTGACTCAGCCCATCCCCCGAAGTCTCTGGCTTCCTAGCGCTAGTAAAGGAAATCAGGAATGAGACACAGACAAAGCGGGTGTGAAAGCTGAGAAGAGTGGGGAGATAGGATCTGGAAGAGGAAGGTGAGAGAAAGAACAATGGGATGGAAGGGAAAAGAGGACGTAGGTTAAGATAAGTGCAGATCAGAGACAGATGAAAGAGGTGCGTGGAGACTGACGCAGGTTGTGTTGATAGTAGAAAACGTGGAGCATGCCAGAGTAAGTGCACCGACTCTCAAGCTAGAAGTCGTTTATAAAAGCAGCAGAGGAACAGTCATATGTGAAGGTGATTCTGCTTTTTATTGGACTAAAGCAAGTAATACATCAATACTGCGGATTGAAGTGTTAGCCAGGAGCTATAATCAGTACTGTAGGTGCAGTGGCACGAGACCCGGTAGTGCCAAGGGCCCTCCACACTTCAGTTGTCCCGTCTGCTCTACCTTTCTACGGGCAGGGTTGCCACCTGGTTTATAGTGGCATGACTGGTATTTGAATGTCCCTGCCGGCACAAAAAATAGGGAAGCCACCTAAAGCTGGTATTTTAGTTACCCTTATTGACTTTTTGACTCCAGACTGAAAATTGAAGTGAACAAAAACACAGAAAAGCAGCTGTTAGAGATGAACACAGGCTATTTCATGTAACGATCTGCTTAAGAATCATGTTCAGGCCTTAAAAGGTTAACAGATGGCCAACATTTTTTTTTATGGGAAACGAGGCCACCCAGTCTTGCTTGCATTAGGACCGTTGCTCTGACTCTGGGGCCCTCTCATTCTTGGGCCCTAGAAGGGCTGCACTTACGACTGACACGGCCCTCACGTGATGCAGTTCATTTGACATTCCATAAACGTCGAAATGAGCGTGCATTGCCGATGCAGAACAGCCACATAAATGGCCACCAGCCCGGTCGTCAGTCATGTCGTTGTTTTGTTAGCATGCGAAAACAATACCCGTTCCAGCTCCCCGCTCGGAGAGCAGACTGATGACAGAGCGCGCGCCGACATCTGCTGCGCCGTACTCCAGTCGCATTTTTGTTTAATTATAGTCCGGCTCTTCTCCTCTCCGCACTACATGTTGAACAAAAATAAAAGAACTTTCAATGCTCTGTTTTCCTTTGTACAGAAAAACAAGGCTATGATACGTTAAGGCTGCTAAATACATTCTGTAATGCGTGAAGCTCAGGGTGAGCTGCAATTACCATACAATCAGCCTCTGCTCCCGAATGAAGCGTGCACAATGGCGGGGGTAAGTATCCCTTTCATGCAGACAATAACTGCTTTAAACAAAGCGGGTGCGGAATGAGTTTCTCGACCAACGCACAATGTACTTTTCTAAAAAGGTTACCTCCCAATAGCAATCACACTAGTCAGTTCTCTCATTTGGGATGCAGGTTGCAGGAGTGTTATATAAATACTTCTGTCGCATTCATCTTTTTGGAGCGCGGCCATTTTCTTACTGAGAAGGATCTAGTGTCACATGCAACTAAGCGTTCTGAAGAAACGTGATTAGCCCATGTTCTACAAGTTGCTGCATTATGTTAGACTTATAGTCCAGGGCTGAGGGCTATACCGGTTGTTAAAGGCCCTGAACCCGAGTTAAAGGCCTAAGCTGTAGGCGACGCAGAGATCCTAAAGATTTTGGGGACCCTGGGCTAAACATATTTTTGTGGAACCTGTTCGGAACAGCTTTACATTTATGACCAGATTTCAGCTTTTTCACACCCTCTTTGGCCAGGTGACCGACACTGCACAGGCTCACTGGTCCAAATTCTAAATGGTGATGACTGTGTTCAATATTGTAATAAAGCAGCAGCTCCCGTGTATTATTGCAAATAATTTCTGCGACCGAGGCCCTCGCTTGATCTAAATGAATTTTTTTAATGGATGTTGCATGGTGTTGAAAAACAATGTTTAAATATCTGTAATAAACTCCCACACATCACTCATGTTAAAAACCCATTAAAAGAAAATAGTATTTAAAACAATCTATGTTGAAGAATCCTTCAAGTTTGAGTTGGGCACGGGAGGGCGACAGACCTCCGCCTGCCCTAAAATCCATTCCACGACATCTTGCCGGGGATGAGTCATTGGGAGGAGGGAGGTGGGGTGGGGAGAGGGGGGAAGGGGAATGTGTTTATTTTCTGGTTGGGAGTGTTTTGGGTTATGTCTTGTTTTTCATTTGTTTGGCACACTGACGTAAGGTATGCACTGATTGGCGCACCCTGCGTCCACCCCCCGCTAGGGACGACTTGGACGTATGCCACCCCATGGCCTCTGTAACGAAGCACGGCACCCCCGACGATAGCGTAGTGAACAGCCCCTGCAAGGTTCTCACGTGGAACGTAAATGGCCTAGGGGATAAAATTAAGAGAGGGCTAGTGACGGCATATATTAAACGATTGCACCCAGATATAGTCCTCCTCCAGGAGACTCACCTTCGAGGAACAAAGTGCGGGTTCCTGACGAGAGGTGCCTATAAGGTACTGGCGCATGTGGGGTATACGGCTGGCTCCCGGGGGGTGGCAATTCTGATTAAAATATCCCCGCCCTTCACAGTGACCTGGACCTGGACGGACCCCCAGGGGACTTACGTGGGGATGTCAGGAACATGGGGGCGACGGAGGATCACCATAGCTTCAATATATGCTCCCCCGAAACTCCAAGCCAAGACCTTCACAGGATTGGCCCATATCCTGCTAGACACACCGTGCACACTACACATCATAGGTGGGGACTTTAACGATGTTATATCCATCTCCATGGACCACTCGGGACATCGTGAAGGCGTTTCCAGGACTACGCCCCTGGCCGAGGTAATGACCACACTAGGCCTGACGGACGCATGGAGGCGGCTACACCCGGCCACCAGAAGCTACTCGTATTATTCCGGGGCACATAGGGTACACTCCAGACTAGACTATGTCTTCCTCCCTAGACATGCACTTGGGGCTGACAATGAGGCGGAGTATCTGGCGAGGGGCCTCTCGGATCACTCGCCACTCTTGATTAGGTTGGGTGGGAGACCTCGGGCCGGTGGCGGGGGCTGGAGACTGTTGACATGGGATCTACAAAATAATGAGATAGTGCAAGGCCTGAGGGCGGACACGAAAGTCTACTTTGCAGAGAACGTGGGCTTGGTGCAGTCCGGTGTGACAGTTAGGGAGGCTTACAAGACCGTACTCTGCAACAGGGCTCAAAATAGAATATCCTGGGAGAAACGGAAAGCCCAGTCAGAGCTTAACTCTTTGGAAACCCAAGTATTGGACCTGGAACGGCGGTATTTATCAGGAGGGGGACCGCGGGTGCTCCGGCGTCTGACGGATCTCCAACAACACTATAGAGCACTATCGACAGATGAAGCCAAAACGCAAGCGCTTGCGACCTTGCATAGGCTATATGACGTTGGGGACAAATCCGGCAAACTATTGGCCTGGCTAAGCCGTAAAGAACGGGATATCAGATGGGTTGAAGGGGTGGTGGATGGACGAGGGCAGATGCAGACTGGTGATGCTCAGATCGCCCTGACGTTTGCCTCCTACTATCAGGACTTCTATGAAGCCAGAGCATTAGGAAGGCCAGGTGATATCTTGGAATACCGGTCTACTGTCCAGACCCCAGTCTTAACGGACGAGGACAAGGACGCCCTTGAAATCGACATCTCGACCACTGAACTCAGAGAAGCCATAGCTAGGCTCCGGCAGGGGAAGTCTCCGGGCCCGAATGGACTGCGGCAGAATTTTTTTTAAAAAGGGGTAGATCTGCTGACGCTTTTTCAAGACGTGGCCCAGGAGGGTCTCCTTCCGTCGGACCTGCGGAGGGCCACGATCATGCCAATCTACAAGCTGGGCAGGCCTCCAGAGGACTGCGCGTCTTATAGACCGATCTCCCTCCTAAATGTGGAGGTTAAGATCTTAGCGGCGGTCTTGGCCCTTCATCTGCGTCGGGTGATTTCGGACCTGGTCCACCAGGATCAGACGGGATTCCTGCCAGACAGGGCGACTAGGCAAAATTTAAGACTAACACATAATTGGCTCATGGAGGTAAAAGGACGGGAGGAACCGCATATGTTCCTTTCTCTAGACGCCGAAAAAGCGTTTGACGCTGTCCACTGGCCCTTTCTGGAGGCGGCGTTAGTCAAATTCGGCATAGGCCCCAAATTCAGGAAATGGGTCGGACTGCTTTATGCTGACCCCAGGGCTAGGGTGAAAGTCAATGGGATCCTGTCCGAGGATTTCCCTGTCAGACGGGGGACCCGGCAGGGATGCCCCCTCTCCCCACTACTCTTCGCCCTTACTATTGAAATAGTGGCCTGTGCGGTCCGGTGTCACGGCAGGAGGCGTTATACACCTCTGATCCTCAGGAGCGAAGCTAGGTCTCACCTTCCCCGAGAATACTGTAGGTCTCCAAGATAGATATAACAGGAACCTTACAAGTATTCCCAGGGAGCGATGAGCAGACTCGGAAACTTCCACGAAGTAGGTGCAGTGCAGGAGGGATCGATGAAACAACAAGAAGGTACTGTGAACAAAAAGGACAGTCAATATTAGAGCTCTAAACATAAAAGGGACAATAGGTGAGGGGTTCTAAAATGTGATTCTAAACAACTGAATTGTGTGAGGTCTCAACTTACCCAGAATATAAGCAACGTGAATCAAGGGACACTCAAAGTCTGAATGCAATCTAGTTATGCTGCTCATCTTTGAACAAGAGACATCATCTTCTAGAACAATCTTTGCAAGACTGGAGCAAAATCGCTAGATCCTTGAACTAAAAGTTTTTAGAACAATGTCCGGACGTGGAAGTTCCAAAAAATAAAAAAGGATTACTGTAGTAAGTTTTCCGCAAGGCAATGTTGAAACAAAGAATTGTATCGCTCCTTGAGTCGACGGAAACAAAGTTGCCTCACTTGTAAATTTGTATCTGAAATGGGAAAATCTCTCGAACCGGGTTTTTAGTTCATAGGTTGCACCTGGAACCAGGATTCCAGGATTCTCTCTGATGCCGTTATGGAAAGAGAATCAGCGTGCAGACGAATTTCTTTTGGCAGGCAACGGGAATACTTTTTGGAAACGCCGGGAGTGGCGTGCAGACAAAACGCCGCGAAAGGCGCACTGACAGACGCCGAGTATGGCGGGCAGGAGAAGCCGTGATCGGCGTGCATTCAAGGGCCGAAGCTGGAGAACGCCGTGATCGGCGTGCAGTCAAGTGCCGAAGCTGAAGTACGGGCAGGCTAACGCCGAGACCGGCCAAAACTGAAGTACAGGAGACACCGCAAACAGCGGGCAAATCCAAGACTCGAATGTTCCAACGAAGCAGAGATAGAATCCAGAACAGGCAGGGATGTCCAACGGATTGGAGAAGCCAAGCAATGAGTGAAGGGGGCTTTTCTCTATTCAAAGGCCACATGTAATCCAATTGGTTGTCAGACGTCACAAGACCAAAAGACATGAGCGTTTTGATTTGTTGCCAGGTATCCAGAGACCACACACAATTACCCTAACCCTCCCAATGCATTGTGGTACTAGTAGTGCTGAATGGGTGGTTATTTTAGGTCTGGGAGGTTTTGCGGGTAACAGTTCTCCCCCTCAAAGGTGGTCTAACCGGGCGCGGTTTATCAGGGTGGAGAGCATGAAATCTGCGTATTAGCGTAGGAGCGTGCACATGTTCAGCTAATTCCCATGTTCTCTCATCTGCATTGTAACCCACCCAATCTACCAGGTATTGTAGTTTCCCTTGATGTCTTCGGGAATCAATGATTTTCTCAACCTCATACTCTAGTTCTCCTTCTACTGTTATGGGTGGAGGTGGGGGTTCAGAACAGGAAGGCTGAATGTATGGCTTTAGTAAAGAGATGTGAAATACTGGATGTATTTGCATTTCCGGGGGTAACTCGAGCTTCATCACTACAGGGGAGATAATCTTAACAATGTGGTAGGGTCCTACGTATCGGGGTTGTAATTTTCTGGGCCCCGCTAGTCGGAGGTTTTTGGTTGCTAACCATACTCGATCCCCTATGTCGTATTTAGGGCCCTCTTGTCTATGTTTGTCAGCTTGTCTTTTCATCTGTTGTTTAGTTTCTTGTAACTCATCTTTTGCCTGATTCCATATGGTTTGTAAATTTGCATGATGCTCTAGGACAGCAGGGATATCTACTAGTGATGGTGGGAGATCTAACGGTAGTGGTAACCATGAGAAAAAAAGAAAGGTGACATCTTGGTGGCTGAGTGCATGGAATTGTTATATGCAAATTCAGCGAGAGCTAAGGCAAAAACCCAATCACTAGAGAGGGTACCGAGCAGACACCTAAGATATTGTTCTAGTGTTTGATTAGTCCTTTCGGTCTGCCCGTCTGTTTGAGGATGGTATGCTGTGGACAGACGATGGTCTATATGAAATGCCTGACACAACCCTTGCCAGAATCTGGACACAAATTGGGGACCTCTGTCTGACACAATAATAGAAGGTAATCCGTGTAACCGGACGATATGTTCTATAAAAATATTGGCTAGTTCTCGGGCCTTGGGTATCTGAGGTAAAGGAATGAAATGGGACATTTTAGAGAGCATGTCTACCACAACAAGAATTGTGGTATACCCTCTGGATTCAGGCATGTCCGTGATAAAATCAAGACTAGTTGAGTGCCAAGGGGTTGGTGGGATAGGTAATGGTTGAAGAAGTCCAGCAGGAGCACTGTGTAATGCTTTTTGTCGAGCACATGTGGGACACGCCCCTACAAAGGAAAAGACGTCTTGATTCATACCCTTCCACCAAAACCATCTCTGGCATATTTGAAGGGTCTTTTCTTTACCTGGGTGTCCTACTAAGGGTAGAGCATGACACCATTGAAGGAGGGTCTTACGGAGTTCTTCAGAGGGAACATAAATGCAATTGTCATGAAAATAGATGCCGTCTTTGATCGTATTGAGAGGATCGGTTAACCACTCTTCAGGTGATAGAGTGGAATATGCAATGGATAGTTTTGTTAGCAGTGAATCAGGGACTTCTGGGTTCTTGTCACCTATGGCTGCTATTTTACTATCAGGAATGAGGGGTACCGGATTGTCGGCATAATGTTTGGATTCAATACCCATTCGTGATAAGGCATCGGCCTTGCCATGTTTGTTTCCAGGACGGAATGAGATGATAAAATTGTATTCGCTAAAGAAAGACAACCATCTCATTTGTCTTGGTGTAAGGGCTCTGGCTGATTTAAAAAATTGTAAATTTCTGTGGTCTGAGTAAATTGTAATCACATGAGGTGAGCCAAGGAGATAATGGCGCCATTCCTGAAAGGCTAGTTTAATGGCTAAGAGCTCGCGTTCGCCAATGGTGTAATTTTGTTCGGCTGGTAGTAAGGTTTTGGAGAAATAGGCAATGGGGTGCATTGTTCCTGATTTGGTGTCTCTTTGAGAGAGTATTCCCCCCACTGCATATTGTGAAGCGTCAGCCTCGATGAAATACGGTCGAGTCTCATCAGCATGACGTATTATGGGGGCAGAGGTGAATCTGCTTTTTAGCTCCTGAAAAGATCTTTCTGCTACCTCATCCCATAAGAAGGGTATCCCTTTCTTAAGGAGTCTTGTGATTGGACGTACTAGATCAGAGAAATGGTCTATAAACCTCCTATAGAAGTTTGCAAAACCAAGGAAGGATTGTACTTCTTTCACGTTCTGTGGACTAGTCCATTGGAGTATGGCAGATATTTTAGCGGGATCCATTTGTAACCCTTCCTCCGATATCACAAAACCCCAAAAATCTACCTTCTTCGCATGAAAAAGGCATTTGTCTAATTTGGCAAATAGACGATTGTCTTGGAGACATTGAAGGACTTTCTTAACATGACCAATATGCTCTTGTTCATTCTGGGAGTAAATAAGAATATCGTCGATGTATACGATCACGAATACATCGAGATATTCTCTCAATACTTCGTTGATGAAGAATTGAAAGGCGGCTGGGGCATTACATAACCCGAATGGCATAATACAGTATTCATATAGGCCAAATTTGGTGCGGAAAGCCATCTTCCTCTCATCTCCTTCTCGTACGTGAATCAAATGATATGCGCCACGGAGGTCCAGTTTGGTGAAGACTTTGGCCTTGCGTACTTGATCCAGGAGTGTGGAGATGAGTGGAAGAGGGTATCTGTTTTTTATCGTCACCTTATTTAAGGCGCGATAGTCGAGGCAAGCTCTTAGCCCACCTTCTTGTTTGGGTATGAAAAAGATGGGCGAGGACACCGGAGAGGTCGAGTGTTGGATGAATCCCTTTTTAAGCATATCATTGAGATATTCCTGTAAGTATCTTGTTTCAGGTTCAGTTAGAGCATAGATTCTGCTAAGGGGTAACTCGGCCCCAGGGACCAGATCTATTCTGCAATCATAGGATCTGTGAGGGGGTAGTTCAACAGCCTTAATTTCGTCAAACACAGTGACAAATTCTTGGTATTCCGCTGGAAGAGTAGAGGGATAAGTAGATCCTGCGCAATATAAAGGTACATGCATATGTATCATATCGTTGTAACAATGTTCGACACAATAAGCTGAATTCAGTGTGACTGTTCGGTTTTCCCAATTTATGTTGGGGTTATGTTGCTGTAACCAGGGAATCCCCACAATCGCTCCGAAAGGAGGAGTATCGATTAAATCAAAAACTATTTTCTCCGTATGACCGTTGTCACAGGTCATAAGCAACTCGGGTGTGTGATAAGTTACTAATCCTGAGGATAGATCTGATCCATCAACCGCTCTTACTTTCTCGGGTTGGGACTTCCTGATAAACTCGATTCCACACGTTTTAGCTAAGGCGATATCAAGGAAATTGCCAGTGGCTCCAGAATCCACCATGACAGGTAAGGATTTTCTATGTTGGGAGATAACAGTAGTACCACTGATATGGTCAGATGTTTGGGTATCAGGGAGGAGGTATTTGCCAAAATGGGTGAGACCTGTAGACCTGTCGGACTTGGACGAACGGTCTCGTTACCTTCCAAGTCTAGGCGTTTTCCGAGTGTACCACAGAGATCGATTTGTTCAGGGGAGGCTTTTTACTTGAACGAGGTTTAACTGGGCAGTCTTGGGCATAATGCCCTTCCTTCCCACAATAGAGACATAAATTAATCTTTCGCCTCTTATCTTTTTCTTCTTGCGTTAGTGGTCCTCTGACCCCTCTGATTTGCATCGGCTCACTAGAGTCTTTCACTTCTCTTTTGTCATGTCTTGAATTCAGGAATCGTGGATATTCTAATTTGACCTTTTCCCCTTTCCTTTCGTGCAGTCTGTGATCTAATTTTACTACTAGGTCTATGAAAGAGGCACAATCTTCAGGGGGATCGACAATTTGAGACAAGATATCCTTTAATTCGTCTCTTAAACCCCTGTAAAATAATGAGGTTCTTTTAACTTCAGGCCATTGAGTTTCCGTAACGAGGCGGTTAAATGTCGTAATGTATTTTAATAGATCCTTGGATCCTTGCTTTAAACCCAGTATCTCGTTATCGCTGGCCTGCATATAAGAATGTCTGGCAAAGAGGCTTCTCATGCTCTCCTTAAACTGAGGTAAATTATATAAGATAGGGTCGTCATTTTCCACTAAAGTAACGGCCCACAATGCAGCATTCCCGGATAGGTAGGATATGATAAATGCAACCTTTGCCGCATCGTCAGGAAAGGCTGCTGCTTTACTGAGGAATTGTAAGTGACACTGGTTCATAAAGACGGCAAATTTTTTGCTATCACCCGTGAATCTCTCAGGCATGGCTAATGGTGTTTGTGGAGCTGTGACTACAGTGACATTCACCGGGTTGGATGTAGCATTGTCCAAGGAAGATGTGCTTGGAAAGGATGGAACCTGAAAGCGTGCCGGCTGGATGTAGGGTTTTTTATAAGGGGTACCACTATCCATGCCTATAGACTTCTGACTTCTCAGCATATCTATCTCTAAGACTAGTCTTTGATTTTCTGTTTTAACCTCTCGGAGTTCTGTTTGTAAGGTGACTAACGCATTGGCGAGATCCGCCATGGATAGTTCAGAGGCAGCTGCTCCAGTTACCAGAGTCTCTTTATCCATACTTCGCTCGGGGGATCAAATTAAACGTGGGCTTGGCTTTCTGTCACGGCAGGAGGCGTTATACACCTCTGATCCTCAGGAGCGAAGCTAGGTCTCACCTTCCCCGAGAATACTGTAGGTCTCCAAGATAGATATAACAGGAACCTTACAAGTATTCCCAGGGAGCAATGAGCAGACTCGGAAACTTCCACGAAGTAGGTGCAGTGCAGGAGGGATCGATGAAACAACAAGAAGGTACTGTGAACAAAAAGGACAGTCAATATTAGAGCTCTAAACATTAAAGGGACAATAGGTGAGGGGTTCTAAAATGTGATTCTAAACAACTGAATTGTGTGAGGTCTCAACTTACCCAGAATATAAGCAACGTGAATCCAGGGACACTCAAAGTCTGAATGCAATCTAGTTATGCTGCTCATCTTTGAACAAGAGACATCATCTTCTAGAACAATCTTTGCAAGACTGGAGCAAAATCGCTAGATCCTTGAACTAAAAGTTTTTAGAACAATGTCCGGACGTGGAAGTTCCAAAAAATAAAAAAGGATTACTGTAGTAAGTTTTCCGCAAGGCAATGTTGAAACAAAGAATTGTATCGCTCCTTGAGTCGACGGAAACAAAGTTGCCTCACTTGTAAATTTGTATCTGAAATGGGAAAATCTCTCGAACCGGGTTTTTAGTTCATAGGTTGCACCTGGAACCAGGATTCCAGGATTCTCTCTGATGCCGTTATGGAAAGAGAATCAGCGTGCAGACGAATTTCTTTTGGCAGGCAACGGGAATACTTTTTGGAAACGCCGGGAGTGGCGTGCAGACAAAACGCCACGAAAGGCGCACTGACAGACGCCGAGTATGGCGGGCAGGAGAAGCCGTGATCGGCGTGCATTCAAGGGCCGAAGCTGGAGAATGCCGTGATCGGCGTGCAGTCAAGTGCCGAAGCTGAAGTACGGGCAGGCTAATGCCGAGACCGTCCAAAGCTGAAGTACAGGAGACACCGCAAACAGCGGGCAAATCCAAGACTCGAATGTTCCAACGAAGCAGAGATAGAATCCAGAACAGGCAGGGATGTCCAACTGTCCAACGGATTGGAGAAGCCAAGCAATGAGTGAAGGGGGCGTTTCTCTATTCAAAGGCCACATGTAATCCAATTGGTTGTCAGACGTCACAAGACCAAAAGACATGAGCGTTTTGATTCGTTGCCAGGTATCCAGAGACCACACACAATTACCCTAACCCTCCCAATGCATTGTGGTACTAGTAGTGCTGAATGGGTGGTTATTTTAGGTCTGGGAGGTTTTGCGGGTAACATCCGGCAAACGAACGAGGTACGGGGATTCCGTATATCACAGACTGACGTCTGGGAAAAAAAAAATGTCGCTATATGCGGATGATATTCTCCTATATGTCACCCAGCCGGCCAGTACGATCCCCGTGCTGTTCAAGCTCCTGGCTGGGTATGGCTCCTTTTCGGGATATACGATCAATTGGCATAAATTGGTCTTATACAGCCCACGCGGAGAGGGGGAGTGGCCCCCCCTGCCTGCGGCACTTCAGGTTACGCGGACGGGATTCACATATCTGGGGATCTATCTGACAACGGACCGACATGTCTCCTACGATAGGAATATCCAACGAGTGATCAGGAATTTTGCGGATGACACCCTTAGATGGAAGGCCCTCCCTCTCACGATCTTAGGCCGGGCTGCAATGTTTAAGATGATCACGCTGCCCCGCTTCTTGAATGCCCTACAGAATGAGTACTTCCCCTCCCCAGACAGACGTTTAAGGTAATAAATGCGGAACTACGTTCTCTACTGTGGCTAGGGAAACAACCTAGGATAGCCCTAGATACGTTACAGAGGAACCTATACAATGGGGGGATTTCCTTGCCAGATGTGGAAGCATATTACTGGGCAGAACACTTGACACCGATAAATGATTGGCTCCATGCACCTGCGGACTACCCGACTTACAGGCTGGAAAGGGACACCATGTCACGCCGCACTAGTCTTCATTACTTATATGGGGGGGCGGGTAGGAGGCGACTACTCCCTGTGACGCAGATAACTATAGAGACTTGGGACAGGGCGAAGAAAATGATGGGATGGTCACACAAACCGACCAGACAGACACCGATATGGACCTGCTCGTGGTTAAAGGAGCTCCACAAATTATCAGGCTTTGGAGGATGGGACGATATTGAGATCTCCACGCTAGGGGACTTGGTAAAGCAGGGGACACTTAAGCCCTATGGGTCCCTTGCGGCAGAATATGGACTGCGCCCCACTCAATTCCTCAAATACGCACAGCTGCGTCATGCGTGGCAAGCTGAGACGGCGCTTACCTCCGCTCTGCCAGAATATGCCCCACTGGAAGGCCATCTGCTGCAGGAACGAGTATCCACTAAGCTAGTGTCACTGACATATAAGACTCTGAATAACAATACACCGGACAGACTAGGGAAACTGAGGGCAGCATGGGCACAGGACCTGGGCGAGATGGACACGACAGACTGGGAGGCAGCCTTGATGCACCACAGAGAAGTTGCAATTAAATCCAGACTGAGACTCCTACAATACAAGATTCTACATATTATTACGTATTATGAAAGGTCCAGACTGCACCGCATGGGTCGCTCCAGTGACTCCTGCTGCCTTAGATGTGGGCACCTGCAGGGGACCTTCTATCATATTATCTGGGACTGCCATATTGTGCATGCTTACTGGACACACATAGTGGGGGAATTGAGTAAGATACTAGAGGCAGCGCTCCCCATGGACCCAAAATTTGTCTTGCTTGGGATAGCCACCGATGTACATTTGAGTCGCCCACATCTGATGTTTGTGATGTTAGCTTTTGTGGTGGCGAAACGAGATGTGGCACGAGCATGGGGAGCTCCTGTGGCACCCCGGGCCGAGGAATGGAGAAGAGGGATGGATATGTATATGGCTGCCGAAAGGGTCACCTATAAAGCTAGAGGGTGCCCGAGGAAATTCCGTAGAGTATGGGGTAAATGGAGGAGATAGCATTGCCTTGACGGGGGTCTGGGATCCGATTGACGCACTGGGAGTCCTGAGGACCGAGGCCATGTCTCGCGTTGCTGGGAGGCGGGCGACAGGACTGAACCTTCTGGAGTGCTGCTGGGGGAAAGCAGAACACTGCAGACTTCTGTATTATATGTGGTGGCTGAGTCTTGTGGGATTAAGATCCATGATGCTGCTATTCTGGGGGGGGGGGGGTGGAAGGAGGGGAAGGCGCCTGAACATGCGGTTTATTATCTGTGACTTGTCAGATGTGTTTATGTTGGTTAAAAATGCAAATAAAAATATTTCCCCCAAGAAAGAATTATTCAAGTTCCTCAGGGCAGGACTTTGTGGACAACAGAGCCAGGTCTCTCAGGGGACCCCCCTCCCCCCCGGAAGGCTGGGGCCCTGGGCCAGAGCCCACTTTGCCCATGCCTTTGAACATCTCTGTGGCAACGCCCTATAGTGAGGAAGAGGTGTACAAGTCATTTTACTTGCTTGCATAATTTCGATATAGTCTGAGGCAGAAGGGCTATGGGAACTGATAGAACATTCCACCGGAGGGTAGAATGTTCTTAATTGGAATGGGAGAAAAACAAAGACAGCTATGGGCATGTTGGAGCACGCGGCCTAACCCAGTAAATATTAGTCCTGAGCAATCATGATAATTGTGTTTATTTTGTGTATGTTTAATGGATTTTTGTCCGAAATAAACAATTACTACTATAGTCCTGAGCCTCTTCAATGGAGATCTCAAAATTTCAATGGTCCATTAAAAATCCCATTGACTGATTAAGATTAATGACCAGAAGGAACTGACAACTCATACTGTATATGCCATAATGACTCGTTCAAACTTCACTGAGTGTACTTTTCTATAGTTAGAAGGGCTTGGAACTGGGTTCCACTTTAGCATCTCACCGTCTCACCAGCAAGTGGGTGAGGGGGACCAACAGACACTGAAGCCACTGAATGGTTTCTTTGTGAGTGCTAGCCCTGCTACCAACACAAGGGGAGTTCACAGAGGCCCGTGTAAAAAAGCAATCTGGCTACTTGAAAACATAAGATGGTGAGTAGAGACAAGACAGGATAAGGGGGTGGCAGAAGGGCGTCACTGGGCAAGTGACGGCCTAAATCTATTTCTGAGGTTTAATTACCATATGTGACATTGAGGTGGTTAGATGTCCATGCAACCTAGAGTGGCCAAGCAGCATTTTTTTGGGAGGTGTGCATTTGATTAACCCAACTTTCTTTTATCCTACATTATCCCCAAAATATTTACAGCAGAGAGGCCAACCAATTAGGAATACTAAAGGAACCCTTTCAATGGTTCTTGTGTGAGCTTTCGGTCTTTACTGCCACATGGTTCTGAGGGTGTTGAGAGAAAGGGCTGATGTTAAGAAAATCTTTCAATCTTAACACTGGTATGCACTTCTCCACAAAGACAGAATAACTTCCTCTGTTAACAACGAAAAGACCAGAGTCCGTATGCAAATGGGTACTTTGAGTTCGACATGTCTATCCAGTGCTTAAAATTTGTTGACAAAAGTTGAGGGGATCTCTAAAAGGGGCACAGCTAAAGCAGTGTAACTTGGAACCTTTCCAAAAGGCGTGGCCTACGTAATTAAGGGTATGTATTAAAACATGTGAACTAAAATACATTTTTTACACAGTGTGCCACTTGATCAGTATTTGGGGGCATTTCTGTGGATGTGCTGGTATTTCATCCAGACATATCACACAACAAGGAACATGTACCCAAAACAAAACCTCGCACATTGGCTTTGTCTGTGCTTGTTAAAAGTATCAGATACATTAATTACAATAGTGATTTTGCTGTGAATAGTTAGAGTTGAAAATGTTTCAGTTTTGAAAATATGCAACTGTGAATTAAACATTACAAAGGTCTGTGGTCTTTGGAGTTTCTCAATCATTTCTGTCCTCCTTATCACACCCCTTTCCTCAGCAGCCTCTCGCTCTGTTAGACACTTATGTCATTCTCCCCGCATCTAACTGAAATCTGCCATTTGCTTATCTCACATGCCATCCCCTTCCTTATCATCACTGTCTTTTAACTGTCCTCCTGCATGCACTTTCTTGTGTCACCGCCCCTTCACCATTCTCTCTTTCTCTCTCTCTCTCTCTCTCTCTCTCTCTCTCTCTCTCTCTCTCTCTCACACATGCGCACTCCAGCGACGGCCAGCACAGATAAATGCGGTGAGCAGCGGTGTGAGGGGGAACTTAACAGATGATGGAATAGGAATAATTAAATAAATAAATAATACCTATTCCGTCGTCTGTCGGCCCCCCCCTACCGCGCCTCAATGCCCACTGTGCTTACCTGAGCCGGCCGCCACAGGCACACCCACTCGCTCCTCACTACTAAACACAGCAGCTTCTTTTCCTTTGTAGCTGTCAATATTTCAACAGCTGTTTATGCATCCTTGTAGGAAAGTGCCTTTTTGTATGGTTACTCCCATCCCATTTTCAGCTGACTGGTAATGCTGGTTGTTTACCTCTGTACACTGGGGCACTGCTGTCTAGGCACAGTGCCTGTGTACGGACTCCTACTACATGGTAACATTGGCTAATCCCCCGTTGACATATTTAACTTTACAGTAAAGCCATGAAAATACATCAAGTGCATGGAAAGTTAAATGTCACCTGTAGACTGCAGCAGATACCGTGCAATCCACTAGATTAACAAAGAAAACATGACTTTATCCCTACCTGTGTAGCATGACTCTTGAAGACTTTAAAGCTGTTAACAAACCTGCCAAAACAACAATTTTTGGCAGGAAAGAACACTACTTTTAAATTTTAAAGCAGTCACCCCCAAGTAGGCCTTGTAGCGCACAAGGTGGGGTGCCTAGTATTTAAGAATGGTACATGGAGATGTTAATTTTTGATATGTAACTAAACTACCCCCCCAAAATCAATTCTGTAAAGAGTTCAAGTTGTCCTATGTGAAGCAGTGCAGAATAAAATCACAAGTCTGCTAACTTTCAGTTAGAATAATCTACAGAGGTGATAACACTACTATTTTAAATTTTTATTGAAAATCTGATTGCTTTGAAGAAGTAAGATTTTTAGTAAATATTCAAGTAAAATGGATTTTAAAAAGTGACACTTCAACTGCCTAAGCCTCCAGTAGACTAATTAGCATTTGCCTGCTGGCAGATGGCCCTGACAGTCCTTCCCCTTAAGGAAATGCAAAAAACTGCCTGAAGAGAAGAAAAGATGGCAGAGACCTTTGCACAGAAAGAATTGTGTGTGAGATATGTTACATATATCAGCTCAGAAAGGGCAGCTGGGGATGGTTCAGGAACTTCATTGTCTTGAAAGGAATGAGGGTGAGGCCTATCCATTCAAAGTTATGTGTAATGGAGTCAGCCGCAGCCTGTGCAGGTAAGAGTGGTGGGGCTGGGTGGGGAGGAATTTCGATGGACAATGACAAGGGAAAATTAAATAAATAATACATTTTCCCTCATGGTCATCTGTCGAAATCGCCCCACCTCTCCACCGCTCTTACCTGCACTGGCCACGGCTGAATGGAGTCCTGGGGAAAAGCAGTCTTTGCTTCATGGACCATCTGTAGCCAGCTTGGCTCCAGCACAGTGGAAAGGGGAGCTGGTCCCAGAACTATTTTGGTGTGGTAAGGAAAGAGTGACCTCCTTATTTCCCTTGAAACATCCCCAGCTGGAAGATCAGCCACCTCCAAGGGCAGAAAGGTGCTGTCATTTTCGATTTGCCTCAGAATAGTGCACTGTTAGATAGTTTGCCGAAATACAAACAGGATGTGCTGCAAAATGGGGATGGTTGTTCCTGAGAACGATTTTCCTCATTGGTTAGGGAGAGAGGGTGTCACCCACACCCATTGCCTAGAGAATCCTAGAAAGCTAGCCCCTCACCCACACATTAGAACACTTTGGAACTGCAGAAGAACAGAAGAAGGCTGGACCTGCTGTTTGAGACCTATGTAGAGATCTGAAGAGCTGGACATGCTCCCGCCTTTACGCAAGATTAAGAGGTAGACTCCAGGGGTCAGTTGGGTGCCCGCCTGTGTGGCTAGCAGACCAGTAGCTACTGGAACTAGAATGCACCCTGCTGGTGTCCTCTGCTGGCCCATAGGTGCTGCCCTAGATATCCTGGGAGCTTTAGATGTAACCAAGAGTAGCTGCTTCAGAAACGCTAAAAAGTTGGTACTTAAAACATTTTTGGATTTACAAGCTCTCAAACGCTTCAGCTTGACCTAGCTGCAACAATGGTCTATATTGAGGGCAATTTGATGAATGCTGCTACAGGCTTGCATGCTAATGGATTTGAGCAACAGTAAAAAAACATAAGACCAAAGGTAGAAATTCTGGTCTGGCAAAGGCACAAAATGTCTCTTCCTGATGCAAGGTCTCAAACGGCCGCAAAACTTGGGTTTCTTCCTCTTGCAGCTTTCTACGCTAAAACCAACAGTTTCAGCAGAACTTTGCCTAGCAGCTACTCAGCTTTGAGAGGCCTTTGGTAGACACAGCCTGCTACATTCCCCACTGGAAGATTTCTACTTCCATTTCAGACAACAAGTCAGAAGGTAACATTTCTGACATGTACGTACCCACTTTGTATATCTAACCTTTGCCCTGAAATTGCACCTAGGTCCTGGTCAACTAAGAATATTGACTACTGATTGGTGCCTTACTTTTTCTTGGTGCTTTTTGTTTTAAATCTTTAAGAAATCATATATCCAGGTCCCCTTACTTGATTTTTACTGTTTTCATGCCAATGTGTTGATGACCTTTTACTCTCTTTTTCTAAATTAGTTGTCATTTTTATTGTGTTGTGTTTGGACTTTCTAACTGTTTTGTTGGTTGTATGACGAAATCCTGCATGCATTTAGCACACATACAGAATGAATGTGTCGTTAACCCAGAATGAATGTGTCGCTACCACACATTCGTTTAGCACGCAAGTCGTTACAATGATTTCCTCTAAGGGGCGCATTGGTGGAGTGGTGTTGGATTTTAAGTCCACACCTTCCCTACTGTTGCGTAGACTGGAGTTGAATAGTAAATGATACTTTTCAAAGTCCAGCGCCCCCCTAAGGCAAGTCGTTGTAACGACTTGCATGCTAAAGGAACGCGCCATAACGACGCGTTCGTTTTAATGCAGGCACTGTAAAGGCACAGCGTGATTTCGGTTTCATATTAAAGGATTTTTCCTATTTTGTTACTGTTACTGCTTTGCACATTTTCCTTAGTTAAGTGTGTCTGCTCTGTGTCATAGCTACTACAGGGAGTTAGGACGGATTAAAATTATTGAAACTGTGCTATACCCTTGCAATTTTGTGGTCTTATTCCTTGTGGTGGACTCACAACCACCCCAATTAATAATCCACTTTCTTACATTACTTTTCACACTTCAATATTAAATGGTAATTACATTTAGCTTGTATGAGACCATCGCTCTGTGCAGTCTGCAGAGAGGCTAGGGACTGGATGAGTACATAGTCTCAACACCCACTGACAGGCATCACAAGAATCTCACATTGCCTTCAGTCTCAAATTCCGAGCTGTCAGTCGTGCCCCATCAAGAATAACCACAACCTGAACTCATCCAGACAATTGGAGGCAGCTCAATTCACAGTCTGCACTACACAATAGTAATGTTCCATGAAAACAATACAGAAACAACACATTGTTAAGGCAAATACTGTTAGGGAATGCAAGATGAAGTAAAAGTGAAATGTAATCAGGGATTGCATTGCTGACATGGATCACCGTAAAGTTTTTTACAGTCTGAAATGAAACCTTTAGGAGCAGGGTCTTTGACCCAACCCAGCTACATTTGGGGAGGGGGGGATTTTAATGCTAAATTAATGATTAATATTGAGGGACAGGGGTGAAACGGGTTTGGAGGATATATGAAGTATCCGAAAATTGGAGCCAGGCCAGCATATAGTTGCAGCTAAGCTAGTTGACATTCTACAAATGTTTGCTGGGGTGGACCTGTTTTGTCTTCATTTAGAGGAGAAGGCTGTGCCTCAATCATTAATTATATTTCTGTAACAATAATATTCTCATCTTGTTTTTCTCAGGGTGTTGTGCTGGGTACCAGTGCCCAGGGTAAAAAAGTCTGGTAACGTGTTATTTCCCTCGCACCACTCCAATGAGGGTTTAAGGCTTATTTGGCATCTGAAGGAACCAGAGGCTGCTCTCAGTTTCCTTACGGCAAAGCGCCCAAGTATATTTTTTAACTGTTTGGCTGATGTGAGCGGATAAGCTTTGGTAACTCAGAGTTATGTGCATAGATCAAGAGTGCCTAATGAAGCCTGTTAGGTGTGCCCAGCAGAACTTGAAATAGTTTGATAGCCATTGCTCCATAGCAAATCCTCATTTGAGGAAGAGACTTATTGGAGGTTGGTTCAGCCCGCAAGACTTATACCTTACACATAAGAAGGGAGGATTTGTTTAAGAAAGATAGGATACTCCTTGAATACGCTGCAATCACTAAGAACAGTGAAGTGTTCTGGGACACGGTCCAAAGATTTAGGCAACAGGACTCTCCAACTAATCCCTCCTTGAGCTGCAATGTACCAGGTTTGGAATGGGTCAGGCACTTCAAAACCATTTATCAATCAGTGCAATTGGGAATTCAAGGTGAGGTACTTTTGGACCAATAGAGCAATGCTCCAAACTTGTCCGTCACCCTATATGAAGTGGTGGAGCCCATTAGACTAAGTTTGGATGGCAAAGCCTCAGGGGCAGGTGGGGACCCTATGAACCTCATCAGATGCAACATAGTTTTATGGGGCCCTTTGTGTACAAATGCATTTCATAACGCATTGTGTAAAAAGATTCCACACTTTTGGGCTCTTCAAAACATGGTTCCCATTTAAAAAAAAGGAGACAGCCTGTCACCTAAATGTTACCGCCCTATATCCCTTATTGATATTACAGTTAAGATCTTGGGAAGAGTGGTTTTTAACCATCTGAGGCTTTAGGAGAATCAAAATAATATTTTGTGCCCCAACCAATCTGAGTTTTGACCAGGGCTGGGTACAGTGGAACAGTGCCTGAATTTGCATATGATTATTGGGAGGTATGCAGCCGCCAGGCGATGTTTAAAGTTTGCCTTTATGTATGTCCACTGGGCGTTTATGAACCATTCAACAGCTTTTGATTCTGTCATTTGCACAAAGCTCTGATTGAAGTTGTTCGAGCTGGTGGAAGAGGAAACGCTGGTAAACATTTTGTATATCTTGCATGAGAACCTAGCTGCTAAGGGTGATTCAGCTCATCAGGTAAAGTGTCAGACACCTTTGCATTAGCTCGAGTTGTGCATCAAGGTTGTATTTTGGCCCCCTTTTGTTCATTATTTATATTAATGACTTGAGCTCCTCTTTGGTTAGTGCCACAAGTGATGTCCCTAAGATAGGGCTTGACTGGTACCAGCGCTACTTTATGCATTCAACGTTGTACTTATGGCACAAATACTTGAAGACCTTCACATATTGGTGGAGTCATTTGTGCCTTTTATGAGAAAAATAGATCTAGTCAAAACTGTTGGAAAGACTCATTATGACAAGCGGGGCCAGGCAGGAGAAATGTTCTTAACCTATCGGTTGGCAGTCAATCCCTGAGCTGTGTCAATCAGTTTCTCTTACCTGGTAGTAGTTTTTGATTTCGCGACTCCCTGGCACTCGCTGATCAGGAACTCCTACTTGAAGCTTAGCAGATCAGCAGCAGCAATATTTAATCTCCTACAGATGGTAGGCAGAGTGACCATCTCTCCCAATCTGAATATATAAACTGCAGTGTGTTTCTGCAGCTCAGAATGGAGCAGGAGTCTGGGGATATTTTAACCCTATCCCTATACAGACTGAAGAAAACCGTATATGTCAATATCTCCTATGTCTTCCTCCTACCAGTTCCCAATTTGTTATCCACTCAGAGGTAAGTGAACAGTATAGCTCCGAGCAAGTGAAGTTGGCCCCTCTTTTGCTGTGGGTTAGGATCTGGGCCAATAAGGAGACGAGTCTGAACAGGAAGGTTATAAGCGACTGGCTTAGACTTGAGAAGGGATTATTGATCTCCTGGCTGGGCTATGTATAAAGCACCCTGAAAGATTTAGGTTTGTTAGATAAATTCAAATCACCCTCCTCTCTACCAAAAGACGATAAGCAGGCGGTTAAGCTCCGATTTTAGGAACTCAGCCAGGCACAGATGTTACTCACAAAATCTGATAAACACTCTGTTCATGTTTTTTTATGCTGTTAGTACCAGAGGAGCCCATGTTGTATCTAACTGTAGATCTGACATATTGGAAAAGATCTCTTCTCTCTCATTTTAGAGCAGCTATGGTGTGACGGCTTGTGTGTTTTTGGGGGGATGAGAGTACCTTTGAAGGCGCTGCATTGGCTTGCCTATGTGATAGGCTGTCTGATCAATCTTTGATGCACTTTATCTTCTTCTGTAAACTTTTTGGACTTTTTAAAATATTTTATTTAAAACCTATTCTTAAGTTCAGAAAATGCAGGGAGGTGTTACTTGCAGTTTTTAGACAATCCTGATGTTTGCTTTAGAGATGTAACGTTTTTGAACGGGGCAGTAAGGTCGCAGAAAACTATGGATGGTTGACTTCCTGGCCTACGTTATTGTTTATGGTACTTTAGGTTACCAGGATTAGATCCGTAGGTGCTGTGTTTATTTGTTAATCATAGGGTTTCAACTTGTAGAATCATGGTCGACCCTTGGAGGTTTTTGATGTCTGTATAGCTCTAATTCCCTAGGATATCCCACACTTGCACCGACCTTATATTTTAGAATTTAACTAATATACCATTATGACTAGTAATGTTATTCAGGTCACTCAAATGCTGCTCATTTTTATTGTATGCCTCCTGGGCGGGTTAATTCTGTCCTGGAATATGGCCGGTTTGGGTCATGACGAGGCGAAATTGAATGTTTTGAAAACTATGAATCCTTTAATCATCTGTTTGCAAGAAACTTGGTCTTGCAAAGATTTTGATTACAATGGTTATTTTACTTTTTCCTGCCATGCTAAACGTTCTGAAAGAGGTCACGCTCGTGAGGGGGGGGGGAGGGGTCCATTTTGCTCTAGAACTCCATTAATTGGAACCAGAAGGTATTTTGCCACCCTTCAAACTATTGTATATGTTTGAAGTTGGCCTGTTTGGGAGATCTTGTTAGGCCTATTTTTTCGTTGTGGCAAATCTTTATATACATCCTCGGAGAAACTTTGATCATCTATTGAGCGCACTCTTCTTATTTATTCACGACATATCCATCAGGGAAGAATGTCCTTTAGTGGTAATACTGGGAGATTTAAATGCCAACATTTCCAACTCTGCTTCAGAGATCTATGCGAATATTGATAAAGAGGAAACTTGGCATAGCTCTGAGATTCTTTTACCGGAAAAAATAAAAACAGATAAATGGGGGTTCTCCCTGCTGGACAGTGTTAGAAGGACAGATCTCGTCATCTTAAACGGGAGAGTGCCCGTGGATAAAACAGCCCAATTTACTTTTCACTCCCACCACACGCAGAGTCTTTTAGACTATGTAGCTGTGTCTTATCAAATGTTTGGGTCTTGTGAAAACTTCTTTGTCTTTCCGTCGGTATGGAGTGACCACAGTGTAGTGTATATGACAGTGGTTTTTGATCTTCCTGTACTGGACCTGGGGAATTCGGGCCAGGGAACGGTAGCTTATAATAAAGCAAATGGACGCTCTTTCTGGACGTTTAAAAATATCATTGAAGTGGGTTCAATAGTGAAGATGGCTCACGGAAACGAGGAGGGTTATGCTCTCTTGAATATTATACACCATTTTGAGGCCCAAATGGAAAAGGTACGGAACTTAAGTTCTAGATTTGCTGGCCCCCGTTTGCCTAAACAGGGCGCGCCATTGATGAAACTGTTAAACAAGGAAATTAATTGATTCGTTTGAAATCAACATATCCAATTCTCAATAGGTCAACAGCAGGAAATTTATCGCCTCAAGCGAATAAGAAGCCGTCGCAAATTTAGAGAAAGAAAAGGGAATTTGACGCTAAATGGATTGGGCTGAGGGAAGCAGCAAATGGCCAAGGATTCAAGAATGTACTGGCACCTGGTCGTGGAATTCTGCGATTCAAGGCAGAGGGCTTTACCTATACCAATTCCAGAAAACGAGTGGGTGGCCTAAATCTCCTTCCTATATAAAAACAATAGTTTAGTAGTCCCAGTAACGACACACATCGAAGAGACCTCTTTCCTTGAATACGGCCCACTGTCAGGGGATGAAGTAGTAGGTGTTATAAATAATGCCAAAACATCTGGCGTGCCAGGGCCGGATGGAATTCAGATTGCGATAATTAAATAGGAGTCAGCCGCATGGGGAACTTTTTTAGCACCACTGTTCAATTACTGCTTTCGAACAAATGAAAATCCGCCCTCCTGGAAGGGGGGCATTATTGTCCCCTTGTATAAAAAGGGTCCGAAAACATCACCAGTCAGTTTTAGACAGATTGCTCTGTTGGATGCCTCCGGTAAGCTATTTGCAAAAAGCCTTTTATGTCTTCTACAGAAATGGGTCTATGATCAGGACATTTTACCTCCTAAGCAAGCTGGCTTCAGAAAGAACCATGGTATTCTTGACAACATTGGGGTTGTGCAGACCATCGTGGAAAAATATGTCTTTTTACGAAGTATGCCGGTTTATATGGCATTTAATGACTTCTCCATTGCGTTTGACAGTCGACCACCAAACGATGTGGAAAAGCTCACCCAACTGGGCATACCGCAGCACCTTTTGGGTCTTGTGATAGAATTGCACACAGATACCTGGTGTCAAGTTTTGATGGGAGGGGCGCTGGGGCTTTCACGTAGGATTAAAACGTACAATGGGCTAAAGCAGGGTTGCTTCTTGGCCCCCTTATTGTTCTCTTTATACATATCCAACCTCCCCGCAGTCTTGAATTCAGCACGGGTGGATGTCCCCAAGATAGGCACAATGTCCGTTGGCTCTTTATTATATGCGGACGACGTTGCAATTTTTGATTTAACTCCTATTGGTCTTCAATGTCGTCTGGATGCCTTAACTAGATACGCAGAAGCCCATATGTTGAAAATTAATATTGCTAAAAGCAAAAGCTTGGTCTTCCGCAAGAAAGGACAAAGACTAAAGATTTGTTTTAAGTGGTCACTGGGGTCTGAAGAACTGGAATTGGTTGATTGTTACTTATACCTGTGAAAGGCTTTCTCAAAAACAGGGAGAGATTCAGAGCACATTAATCTCTGTGTTGGTACGGCTCTTTCCCAGGCTGGAGCTTTAAATATATTTTACAACATTTGTAGGAAACATCATTTTAGTCATGCTTTGTCAGTTTTTGAGGTAAAAAGTCCCCCCACATTAATATACGCTGATGAGGTACTGGACATGAAACATTGGCTTATTTTTGATAAGGCCGCAGGCCGAATTCTTCTTCGAATTTGTAATCTAAATTCTCAGGCTGCTGTACATGTTTTACGTCTGGAATTTGGTTTAGTTTCTTCACATATTTTCTCCTGGGCTGCGGTCTTGAGGTGGGGTAATTCTTTGTGTTGGGGGGAGGAGGGCACTCTTACGGCTGCCTTGAAGATAGACATTTTTGAGAAATTGAAAGAACATTCAACATTTCTTAGGTCCTTTGTGAAAGCGAATGACTCTTTTGGGCTTACCTTGAATATTGATACCCCCACGTTAAAAACTGTATTAAAGCAGTTTATAAAGAAGTTTGCACCCTCTGTTAGTGCGGCTGGAGACACTGGCTTAAGTCAGATTCAGTCTCGCAATGAGGTGGTCTGGGGGAGTGCTTTGGGGAATAGACCTCAGAGCTATTTAACCTGGAACCTTCCTCATGGAACAAGAAGGCTAATTCTCTTATTAAGACTTAATTTGTTGCCCTTAAGAGATGTCACTGGTATATTGGATAAAATCCCTAGGGAGGAGAGAATCTGTGAAATGTGTCATTTACAAATTCAAGATTTTAATCATGTGTTATTTGTCTGTTGCTCAAAATTACAGAGGGGCAGGTTATGTTTTTAAGTCCTGTATTCATCAAATATAATATCCACTCTGCCCAGGAGGCTTGCTCATTTGTTCTGTCCCCTCCTAATGAAATGGTTTGTTTTAAGATATATCATTTTTTTTTAACATTTCTGGCTATTTATTAGATAATTGTAATGCTATTTTGTATACTGTAATATTTGTTGCACGAATATGGAAGAACTTTGTATTGTACATAAGGTATTCATTTTTATATTTTTTGTGCACTTTTGTGGGCCTCCGTTGGAGTTCCATAACAAACTAAAAATGTTAAAAAATTGATTGCATGCACTTTGTCTCGATTGTTTGTTACTGTGTTGCCATGAACCCTGACTTTTAAGCTTTTCTGTATTGCTGGTTGTTTAAACTTAACAAAGCAAACACAAGGTGCTGATGGACAGAGCGCTGAAACTTTTCAGACAATCACCCCCAGTCACAGATCTGGGTTAAATCCAGCATCGTTCTTTAGCTCACTTTGCAACCCCAGTTCAGACCCAGCCATATGCAAATCAGTCTTGACCCTGTTCCTCATGGGAAAAGTCCAGCCCAAACTGCCAAGCCAGCTCTTCCCTGGTCTGGAAACAAGCATCCTGGGACCGGTTTCGGGGTTACACTCCTTCCAGTGGGAAAGTGAGTAAGAGACCCACGTCTGGGCATACCCTTACCACTTGGGGGTGACAATAGCAACACAAAAAGATGATGGATGGAATGCTGAACATTGTTGTTTAAACTGTGCACACTTATACCTACTTATTGCTTTTGAGTCGCTAAGGCTACTATTTCATGATGTATTACTTGTTTGTTTTATGATTTTAAAATTAATTGAATAAAGATACATTGAATTGAATTGGATCGAATTGAAAAGATGATCTGTAGAAAGATAACATCTGAGTAGTGTCTATTTTAAAAGATGTAATTAGTGAAAAGCAAGGTGATAGTGGCAGATTTGAGGAGCAAGGCCACTTTGTGGAACAGTTTCAAATTCAAGAGTGAGAAGTTGTTCATAAATATAATATTGGGAGGTTTCCTCTCTGCTTGATTGTTCATCATTGTATGCGTTATGGAACCTTAGCTGATGCAAAAGGGACAGCACATGGTCTTGTGCAGGATCCAGACATCAGAGGTGATGCGTCAAGAGTACTGGAAGTACAATGGTGGAATATTGGTTTGGTGGGTCAAGTGGAGAAAGGAAAGAAAGATGCTGACTCCAGAAAGTTCTGGGACATCTTCTGAAGAAATGACTGGAAAAATGCCTTAAAATAAAATAGATATTGAAGGGCTCTTTGGATAGTGTTAGAAGCAATAATGAGTTGCAACTACAGTAGTAGTTTACTTCACAGCTATTGTAGTCAAAGGTTGCCACATAGATTGAAAATTTGTAATTAACTTTGTGTCTTTTTTCATTGTTTTTGTTCTGTGGTTTGTATTCTTGAAAAGTGTGCTGTGGCTTTGGCGGATACATTATTTTCACAGGAGAGATATGTGCTGTCTTCTCTGTGAGCTCCATCTCTAGAACTTCCCTCTGGACTTGAACACACTGAGAGGGAGTATTTTAGATGCTTAGTTTGTTTAGTAGGATCCTTCTTTAGATTGCTGTCTTTTGCCTATGTCTACAATAAATGATGTATTTCCTTCTTCACGTCGCTGTCTGTGCCTGCATCCAGGGCACCGGGCGTTTCTCCCATGGGCCGCAGGGGTGGGGGCCAGTTTTGTGGCCGTGGGGGCTGTTTATGTCACTGGGCCAGTTTTGCAGCAGTGCTGCAATATGGGCACCCTGTAACAAAAGCAGGAGCGGTGCTTCTTACTAGCACTCACACCCTCCCTGGCCTTGCCCAGCACCAATCTGCCAGGGCTGGTTGCTGGTCCCAGTACAGCTGGGCCTGCATCTAGTCTTTACTCTCTCTTGTTGAGGTACAGACATAAATAATAGTGCACAAATGTTAGATTTGGGGGTCTCTAGTTGGCAGAGGTAGCTTAGCATGAGCAGACAGGCTTATCTCAAAGGCAGTGTGTAAGGCATTTGTGAACACATAAAGTAACCCAGTGACATTGATGGAGCAGGTAGTGCAAAATTTTGTATACCTCCTCTATTTTTGCATGAAAAACCTAATTATATAATCTATTAATATTATTAAACAAGTGTTGCATGTATGCTAATCAACGTTATTAATACTTAAACTACACATGGTTTTTGCTATTTGCATGGCTAAATAACTCTTGTAACTAAAATCTGTACGCATATTAACAATAGTATATGTGATAATAGAATACTGCATGATATATGTTGCACCCTCGAGGAGGATCGAAAGAGGTGAATATAATTGCTTTAAATGTCGCTATATGCTAGATAAATAAAAGCACATAGAGGGATTAGCAAGGGGTTAACATTAGAATCACCATTTCTATGAATTAATTATTCTTTTGTGTTTGTTTCGCTTAAGTTGGCATCTGGGCCTAAATCCAATATGGCCGCTGACACCACACGCAGAAGTGGCCACTGTCTCATGAGGCGCGGAGTGAGCTGCGCATGTGCGAGAAATCTCCTAAACCTCGTAGTGACCTTTGCACAACGTGTCCCCGGTCAAGGATACAAAACGGGACGATCGCCAAGACAGGGGAACAATCAACCTTACAGTAAACCGGAACAAGCCGACACTTCGCTGACCAATGACCTCGCCCCTTGAACTGTACAGAAAATCTGGGAATATAAATCATACGATCCCAACCAACCAATCACGACTGTTCTAAAGCTCAAAATTGTATCTTCTTTAACTTGATTTTATTATAAAAAGCGTAATAGAATAAGGAGGGGTACACTCTCAACTACTTAATCTTTTCCTTGTTCGAAGCTATGTTCGTGACGCCTTTCCTGATGATCCAGATGCTGCCCGATCGCTTGATGACTGCAAACTTTTCTAAATCCACGGGGCTATGATAGATGCTTGCACGATTTCTGGTCCTTTGATAAATTGGGACTGTAGCGTGCTGAGCAGAGGACTTTGAGCTTTGGCCTGCTTTTCAGGACAATTTAAGACAAAATTTGGTTATTGCAGAGCCAATGAATTAGAGGACTTCAAATAGCCAGATTAGGCAAATATGATGTTCTGCGATTTATTTGAATTGATCTAAAAATTCTAAACTTTGAGGAGACAAAATGCAAATATTAATCATTATGAAAATTTAGATAAACAAGTATTGATTAACAAGAAATATGAGTTTGTGGTTTCATTAAGGGAAATATGGATTCTGAGTCTTAAAAATGTGTTTTAGCTGGTTCTAAATCACAATCAACCAATCCAACTAAATTGGTCCGTTGACCAAGTGGGTGGAGTGCCTTGATGTTTGGGACTAGGGATCTATAGGCGAAGGATGTTAATGTACATTTTGTAAAATAACTTTTTTCTCCCTATAGATTATAAGGTATTTCCCCCCACATGTCCAGCACTTGAATTACTCATCCCTCCTGTGTGCAGACTCGTGGGAGAGACGTATGAGTGTTGGTGTCATGAGCCCCACCAACGAATGGGTGTGTGAATGAGCGTGACGTTGGGTCTGTGATGCAGGGAGGATATCGGTAAATGTTATTCCCCATTTTCCAGATTTGCGCTGGATCACCAACACTACAGATGGACATCACACAAGTTGTATATTAAAAATAAATATTCTTTATATAGATTTAACACAAGGCCACAAACAAAAATCCACAATACTGTGCTTAAAATGGTAGAATTAGCTTAGTTCTCTTTAGATGTTGAAATGCGACACTTTGAGTTCAATGTACCTGAGGATGCATTACGCTATACAACGAAAGTGTTGCAGGGAAGGTGATGCGCCGGTTCCTTACACGCAAGAACGTTGATGCGTCGGGTCCCTACTGATGTGTAGGGGATGCGCCGGTTCTTCTCTGCGAGGGGAGGTGATGCGTTGGTTTCTTACTGCGCTTCCGTGGCATTGCGGCACGCAACGCCGTGATGCGATGAAGATCCGGTACAATGAAACAAAGATGGCATTTTCTTCTTGATGCAACACAATGCTTGCACGCCCGACGGCCATGCGGCGACTCAATGATACTTCTGAGCCACGACAGGCCCTGCGACACGCTTCCCGGTGATGAGGCGGTGTCTGATGCGACGTCGATCCTCTTCTCTGGCGATGCGAGATGCTTCGGCAATGATGCGACGGCCCTGCGGTGACTCAACGATTCTTCTGAGCAGCGACAGGCCCTGCGACACGCTTCCCGGTAATGCGGCGGCGCCTGATGCAACGTCGCTCCTCTTCTCCAGTGATGCAAGGCACATCGGCAGCGATGAGTCAACTGCAGCGGTGGCGACACGCTTCTCCGTTGATGCGGCGGCGTCTGATGCGACGTCGATCCTCTTCGACGATGCGACGACAGCGGCTGCGGTGGCGACACGCTTCTTCTTTGTGAGTCGCGCTTCCAGCTCCTTGCGACACGCAGTCCTTCAGAAAACCTCGCACAGCAGCAGGCACTTCCAAAAGAACTCTAGGGGAGCTGGTGGGTGAAGTCTGTTGTCTATTTATACTCAGTTTCTCTTTGTTCTCTGAAGGCAGAGAGGCCTTTGCCAAGTCCAAACCAGTTCTGGTCAGTCCTGGAGCACTTTGTTGACATGACTCCTCCTTTCCTTTCACAGTGCAGGGCAGAGATATCAGATGCACCACAGGAGGTGGAGCCAGCATTGTTGAGGGAAGGCACAGTCCTATTCAGGTCCCAGGTGCAAGTCCTCCCACCCATCTACATGCAGATCTTTCTATTCAGCCCTGTGCTGGCTCACCCTGTCTCCTGGAATCACCCCAGCCCCTGTCACTCAAACTCCAGACAAGGAATACACAACCTAGCAGAGGCAGGCTTGGATGGTTAGACAAGAAAATACCTACTTTCTAAAAGTGGTATTTTCAAACACAGAATGTTAAAACCAACTTCACTAAACGATGCATTTTATCATTCTGAGTTCAGGCATACTAAACTCGAATTTCTACCTAGTTCCCTGAGTCAGTTAGGATTATAAGATGTAATAATCAAACTGCCCATTCTTGCCTATGGGGAACAGGTAGCCTTTCAATAGTGAAAAACGAAAATGGCTGTAATTCACTATTAGGACATGCCACACACATCAGGGCTTGTCCTACCTTTTACCTAAAATGCACCCTGCCCTTGGACCTACCATAGGGGTGACTAATATGAAGAAAAGGGAAGGTTTAGGGACAGGCAATGCTTTTTCTGTATTCCAAGTCTGCCTGTTACCCTCTTCATCATAGACCCTAGCCACGCCCCTCTCCTCCTTGTCACTGCTAGCGAAGCACGTATTTTTCCCATTAGCAGCCCGAATATCAGCCATCTAATCCTTAAGGATTTATTCTTCTGGTCTAATGAAGTTTTCTTCTAGTTGTTCCATGTCTATACATTTAAAGCTATTGATTTTGTTTATAAAATTGAGAGATTTTCATTATTTAACAGGCTTATGCATCTCCCACAATGCCCCCTTGTTTTATGGGCAATATGTTTCATCTTAAAATACTCAGACATAATTTCTAAGTGCTAAATTATTGTCTAGATTGAATATGGGAAACATTTGAAACCCCATATACCCTTGGATGTAGGATCATTCCCTTAATTCTAACTGTGGGTCTTCCAAAGACCTTCCTGACCAGAACTTAACCCCCCCCTTCTTTATGAAATCTGCTGTAGTGCTACACAGAGTGCAGTAGAACCCTGAAGGTTTGCAGGTTTGTCTCACTATCTATATAGGATCCTGCGCTTGGGGAAAATGTAATTAGCTTTGTGGGACTTTGGGAATATTTAATTGGTTCTATGGGACCATTCAGCATCTCTCTTCTAGCACTTACAATCTATCTGTGCGCCGTAGTGCAACTGAAGTATCTCCCCACTGGGGTACTGTCAGGGAGGTCCCAACTCCAAGCTCTGTATCTTTAGTCTATCTTGAGTGGCTGTGATGATTCTACATTCTAAAGTGCAGGGGCATCTTTCTAAAGGGCTTTCTTTAATTTTGAACCCTCTGAGTCTTCTAGACCAGAAAGTGCAGTGTTTATTTCATCATATATCCTAATCACCTGGGTCCCCTTTGAAATCATTTATGCTACATATTATTGCTATGAGAGTGACCCAGTAGACCTAAAAGGGCATATCATTGTCTGACATGTCTTTGTACCCTTTCTTCAGCCGGTGAAATTATGTACTTTTTAGTTTGTACATGTGCGGGCCTTGTGACTACTCTTATGTTTTCGCACGATTCCTGCTTGAATCTTTACTCTCCACACTGCGCCTTCTCAAAGCCCTCGGACCCTTTTCATCGAGCACCTTCTGAGAAGAAGGGTGCAGACCACTGACACCCTGGTAGAACTCTACATCCCCCTTGAAAGCTTGCAGGCTGTCTATTTCAACATTTGAATGTCGCAACTCACTGCTGCATGTCAAAGGCCAGCTAGAAAGGTCACACATCCATCAGACTTGTCCTATCCCAATGCCATATCCTATTACAAGACTTCACGCCTACTGGATATGCCAAAGCATAGTGTTCCTGTGCTAGGACACTCTGTGTGTCAGCATCTTTATTTTGTTTTTGTTCCTAGAACATTTCCCCGCTTTGGAAGTGTATTATATAAAAATAAAAACAGATCACCAAGCGGGGCTAAAAACCATGACACCGGCATGGCAAACTGGCGTGTGTTGAATACATCCACCATACCGAAAGATGCATTGTAGTGTTGTAATGCAAAATGATTAGGCCCTCTGCAGAATGTAAAGAGGGGCCCCTGAGTCTCCTATATCTAACAGATGTTCAATGACCATGGGCTGATTGGGACCCCCCTGAAGGGTTGAGGGGCCCTTGAAGGAGGAGGTGGCTGCAGGGGCTTATGTTACACCCTGGAGATCTCTTCTATGTTCATGGGGGACGCAAAATATGGCAAATTTCCTCTTCTAGGGGAGTAGTGTTCTTGGCCTCCACCAACCAGATTGATAACCTACGGAGGTCTAAAAGACCTCCCTAGTTCCTTCTTCTATCTTCGATTTAATACCTCTGTATGTACAGCATGCTACTGCAGTTGTGAAGCAGTTCTTGTGCTATGTAAATTTTATATTTCATTGAAACATTTACATACCGCATGTTACCCCTATGTGGGGCACAGAAGCTCTTGCCTACATGCGTGGCACACTACACCATGTAGGGTGTATGGTTGGAAGGTGTGATGTCTTTGTTTTAGTACTATGTGGGAAGTATTTCTATGTTGTGCATGATGACTACTGAGGCGCAGTTCTTTATTTATAGGATGCAGTACTAAGCAGTCTGATACATGAAGAAGTATAAGAGAAAGGCACACAGTTTGTTTTCTGTAAGCCGGCAGCGTGGAATAGCTCTGCAGGTCCCTTTAGAGCATTTAGTATGATCATAGTCCACTAAGCTGACTCCTGCACTCGCTTGTGCTTTCCAAGGTATTTTGTTTAAAGTTTATGTTCCTGAGCAGGCATGAGTTCGAGGGAGAATTGGTGAAGAGATCTGCTGGGATGAAGTACATAAACTGTTTGTTAGCTGTCCTGCTGGGAACAAGTTGGACAGGCAAGGAATGCTGCTGAAGCGAGTTGCCCCCCGGTCTGAGGTCCAAAACTCCAACCTAAGGATGGTTATTCAGGCGGGTATCCCTCTACATGCAGCTCCTTTCAATGTATTACCATGCCAACATCCCCTTGAAATTTAAATCAGACACTTTCTTAGGCCAGCAATATCTCAATCAAATCACACACAATTTTCACAGGAAGTACAGGTTTTACGTGTAGTAATCTGTGTGAAAATCAGGACTTACTTGAACTTTCACCATAAGATTGCAGTTTTCTTCATTTATTCAAAAGATTAAGTAATCTTTTCTGCATTTCCCTCACTACTTGTCTATTGACATGACACAATTCTGTAAGAGAAAGCTGTTTGATCAGCGTTGGCTAACAGACAACAGGAAATGCCAAGAGCCACTGATAGCCCTTAAATTACGATCTACAACAGTGTTTCCTCAACTCAGGGTTGCAACATGCTGGTGGGTCATGAGCTGATTTTTGGTAGTTCGCAAAAGTCAGAACAATAAATAAAGATGCCTTTACATTTTTTGTTTAACTTGTCACATTTGCTGGTAATTCACAGACCAAGATCAAATCTCAAACTGCTTCAATCTTTCAACATGGAGATTGGTGTTTTTTGGGAAAATGACCTATTCTGCAGGGCCACACCCAAACTTTCTGCCTTTCTCCTCTCTGCTAACCATTGTTAAAGTTCTTGTGCTCTCTCCCTGAAACATGGAATAATAGGTTTACACCTGTTTGGCATATTTTAATTTACTAGCAAGTCTCTTGTACAGTGGTATACCATACACCCAAGGCCTGTAAATCAAATGCCTCCCACTTAAGTAGCACTTTTAAATGTGTCTCTGGCATGCCACGGCAGAGCCTTTATGTGCAGTTTTACTGCAATGTCAACTTAGCATTTAAAACCCCTTGCCAAGCCTTAAACTGCCTTTTTATTACACATACGTCACCCCTAAGGTAGACCCTTGGCAGACCACAGGGCAGGGTGCTATGTAAGTAAAAGGCAGGTCATCTACTTTTTAGTTTTACATACCCTAGTAGTGGAAAACTCTCATTCTTTTCCACTACTGTGAGGCCTACCCCTCTTATAGGTTAACATTAAGGATTCCTTATTACATTTACAAAGTGTAGTTCCTGGTTGAGAAGGAGTAGAACTATCATGTTTGGTACCTATAGAATTGTAATATTAAACCCTCTTAAATGGTAAAGTTGGATTTATTATTACCACTTTAAAAATGCCACTTTTAGAACATTGTCATTTTTCTGCTCTTAAGCCCTATGTGCCTTCTGCCTGTCTCCAATACACATCTGGGGAGGGTGACAGATGGGCCCTGTGCATTCCCTGTAGACGGTCACACCCAAAGGGAATTTAGGTATGCCTGATGGGCCATTCACATTCTTATGGGTCATCTTGGGCAGGATGGGAGGAAGGAGCTGGCACACCTGAATGGGCTGTGTCCTGCTCACACTCAAATGACTGCTTAAACCCCTGGAGGGTGTCAGGAGCCAGGGCAGGAAGGGCAAACCTCTGTGCACTTCAAAGTCCCTTCAAAGGCACCACTGAGTATAAGAACTGGACTTCTGACCCTATCAACTCAGTACACTTCTGAACCTGTGGATACTCTGCCAGGAAGGACTGCTGTGCTGCTGAAGGACTGCCATTCTGCTGGACTGCTGCTCTTGAAGAACTGTTTTTCTGCTGTGCTGGCATGCGTGCTGCCCGCTCTGCCTGGGTGAGAAGGACTGGTCCTATACCATTAGAACCCAGAGTGACTCCAAGGGCTTGCCTGCTTGTCTCCTGTTCTGAAGTCTCATGGACATTTAAGATTTCAAGCTACCCTGAAATAGCACCTGAACTCTGCCATATGTGAGTCCTACCCTGCTAAGTGGCGCCAATCCAGTCCTGGACCCTTGGAAGTGGGTTTTTCTGTGCTGTACTTGAAAAATCCATGCCTCACCGTCGTTGCACTGGTCTGAACCGATGCATCTCCCTTGATGCATTGCCTCTGAAGCTGACATTGCATCGACGGCTGCACCTCGCTTGTAAAGGGTTCGCTGATGGCACATCTCCCACTGCGCGGATCCGAACAGACGCATCGCCAACACTTAGTCAGATCGACAATAACGCATCCTCTGTTTCTCACATCGGGTCTTCAACATCAACGCAACCTCCATCCAAAGGTACTTTCTCATCGGGGAAAAAGTTGGTCCTTGTATCTGACCCACGCTCCATCACACTCATCCGGAGCTTCAAGTTTTGACCTGGTGAAGCATTACCAGATAGCCCCAGTTAGTGCTTCATGATTATAATTAGTATATTTCTGGATATTCTTTAAAAATTAATCACTCCGATTCTACTTATTGAAATTTGGTCATTTTGGTCTTGTTTTGTTCAATAAATTAAGCTCTATTTTTCCAACCAGGATTGGATTATATTTCATGTGGTGTTTTCACTGTTTTGATTGTTGCATAAATACTTTACACATTCCCTCCTAAGTTATGTCTGCCTGCTCTGTGCTAAGCTACCAGAGGGTGAGCACAGGTGTGTGACGTACATACCCGAACTAGGACTGTGGTCCTTACTTGGACAGGGTGCATTCCTCTGCCGACCAGAGACCCAATTTCTAACAGTGTTTAGTTTTTTCTCTGACTGTAAAGGGAGAGGAGTTTTTAAAGTGAAATATGAAACATTATAGGATGTTGTTTTTGGCAATATGCAACAAAATGTAAATACCTGTAAGTGAATAGTATGCATCCATCAGTTAGTAAAGTAAACATTAAGCACTTTTTATGTATTGCTAAAGTGTGCAGGGAACAGAAATGTTAATAGGATCAAAACAAATCAAGACACTCATGACACAAACCATAAATATTCACAAAAAGCCAATATCCACACATGGTCATTTGTCTGCTATATAGTTTTATCAGTAAAACTGTATGTCTGTTCAAATTCAGTGCCCATTTCATAAATGAAAATGCGCTACCACACAATGCTTTAGTTGCATTCAAAAATCGTCCCACCTCATGTCCTTTAAAGGTAGGTGGGTCTCGAAAATGTCCTATTACTTACTGGTAATCTTCATTTCTCCGGGTCCCGTAGTCCTCGACACCTTCATAAGTGAGATTTACTATCTCACCGACAGAAAACAAGAACGAAGGAATGCTGGACCTACCCTCCCCCTGCCACTGGGAGTACATAAGGCGTACCGGTCCCAGCATTCCTCCTGAAATACCAAGCCACAATGAAGGCCGGCAGACAGGGAGGGAGGGAAGTCATGAAGGTGTCGAGGACTACGGGACCCGGAGTAATGAAGATTACCGGTAAGTAATAGAACGAGAAATCAAGTCCTCAACATCCGAAAGATTCCCCCACGGGGAACGAAACGCCCTAACTGCGGCCCACTGGGCACGTAGAGTGGACACAGCCAAACCCTTCTCGAAACCTTCCTACAAAAACTGAAGCACAACCTGCAAGGAACAGAACAAAGGGGACAGGCACAACACCAAACACCAACAACCGAAATTACCCCAATGCCGATCATGAGCTTTGAGGGTAGAATGCCGCCGGGAACGCTGAAGGGCCACTGCTAAATGTTCCGGGAAACCGCGCCGCCTCCAACCCTGCCTCTGAACCTCCACACCGACAGCCTCAACCCGAGAAGAGACAGGGACGGGGAAGACCTCAGAGGAGACGGGGACAGGGGAAGAAACCAGGGACCCCTTACCGCCAAAGACGAACCGTCGGAAACCAGGACCTCCGAGGCCAAAACGGCAGGACCACCACCACCTCCCGATCCTCCTGACACAAACGGGCCAGAAATCGGGGAACCAGAGCCAGAGGAGGAAAGGCATAGAGGAGACAGGATGGCCAAGGAATCGACAGGGCGTCCACCCCCCAGCAACCCTCCTGAGGAAACCGGGAGCAGAAGCGAGGAAGCCGTGCATTGTGCCGGGAGGCAAAGAGGTCCAGAAAGGGAAGCCCAAACCTCCCGCACACAAGCCAAAATGCAACCGGGGTGAGAGACCACTCCAGAGAATCCGGAAAGCAACGACTCAGGACATCCGCCACACAGTTGTCCACTCCCCGAATATGAACCGCTGTCAGAGACAGAAGATGGCCCTCCACCCAACAAAACAGGGGAACAACCACCGCATTCAAAGAGGCCGAATGAACCCCTCCTTGATGATTGAGATGAGCCACCGTCACCACATTGTCCGACCGAACCAACACGTTCTGACCGAGCAACAGACCCCGAAAACCCATCACAGCCCGGGACACATCCGTCAGCTCTCGCCAGTTGGACGACCGGCAGTTCTCCAGGAGGGACCAACGACCCTGAAGGGATCGAGACCCCAAGGTCGCACCCCACCCCAAGGAGCTGGCATCCGTCGTCAAGACTAGAGAAGGGGAAGACTGCAGAGGCAGACTCAGCAACAGATGGCCCCGCACCGACCACCACAGAAGAACCGGGAGGACCACAAGAGACACCGGAATACGAACTTCCAAATCGCGAACAGGGGATTCCAGAGAGACAGGAGGTACACCCAAAGGGGACGCAGATGAAAACGTGCCCAGGCCACCGTAAAAACAGTTGCCGCCATCAGACCCATAAGACGCAACCAAAGGCGCACCGGAAAGGCACCCCCCCACCCTGAAACGCCGAGCAAGGGACACCAATGTCACAACCCGAGGTTCGGGGAGGAACACATGGTTCAGAACCAAATGGAAGCGGGCCCCAATGAAAACCATGTCCTGAGACGGCGTCAGCTGACACTTGGGGAAGTTGATCAGGAAACCATGGGTCCGTAACGCCGAACACACCACCTCCCGGGCCTCCAATAACAGGACCCGAGAGGGAGCATGGACCATCCAGTTGTCCAAGTACGGGTACACCATCACCCCCCCCCCGGAGATGAAGCCACGCGACCAAAGGAGCCACCACCTTCGTAAAGACTCTCGGCGCCAACCGAAGACCGAAGGCCAACACCATGAACTGATAATGATGCCCCAGAACACAAAACCGCAGAAACCGGCGGGACCGCGGATGGATCGGAACATGGTAATAAGCATCCTGAAGATCCAGGGTACACATGAAGTGACCCGGAAGCACCAAAGGAATCACCCTTTGCAAAGTCTCCATGAGAAAAGGAACCCTGGTCACCCACTTGTTTATCACCCTCAGGTCCAAAACCAAGCGGAAACCCCCCGTATTTTTGGGAACCAGAAAGATTGGGGAATAAAAACCTTCCCCCATATCCAAAGCAGGAACCTCCTGAACGGCACCCTTCCGAAGAAGATCCACAATCCCCTGAGAGAGATGAGCCCACTTCAAATGGCAGGAAGGCCAGGGAGTCGGCCGAACCCCGGAATCTGGAGGAGGAACCGAAAACTCTAGAGTATAACCTAGGCGAATGATCTCCAACACCCAGGCGTCGGAACAAGACTGAACCCAGGCCACCAGGAAGAAGCGCAGCCGCCCTCCAACCAACAACCTGGGAACCACCGCCAAAGAGTCAGGAACGTGGCTTGGCAAGCGGAGGGGACTTAGCCTTACGATCCCGACCCCGGCCAGAGGCAAACCTTCCCTGGCCCCTCACAAACTGTCTACGAGAGGCAGGACGAAAGAAAGACTTGGCTTTAGAAGGGACAGGAGCAGAAGTGGAGACCTTAAACGAAGAAGAATGCTTCTTCTCTTTAAACAGTTTATGCAACTTGGCCTCCAATTCCCCCTCAAACAACATACCCTGGAAAGGCAAACTCAAAGCGCACGCCTTCTGCGCAGAGTCAGTCTTCCAGTCTTTAAGGACAAGACTGCGACGAGTCGCCACACAAGCCCCGCCGGACAGTGCAGAAACACGCACCACGTCAAAGGAGACATCGGACAGGAGCTCCTCCTGATGCTCGATCTGCTCAAGTAAACCCGAACAGTCTGTGGCATTGTCCATCGATTGATAGAGCGACTTCATGTCAGACAGCAGAGACTGAGAAACATATGTCCCATAGATGCCAGCCTGCAAGGCCAGGTGGGAACCAGAATAAACCTTCCTGAGCGCAACATCTGTCTTCTTATCTACAGGATCCTTCAGCACGGCGTCCTCAGCCAGGGAAGTGTGCCCCACCAAACTCGCCACAAAGGAGTCAATAGGGATAGAATCTGGAAGGTCCGAAGCCATATCCTGCAGAGGATAAAGCCGAGCCATGAAACGCGGAATCAAAATGCGATCAGGATCAGCCCACTCACGCTTCAGAACATCCTTAATGAAGGGATGGACAGGAACATCAACCGTGGCAGCACTCTGAAACTGATGCAACAAAGGCCCCCTAGAGGTACTCTGAGCGTCCTCATCAGGGAACCCCATGTTCTCTTTAACATGCTTCAGAATACTCGGCAAAGCGTCCTTGTCCACATATTTGCCCTTCAATTCACCGTCCCCCAACCAAGCAGACTCATCGCCAGAAGAGTCAGAAGAAACCGGAGCAGGGCACCTGCGACGGGCCCCAACATCACTCGTCTCACGTATCAAGCGCTTAATACGCGCATCTCCACCACCATCACGACGTCCAGACCTGGCAGGGGAAGGAGACCTGGAAGCACCAGACGAAGAAAAAGAAGAGGAAGACGTCTCCCGATGATGCCTCGTACTCGAACGTTTCCCCATGGCAGTAGAACACAATAATCACAGCCAAAAACAAAGACACTCCACAGCACAAAACCGCTATGCGGTACTCACCCCACCGGCCCGTTATAACGAGCAGCCCACAGCCGGGAACCTCGAGGCGTATGACTTCCGTCCCGCCGTCAAAACCGGAAGTCAGGCAGGTCGAAAAGGGGAAGGAAGCTGCAGCCAATCCGGGAGCAGCACACCGGCCGCACCCCCTAGCAAGCCCGGCAGGCCAGGAGGGGCGGCCATCAGGCCAGAGGAAAAGCCAACGCGGTATTACCAACGCCGCGCGGCAGAGACAATGAAGGAGAAGCCCGCGCCACTCTCCCCAAGCCAGGAAGGGAGGGAGAGGCCTTCGACGAAGGACTGCCAACCGAAGACCGAACCAGCAGTCTCCGCGTGAGTAATCCAGCAAAAGGCAGGAGCGCCCCTGCTCCTGCCACGTCCATCTAACTGTCAGCATGACAGAAAAAAAGAACAGGAGGAATGCTGGGACCGGTACGCCTTATGTACTCCCAGTGGGAGGGGGAGGGTAGGTCCAGCATTCCTTCGTTCTATTTTTCTGTCGGTGAGATAGTAAATCTCACTTGTTATGAAGGTGTCGAGGACGTAGGGACCAGGGGGTAATGTGTTGTTCTAAAAAATAGATTGTGGTTCTAAAAGGTTTGGGAACCACTGATCTACAAGTTTGTGCTTGCTTAATACATATCATGCATCGCTCGACTTGTTTCAGGGTTGAAAACCCTAAAATTAAGTTGCATCTAGGCCAACAATGGACGTGACCTAATGTTGTAATATTCACGTGAGAGCACAATCCCTTGTGATGCTGGCTGAATTCATTCTGCTGTGCTTATTCTGTAAATGCATTAAAATATTAAGAAAAACACTATTATTACTAACAAGTACAATCATTTTTTTTAAGTGTACGTACTATCGCAGATTTACTATTTATAAGTGTTATAACTGTTGGTCATTACACAATTTCGTGGTACTTAATTTGTCAACCTCAGAAGGATGAAAGGATGGGTAGGCCCTGTTGTATTCACACTATGGACCAGAATCTCATGCATCCATGTGTCAACCTTTCACCAAGCCATTAAAAAAAGATTCAACGTGACTTGATGGGGAGGAGGAGCTTTCTCGGTCGCAGCTGCCAAGATTTGGAACACTCTTCCTTTATCTATATCCAGCTTAGAGTTACATCTTCCTTTTCGCAAGGCCTTGAAGACCTGGCTTTTTGCTTTGGACACTTGATCTTTCATATTCTGCTCCCACCAGATAGCTGTAATTGCTTTAGCACCTAGACACCTTGGGGTATTTGTTCGTGCTATATAAATTGTTCATTCATTCATTCGCTTGCATTTTATCTGCATCCCTGTGAGTTAAACCCGACAAAAGAGGTTTTGTTGTTTTAAGCCTGGAAAGCGCCGGGCCAGCCATGCTTAACTTATCAAGGGATGCGATTGTTCAAACTATTAAAATGGAAATATTGGAGTTGCTGACAGAGCTTTGTTCCCCGCCGAGCGGAGTGAGGGAATTATAGTCTTGGGTGTGATAGCCTGTCATTAACACCAGCACCCTCTGTAATCATACAGCAAAACAGAAACAGTTGTACTTTATTATGGTCTTATTGTCGTTTAATTGTCTGATAATGGGTTTTCATGACAATTGAGGCCCTTAGAAAATTGGTCGGGAAATCCCTGCTGGAGGATTGTAATGCAGCGAATTTGCCATTAACAAAGTGGTTTGTTTAGTGAGTTCATTCAGAACAGATGGCAATTATTTGGAGAAAATAGATGCATAACATTGTTTCCAGAGGAAAAGTATTGATCTCATATTCAAAATCAGCTTTGGGAAAAGCGTGAAAGCGTCTCAGTCTGAGACCGTTTCTTTGCAAATTTTTTTAAGTGCAGGGCCTTTGCGATCATTTGAGGAGCGCGTGGGTTGTCAGAAGTGCGTTGTTTCAAAGGGACTCAAGCTGCTGAGGCCCAGTAAAGCCAATGGTGGTGAGTATCACCGCTAGACTGCCGACCTTGGAGCTGGGAAACCAAGGTTCGAGCCTCGGGGTCGACTCCAAATCCTGAGATTCTGGGCAAATCACTTAATCCCCCGTGCCTACCAAAAGTGATCATGTGAAGCGCTCCAATACCTTCCGGTCCAGTTCGCACTATATACATCTGCCAAAAAAATGTATATCATCTAGGGCTGCTGGCATAGCGGCACCAGGTCCAGCGCCCCTTTTGGGGCAGGGCCAAGGATAATTTGCACTTCCAGGAGCAATGGTACAAATGGACTAAAAAGAAGAGGGAATGGGATGCACGCAGATAATCCATAGTGAGCCAAGTTGATTCAGTCAGTTGGCTTTCATGACAATATGAAGCACTGCGCACGGAAGAGTCATTATAAAAAAAGGATTTACTTTCTTGTTAACATATTGGGTAGGCAAGGCTGTTTAGAACTATGCTGACCCATGCTCTTTGGCTTGCCACCTTCACTCCCACGGGATATATTTATGGGTCTATGGGTGTGTGAGTGATTGTATGTACCAAAGGTCACTCACCCATACAATCAGTCACACACCCATAGAGCCACTCAAACACCTACTGACACATGGATAAACACGGTCACTCACGTAATATGTGTTACAAACAGTATCACACAGTAGTACACAAAGTTTGCTAATTTATCATATGTAGTTTCTTACTATATACAGACCCTCCAGAATTTTGCAATTTCGCGATTTGCAAAAAAAAAGTGCGAAATCAGCAGTTTTGTTAAGATGACTCGCTTTTTAAAAACCCGCCTGTGAAATTCGGAGAATATGTGATCTGATATCTTTTTTTATTTTATTTGACGAGGCTGACACGGAATACATATGTCAGAGATGTTATTGACTTTTTGGGAACGAGAACATCTTGTGGCCATCTTGTGGGTGTACAATGCCGCTCCTGGTAACTAGGCCCTAGATGACTAACTGGTGGTGGGAAGGCATACTACTAAATAAACTAGTGCCAGGGAAAGGAAAAGGAGGCCCAGGGCACTCGCCACCTACCCGGGTAGCCTGAGCTCATTTCCAAACAGTACACAGTGACTGTCAGCTGCCTCGGTTCAGCCTGTCCTGCAAAACGCCTGGTTCTCCTTCGCTGTAGTTCAGAGGGGGAAAGGACCTGGATAATTATTGGATGTTCCAAGGCCCTGTTTGCAACTGCAAACGGTACACCTGCTGCAGCTGTTAGCTTCCATGCAGTCACAAAAAAAAATATATGAACAATTTCATCCTAGGGCAGGAGGAAAGGGGAAAAGCATTCTTTCTAGTACTTGGGCATAGTCAGGATGGATGATCAGTTTTTGTCCAGTGGGGTCTAACATCCTCCGTTTTTAAAAGGAAAGAACTAATTATCAAGTCCTTTGTAGGGCTTCTCTTTAACAGAGAGTATTTATTGCAAGTTTCACGAAAAGAAGAAAAATGCTTGTTATTGTCTGGGACCATCACTGATGCTCTGTAATGCCTTGGGCTGTTGCTTTTCATTGCTGCCTGTGGCCACTGAATTCCTGATTCGGTCATCGAGGTTCGTTATCACTTGTAGCTATTAATGCTTAGCAGTGATGGGGTACATGAAACATCATTCCCATTCCTGGTGCAGGATATTTACCCTTATTAAGATTTGAGCCAAACACAAAGTAACAAAAGACAGTGGAAAAAACGTTGATTGAGTATGACGGGGACAAGACTATCAACACCGCATAGTCCAAAAAGAGGAGAGAACGAACAGTTGCAGTAGTAAGAGGGTTGGTCAAATAGATTATGGCAACACCTCATACACCACTTTTTGTTGATAGAATGAAGGATTGGCTTGTCTTTCAACATGGTAAGTGATGGAAAACTGATATAAGTTTGCTTGCTTTCAGAAACCCTACCTACAATGCAGTCAATATGGGTGTTCCCATTGATAACACAGAAGAAATAACAAGAAAATGTGTGCAGAGCTGCCGGGACGTAACCGTCGGTCATAACAGCCAGAGACAAGATGATCTGCTGCTATATACCTAATCCCCTCTTACCAACACAGAAAAATGAAGGTTCTGGAGATCCAGAGTGGTAGGCTCTCTGAGAGATGGAAGGATATAGGTGCGAGTCAAGGATCTCCAGCGATAAACCATGGTATGTCTGGGTATATGAGAAAGAATAGCTGAGAGACCCTTTTTTCTTGCTCCCCTGCCACCTCTTGATGTAAATAGTTTCCCAGCTCATTTAAGACCCCAGACAGGATGTAGATACTTATGTGAAACTGTATTATACACAAAGACAGAGAGTTTCACGAAAATGTTCACTATCACAGATTTTGGGAATTTGTCTCCCACATTCATGGACATATGAAGGACACTAATTCCCATGAGTATGTTGTTAAAGAGAGATTGTGACACAAGTAACTAAAAATATATTGTCTCAGGGACCCACAACCTTGACATACACATAAAATAAACTCTGCTCCTCTGCCCCATTTCTCCTAGGAGTGAACTTTTTAAATGTCATATGAATACATCAAAGATATTTTACTTACCAGGATGGTTTCAACTGTAGAGTTTAAACCTTCAGACTTCAGACACCAGGTTGGTGTCAGATGTGAGATTTTAAATGACCAGCCTCTGGACACTGGTATGGTTTCAGTGTTGGGATTTGAAAACAATTGCCTCATGACTAAAGGATAGTCAGTCAGTCAGTCAAAAGCTTTATTTCGGCAATTACTGCCATAAAAGCACAATAAGATAGGATTAAAAATACAGCATCGTAATAGAATTTGAATATTAAAGATTAAAAAGAAGAAAATAAAAGATAGAAACAAATAACAGGTAAAGGTGGTGTTTAGATTTAAAACCCTGTTAACAGGAAGATAACAATAAAAACAATTCTCACTCCCACAGAAATATTAAATCATTAAAGTCTTTAGACAAGGAGCGGTATATTAGATGGAGCAGTTTTTGACCATATAAGGAAAAGTATCATCCTCTTGCACCATACCTTTTAAAAAAACAATATAAATAAGCTGGTAGACATGATTTGAAATTTGAACATCAGTAATAACATTTTAAAATCACGCTAACAAAATCGATTTAAATATCACCACCCAAATCTCAGCCCTAACTTTTCACTAGGCATCTGCGTTTACACCACACAGCAAAAAGAAATTTGGATATAGCAGTAACAAGGACCGGATGTGTGTCATATTTCTAAAGGATAGTGTCCCCAGAGAGATATTAAGGCACCATTTAATCCTAGTTTTCAAGACATACTTCAGGGTCAAACCCAACCGATCCCTACAGTGTCCAACTTGCCTCTTGCATCAGGTCGCATGCGTGGCAGCACCTTTCATAGTTTCTATTAGTGCCCACACTTGTCCTTGGTGATGGTGACTTGCTTGTGTTGTGTCAGTAGTACTGATACCAGGTTTCACAGGCCTCGAGGGCCCTGGTGTGTGCACCGAGCAGTGGGGATCTGCCTGTGTCCTCATTATTGCATTTGCCGTTTATTATAATTACCACTCAAATGCTTGCCTAAAGAAAGGTAGAAGCCCTAGACGAAGCCGCTGATGTAGTGTTGGTGGCGTGCATGCATACAGGTTGAAGTGTGGTAAATTTTAATTACCTGTACTTAATTTATGCGGTAAAATTCAATAAGAATAACTCAGTAAAAATAAGAGGCAGAATCCGTGGTATTTGAGGTTTTAAAATGGGTTTATTCCTTACAAAGGAATTGGTTCGAACCAGGCAATCGTATTCCGTCACCACGAAGGTTCGGGAAGGGATAGAGCAATACTTTATTGACAGGTTATCATATATATAGTAAATGCATTACAGTAAAGACATATGCAGAAGGTGTGACAGCTGAGAAGAGAGATAAGAATACACATACGTAATGAATAAAGGCGTTACAATAGGCGTGCATGAAGGCGTGCACTAGAAACGTCATTATGATGATGACACAGGTGGGTGGATCCATAAGTGAATCCTGCAAAGTCAGCAGAAATACTTGGCAGAGATGCGCGCACAGTAGCATGACGTGTGATTGACGTGTAACTAGAGGGTGAAGGGGACTTGACATTTAGCCCTACATGAGGAGACAGAAGTCTGGGATGTCAGAACAACCTAATCCCAAATCGTATCTAATATCTTGTGTTTAAGGAACTGTATTATCTGGAAGGAAAAGTCTCTCAGGCAGAGGCTATCCTATACTAACTACTAGTGCGTGTATAAGCGTCTACGTGTCTACATGAGATGCGAGGGGGCATGGGCCTACCATGGCAACAGTAGCCATGAATTACTTGCACGGAGATAGTAAGGCCGGGCCCTTTGCTCTGTAGCGGGAAGAATGTTTACCTAAACTACTAGACAGGAATGCATTTCTCGAGGAGCGGAGCAGATAACTTGAAGGCTGAATACAGTTTTGGCAGGCAACAGGCCGGGCCAGGCACCGTTAGCCGCGCAGGAAGTAAGACAAAGGTCATGGATACAGATACAGGTCCAGGCTGGAGCATTCAGAGGCAGAAGGCAGGAAAAGCTCGATGGCAGAATTCAGGGCCTACCTTGCCAGAGCTGAAGAACGTGAAAAGTATACCATATAAAGACGGTGGCAAGGCATACTTAGGAACGGAATATTCGACCCATTCATGGCGGATCTGAAAGAGGACATGTGGACGTTGGACACAATTGTATTTGCATCTTCATAGCTTGAAGTGGAGGGAACATACATGTACTTGTAGCATGTACATGGAGCCGTTGGGGTCTAAGATGGGGGACACAATCGATCATAAAAATTCATATTTCCTCAGAAGGGTGTGTGAGAGCCAGTGTTCGTGGAATGAGCAATGTCTGCAGTTTGAGTGGCGTTGGCATGTTAAGTGTGTGGTGCTGACATCTGTCGGGTTGCTGTCAGCAGCTCGGGGGCTGTTTGCTGGTTAAGTTACATTTGCGTGACCAAACCGATCCACATCTCCATGGTCTAGGGTGTCGCGCACATCTCCATGGTCAAGGGTGTCTCTCACGTCTCCATGGTAAGGGGTGTCTCTGAAGTCTCCATGGCCAGGGGTGCCTCTGACGTCTTTGTGGCTAGGGGTGCCTCTGAGGTCTCCATGGTCAGGGGTGTCACCCTGTGCTATTCCGCTTGTTTTAACTTATGCTTCAGAATGTACCACAAAGGAGAATATAGCAAAAAACCCTCTCAGACACTTTAAACATGACTATTTCAAAGTGAAATACTCTGCTAAAACAGTTTCCATTAATTTAAGGCTGAAAAGGAATGATTACGAGTAAAATAGAGTGCCGCTGGGCTTTTTCCACCAACCACTTAGAATGTTGTGTTCTGTTGTGGCTAAAGAGAGACCTAGAATAGATAGTCAGTATCCTGTGCATCCTCCCTGGTATCACCCAAACCGCTATGAGGCACTGAGTGGTTTGGGAGATATTGATTGACTGGCCCCACACTCGAGAGTTCTAGGGAAGATGGATATCATAAACAATGAATCGGAGATAGTCCCTAATTTATTAAATGGCATTATGGACCATACTCATCTATCTGATCAAGAGGACATACATAATTGGCCACTGCATTTGTGTCCAGACAGCGAAGGGAGGGTCAATAAGGATACAAATATCACGCTAGTAGCACAACCCATTCTTAAGACAGAAGGGGCAGGGGCAGCGGGACACAGCCAAAATAATTGTCCACTGAGACTTATCTCTTGGAACATAGTGGGTATTAGACCCAGACTATCAGATGAGGTTTGGCTATAATATATGAAGAAATTCGATGTAATTTGTATTCAGGAAACATGGAGTGGGGAGGAAGTCATTATTGATGGTTTCCACTCATTTAATGTCCAGGCAACTCCATCTATCTCAGGGAGAGCGAAAGGAGTATTGGCGACACTGATTTCTGTCAAATATGGAGCAGTAAAGATTGAGAATATAGCTGACTCCTCTTGGTATCAGATCATCATGATTAGGAATTTGATTGATGCCCCAACACTATTGATTAACCTATATTATAATATTTTTTACTAGAACAACTGGGCGATTATTAATACCCTCAAAGAGGAAATCGTTAAGGCTGCGATTAAAAATTTCCCTCTATGCATAATATGGCTGGGAGATGTCAACTGTACTTTGTGCCAGCATAGTTCGCAAATGGTATGTGGGCTTCTAGATATTGAAAACGAACCACTTGCCCATTTTAAACACTCTTCATATGGTGAAGCGTTAAATACCATTATTGTTGTAAACGAACTAGGTTTCGTTGATACTGTGGTCGGTAAGCCACATATACAATACAATACCCCACATTTTTGGGAGGGGGTAGGGTGAGTACCATCGACTTCATGCTAATATCCAGAAAATTTGCTCATCTGGTAGACAGTTTTGTGGTAGAACCTAACCCTGTTAGTGACCACAATCCCCTTATTGCCAGCTTGCATGTAATAGCTTTTAAGGGTGATAGTGATGAAATTCCTTTAATATATAATCAAAATCAGGGGGTGAGACTAAAATGTAGCAAAATAAATGCACCTAGATTTGAGAGGGAGATTGTTGTCCGGATTCAAGGACTCTGGAAAGTCTTACCAGGAGTTTCTGCAGAGGCGCCCAGGAACTGATGATAATTCCTCGACTTCCCCCAATCACCACCCAAGCATATCAGACTCTATACTACGGGGATGACCAGGGAAAGAGGGGAAACAAAACAAGGGAATGAGCTCCAGACGCTGTCTCTATCTTCGGTCTTTGCACGTTGGAGTGGCTTAAAACAAAGAAGGAGTGGTTAGCTGACACAGAAAGCAGCGACTTCCTATCCCACTCTCCCAGACCTGTGCTATACCTTATATTACCCTCCTTCTGGTCTTGAACAGTAGTGTAATGAGAGAGATGTTCCAGAAGCTGTAAGAACAAGGAGAGTGCCCTAAGGACATGTATATATCAACCCAGCAGAGAGCACTCTAACACTAACTTAACGTATGTGTAAGCTCACCTAGATTCCCTCCTCATAAGCGTGGAACTGTACTATCAGGGATGCGTCGGGCCACAGACAACACCTTCGGAATGGTGAGTGGAGCTATACAGTGCAGGAAGTAAGTAAAGATAAAAGGCGACCTTAACTTGTTGCCGGAGATCAGGAGAGTGAGTTCATTCCGGTGTAATCACAGTTGAGTTGCGGTGAGAAGACGCTGTAGTTGGAGGCTGATGGGAATCCAAGATGCAGCAGAAGGAACGAGGCAAGGCGACCTTTACTTGTTACCGGAGATCAGGAGAATGAGTTCATTCCGGTGTAATCACAGTGGGGTCGCGGTGAGGAGTAACAAGGCAGACTACGGGATAATTACGAGGCTCAGGGAAGCAAGGAAACCATTCGTGCCGTACAACGTGGAGAACACCAGCCTGACCTACCACTCGGGACGCTGAGTTCACACCCTGGGGAACGCAGATCCAAGCGGCAGATAAAGACCCTCTCCCACGATACCGAACACTACAACGGAATCCTTACCTCGTGTAAGAGATATCACCACGGGACTATCCTATCCAGGATATGGACGATCGTGACGGCTGTCACGGGAGTAGAAAGGACTACGAACACGGAGATTCCAAGCGGGATGCAGGAAAGCTTCGGAACTAGGGGCTTCAGTAACAAACTAACGCAAAGCGCTACTTCCGGGGGAAGCCAGGCTTTTGTTACTGCCTGACTCCTCCGCGCATGCGTGTTGTCAAGGCGCCATCTTTGGATTGGCGCGGCGGCAGTCCTGACAATTGTGACATCAGACCTCAGTCAAATTCTGATATGCCTATCTGATGATTCTACCGCGGAGGAGGTTATAGAGTGTTTTGAAAAAATTGAAAGATGTGTCAAATAATCTAACAAGAACAGTAAAAAGAAAGGCTCCACAAGAAACTAGATGGTTCAATGCAGAGTGCTCTAGAGCACAAAAAGATCTTAAAGAGGCCCTGCATACAGTCCCCCGTGATAGGGCTCTAATTAGGACAGCGAGACAAACCTATAAAAATGTAATAAGACATAGAAAGGATGAACTTGGAAAACTTGCTTGGGAAGATCTCGAGAGAGCTAGCGCTCTCAATGATTCCAAGGGTTTTTGGGAGTTTATAAATCGCCCCCTTTTCACAAATGATGTAAGGAGCATTGAATCAACAATAACTGGTGAAGCTTGGGAGTCACATTTCTCAAATATATTCAACCCAAAAGGCCTACTACCACATGATCAAAGAGATAAAATAGTAATCAACTTGGAAACTGCGAACCAACTTAGCTTATCTATTTCTCTTGGTGAGGTTGAAGAGGCTCTGACAAAGGGCATCCCCTCAAATGCACCAGGTCCAGATGGAGTGCCGCTTGATTTGTTTAAATGTAATCTACAACTATGGGCACCATTGTTGGTAAATGTTTTGAAATCAGTAATAATGGGCCATATCCCTAGTTCGCGGAAAGAGGCAGTGGTGGTACCAATATATAAGAAGGGTAGCAGGCATGACCCTGTGTGCTACAGGCCCATTTCCTTAATTGATGCTAAATGCAAGGTCCTGGGTAGGGTAATCCTTGCTCTCCTGGAATCGTGGGCTGATGATACTGGTCTAATGTCCCCTACCCAATACGGTTTTAGGAAGAGAAGGGGACAAGCGAACTGTGTCTTAACCTCTCTTTAGTCATGGGTAAGTACATGAAGGCTAGGGGAGGTTCAATCCACCTGGCCTTCATTGACTTATCCAGTGCATTTGACACAGTGAGTCGGGGTACGTTATGGACACTCATGGAGAAAATGGGCTTTGAGGAAGCTCTTATTACCCTGTTACGCAGGCTGCATGCGTCAACCACTGTCTCTATTCGCTACGGCCCAGGAGTAGAGAAGACTAGGCCCATTGCCTCAATAGAGGGCGTTCGACAGGGCTGTATCCTGGCTCCTTTTTCATTTCTTTTATACACAAATGGGGTGGAGAAATTTTATTAGACCAGCACCTGGATTATCCCAGTATAGGAGGGCAGCTGGTCCCCTTATTGTCATATGCCGATGACACAGTTTTGGTGGCCTTAACGGCCAATAGCCTTCAAAAAGTGTTGATCGCTTTCACTGAGTTTATGACGGGTTTGGACCAGAAAGTAAATTTTAGCAAATAGTTTGTCATGGTATGTGGCCCCAAGCAGACTAAAACGCGAATATTTGTGGTAAATGAAAAGATCATTGACAAGGTACCCAATTTTACATACCTGGGTAATGTTTTTAATAACAAATTAAATTGGGACCATTTGATTGTAACCAGGGTACAACATACTAGTAGAATTATAGAGGGGCTGCTTTGTTTTGCGTCCAAACTGGGACATAAGCTAGTGGCAGAAATGCTGACTTTATATAAATCAAAGTGTCTCTCGCTAGCAACATATGGGGCAGGAGTATAGGGTCACCAAAGAAGCAGCCAGATACAAACTTTAGAAAATAAATTCTTGAAAAGGTTACTGATGATTCCAACTAGCTCTCCTACAACATGTTGTCACTCTGAAGTGGGCCTAGACTATGTCAGAGATAGAATAAATATTGCCCCATTGATCTTATGGGGAAAGGTATGGACTATTTTCAAGAGCGATCATTAGAGATTGTATGAATTTGGATAAGGTCCTGTCCATTCCCTGGCTTTGTTATGTCAAGAATACTTTTTATAGGATCGTCTTGGGACACTACTATGATAATCTGGATGGTATACAACCTAATATGAAATCAATTATAAAAAATGCATATTATAATGAAATAAGTACTTCTGACCGGGAAAATGATGTTTTTACTGATGAGTTGCTACTTCATCAGCAATTTTATTTGTCTTTTACTATACAAACTCAAGCTCGTTTCCTTTTGACTAGGTTTCGTCTTTCTACTTTGCACTTTCTTTTGGCTTTTGCTAAACAGGTGAGTTGGTGTGAGAGGCTGACTCCCTGCCCTTGTAATAACCGGGCTCAACAAAGTACTATGCACCTTATGCTGTTTTGTACACTTTCTAAAGATATTGGGTACGCTTTCTTAAGCCTCTTTTAAAGGAAATTCGTCCCTGTTCTTATCAAGAAGGTTTTAATTATTTACGCTCTTTGTCCACTACTGTAATTTGTAGTGCTCTGCTCAACTTCATTAGAACTGCATTGTCAATTAGAAAAAGGTATGAATTGTTACTGGAGAATTAACTTGATGGAATGTTGCATTAATTTTTGTATAGAAGATTTAAAAAATATTTTATCAAATTGTTTTATGTATGTATGGACCACTTTTATGATTCAAGTGAATCGAATAAAGTTATTTGAATGAACGAGTGTTGCAATAATGCCGCTACATTTCCATTTTTGTGCCGCTAAGTTTCCATATTTGTGCCGCAAAATTTGCAAATCTATGCTGCAATATCCGGGGGGTCTGTATATATCTTTAACACTCAGAAACCTTTAGAAAACACTTACAATCACTGGATGATGTAATCAGTGATGTCATTTGAGATGTCATGAGTGATGTCACTGACCATGTCATGAGTGATGTAATATGTGAGGTCATATGCAGTGCATTGCGGGGGCATAAGTTCTAGTTAGCTCCTGCTAAATTTCTATGGTTTTGGACGTGTGATATCTGAATCTAACTATAACCTTTCTGCAACCTTTAGTTTATTTCAGAGAATATATATATCTATAAATAGATTTTTATAGATATATATATCTATAATATCGTTGTAACAACGCGTTGTGAATCCCTGTGGGGAAAAAGACTGCGGGACAAAGACATATATTCTGTCTCCGTAGACTTAGAAAGGTGGTCTACAAGGCATGACTGCTGTGATGAAAATAAATGTATATATCTATTTTTTTTATTATGATCTCGCGGTACTCTCGTAGGATCATGAATAGTAAAAAGGAGTAGGTAAGTTCTCAATACATTTTAATAGTAGAAACGCATATTGTGGCCCTTGTTATTGAGGGGAAGTGTGTAAGACATAAGTACTGTGATGAGTAGATGGTTAATTCTTCTTTAAAAAAAAATTACAATCTCGCGAGACTCTTGCGGGATCATGAAAAACAGGAAGTAGTAGGTGATCTTTAAATACCCTCTGTTATGCACACTTTTTACTGTAGGAAGCAGTGTTACTAGAGATGGTATTTATCAGAGTCTACTAATTATGCCCATCGGCTTGGGAAGAGCTGTGAGTAGAGTTAAGTCTCTCCCGAAACCCTACTATGCACACCCATCATCCAAGAGAGGGGCCTCCGCGGAGAGGCCAGTCCCTCCACACACTTTACTATGCATTCCCATTATTGAGGAGAGGGGTGTCAGTGGAGAGGAAAGTCCCTCCCTCCATCTACTATGACACCTGTCATCTGAAAGAGGGGTCTGAAAGGAAAAGCTATACTCTCCCTACAGGCTACTATGCACACCCGTCATTCTAGAGAAAGGTCTTACCAAAGGGGTCAGTACCTCTCTAAACCCCACTATGCTCACCCGTCATTCCAGAGAGAGGTCTCCGGGGAGAGGCTAGTCCCTCCACACACCCTGCTATGCATATCTGTCATCTGACAGAGAGGACTTAGTGGAGAGACCAGGACCTGCCCACAACCTACTGTGCTCATCCGTCATCTAAGCATCTCAGCAAGGATGCCGGTCCCCCCACACACCTGTCAAAGCCATTCCCTTTAAAAACGATGTGCACAGACAGGGTATATTCTTCAGTCATCCTACAATATATACATTAAAAAATGAAATTATTTGCTTTAAAAAACCTGGACATTCAGTAAAAAAACCAAATGTTAAAGTAACATTATAGTCAGGTATGAAAAAAAATCTGTTCTTGTTTTATAAAATAACGGGGATAATGCGCCGTACTAGAAAGAAAGTGCTGCCCCTATGGCATCCGCAACTCGCCCTATCCTCAGGGCAGCATATTCAAGTGAAATACGGACCGGCTGCTTTAAAGCCGCTCCGTGTTTCACAGTGCAGGCAGCATGCCACTTGCACTTTGAAGAGGGTAGAGAGACCCTTTTGCAGGTGGGTGCACTGAGTGACTACACTTGCCTGCAGGGGGATTTCTTTCTCCCCTCCAGAGGGCTGCCTTTAGGAGGCACACTGAGAGTGTACTACCTTTTTGTGGTGCACTTTCAGTGAACCTCCTTAAGGACATGTTTGCTCCTGCATCCATAATGTGGCACAGACGCAGAGGCAAAGTGATTCCCTCGTTTGAATGAGGGAACGCATTCTCATGATAGCGCTGGCCCCACATCTGCACTAGCGCTATCAGTATTACAGAAGTGGATGAACAAGTGTATGCGGCACCTTCTGTGCTTCCATTGTGCCTCGGGGCTCACAAAGCATAAGCACACGCTTGTTGCGCCCCCAAGGCACAATATATAATACAGCCCCTGGATGGTTGGGTTCGAGCGACTCTCATGAGAGTCTGACTGACCCAATTTCGAAAAATTGAAAGATATGATTGGCATAGGGGACTTTTTTCCATTGGTTCATCTTGCTCCCACCCAGTAAGAGTCCAGCGGGACTGACCACTCTGATTGGCTGCCTGCAACATGAAACAAAGTGTTGCAGGCAGCCATAACAGAACTCAGGAACTCAGTCCTCTGTCCTGAGTGTATTAAATTAAAAAGATATAAGCTGGCAAGGTAGAGATACCCTGACCACCCTGTCCTTGTGGGGCGGGCATGAGGGACCTTCCATTCCCCTACCCCCTCTCCTCCCCCCTCCGTGGGGCCAAAATACTTTTGTTACGTTTCCCCCAGGATTACAGCATAGAATAAAAGGCTACTGGCTTTTTATATATGTTTATCAATTGCCCCCCTCACCTAGTCACTACTGGCCCCGGGCTCCCCATTTACAGTGGCCGAATGTACATTAAAAGGGAGCGGGCATGTGGTCCCCCCTCCCGGAGTCTCTAAGGGCCCTAGTGACCCCATCCTCAGAGACTGCATCCTAAATAGAGGGCAGGGCTCTTGCAGTCTCAAACCCAAAGCCTCTCTTGGGCCCTGGGGCCCTAATTTCCTGGTGCCAAATATATACAAAAAGGGCTGGGGAGGCACATGCTCCCCTTCCCTTGCTAGTATCTGCCCCAGAGACCCCAACCCCCAGGGCTTGATACTACACAGTGTCCCAGGGACCTCACCCGGGGACAATGTGTTTCCCTGCCTGGGAGAGAGCTGGTATGCCTTGCCCTCATTCTCTGGGCAGGGAACGTTGTTCCTGCCCTGTGGGCGCAGTAGAAAAACGCTACTCCCTCTCAGGGGGAGTGAATGAAAGGTGGCGGATCCCGCCAGCACCCAATATGGTGCTGACTGGGGAGCCTGCTGGAGCTGCGAGGGCCTGGTGCTCCCCTTACAGTCCCCAATGTAGTGTTTTGTGGCTGCTCTGGGAAGCCCATGAGGCCAGCATCTCGCTGTGTACAGCCAAAGGACATACTGATTCTGTCAGGCCTCATCACTTTATTTACCAGCCTTTACGAGTTTGAGGCCTGGAATGGGGAATAATATACAGGATACATAATCACCTTAGCTTAATATTGAATCTCCAGGCAATAACTTTCTGTTCCATGCCATCATGCCCTTTCAGGAAGATGCACATATTACAAATAAGATAACATAACAATTACCAGGTGATTTAGCATGATTTTCCTTAATAAAGTGTACTTTGTGTATAATATTTTCCACCTGCTTTTAGCAAGTTGATTAATTGTGTGCAACTCCACACCTGGTAAAATTTGCAATTGTGCACAGTGGGAATTCAACAAAAACCCTACACAACTCAGAATGAGGACCCAAAATAGGTAGTGATACTACCTCTGGTGGGATGCTTCCTTTCCATTTGTTGGGCTTTGCTCAGGCCCTGCATAATCAATACCCTAGAAACCTGAGGGTATATTTGCCAAAAGGTACCATTCCTTATGTTTTGCATATGGTGGATTCGATGTTATGGACTCCACCACTACACAACGCTGCCCCAGTCTAACCTAATTGTAAACTAAACACCAACCACTTCCAGTCAGTCAGAATCCAGTACAGATAATAGAACTCTGTGCATCTCAAGCATCTTATCTAGTAAGCTCCACTCACCACAGCTTGAAACCTTTTTCTGCACTTTATCCCAGGGCACCTTCTGTCCGTTGATTCTCATGGTACCTCCTGAACCCTGAAATGCTAGTTCCCTCCTGTTCCAGCATGTCTCCTTACTTACAATGTACTTTAACCAAAAGCAGTCCCCATCCTGCGTGTTAGAAATGGGGGTCTCTAGTTGTCAAGGGCTTGCACCTTTGTCCAAGTAGGAACCCTTCTTCCTAGTCAGAATAAGGGAGTTACACTACTAAAACAACCCCTGCTCACTCCCTTGGTAGCTTGGCATGAGCAGTCAGGCTTATCTTAGAGGCAGTGTGTAAAGCATTTGCACATAATGAACAGTAATAAAGTGTAAGCACTACAAAAGGATACCACACCAGTTTAGAAAAATATCCAATATGTTTATATACTTAAGACAATACCAAAAACAATAAAAATCCACAATTCAGTACTTATAAATCTTCAGTTATCAAAATAACTTTGAAAAACAGTTCCTTGAAGTTGATAGCTCCCTCTGGGACTATCAGGGCGTTGTGAACAAACAAATCCAAACAGTTCTGGCTGACCGCAGCATTGCGGTTCAGCTACGTTGTCGGGAAGACCCGCAAAGCAGTACCTTTAGAAATGCAGGGCATCAGCGATCTATCATTGAGCTTCCGAAAGCACGGCGTCCACAGGCATCGGTTCCAAAGTTCGGTGCAGGAATCGTCGAGCCCATGAAGTCACATGCGTTGCAGATCAAACTCCTCATGGTTGAAGTCAGGAGTGCTGGTGTTGGCAGGCGTCAGGAGCTGTGGTGCGAAGTTTAGCAGTGCAGCGTGCGATGCCCTCAGGTCGCGGTGCGAGCAGAGGCTCAGTGGCAGAATCAGATGGCGTCATCAGGAGGACCAGGGTAACAGTGCGAAGTGATGCGGTGCTCGTTGCGGTGCTGGCAGGTCACGGAGCAAGCAGTGGTGTCGTCGTGGCTGAAGCGCTGTTGTCGGATGACGAACTGGAGTCGATGGTGCCAGCGTCGGTAGGCCAAGGCTGCGGTCCGGGATGAGGGCAGTGCGTCATGTAACTTTATGGGCGGTGCACTCGAACCACAGTGCAGCCAGCGGTGTCGATTTCGACGTGGAGCGTTGTCGGGGATACCAAGGCAGCGGCGTGAAGCGAGGAGGTGTGGAGTGCGGTGCCCACAGATTGCAGTGGAAGCAGCAGCTCGGTGGTGGCATCAACAGGCGTTCTCGGTGAGACCAGGGTTGCGGTGCGGCGTTGCGCTCTGTGGTGCCTTCAGGACACGGAGTCAGCTGCGACGTCATAGATGGTGTCTGGTTGCTTTTACTTCTGTTGCAGCACAAAACACACAGTCCCCAATGCTGAGGGCAGAAGAACTTGAAGTCTTTGGTGTTCCTGAGACTTCTTGAACAGGGGGCAAGCTCTACCTCATGCTCTTAGATACTCAAAGAAAGAAGTTGTAGAAAGTTCAGTCCAGTACTTTCACTGCCGAAGACAGAAGCAGCCACTGCAGGCCAACACAGCAAAGCACTCAGCAAAGTGGTAGTTCCTCCTTGCAGCTTCTCCAGCTCTTCTTCTTGGCAGTCTTCTTGTTCCTAAAGAGTTGTAAAGGTCTGGGCCCCAATATTTATATCCACAAATCCTTTGTTCTCTGAAGGCAGAGAGTGTCTGTGCCCAGCCAAAACCAGTTCTGTCCTCACTGGTACAGCTTCCTGGAAGGGGGTGGAGAAGGCATTGTGCGAGGCAGACCAGGCCCATTCAGGTGCAAGGAAATCTCCTCCCACTACTCTAAATGCAACCCAGGTTTATTCAGCCCAGCCCTGAACCATCAGACTTCTGGAGCCGCTGCTCCTCTCCAGCCCCTGTCATCCAAAAGCCAGACATGCACTACACAAACCTAGCAGAGGCACACTGGATGGTTAGGCAAGACAATACCTACTTTATAAAAGTGGTATTTTTCAAACACATAATGTAAAAATCACCCTCACTAAAAGATGCATTTTAACATTCTGAGTTCAGGCATACTAAACTTTATTTTCCTACCATGTTCCCAGGGCCAGTTATGTTTATGAGATGTTATAAACAAACTCCCCATTCTGCCCTATGGGAACAGACAGCCTTCCAATGGTGAAAAAACGAAATACACTGTAATTCACCCCCAGGACATGCACACACAGCAGTACATGTCCTAACTCTAACATACACGGTACCTTGTGCCTACCTTAGGGGTGACTGACATGTAGAAAAGGGGAAGGTTGGGAACTGGCAAGTGGGTGCACTTGCCAGGTCGACATGGCAGTTACAAACTGCGCACAGACCCTGCGGTGGCAGGTCTGAGTTACCTTTTCAGGGCTACTTCTGTGCGTGGTGCAACCAGTGCTGCTGCAAACCCATTAGTAGAATTTTGATTTTCTAGCCATGGCACTCTCGGTGCACTTTACTAGGGCCTCACCAGTAAATCAAATATGCCAATCATGGAAACACCAATCCATAACATAATTTATAACAGGAGCACTAGCACTTTAACACTGAACAGCAGTGAGAAAGTGCGCAGAGACATTAACCAGCAAAAACAGAGTCAGAACTGGGAGGTCAGAAAGCAAAAACTCAGGGGAGACACGCCAAAAGATGCCAAGTTTAACACTGGGTTATTTCCATCATTCACAGCTTTGGCTGCGACCTCACATGCATCTGTCTTTGAACTAGGCAGTGAAGTCCGGGTAGAGGATGTGCCCTTACTGCTAGAGTGGTCGACCTTGAAGCTTGGGAACCGGGTACGAGTCTGGGCAGGGATGCTCAACATCCAGTGATTCTGGGCAAAGCACTTAATCTACCTGTACCCAACAAAAATGAATGTGTCCTTGTGTAACGCAACTGGTGCTCATGTAAAGCGCTCTGATTCCTTCGGGTCAAGTTTGCGCTACATAAAACTCTGAGGAAAAAAAAAACATCAAGACAGTCAAGAAGTCCCAAACATAGGCACCTGTGCTTAGGAAACAGAGTTATCATGTTGTGGTGTAGACCTGTTTCTGCGCTACATAATGCCCACAATGGGTCCTGCACATTCATCTTGAGAGAGTTGTCTATGGGCCACAAAAACTTAATATGTTGTTAATGTAGCTCAGCAGAGGGACACCTCACCCTAGCTGGTTTTCATATGTGCACCTATGCAGAACCACCTGCAAATAGATAGCTAAGCAAACACATGTATAAACAATAAATAAATAAATATACACTTCATGTTCTTGTGGAACAAAGGTTACACTGGAGAAGATAATAGCAGGCTGTAACCCTTTGGTTAGAAATGTCTTCTTTACTCTCAAGTCACACTCTTTTATATTGAGTTGTACATTATTGTATTGTATTGTAATTACATTTATATAGTGCTTACTACCCCTGACAAGGCGTTGAAGCGCTTTTTTGGCAAGTAGCACACTACTCCGGAACCCATAAAGGATTAGTGGTGAATTAGTATAGTGAAATATGAAAGTGAATTGAGTGGTGGATATGTAAGTCAGGTATTTGGATTGAGAAGGATAGTGGAGGGATAGAAGAGGTGAACAGGTTTGTATTTATATAGCGCTTGCTACCCTTAATGGTGTGTGGAAGCACTTTTTTTGACGAGTAGCACGCTACTTCGGAACCCAAAAATGATTAGCTGTGAATTAGTATATGTGAAATATGAAAGTAGTTTGAGTGGTGGATTTGTTAGTTATTCGGATTGAGGATAGCAAAGGGATAGAAGAGGGAAACGGTTTGTATATATATATAGAGAGATTATTATACGGAAGAATGAATTGCAACTCTAAAAGAACATTTTTACCTCCACCTGAGATATACTAGTGAAGCCTCATATTAGCTGGCGCTTATTTTTATTCATTATTAGGACGGTGTAATTTAATGAAGCTAGACCAGATCAGATGTGATTATTTTAAAGCAGAAGTTCACATCTTTTAAAGATATCTTTGGGGAAAAGACGCGTTTGTGTGAGGTCGGGCAGTGCGCGGCTGCTCTTGCTCTAACAAAATCAGTATCAAAGCGGGAAGCGCGGGCGTAATTGAAGTATTCAACATTCAGCAGGCGCGCGCACCTTTGCTGGATGCTGCCTTTAGCTGCATATAAATAAGATAAATCCACGGAGGAGACAAACTCTGCTTTCTGATTATCATCAGGGCAGATCGTACTAAGCTTGAAGCATTATATTACCTAACTTCCTCTTTCCCACAATGCGTGCGCGCGCGCACACGCACACGCACACACACACACACTGAATAAATAGGGCAATTTTTTAAGGTAAATAATACACCCTTAACCAGGCCTTTAGCAATAATCAACATCCCTATCGCCACCCTCGCCTCTTTCCAAACGTGTACCTGTTGCATAAGTTTCAAGCGTCAAAGTTTTCGAAAAGCAATTTACGCTGACATTAAAATGCTTGTTCTACTTGAATACTTAATCAAAATGCATTGGTTTGGGCAAATAATTTTGGGGGTCAGACTAGGAAATTAAAAATTGTTCTTAATGAAAAAACCTTGCAAATGATGATTTTTATTCAGCATCTTACATTGAGCTTTCATTAAAATGTGATTGTTTTTCAGTTGTAAACACTGCATGCCAGCCATGCATAGATGAAACAGACATTAATGAATTAAGATACTGTGTTAAGAAGCTATGCCCTCATGTTGTTATAAATACATTAACCTCATGAATCTGATGTCAGGGGCACATTAAAAAAAGTGTGACGTGATATCAGTCCTCCAATCATGTTGTGTATGTACTAGTGCTCTAAAGCAGGATTCTGGCAGTTTGAGCGCTACATAAAATCTACAGATACATGTTTTCACACTTAAAAATAAGTAAAATCATTTGTATGCCACTTTCCCATCCTGCAAATAATTATTCTCTTTTATTGTAAAAGGCTAATAGAGCTTAGAAACCACCCAAAGCAAAAGGAAAATTGACTTTAGGAGCACATTAAAAGGTGCCTTTTTCATTGCTAGTGAATAAATACATCATGCAGCTTTATAGGAGCTAATGCCACATTACCGCAGGGATGAAGCAGTTTCTTATAATAAAATGTGTTTGCAGCTCCTTATCTCCTGCCGCCCCAGGCAAATGTCTGAGTGTACCGGGACAAAGAGCTGGCGCTGCGAATTTCCAATGAAAAGAGAAAACCTACTCTCCACGTCGTGTTCAAAGGTAGCACAACCCATTCCTGGCAGTTGGCTCCCTCATGCTGGTTCCTTATGTGCATCTAGGAACTGCAATCAATAATTCATATTTCAGGCCCTACGGCTGACAAACTGTATTGCGCTACAGAACAGCTTTAATCCTATAGTCCAAAATGTATATACAATAACTGACAAGGAATTACCAAACCAATGTCAGAGCTCATTTATAGCTAATTCATTTTATAGCGCAATCTATCTCTCACGTTACCTATTAATTACTCCTAAGTTAATTAGAACTAATTGTGAATAGCAGAATTTTGATTGGGCTCGTGATACTGACCTATATCTCTGCTTTGAGGTGACTGTAGAGGAGGTCGGTATTGCTAATTCTACTGAACGATTTCTGGTACCAGACCACTCCTTTGCATACCTGTATACCACATCTAGATCAGCTAGAAAGGAAATTGTGTTAAAATAACACTGCAGCAGGTTTATGGACCCTAAGCAACTCTCAGCATTCGCTCATGCTGCCTTTGTCATGAAATATGAGTTTTTCTCTGCGAGTATTCAAAGTTTCATCTGGATTTACCTCTTAGGAATCTACTTGTTGGTAATATTGCTAGAAAACACCGGAACATGAGTAGTTCCCAGCATTGATTTTACTCTTATATCTAGCTCTCTCTTATGACTAGGGCTCTGCACAGTTTTGTTAACTATGAGTAGATAGTGGGAATGAGACAAATACTCAAAGTATAATCTATAAAATGCAAACAGTATAGTTAAACTTACTCAAACAAATATTGTCTCTTATAATGTTCAAATAAGGTACTGAAGTCAATTCTCTATTATGTTGAATTAGTTACGGTTTTTATTTTAGGGGGCATCAGAAATTCACATCTTAAAAATCTATGTATTGTCTTGATACCTATCTGAATCGTACTTAACGCAGATTACTTTTTTTCTCCTTTTTCTATGTGTTTGTTTTTCTCTTTTGCACAAAATCCCTTAAACTTTCATATAAAATGCAATAATCTGTGAGAAAGACCGCATCTGGTATATACCGTCACTATTGTTTACTTGTTTTATTCTACTTTTCATTGTATAAGACATTAGTCAATCCAAACCTTGAATATATTGTTACAGTTTCCCATCATTCACTCTAGCAACTTGAGATTAATGAAGCATTAAATTGTTTTCCCAGTTCTTCCTGAGTGAAATAGCTTTGTTTTACTAGAATTTATGCTATCCTCACTTTTACTTCCACTCTTAGCTTTGCCAATATTTCTGTTCACTTAGTCATAAAGATGTTTAATTATCCTACTCCAGAGTAGGTCACATGGTAACATGATGCTTAAATGGTGGTTCATATGTATTTTGTTCCACGTGAAAAACGTAATGTTTTGAGAAAAAAAAATGTCTAATGTGAAAAATGCTTGAGCCGTGTAAAAATTGAATGTGGTGCAGGGCTTTAAGTGGGCCGGATCTCACCGGGTCTGAGCACCGGCAGTTTTTTTAAGGAAGCCTCGAAACGGGTCTCTACCGGGCTCTGTTTTGTGCCCTGGCACACGCGGTCCGTTTTTTTAGAGCGTTAGAGGGGAAGGAAAATTCTTCAAAAAGAGTCATTTTCTCTGGATTTCTCTTCTCTTTTCGGAACTCAGGAGCAGCAACATTGTCGTGGTGTCACCAGGGCTTTATCTGGAAGCTTTTTCAATATTATATACAAGCCACAGTTGCTGCTTATTTATCTCATGCAACTAACAACCATTGACAAAGCCAATAGTCCTAACTTATTGTAGGTATGATGTTACTTGTTGCATTGGATGCAATGACAGAAACAGCAAAATACCAGTCGTGTGGCACACTTTGCTAAGCACAAATTTTTAGCTTACGTGTTTTTAAGCCACGCCCTTAATTACATTGGTCATGCCCCCTTGAGAGACCACCAGTTTTTTCATCCCACTTAAAGCTCTGATGTGGTGTATATCCTAATGTACAAAAGCCATGCAATAGACCTCCTCAATGTATTTTTGTATACATTTTCAAAGCTTTGTGGTGAATGTTGATAGTTTGTCAAAAGAGACAGAGGCACACATCTAGCTTCATAGTTCCCACCAACATTGTCTGCTGAAAGGAGTCTCCAAACAAAAAAATCAACAAAATCCCCCCAAATCTATGCTAGATACCCAAAACCGAATTATCAGGATTTGCATGGAATTACCCTTGTGTAAAAAAAATACCCTGTCCTATTTTAATTTCAAATGGAAGTGTTGTAACATGGGATACTTCCACATTATGGATAATGTCTACATTCCTACAGCAGTAACATATGAAATAATCTAAATTCTTATAGTCATTACTGTTCTTACATAGCATAGGGCTGTTTTAAGCATATTTAATAGTTTTATATTTATAAATTTACTGAGAACAAGTAATAGCATACAAATAGCTGGGTAAATAAAAAATATCCGTGAAACAGGAGGTCCAATATGATTCAGTCAGGCTTCACCAGGAAAACAATGCCTAATGTGTGATGAGGTAGAAATATTGAGATTTTATCTGTTTCATGAGGAAAAGTAGTGTGCCTTGGGTTCTATGTGGCATGCACATCCCTGTTACCTTGGAGAATGATGATAATTGTCTTGCTGGCCTTCCCAGAGACCATAAAACTCTGTCCCCAAAAGAATACATTTCCATGCAGCTCTGTACATTTTTTAAGATTCCAGTACATTACACATTTTTCTGGAATCTCAATTTGTCAATCTTTGGCCACCTAGACACATTTGCAGCCCGGGTGACCCCAAAGAAGTTTCCTTCACTAGAGATTTCAGGAGTATTTTCTGAGAGAATGTATATATCATGAATTAGATTGTACCTACCCTTATATTGCTGTAAGTCTATCAGTATTGTAATTTTCGGAAATCAACTTCATCCATTTACTCAAGGGCTCTTCAGGAATTTGACATTTCTATTAATAAATAGTTGGAAAATAATACTTTTATTTATTTGTTTTCCTCGAGCCCTAAAATCCACATTATTTATAGTTTCTCAATGTATGGTAATAACAATAGGGTGAAGTCAGAAACTGAGTTACTTTGGGAAACAGATTTTAATGTGTCCTGATCCACCAAGATATGGGAAAATTGTTGGCTCAAAATATGTACTTTTTATTTACAACGGATTATTAAATATACTATTCTTATTGAATAAGGTAAATAATGTTTTAAATGTAATTATTGGTCTTGACAATGTCATAAATGTTTTACTTCATACGTTTTTCATGTATCATTATGTTCATAACTTCTGGAAGAAAGTTTGGAAACAGATAAATTTGATTTTAACATAATTGTTCAATGTAAATGTTCTAATAGATTTCTTCATAGTTTTTGACTAGGATACGATCTACGGTAATTGAGTGTTATTAGTGATTGCTTTCCAACAAATCACGGAAAATTTGCAAAATACATTTACCATCTCTTAAGTCAAGGTGGCATGATATAAGAAACAATCATACGTTAGTTTGAGCCATTCAGCCTTCTGTGCACTAGCTAGTAAGAAATATTGTTTGTGCTAGATTTATCAAATGTTCTCACCATAAAATGTATACAGTGAGCCCAGCAGAAGTGCCAACACGACTTTAGGTGTTTTAAAAAAAATATTTTTAATCTATGGTCTGATTCTTATAGCTAAAACTGACACATAAGGCTATGGTTTTTCTTGCAATAGTGGTATAACTTCATCCTTGTATTTTTAACATGACAATGCAGTTCAAATTGTTCTGAACATCTAATTGCATTGATTACTAACCCCTCTCTCTTTCCATAATGTTTTTCCTCTTTTTTCCATCTTTTGAACAAAAAATTCTTTAAAAGCTGTATTGCACGTTATAACATACCTTATTTGTTATAATGTTTCATATTAACATTTTTATGAATATAAGTGTTTGATATACAGTATTTCATCTTGTTTCCTATCATTGCAACTATATGAAATAATATCGTAACTGTTGCAGATTTATTAATTATAAATAAATCTACTTAAAATAACAATGGCAGATATTGATAATATTCTATCTTTTAAAAAGATGTCTGAAAGTGTGACCCCAAGTTTTATCATTTACTTTCAGGAATTACTTGTTCTTAAACATTTGACACTTAACCCTTTTTTTTCCCTGCCCTTCGTGACTTTGGCATGCATTTCAGGATGGATTGCAAGCACCTCAAGTGATTTAATTACTAGGCCTGATTCACATAGCTAACTCACACTTTTGATTCATTTACTTTTTTGAGCAACTTTACTACTTTTGATTATTGACAAGCTCCAAATGTAAGTTACTGCTAAAACAGTAGTACGTCCAGCACCTCAAATGGCCTGGCACTGGTACTGCAACACTGTCCCATAGAAAATAATGGAGGTAGGAAATTAAAATAAAACCTATAGGAAATAATTTTAAAATAAAACACAATATTTAAAATAGTTAACTTATAGATAAATATAATTGAATGTTGCAAAAATATACACAAATAGCACATATTTATTATTTAATTATGAAATGTTTTAATACCCTATTTTTGAAAAAAGTCTTAATAATTTGTATTATTAATAGTACATGTTTATTTGAATTGAAATATAACTAAACTATTTTTAATTAATGTTATACATCACTTCTAATAATTATTAATGCATTATAAAAATCGATTTGTCATTTATACGTCAGAAATATAATTTTAATGTAATTTAATACATTTCCATTAATTAAAGATTTATTTCAAAATTAAGTTAATAGTGTGGTATATTTTTTTTAAACTTGTTCTACATTTAAGATAAATATATAAAAGTAATTTACATTAATAATTATTATAAAAATATTGTTAACATTTATTTTTGAGTGTAATCATTTAAAAAATGTTTACCCTCCATTATTTTCTATGGGAGGGGTATACAGTACCAGCGGTACCAGCAGGTTTGCCATGTGTGGTGCTGGACTTACTACTTGGGCAGCATATCTGGCAGATCTGTATGGTAGCCATTCTATCTCAGTCAGGCTTAAGTGTACTGCTGATAAGAATCTTCCCCCGACCGTGTTCTCAGTAAAAGAGGTAAGGGTAGTTATTGATTGGATTAAGCTTTCAAGAGCCACATATTTGACAATATTCCGGCAGTGATACTTAAATCCAATAGCGACTGGTGGGCAAGAGTGTATTCTCACCTATTCTGGTGGATAGCCTCAACAGGCCGCTATCATCGTCATGGAAGGGGTCAATGGTTAAATCCATTTTAAAAAAGGGGAATGGATCGGATCTCTCTCATTACAGACTGATGAGCCTCTTGGACTCTCAGTTAAGGGGTTCTCCGAAATTATTTTTATCAAAGTTGGAGAACTGGGCCTCCACATATAAAATTATACTGATTGAGCAAGGAGGATTTCGGGAACACCATTCTACCATAGACCGTTGCTTCACTCTCTGGGCCGTTATTCGGAATGCCCAGGAAGTGAACCAAAAGCTCTGTTGTTGTTTCACTGAATCCAGACAGTCTTCAACTCAGTGGACAGTAAACTCCCATCGAGGAAATTTGTCACCTAGACGCTCCCAACCGACCTGTCATGACTGCCGTTCGCGCGCTCGACCAGCGAACTACTATGATGCCAGTCCCCACCTGCACGCGTGTGCTGGAACCAGCCGGAGAGTTCAAAACCTCTCTGATCCCAATCGGAGACTCTTCACTTTCCAGCTTCGGGATAGAGAGTCCCTCTTTCGGGATTCCTACCCCACACTTCTGGGTCGTCGTCTTCCCAACATCAGCGTCTTCTCTCGTCTGGTTGGTGTCTCCGGGTCTGCAGTTCCTTCCCTGGTCGTTCCTGGCAGCTCCTTGGTATCTTGCTATGCCAATTGCATTTCTACAGTCTCTCAGGACCTTACCTGCTGTGAAACATAAAAAGAAAGAAAAGGCTTTATTATTGTTATATGGTAACAGTGCTTTTAACACTAACTTGAGGATATGTTTTGAACATATTAAGTTACTTATCTAATGTGGGTGTCGCGTCTGTGGAGGTCTGCTCTGCCCCTGATGCTGATTCTCATATATGTAGTCCTGAAAGATAAGGAATATGTTTAGGTCTGCCTGAAGAGAAGGTAAATATAATACAGTGTGCCTTAGATTATCACTAGAGCCTTATGTTTATTTAAGTTGGAACTCCTTTACTCATTCGTCACATGTTGTAGGTGGGTCTCAATATAGTTTGCTTTATATATTTTCCTGATCATTACTTCCAACACTGAACATTCTATTTCTCATACTTTTTTTCTCCCTTTTGCAGATTTAAACACCCCTTCACCCACACCAGTTACCTTACTTCACAGAAGGGAATTATTCAGGTAGTTACAAACATGCATAGAAAAGCTTATACCATAGAACTAGGTGACCTGGAGAGGTTGCGGACCTTTCATCATTTGCATGACGTTCCTGCGGAAACATGAGTAAACCTGTCACCTTCTTACTGTATCACAGGCTTTACACACAGATAAGTGGGCACAGGTCGAGATAGACAAAACAGGCAGGCTATCTGTCTCTAAAATTTCCATCAAGAATGGCCTTCAGCGCGCGGGTGGGGGTTAACCCCCTTGCTTTTTGGCTTACTCCCAGCTGACCTTTCTAAATCTGAAATTCAAGCAGTCATTTTCCCCTAAATTTGGGAATCAGCATATATCTTGCCTGCTATATGCAGATTATCTGGTTCTGCTGGATTGCACCCCAATTGTCCTGCATAGACAATTAAACTCCCTTGAAGAATACAGTAAGCAGAACTTGTTGAAAATTAATCTGGAGAAGACCAAGGTGTTGGTCTTTGGGAAATGGGTGAAAAGCTTTAAATGGTGCCTCTATACTCAGAGGGAATAGGGAATTCCTTTAAATACCTAGGCCTGTCGTTCAACAGGAATTTAAAATGGGACACACACATGGATTGCATCAAGCAGAGGTCCATGTTGCAAGCTAGTTGCCCGATTAGATTCAGTGGCAAATGGGAAACATCCTTTGCAATGGAGCCGGAATCCCACATGCCTTTACCACATAGGCTTTACCACGCATGCAACACTACCACGCATGCCATTACCATACAAGTTTTTACAGGGAATATGCCTTTACCTCGCATGCCATTACAACGGATTTCGTTGTAAAGACATAAATGGTAAAGGCATATTCGTTGTTAAAGTTTTAAAGGTAAGTATATATTAGGGAAAGGTCTTTTGTGGGGTTTAGGGTGATGTAAGAGTATATGCGTTTTTGGGTGGGAAGAATATTTTTAGGGTTTAGGGAGGGTATGGTTTTTAGGTGATAAGGGTACTTTTGGGGTTTAGGGTGGGTATGAGTTTTTGGGTAGCAAGGGTATTTTAGGGTTCAGAGTGGATGTAGGTTTTGGGGTGGCAAGGGTAATTTTAGGGAATATGGTCGGTATGGGTTTTTGGTTGGCCAGGGTATTTTCAGGGTTCAGAGTGAGTGTGGATATTTGGGTGCTAAGGGTATTTTTAGGGATTAGGGTGGTTATAGGTTTTGGGGTGGCAAGGGTATTTTTAGAGTTTGGTGTAGGTATGGGGTTTTGCGTGGCAAGTGTATTTCAAGGGTTTAGGTGGATATGGAGTATTGGGTGAGAAGGGTAATTTTGGGGTTTATGGTGGGTATGGGTTTTTGGGTGATAAGGGTATTTTTGGGGTTCAGAGTGGATGAATGAAATGAATGAAAAAGGTATTTGATAAAGCGCACTGCGGCCAAGCGGCTTCCTGGCGCTAAAACCTGATCAAGACTCACATAAATCAGACCGAAGAGTTAGGGAGAGAAAGCCTGAGAGAAGAGAGAGGTTTTTAAAGCTTTACGAAAATGGGAATAAATGGGGATAGAACGAATAGAAAGAGGAAGACTATTCCAGAGCTGAGGGGCCAGAACCGAAAGGCGAGTGCCCCCGGTTCTGGATTTACGAAAACGGGGGATGTGCAAGAGAGACAGAGAAGAAGAGCGAAGGGTGCGACAAGGGGCATAAGAAGAAATGAGAGAGGTGATGAAAAGAGGAGCAGAACGGGAATGAGCCTGAAAGGCTAAACAGGCCAATTTAAAGAAAGATCGAAAGTGAACAGGAAGCCAGTGAAGAGATTTGAGTGCGGGAGTGATGTGAGAAAATTTAGGAAGGGAAAGAATAAGGCGAGCAGCTTGATTTTGAATGGCCTGAAGTCGGCGAGATTGAAAAGCAGGAATGCCTACATACAGGCCAGTTCCATAGTCGATGCGGGAGATGACAAGAGCCAATACTATGGTTTTGAGGGCGTCAGTGGAAAAGAACCGTGAGATCCTCCGGATGAGACGAAGGGACAAAAAACAAGAAGAAACGACGGAGCTGATCTGACTATGCATCGAAAGGTCATGGCTGACTTTGATGCCAAGAGTACGGACAGAGGGGACAGGTGAGGGTGGGGGGCCAAAGGAGAGGGGCCAATGTGCAGGGGACCAAGGGTTAGAGGGGCCACCCGTGAGGACAAGTTCCGTCTTGTCAGGATTGAGTTTCAGATGGTTGGCGCTCATCCACTCAGAAATAAAAACTAAAGTGGAACACAATTTGGGAAGGGAATCAGAAGAGGAGGATAAATCAAAGATGAGCTGAAGGTCGTCGGCATAGTTATAAACAGAGACCCCCAGCTCAAGAAGGGAAGTAATGAGGGGTTGGATGTAAAGATTGAAAAGTAAAGGGGAAAGAGAGGAGCCCTGGGGAACGCCACAGGTAACCGGGCGGGAGGGGGCCGAAAAGCCAGAGAGATGGACCGCCTGGGACCTATCCCGAAGAAAAGACGCTATCCAGGAAAAGGCCACACCCCGAATACCAGCTGATCTGACATGGTCGAGAAGGATGGAGTGGTCGACCGTGGCAAATGCAGCGGACAAATCGAGGAGGACCAGGGCTTGAGGAAGATTGAGGTCGGCTTTCCCTTTGAGCTCATCCAGAACCGCCAGGACTACCACCTCCGTAGAATGACCCGGGCGGAATCCGGCCTGGTGAGATGCCAATAAGCCATTCTGCTCGACATAGGAGGAGAGGCAAGAGGTGACATGTGCTTCAAGAATTTTTCCAAGATATGGGAGAAGGGAAATGGGATGAAAGTTAGAAAGAAGAGAGGGATCCAGGCCAGTTTTTTTTAAGATGGGAAGGACAATAGCAGATTTAAAAGAGGAAGGGACAGAGCCCAAAGCCAAAGAAGAATTGAGAAGAGCAAGAGGGGGAGCAGAGCAGCTGGTGAATAAGATTTTGAGAATACGAGCTGGCGCACAATCGGCAGGAGAGCCTGACCTGACTTTGGCCAGGAGTTTAGAAAATAATTCAAAAGAAATGGGAGGAAAGGAGACAAAAGAAGAGAGAGGAGGAGGGGGGGGGAAGACAAGGCAGGGTTGGGACACAGGGGGAATGTGGGCTTTGATCTTCAAGATTTTGTCAATGAAAAAATCATTGAGTAAAGAGCAGAGGGTTTGTGAGGGAACGGGACCGGGGGTGGAGCGATCGGAAGTGGCTAGGGCGTGAACCAGGGAAAATATTTCCCGAGGCTTATTGGCAGCTAAAGCCACTTTCTCAGTAAAGTAAGCGGTTTTGGCTGCAGTGATCGCTTTTTTGTATTCCGTGAGAAGAGATTTGTATTTGACGCGCCGAGCTGGACTGTAGTTGCGTCTCCAAAGGCGTTCCGATCGCCTAAGATCGAGTTTGAGCACTTTCAGCTCGGGAGAGAACCACTTGTGAGCGTCATGGGGACGAACCTTTTTGACCTTTCTGAGCGGGGCGACTAGGTCGCAAGAAGAAGCGAGCCAAGTGTGAACGGTCTCAGCTTGGGAGTCAAGGGGGAGGTCGTTAAGAGCCGGGGCAGAGGAAGCCAGAGTGAGCGTGAGAGCGTCAAGGTCAATCGAATTCCAATTTCGGGCTAAGAGATTTTTAGGAAGGGAGGGCTTAGCAGCCATGCCCAGAGAAATGGAAAACGAGATATTAAAATGATCCGACCAGACACAGGGGGAAATAAAGAGAGAGGAAATATTAGAACAAGTAGACCAAATTTGGTCTAGGGTGTGGCCCTGAACATGAGTGGGAGCTGTGACGTAGGGTGTGAAATTCAGACAGTGAAGGGTGGCAGAAAAATCTTTAGAGGAAGAGTCTTCCCTAATATCGCCCGGCCAGAAGTTGAAATCGCCGAGCAAGAGGACCGAGGAGTTATTGACCACCAAGGTGGCCAAAAGGTCCTGGAGGGAAGGAACAAAAGAAGGCATAGATTGGGGGGGACGATGCACGAGAACAACTGTGATAGGCACCAAAAGATTGAGTGAGCGGGCCACCAGGTAATCCACATTGGGTATAGGAGGATAAGTGAGGAGTTGAAATTTAAAAGAAGAACGGATGAGCATCGCCACTCCTCCACCGGCTTTGCCTGCCGGGCGATCAGCTCGAAGGGCGTAATGAGTCGGGGAGGATGGCCAGAAGGTCAGGGAGAGAGTCAGAAGAAAACCAAGTTTCGATCAGGCAAAGAATGTCAAGGGAGTCTGTGGTCAAAAGATTAAAGAGGGCCGTCTGATGCTTGACCGCAGAACGGGTATTGAGAAGATGGACAGAAGCAGTGGTGGGAGCAGGGAGAGGGGTGAACGGGCGAGGAATAGGGCAAGGAGTGATGGGTACCGGGTAGGAAGGGGGAGAAGAGAGGATACCATGTGAGTCGAGGAGCTGCAAGAGGGGGAGAGGCGGGGGGAGAGAAGATGACAGTGCTGTGAGCTGGGCAGCCGAATAAGCCACAGCAGGGGCAGAATGTATGGCCCCTGGTCCCGGCCCGTCGCGGACGGGCGCAGACGGGCTTAACTTAGGCGCAACTGCGCTCGTCCGCTGCGCTGCCGAGGATAAGCGGCCATGTTATAGGGACACATGAAAGGGAGAGGTCGGTGGGCGTGGCAGGGGGTGGAGGAGCCAAACAACAGTGACGCGGCGCCCGGACCCGGCCAAGATGGAAGACCAGCCCGTCCGGCACCGAGAACCAGGTGAGGAGGGGGCGGTCAGCAGCGGGGGTCTGGGACGCATGCAGGGGCAGGGCTGCAAGGAAGGAACCAAGAGCGCTGGGCGCTGTAGCGAAAGCGCGGAAAGTGCAGGTGCAATCGAAGTGATTTAAAAACAAGAAAGTCTCGTAACAGGTTGTTGCTCCCGGAGACGCTTCGGGAGATTAGCGGTAAGATGCAGGAGTGGATATAGGTTTTGGGTCGCAAGGGTACTTTTAGGGTTTGGTATTGGTTTTTGGGTGGCAAGGGTATTTAGGGTTTAGGGTGAGTAAGGGTTTTGGGGTGACAAGGGTATTTTTAGGGTGGGTCTGGGTTTTTAGGTGTCAAGGGTATTTTTAGGGTGGGTATGGGATCTTGGGTGATAGGGGTGTGAAGCGCTAAAACTGAGTATTTTGATATATATATATGCTATATACATGTGTATATATATATATATATATATATATATATATATATATATATATCAAAATACTCAGTTTTAGCGCTTCGTTGCTGAAGGTATTAACAGGAGCACGGACTATAGATTGGTGCAGTAAGTATTTTTATTTAAGATTTCTCAAACAGCCAGCATGCCGCGTTTCAACCCCGGAGGGCCTTGATTATAAAACAATCATGTGTTTCACCGGAGGGTCATGTGATCAAGGCTGTGTGTACACAGCCGAAATGCGTCATGCTGACTTTGGAGTAACAAAAGCACGGAGAAACTTTATGGCACATCTTGTGGTCTGTACCTGTTGGTGTTGTGCAATCGACACAGGACTATTGGAATATATATATATGTATTATCTACTGGCGGTCGCCAGTAGATAGTTATAGTTAGGATCATGTTTCCATAGGAAATCCGCAACATTCTCTTTGGAATAACTTTGGCGCCGATTGACGAATCCTCGCGAAACTTTCAAAATAGGTGGGGCGCTCCGCTCCTTCCCTGAAGGTCTCAGGGGGGATTCGTCAAGCGGGGGCTGAGAAAAAGGGGAGGTCCCAAACCGCGTTTTCCCCATGCATTTTTCCATAGGACCTTTAGTCCAAGCTACAGCCCGAACGGCTGAACAGAATTACTTGAAATTTGGCAGAGAGGTAGTCCTCAGGTCAGGGATGTGCCTTTTGCAGGTCTGGTGTAAATCTGTTCAGTATTTCCTGAGAAAATAGCATTTAAAAGCATATATATATCTATAAGCGCGCACCGTGCGCGTACGGTAAAACTTACCGTACGCGCACGCTGCCGTGCGCGAGCGCGATTCTGATTGGTTGTTAGATCTTAGTAAACATTCGAATCGGTCGAAACCAGGAAGTGTCGGCCGCCATTTTGTCTCTCGCAGTCTGAGGGCGTGAAAAACAAAGGTGGAGAACGTGAAAAGGGGGCAGGGTGGACAGTTCCTGACCCCCTAGCCTTTGTCAGGGGGTCCCAGAAGTACCCCCAAGGGCCAAAATTTCCTTTAATTTTTTTGCGAAAAATCGCGGAGTACGTGTAGCGTGCGCGTACGGTAGAAACGGAAATATTCCGCGAACTGCGTAACGCCCGCACCGTGCGCGTACGTTACGCGCATGGTGAAAAACCTTAAAAAAAAATAAAAAAATACATAACTTAGCATTTAAAAAACCGTACAAATTCACTGAAAAAACCATAGGTTTCACGCACGTTATAGTTAGGAATTAGCATTTAAAAAACCTTGCAAATTCACTTAAAAAACCATAGGTTTCACACATGTTATAGTTAGCTGGACATTTCACTCGTGAAAAACCATTGAAATTCCCCCGTTATAGTTAGTGCAGGCAACTATAACTCGCGCGACCGCAATCCTCTGCTGATGACGTCAGATATTACATCACTGATGACATATGTGTCTTTCTGGAAAAAAAATATTTGTAATATATGTATAGCTAAAAATTAATGGAAGAAGACCTGGGTAAATAAGTGTCTAAATACAGTGATGTAATATCTGACGTAATCAGCAGAGGATTGCGGTCGCGTGAGTTATAGTTGCCTGCACTAACTATAACGGGGGAATTTCAATGGTTTTTCACAAGTGAAATGTCCAGCTAACTATAACATGTGTGAAACCTATGGTTTTTTAAGTGAATTTGCAAGGTTTTTTAAATGCTAATTCCTAACTATAACGTGTGTGAAACCTATGGTTTTTTCAGTGAATTTTATATATATATATATATATATATATATATATATATATATATATATATATATATATATATATATATATATATATATATATACACACACATACACCCTCCTTGGTCCAAAGGATGATGACACAAAATGCAAGTATGTTGAAATATTTGGCTTTTATTCCCTGGCCAACATCATATTGTATATATAGATGTGTGTATATATATATTTAGGGGTTATACTTACCTGTTAAATTCTTACCACACATACGCGTTTACCATACATGCCTTTACAATCAAAAGTTTTTGTAAAGACATGTGTGGTAAAGACTTGTTTAGTAATGACATGCATGGTAGTGTCACAGTCATTGTCATGACCGCGTTGTAATGCCATGCATTGTTATGACTTGCGTGGTTCCGTCATAAAATCATTGGAAATAAGCAGGCCTGGTCCTTACTCCCTTAATGAAGGCTTAAAAGGGAAAATATTCCCTTTGGGGCTGTATGGAGCTGAGGTACTTTCCCTTGGCCCTTTCTGCAATTGGGATTGGTTGAAGGGGGCGGTTCTTAGAAGGCTCCTGTTTCTGCCGCCAGGTACCGTGGTCCAGGGTATGAGGAGGGAGCTGAATCTCACTTCCTGGAACCTGTAGCCTTTTTCCCAGGTCCTGAGATTTCAGAATAAGCTTTCTGGGGATAGTTAAGCTTCAAAGGTGTCCAAACTGTGTTGGGGTTAGGATGAGATCCACAACAGTGAAAGAAGGTGGGCAAGGGAACTGAGGTAAAGGTTAAGGGTCTTGAAAACAAACATTCCGAGTGGGGTACAATTGTAGCTTGGTCCCCTTTTCTTAGTAAACAAATACTGAAAGAATATGCGGGAAAGGTTGCCAGGTCTCTTGACTTGACTAAAGAAGCCGTCTGTCAGCTTCTCACTAAATACACTTGGCCTCGACACTGTCTTCCCCTACCTGGCTCAGATACCTGATCCCAGATTGAGGAATTACATTTTAAGGGTGAGAATGGGATGTATCCCAATTTACTCATCCCGGAATCAATGTAGTATGATAAGGGATGGCAATGGTCTTTGCGCCAGCACCCTGAATGTAAATGCTCTTTGTTGCATGTACTTACAGTTTGTAGTTTTTTCATTTTCAGCTCCATCAAGTTGTTAAGACCCTTGTTTTTAAAATATAGAACATTACAAAGGTTTGAGGCGATAAGAGCTGATGTCTGAAATGTGTTACCTTGGCGTGGCAGTAGGAATTGCTCGTTTTACACGTACTGTCAAGGACTGGCTTCAGTGGGGCGCATGGCTTGTGTTAGGGGTAGTTGGGTTTTAAGTCAATTTTATATTGTACAGATGTTTTTATTTTTTCAGAACGTTGAATAGATAATTGTCCTCAAACTTGCTTTCTACCTACCTACTACTTGCTTTTTTTGGGGTGGGGTTAGTAATCACTTTTCTTGGATTTTGTGAATAACCAAAACGTAGTAAACTTAATCAAAAGTGAAAATTACTCAAAAGTGTTATTAACCTTTGTGAATTAGGCCCATTTTGACTGGTCAGAAATCACACATTAGCAGTATGTTGAAACGAAAAGATGAGGGTCCCAGTTATCCAGATGTTTCGTTACACATTGCGTTACTGCATATGAAATAAGGGACCGGTGTATTAATAAAAAGAAATCGGATGACCAACAGAGCACTTATGAGTCAAGAGTGGGAATAGTAGCGCATGCGCATTGGTACCCGGTGTTAGATCTCTGACTTGCTCAGCTACTGAATTTGACAAAGAACTTGTTATTAAGGAGTCAGGCTGCTTCACCACGTCATAATGCCCTGACTTCAACCTTCAATATTTTATTATTTTGTTGAAGGGGCGTGGTTATTATTTTTTGAAGGGGCGTGGTTAAAATGTGAGCCCCTATGTCTGCAAGATTATCTGTTTTAAGCATAAAAGTTTGTGAATATCGACTCTTGGGGGTTGGAAAATACATAGGTAGCTCGAGCCACGCACAGTTGCAGCTCCCAGACTGGAAGGAGCTTGCCAGCAAGCGTTAAGATATGGCCTCGGGGAGACAGCGAAGGTGTTGCCTTATTTGTTTCCCTCCCTGCAGGCCTGACCTGTCTGCGCATACATATCACTTCATCCCCCGGCAGAAACCTAGCGTGCCTACTAAAAATGTAAATACCTGCACGCAGTGTTGCCGGGAAGCATTATTTATTCAATCCCGCCTGTCGGTAGCCATCATTCCCCCACCAGGAAACATTTCATGATTTAGATATGTGTAGACCGCTCGCTTTGGCTCTGTGGCAGTACAGCATGAAATGCAATATTCCATGTGGTGTCGGACAAATGCATTCTGTTTGTCACAATACAACACGGAGAAGAAACAGCTAAACGTGGGCTCAGCACCACACAACGCTTGTGAGTGTGTACAGACGAAATGCAGCGCCACACTGGCTACATACAACCTTCCCTGGCATGTGCTGTCAAACTCGAAGCAAGAAGAACTACGTAGTAACAATTAATTCCCTTCAGCCTGAGGTACGCTGGCTTCAGCGGCGGACGTGCGTCACTGCACACGGTGCCAATACCGGCTTGCAAATGTACTCCGAATCAATTACTGCTTTCCCATGATTGTTTCCATCAGGGGTTTCGGCCTTATCGAGGTTTCCATTCTGCCCCTTTCCCCGGGCAGCCGCCAGAAAATAATGCCGCATGATTTCATGTTTCACAGCTATTTTATTCAGTTGATTGGCACTCACCTTGTGAGGATGGCGCGGTTCAGCAATATAGAAACCGCGGACTCGGTGGTCCGAAAGAGGTCTTATGAGCTGCTATCATGGACTGGAATTTCAATGAAGGCATTTTACAACAGAGGAATGACATCTCTAGGAGTCTGTTAAATGGCTTGCAGTGCGAAACTCTAACCTTATATTTATTCGGTGGCACGCTATACGCCATTAACACTTCATTTGGGGATATATGTGCCATGTCTGTAAAAGGAGCCGTATTTCAGTATATACATATCTAGTGACAATTAACGACATAACTCGCGAATGGCCCTTTTTCATTCAATACGGCGCTTCGACTGCTCGACAACCCCAATAATTGTATTTGGTTAAAGACTAGCTCTTCCTGCGAAAATCCTTAGCAATAAACACTGATTATTTCCGACTAGGCATTACAGATACATTACGCGCGGCAGCGGCGAGTGACTGTCATCATTCAGCAGAAGCCCTCACCAATTATCATTCCTCAGACAAACATTACATCCTCTAAAGATGCATTGTTATCTGCAGCCTCCCGGCTGCCCTCTCCGACAAAGCTCTTTCTGCTCTTCTTGCTGTGTGCCTTAAACAGCTGCTTTTCGACCAACGTGATTAAATACTTTATTGTCCTTTGACACCAACAGCTACATGTTAAAATTATATATGGGATAAAGTACTCCCTGCCCTACATTATAAGGATACTGCAATTCACAGAGGAATTCCTTTATAAGGTTATGGAACTCCTAGGTGACTTTGAATCTCCTTATCATGATTGGCAGGAGGTACTTTATTCCTTATAACACATGGTCACACCATCAGCTTTCCCACAAACCACTTAAATCCTTGGTGTATAGCTCTTTTATGAGAAAGAGAGAGCATGTTTGGAGATGTAAAAAATACAAATAGGATCTCTAGATCAAATTAAACACGTCAACAAAGCTGTCTCTGTCAGCATGCACTGTGAGGTCAGAACTCAAAAATAACTTCTACAGTCGAGTTCTGACTTCATTTCTTTATTATAAGTGACCGACTACGTCATAAGTCGCCTTTTTTAAAGAAATTTTAGACCCATTTTTATACAGGGATTGCAGAAGCCAATGTGTTATAATCGTATTAAGGCATAAGTTACTAACACAGCTATTATAACTGGTACATGTATGACACCCTCATAGATTTCCAGTTGTAGGTCCCAATTACGCTTGGCATGCCAACTCCGATTATCGCATAGATCACTGTTGCAAGTTGTGTGGCAAGCTAGCAAAATCAAGAATATTGGTGAACTGAAAGGACACATTTATAAAACCGACTGCATTGGTTGGGGGGGTGCAAGAGCCAAATGCTGAATGAAGAAACCTTGCATCGGCCTGCCAACCAAAAGGGGGGTGGCGGGGGGGGGGTGATAGATCCTCATTGATTTCTCCAGTATCACAGGTCAAATCTGAAATCATCTTCGAGTAGGAACATTTTGCATTAATATTGTGTGCCTTGTTTGTTGCCGACTACTTAATTGTATTTCTAATTTGCTTTAGCAACATTATTATAAAATACATTTAATCTTGCAACAACACTCCCTTTGTAAAAATAATAACAATCCTTACAAACATCACTTTATTGAAAAGGGAAAAACAACAATCTTCTGAACCTACCTATAAATAAACAACATATTTTAAGAAGGAACTATTAAATATAATTCATAATTATTTTTCTCCTTGGGTCTCCTTAGACATTGTGCTACATTCTATTATAGGTGTAAACAAACAGACAGAGGGCACAATGCCCTAGCACCATCAATGTCTTCTACTGTACATATTTTTTTTCTGGTATAGAGGTTTATCAAAAACGACAATAACTACCTAATGACAAGATTCTCTTAGAAATACAACTGAGAGGCATATGGCATGTTTTGAAGTCACAAAACATGGATGTATTAACTGCTCACAATACACAATTTTCTGTATTACTATGTGGGATTAGATATACTCTGGGCTGGGGAGAGCGTATTCCAGGGTGTGAATGGCATGCTAAGAGGGGGAGTACCCAAAACTTGTGGGTTTGTGGGTGCTTAAAAAATGTACATGGATCCTTTTAAACCTTGATATATTCAGAGATTTACTTCTGACAAGATCAGGAGTAAAATTTCTATCCTGGGTGGCACTAGGAGCTCAATATCCCCAATTTTGGTGAAGGTTAGAAAAGGGCTTCCTACAGGACTTAATATCAGACAGTGTTTTCCAGTGCTAAACACTTGTATTTAATTGCCAAACCAGCACTCATGACATTCTACCACATGGTGTTTACCTAATTTTAGGATTATTACCATCACAACATCTGCTTAATAATTCAGTATATATTACAAACGACTAATACCTGCCACCCAAGCCATTCATATAGCTTTGGGTGGCCTGGAATTGTCTGAATTGTTACACTTGTAGGAGTGTGATGGTTAGTAGTTGTGTTGGTACTGTCATTGGTGGTGCCGGCATGGACAGTGAGTGATGCAAGCTGCACTGGTCTCCTGACATGGGCCCGGACACTTAAAACTTTTTAAATTAAGCTCTTGGTTCCTCCATAGGGAAAACTATTTTACTCCACAGATCTTAATTGGGAAGTACACCAAGGAAAAAAAAGGGATATCTACCTAGCTTTTGTAGACTTGTCATCTGCGTTTGATTGTGTCAGTCATGATAAGCTGTGGAGTATCTTGGCAGCCTTTGGGGTGGAGATATATATAATCCACATTTTAAAGGAGTTATACTCTGAAAGCAGGGCCAGGATTCGTTGTGATGTCTGGGGTGAGTTTATGCAAATCTTCAGTATAGAGAGAGAGGGGTAAGGCAGGGCTGTGTACTCACTCCCTTCCTATTTTCACTGGACATAAATAGTTTAGGGAGTGAGCTGGTTAGCAAATGTAAGGACCTCCCACAAATCGGTTGCTGACCTATACCGGCCCTCCTTCACGAGGATGATGCTGTCATCGTGACACTGACTCCCCTGGGCCTTCGGAGCCTCCTTACAAACTTTGTTACCTATATGCAGGACCTAGGGCTCCTAGTTAACCAATCTAAAACATTAATTCCGAAATGTTGGAGAAGGTCAGCAAAGTGCTGTGACATAAAAATGAATGGTACAAACATCTGGACTACAGCAACCTTCCCGTATCCGAGCATACTCTTTGACAAAGAGGGTTTGTTGGGCACATTCAGTCAACACTAGGAAGTTACATTTGACAAAATCGACAATGACCTTGTCGAATTTTGCTACAAGACTAGGTACGAACCTCCGAAATGAAATTATAAAGATCTAAAAAGCTAAATGTGTGTCCATTGCTGCATACGGGGTAGGAGTGTGGGGACACACTACTTGTAGGGTGCTACAAATAGTGGAAAATGAGTTTATTGAAGCATCTCCTTGGTGTTCCCAAGAGCTCTTCGACTGCTGTTTGCCACACAGAATTGAAAGTACCATTTCTAGCTGATTTAATCATGCTACAGCCTATTTTATAATTAGGCTGTGGGGTTTTAGGTTTAAACCTATAATAACTGATAAAACCCCACTGAAAGAGAAATAGCCCTCACCAGTGAAAACATATAAACACTGAAAAAACACCTGCACAACCCCATTCAAAGAAAGGAAAAAGAGAGTGAAAGAGTCATTGTTTTTCTTTCAGAAGGGGCCAATACAATGTAACTTTGTTATACAAGCTAGCAGTAAATAAGACTCGGCTAACATTATTCTGCTTGAGTTTTGTTGTTTAGGGATGCCACTAAAATATTGTTTCTTATTCCTTTTTGCTTTTTTCATTTTTGTGGTCTTTGGTCTAAAGATGCAGGGTTCAGAAGCATGTTTAGGTCTTGTTTAATTATTTTATTAACTTAGAGAATCAGGAAATATCAAAATCATATTTGATATTTTGATTGCGTCTGATTCTTTTACTGATAAAATGCCTGGTTTCATAAGAATCTTTCCTAATATTTGTCATCACATTTACCCACAGAGAATAGGTAAAAACCCTTAATACATCAACCCACAGTTTCTAGTGGGTCAGTATTGATAGTAGGTGAATTGCCAACACCTCAGGCTTTAAACATTCAATGCAAGGTATAGTGACAAGTATATGTATAAAGAGAGATATCACCAAACATCTGGGATAGTGGTGAAAACATGACACCAGACTTTTGGAAAACTTGGAACTCGGTGTCACTTGGAATGCTCTGCTAAAATGGTTCTTTCCGAGTTCAACAAAGATTGGAGTGATATTGTTTGTATTTGCAGTGATTCAGCTACGTATATAAAAAAGTTGTGTGATGACCTGTCAAAATTAATACCCGAGCTGAAGTGATTCCCTGTAGGAGATCCTTGCCACTTGTTAGATGGTATGCTGAAAGCATCTTTACAATCTTCAGAGTTAATGGGGGATGCTATTGACTTTTTTATCTATTCTGGTGCACTGTTTTCTTATGTGCAGGAACTAAAACACAAATATTTATCATTTCGTGCTTTGTGTGGCATCAAAGAAAGAGTCACCCCAACTGTGTCCTTTAGCTGATGGTTCTCAGTCGAAGGGGCTAGGAATGCTATAATATCCATGTGGCAACCGTTTGCAGAATTTTTGGTGAGTGATGATGCCAAAGGCAAGAAATTTGAGGATCTTTGGTGGCATATTGATAGTGATGTGAAAGAAATTTGCATTATTAGATTTTTACAGGAATACATAATTGCTGTAGTAGGCATAATAAAAAAAAATAGTCTGAAAAAACCCTTGTCTGCCAAGTGTTCAGCATAATTGGTGTAGATGTGAAACATCTCCTTAAGAGTAGGTTGGGTGACACCTTTAGTGACTTTGGCACTGCAACATGTTGCATGTTAGAGTGCTTGCCACTTGACAAGCAAAGCAATGTTAAGCAATTCAGGAACGTTTAATTTACAATGTATGAAAAATGGCTTGCAATGATGCATAGAAATGTCCCTTTACCACCAATGGCATTTATAGTCCATGAAACCTCACTGTGGTACTCTGAGCAAGTTCTAGATCCCTTCAGTAAAGGGGAATTTCCTCCGTAGTTTCAAAAGTGCTGCTTCATTTTTGACCGCTTCAATAATTCTATATGCATAAGCGCCAAGCTCAATGCAAATGTTGTAGAACCTGCCCTGAGAATCGCAATCTTCAAGTTCACCAGTATTGGCATGGCAAGCTATGTCAGTCGCCAGAGTTAACAAATTGTGTACTGGCTGTTTTGGCATTGCCCTTCTCAAGTGCCATTGTTCAGAGGGCCTTTTCACAGAAGGTTACATGTGAAGGAATGAGCGAGCGCACATGACCAAAGACTCACTGAAGAAGTATTGTATGGTGTACTACAATAAGTTTAATTTGCAAAAATCTATTTGGACCTCATGTACACCAAACGTGCACTGTCTATATACCATGTTCTATCAGTGCAGAAAGCAAGCAATATTAAAAGCAAAACGTTCCATAAACACCGAAAAAACACTTTTTCTGTTTTAAGTGGTGCGAAAATGTGAAACCACTGATAACGACTGTTTTTTTAAGGTATTGAAATCACTTGAAAACACTGAAAAAACCCCACCAGAATTTACCAGAAATAGAAACTGAAAACAGGAAAGCCTATTTATAATGCATAACATTTGTACATCAAAGTTCACTGGTCTAAATCGTGCTATTACCAAGGAATGTCTTAATCTGAGCTCTTTTTTGCTTATTAGATGGCTGTCCTACATCAACAACTTTTTTGTTTCAAGTTTCAAGTTTAGGTTTATTTGATTCAGTTCTCACTGAGAACAACAAATATTTGAAACATAAAATTTTCATTTAAAATGTACCTATAAAAGGGTAAAATATCGTTCTAGTACAAAGTTAAAAAAGATTTAAAACATTTTAACATACTGCAACATACAAATTCATTAGGCGGTACCTTACAAAGCGAGATCAGGTTCAGAACCGAATTGATTTTACATTTTGTGCGAATTGGTTGTATAAACCTCTTTCCTGTGATTTGGGGCACCCAGAATTTTTTGAGCAACTAGAATCCACGGAATGTATTAGTATAAAAGACTTGAAATCTGAGGACCTTATTTACAAGCCCCTTGCGCCGCCCGTACATCACTTTTTCACATATTAAAAGTGACGCACCAGCGGCACAAGGGGCTTGTAAATAAGCTCCTGAATATTCAGTGCACCTTGAGGAACTCAGACTGTGTAACTGTTGAAGCCCAGTGCATTAAAGAACCAATCCATATTAACTACATATGATATGCAGCCTTATCTTAAATGTGTACTGAATCCCTGACATCGTTTTTTGCTTACTCATTTTAGGATGGATATTTTCCATCGGCTAATCAGCTTCCCAGAAATGATCGACTGGTCCAGGATATTAGCAAACAGCCCAGGCGATCACATGCCAACTCAGAGTACTATGCATGTAGTGCTCTTCTGTAAAATGTATACCAACCAGAGAAAGCGTTATATCATTCCAGTGCTAAGGTCTTTTAATTTCTTACAATGTCGACCTGCATATCTCTTTCTACAAACCTTGCCCACCATGGCTATAAGTTGTACTCTGTCAGGCTACCTGTGGGCGGTGTTTAATGTCAGAATGAAACTGTAAACATGTGCAATAGTGTTCTCATGGCCTGGTGGTGATTAATGCCAGAACAAAACAACTCCAATTATGTCCTATAATGTTTTTATGGTTTATTTTTAATCTGCTGGTTTTACTTACCTGTACACAGATTTTAAGGTATTCTGATGTATTGTATGTGCTTTTGTAATTTTAAACTAAATCGAATAAAGTATTTTAAACAAACAAACAATACTCCACAGACCAAAAAAGTTTACACGTCAGATGCATTTTCTGTCAAGCACGTACACTTTGTGAGTTTTCACCATACATGTTCATGGAGGTGTAACTACTTATGCTTGTGAGTACTTCTGGAAAGCTGCAGCTAGTGCTGCCTCCCAGTAGTTCCTCTGGGCGTATTAGAGAATGCCAAAAATTAAAAAAAATGAATCTTTTTAATTTTTATATGTTGACATAACCTAACTGACCTACTGTGCTCAATAGGTTCTTTAGGTAACTTGTTACATTTATGAGAGTACCCATCTACTACTATAGAGCCACATTTTCACCTATACGTTTTTAATAAATCCTCAGGTAGTATAGGTGTGTTTGCGCCTTGAAAACCGAGTTTGCCACTGCAGTAGAGTGTGTTACAATTATATACCAACTTTACACCAAAAGGCCCATGTTGCAGGGCACTGGAGCAGCACATGGAGAAGTACAGCTTAGGAAAAATCATACTTCGAGCAAGTCCTTATCTTACCTCCATCGTTATACACTTTCTCTGGAGAGTAGCATAGAAGAAAATAGCAGAAAGCAATGCATTTTTTAAAGTTAGTACCTGGAGACGCCACTTTACTGACTAACAACTCATTGAAAGTTGGTCATACAACCCTTGTCTCTGCTTGCCCGCAGAGTTTGCGAATCATGCTGGGAACAATTTGTTTGCCAGGACGCGAACCCCGATGAGTTACAGTGTAATTCCACTCTACCAAACTCAAAATAACCCTCTTAGTCCATACAAAGACTGGGGTGTCCCATTTCAATCTCCCCATCCCGTTTCTGGTGGTTTCTATCTGATGTGTTAAAATGTTTTTGATAAAGTGTTGATGCTGTCACCAATTTTGCTTTAAGATTCAAAACATAGGTGGAAGGACCGCCACCGCCAGCTGTGCGGTGGCGGGCCTTCTGCCATCGACAGCTGGCGGTGGCGGGCCTTCCACCATCGAACCACGATTTTCACCCGCCACATTACGATGGTAGGGGAATCTAGACTGCGATCGTGGCGGATGCAAAGACCGTTCGCCACGGAACCGCCACAGGCAATCGTTACGATTGCCTGGCAGAGCGGTCTGAAACCATAAAATGGTGGTGGTGCCTAGCAGGCACCGTCCGCCAAATTAGGATGCTGCCTTCAGCCAGCCTTTCTGTGGTGGGTAAACCGACATTGAAAGGCTGGCAGGGATTGGTTTTGGGGCCCCTCTGCGGGCCCCCTTGTGTCTGGGGTGGTGTTTGTGCACTGGAGGGTACCCATGGTACCCCCCTATATTTCACTGCACCAAGTGGCAGGCACCGTGTGGTGCCTGCCACGTAGTGTAGTGAAATGCACAACATGCATTTTGAGCATCGCGGTGGGCCTGTCCATCCTGGACTGAAAACAAGCATCCGTGGACCGGTTTCGGGGTATTACCCTTCATCAGCCAGGCTGTTTGTCTCCAGTATGGTGAGCACAGGATCCACGTTTGGGCACCCGTCCCACTGTTTCCAGTCCAGGGAGGACCTGGCCTGACATTTCAGGCTGGACTGTTTACATGAGGATCAGGGTCAAGACTGATTTGCATATGGCTGGTTCCAAACTGGGGTGGCTTGGTGAGCACAAAAATTATGGATTAAACCCAGATCTATGACTGTGAGTGAATATTTGATTTTTTCAGCATTCACATTCTGTCCATCATTCAAACTTTTTTCTTCTTACTTTTAGAAAGGAGGCATGTTCTTGCCCTAACCATTTTGTGCCTGTAGCCCATTTCTGGGTCACATGATTAGGTGTAGCTGGATGTTGGTCTTTGTGAATTGCTCCCAGACAGTAAGACAAAGGAAAGATAGGTGTTGGCTGGATGGACCACTCTGAGTTAACGAGGAGAAGTACCTGTCACCTACTACACTTGTACATCACAAATGCTCTGCCTAAGCACACTCACAAAGGGTTTGACACTGGTCTTTTCTGACCCCAAACAAGCTGGGGTGAGGACAGGGAGGACTGGGATGCCTGACACATCAGGGGGCTGGAAACCTCTTGAAACTTCCCCAACATCAAATTGGGCACCAGGTATAAATATTTGAACTCAGACCCCCAACTCTTCAGTACAAAAAGACTCTGCCAGGAAGGAGGACTGCGGTGCTGCTGAAAGGACTGCCTCTCTGCTGGACTGCTACTCTGAATGGCAGGTGCCCTGCTGAGCTGGCCTGCTGCTCTGCTGCCCTCTTGCCTGGGAGAGAAGGACTTGAGCTCCAATGCGGAACCCAAGACCCCAGAGTGACTCCAAGGGCTAGCTGGCTGGCCTTCTGATTAGAAGATTCAGTGACATGGCAGGCTTGCAACAACCTTAAACCCAGCACCTTGACTCTGCCATCTATGACTCCTGTCCTGTCAAGTGGTACCACTCCAGTTATCTGGAGCCTTGAAAGGGGGCTTGAGGTGCTCTTACAGCCCATCTGTTAATTCAGCAGAACCGATGCATCACCTCCACAGCTCGGCACATCTCCCACATATTCTGCACCCCCTCGGCACTGATACATCACCACTGTTGCGTGGATCTCCCTGGCACAAGGACTTCACATCACCTGTTGCAGCCCATTGTAGACAATGAATACCCGCAAGGACGTTGCCTCTCCCAATGCAGCCTATCTGAATCACTGCTGTGTGATGTATCTCCATGCAAGGACATCGCCCAGCACAGCCCATTGGAAATACTGCGCGATGCAGCTCCATGCAAGGACATTAGCTCGAACTCCACAGCTCCCCGGAACAATCACTGTGATACAAATCTCTTCTACCGGAATGTGGATCGCCTCTGCTGAGCGAAGCATCCTCAACATGGAACTCCACATTTCTTCACAACCAGCATTTGGGTACTGTGATCAGCTGGCCTAAATGAGTCCTTGTAGCCGGCTCATGCTCCATTGCAGTCAGCCTGAAGTCCTTACTTTGTCCTGGTCTAGCACAACCAGATAACCACAGTTGGCGCTTTGTCCTTTTTCGTGCTAATAACCCTGGGCGTAGTTCGCGAAGTAGCACTACGCGAAGCTAACCAAAGTGCACTACGCGAGCTACGCGTAGCACTTCGCGAACTGCGTAGTACCCTGTTCGCACTGTGCAAGATGCCGCTTTCAATGATTGCACAGTGCGGACAAGCACTGTGCAATCATTGAAAACGGCATCTTGCACAGTGCGAGCTGTAGTTTTCTGCTGCTCGAGTAGATTTTTAGTCGAGCGGCAGATTTCTCAACGCGGACTGATAGTTTCTCATCGCGAGCGGTCGCGAGCATACGCGACCACTCGCAATGAGAAACCTGACCTCCTCGCGTTGAGAATCTCGCCGGGATGTTTATTTTCCACGCTCGCGATCGGCAACTTGATGTTGCTGATCGCAAACAAGGAAAAAGTCTCGCCGTGATGTCATTTTGCTTGCTCGCAGTCGCCAACTTGATGTTGAGGACCGCGAGCAAGCAAAAAATGACCGCTGCACTACGCAATGCTACGCTACGCATGTTTGCACTGTGCTACGTGCAATTCGCGTAGTGCGAAGTAGCGCAAACTTCGCAAACTACGCGAGCGTAGCATAGTGCTTTGCCCAAACTTAATTTTAATGAGATCTTTAAAACTACATATCTCCAGTTTTAATGGTTGCATTTTTGTCATCCTAGTTTTGTTTTATTTGTTAAAAAATACTTTATTTTTCTAAATTGGTGTGGGGGATTTTCTTGTGTTGTGTTTTCACCTTTTTACTGTTTGAACTGCTGCATAAATGCTTTACACATTGCCTTTAAGTTAAAGCCTGACTGCTTGTTCTAAGCTACAAGAGGGTTCAGCCCAGCTCATTTTGGAGATTCCTTGAGCCTCACCCTAACAGAGAATTGTGGTTGCTGCCTGAGTAGGGTTTCACCCCACCCCACCCCTTAACCAGTAACCCAGTTTCTTATATAATGATTGCTCAAAAGCATATTTCTGTTTATCTCTCATCAGATCTTTGTTGGTTATACTCACTCAACACCTTGAGCACCTTTCCAAAGTTGCATTTATTTACTTTAGAATTTCTGACACAACCAAGCAACATATATTTGGAATTTCTAGGTTTTATGTTGAACTATGCTAAAAAGATCTAATATGTTCTTTTCTTAAAGCCTAAGTTGTCAAATGAGGGCTGCTGGACCTGACATTCTTGATGTGGTTCACCCCCCAATCTTTTGCCTTAAATCCTCCTGTTTTTGCTGGCTTCATTGTTGCTGGCCTTAGGACTCTGTGCAATTTACCACTGCTAATCAGTGCTAAAATAAATGTGCTCTCTCTCCTTTAAACATGGTGAATCTGGCTTATACACAATTGGCATATTTTTTTTTTTATTTTTTGTTTTTGTTTTCCAAAACCTTTATTATTCCATCGAAGAGTACACTGCTATTCAGCCAACAACCCGGAGGCAGGCAGCTAGTTTGCGAGGCGGAACTTCGCCCAAGCATTTGAGGTCGTACATTTGAACAGCAATACAACATTTTGCAATGAACCAAACAAAACAAAACTAACAGAGAGCCCGAGTCGAAAGGAAGCAAACCATGAATAGTCGAAATGTCATAATCACCTCCACGCTGCGCCCACAGCCCACCCAGACAACGCAATCGACTGACAACCCCCCACAGAAAGCGAGCCCCAAACCCCTGATCACTTATGTCAGGCGGATCACCACGTACAGCGCACCACAGTCAAACTCCAACCTCGCCACGTCACCAAAGCCACAATCAGACCGCCTAGTCATCTTCCAACGCTGTCGTCCTAGCCAACCAACCCACCAGTGGCTGCCATATATCTACAGGCCTCGAGCGCTGTGGCAGCTGGTCCCAGTATGAGGTCAGCTGCTCCCTACAGTACACCGCCGCTCTTATCCAGGCCGCCACTTTCGGCGGCATCGTCTTCTTCCAGGGTAGCGCTACTTGACGCTTAGCAAGTAATAGCAAAAGGGCCACAAGCCTACGTGAGGCCTTAGGCACATTTCTAACGAATCCCAAGAGGGCCACAAGTGGGTCCGGCTCCAGTTCCACCCCCACAATCTGCCCCACGGTATTGAAGACTGCAATCCAGAAGTCGCGTATGGGACCACACACCCATACGAGGTGATAGAACGTGGCCTCCTTCTCACCGCATCTCCAACAGTTCGCATCAGACCGTAGTCCCATCCTACACAGTTGTATGGGCGTACGGTAAGTCCGGTGCAGATAGTTGAAGTGTACCAACCGCAGCCTATAATTAGGGGATAGGTTTTCAAGTTGGGAGCAACAGTACTCCCACTGTTTCTCGGTAATAGATATACCCGCTTCATATTCCCACGAGGATCTAGAGTCAGTGTGCACAACCGGAGCTGTGTTTTGAGTAGCTCTATAGATACGTGTGATCAGTTTGCGCGCGGAGGAATTCGAGAGTACGTCCTCCAGGGCCGCAAGCATCGGCGGAGCATCTGGAAACATAGGGTACCTGCCCTTGCATGCAGACCGCAGTTGATAGTAGAGAAGAAGCTCCGAGGCCGTCGGTTCCGGCGCTGCCGCCATATCCCGCACTGTAAGGAAGGTATCGTCCGGGTACAAGTCACCCGCCACCTTCAGGCCGCAGGCCTGCGCCCGCCGCACCACCGCCGCGTCCGTCAATGGCCCCAATAGTGGATTATCCGCAAGGGGCATACTCGGCGCATATAAATCATCAACGCCCGCACGTTTGGCAATGCTTGACCAGGCCCAGCGTACCATTTCAACAGTATCAATGTCATCCCGGGAGCGTCTGTATCTCTGATACACCGCTGCACGAAGGGGGCAGGGGGCCGCAACGTCCATCTCGATAGCCACGTGCGGCTGGTAAGGGATCGGGTGCTGCCAGTAGTGCAGGTATTGGGCCTGAGCACTGTACGCATATAGCTCCATGTCCGGGGCCGCGAGTCCTCCCTGATGGAAGGGAAGTGTGAGGAGGTTCCAGGCCACTCTGGGCTGCTTACTCGCCCAGACCAGTTCAATCAAGGCGGAGCGGAGCCGGCGGAAGAACGACTTAGTGAGTGGCAGGGGGATGTTTACGAATAAGTAAAGAAACTTAGGAACGACCACCATTTTAGCAATTGCTATGCGGCCCATCAGAGATAGCGGCAGCGCCTTCCAGCGCCTCACCTTACACTCCAGCCACTCCACGGCCACCCCAAAATTGGCCAGCCATATGTCCTGCACCGATCGGCTAAATCGTACGCCCAGGTATTTAATCTCATCAGTGACCCAGTCAATCGGGAATTCCGTATGGCATTGACTCGTACCGTCCGTCAGCGGGAACATCGCCGACTTCGACCAGTTGATATCGATACCTGTGAGGCCACTGTATCTTGTCACCTCACGCATCAGTGGGTCAAAGTTTTCCGATGGATTCACCATATATATGGTTATGTCGTCGGCGTACATAGACACCAGCAGGCCACGCGACGTGAAGCCGATACTGCGATGAGTGTGATGTTGGCGCAAACGGGCCGCCAGCGGCTCCGTCGCAATGGCGAACAGCAATGGCGACAAGGGGCAGCCCTGCCGAGTCCCTCTGGTTATGGGGATCGGGGCAGACGTCTGACCATTAACCCGCACCCTAGCCGTCGGGTCATTATAGAGTATTCCAATACGCCTGGCAAAGGAGGGGCTGAAACCCATGCGAGTGAATAACGCCCGTAGGAATTTCCACTCTAATGAGTCGAACGCCTTAGTGGCGTCAAGCAATGCGGCCGCGGCCTGCACCTTGGGATCCAAATAATGCAGGAGCCCAAACAGTACTCTCAGATTGTGGGAAGTGAACCTCCCCATTACAAAGCCCGACTGATCGGACAACGCTATCTGTGGCAGCATAAATTTCAGACGGTCAGCGAGTAATTTCGCGTAAATTTTGGCGTCAAGATTAATTAGCGAGAGTGGGCGATATGAGTCCGGGGTTACAGGATTTTTGCCAGGTTTAAGCAGCGTAATGATAAGGGCCTCTCGCATCGAGGTAGGGAGGATGCCCAGCTCCATCGCTTCCTCAAAAACACTGTGCAATCGCGGGACAAGTAGGTCTGCATATTCCTTGTAGAAGGCCGCCGTCAGCCCGTCGGGGCCTGGTGCCTTGCTGAGTGGCATAGCGGCTATCACCGCTCGAATGTCCTCCTGCGTGAAGGGTAGGTCCATATATTGTCGGGCATTATTACTGAACCACGCTAGTGCTATGGTGTCCAGGTAGTCACTAATAATAGTGTCGTCAGGTGTCACCTTAGAGGTATACAAGACCTTATAGTAATCTGTCATCACTGTCAGTATAGCCGGAGGATCTCGAATCACTTCACCCCCTGACCCATGTAGCTCAAGAATATGCTCCGACCCACGTGGCGGGCGCAGCATGTTTGCTAGTGCTCGTCCAGCTCGATCACCCTCTCCATAACGTCTGGCCTGAGAATCTTTGGACAAGAACGCGACCTCCCTTTCCGCCTCCTCTTGATACTTGGTCAGTTTCGTCCTGAAGGCTGCACTCGCCCCACCAGAAGGGGCCGCCATCATCGCAGCTTCAAGCTGGGCAAGTTCAGATTCCAACTTGCTCAGGGTATCTCTTATGGAGCGCAGAACCCCAGTTTTTAGCGCCATACAATGACCCCTGGTTACTGCCTTACAGGCCTCCCAGAGCACGCCAGGTGAATCTACTGAGCCCTCGTTAAGTGCGAAGTATTCCTCCAGTCTTTCCCGCAAAGAATGCTGGAAGACCTGGTCGCGCAGCGCACGGGAGGGGAACCTCCAACTAAACGGCTGAATGTACTGCGGCGGCGTGGATAGCGTCAAGCACACCGGGGCATGATCAGAAAGAGACCGCGGCATGTGAGTCACCTCTAACACCAATGAGTGCAAATCTCTGGACAGCAGCCAGAAGTCCAATCTGGACCAGGCCGCACGATGAGCTGTGATACACGTACCGGCGCGGGCCTCAGGGTGCAGTGTCCTCCAGGAGTCCACCAGTCCTGCCTCCTGCATAATATGGCCAAGCGCCTCCGACGCCCTGGGGTGATGTTCCCGAGTTGTGCCCTGCCTATCTTTAGTATCTGACAGTACCACATTATAGTCACCTCCCCACAATATCGCTGCAGGTCCGCAGGTCCGCACCCTATGCCACAATTCCTCGTAGAACTCTGGATTATCGTCATTCGGGCCATATACATTCACCAGAATCACTCTCGCGCCGCACAGCGAACCGACCAACAGAACATACCTGCCCCCTGTGTCCCTGATTTCCTCATGCGTCCTCCAGTGAAGCCCCTTTCTGATGAGTATCGCCACCCCTCTGGAGTAGTTAGAATAGTGAGCGTGGACTACCTCACCCCATCGATTGTGCCTGAGCAGCTGCGCAGCATTGGCCGTCAGGTGCGTCTCTTGCAGAAGGCAAATGTCCGCACCTTTTCTAATTAGGAAGGCCTGTATCAGTCTCACTTTCCGTCTATCATTCATGCCCCGTACATTCCAGGTAATACACTTTATGCTATTCACAGCACCAGGCGTGTTAACAAAGTTCGGGCAAGCATCAGACATATACCAACCCCCCAGTCACCCGGCCACTTCATGCCGAACCTCGAAGCAAGCATTTCCAACCCAGCAGGTCTCAACATATGGGGGCGGCCATGCCTCAGCAATCTGTAAGCCCGCCGACAAGGTAGGGAACCTCCGCACGGCAACAAGCATTGGAATAAAACTCGATCAGGCCATGGACCTGTTCCTCGTTGCGTCACTACCTGCAACCCTTCTCTGATAGACAGCACACATCCCACCCGGCCATCTGGGCATCCTGCCCGGCAAATGCCAGAACACCTCTTGCTAGGTGACTGTCGACATGGCAGCGTACAGTGCACAATGTGCGATTCAATAGCAGTTTTCGCCTCCTCCGACCCAGCTCTGAAACTTAAATAGAACTCAACAAAATCCCCCAACCACGACCAAACCCCTACCCCACCCGCTCCAACCCCCCAATCAGGTTGTGCAATGACCTCCCAGGTCCCCCTCCCAACTACGACAACTGTAACTACAGTCCCTAGATGTGAACGGTGAATGGGAATCATCCCTTGAGGTACGCAGGTTGGCCACCCACAAGCCCTGTACTCATGACAGGGCGATCGAGCGCGGGCCTAGTGTACCGGCTCAAGGACCCCCCCCTCCCAATCCCGCAGTCCTGCTTAGCTCCCTTCCAGCATCTGAAATTGATCCTCCAGGGAATTCAACATTCTCTATGGCCCAGCTCGGCGCGGACAGGCAATACCCAGCGACTTAACAAGAAGCATACATGAACAGTCATTCAACATCACTTAGCCTGTCCCGCTGGTCCGGGTCATCTGCAGGTGCCTGAGTCTTTTGGTCCTTTACCAGTTGTTTGGCATATTTCAGAGCCGCCTTCGCGTCAACAAAGAAGGACGGTTTACCGGGACCTTGGACCCGGAGTTTAGCAGGGTGGATGAGGGAGTATTTGGTGCCCGCCTGTTGAAAAAGTTTCTTCGCCGGCAAAAATTCCCTTCGAGCGGCCTGAACCTGCATCGTATAGTCCGGATATAATGCAATGTGGTTGCCCTTGTATTGCACGTCTGTCATGTCTCTTGCCATCCGTAAGATCACGTCCCGGTCCCTATAATTTAAGATTCGTGCAATACTAGGCCGGGGCGGTGCATCTGGTTTAGGCCTGGGCCCCAATGATCTGTGAGCCCTCTCGACCAGGAACATCGAAGACAAACCCGACCCAAACAGATCCTTAAACATTTGTTCAACAAAGAGCTCCATGTTGGTTATGTCCGTCGTTTCCGCCACACCCGTGATGCGGACGTTGTTGCGCCTCGAGCGCGCTTCCAAATCCTCATTTTTTTGTTGTATGAGTGTCAGGATCTTATCCATGCCCCGCAGTTGGCCGGTAAGGCCGGTCTGATTTTCCTCCGTGTCGGCCACACGTGTTTCGAGCGATTCCACTCTTCCCTCTTGTTTGTCCATGCGAGACGTGATACCGTCCATGCGGGCCGCCAGCGCATCCATTTTGCCATCAATGCCATGTAAACTTGATTTCAGTTCCTGAAACATGGCTTTAATGTCCACATCCTGAGCACCACTCCGGTCTGCTCGAGAAGACTCAGCCTCACGGTGGTCTGGGTCTGGGTCCGGCGGCTTCTGCTTGGACTTGTCGAAGGTGATTTTCGGCTGCCGCGTGTCCGGCTTGCCCATGGCCGCTCACCGGACGCCACCCGGCGCCGGTAGTGTGTGTGGGCGGCCGAGCCGCGATCTCCTCACACTGCACCAGTCGCCGCCAGTCGCCAACCACCAGCGTCTCGTCGAGGGCAGCAGGGCGGTTAGGCCTCGTTGGTAGGTAAGAGGGCTGGGTCCCCAGTGTCGGGGCACGCACCGGGCACAGAGAAGCGGACCAAGCGGGGAGAGTCACAACGCAGGCCGTCGGATCAGGCCGATACTAGTGCAGCCGTTCACTTTCCGCATCCCAGGTCAACGCCCCAACAGCACTGCAGTATGGCCGGGGCAGGCACGGCAGCCGACCACGACTCTCCGATCGTCGCCCCGGAGCATCCGACCATAGAACTCCGCCACACTACGGCTTCAGGGAAGATGGCCGCCACTGCAATTATCCGATCGGGCCTGCCACTGTTCACCGGCATGCAATCCAGGGGCAGGCGATAGAAAGGAACAAATCAGAGTCTCAGACCATGAGGTTCGGCAACACGTGCTCCCAGAGCAGGGCCCAGCAGCGCTTGCCGAGCGCAAGCATAGAGGCCTTTCGCGCCGTCCATGGCAGTCAGCTAGCTCCCAGAGCGCCGCAGAGCATCCGGGCCTCTCCCCCAGACGCACCTCCAGTCCACTTTCGGTGTTCCCCCACACCAGCCGCCGCTGTCCCAGCCTCACTGTTTCAGCCGCAGGGGGTGAACATCCGGCGGGGCGCGCGTCTCCTGGGGCGATCGAACAGCCTCTGCCTCACCCCTCGAACAGGTTTCGGGCCCTCCACACGCAAGGCCCCGGCTCTCGCGATTGTTGTAGGCCGCCGCGTCTCCGTGCTTCCTGCGGGCCGCTCTCCGCCCACGCGTCTCCGACGGGGTCAGAACAGCCAGCGCACAGGGCGGACACCCTGGACTACCGTCTCGGGCGGGGAGGTCCGAGCCCGCACCCCAGTTCAGCAAATAATTGAAGGATTTCTGTGCTCGATTGGCGGAGCTGCGGTTTCAGGCAGCCATTCCGCTCGGCAGCCAAGCCACGCCCCCCACAATTGGCATATTTAATTTATTTTTAAGTCCCTAATAAAGTGGTGCTACATGTACCCAGGGCCTGTAAATAAAATGCTGCCAGTGAGCCTATAGCACTCACTTTGCCACCCTCTTAAGTAGGTTTCAAGCCCACCATTGCAGCCCGTGTGAGCTGTTTTAGAACTACCATTTCGACCTGGCGAAATAAACCTTTTTCCAGGCCTAAACCTTCCTTTTAAATACATATAGGTCACCCCCAGGATAGGCCCAAAATCACCAATAGGGCCAGGTGTAGTGTATTTGAAAAGTTGACATGTTCTTTTCACTTTTACTTGTCCTGGTAGTGAAAAACTCTTACATTTATTTTTCATACAGCAAGGACTACCTCTCACATGGGTGTAGGATAACACTGGGTTCACTTATTGCATTTAATAAGTGACAACATTTAATTGGGAGCTGAGTTTGGTGTATTAGGAATTGGAGTTTAAAGACCTCTTTAATGGTAAAGTCAGATTTTAAGTCACAATTCTGAAAATGGCACTTTCAAAAAGTTGGTATTTTCTTGTCCTAACCATTTGGTGCCTGTATCCTGGGTCGCATGAGTAGATACAGCTGGCAGATGTTTTTTGGCAATTGCTCCAAGACAGTGAGACAAAGGTGGAATAGCTGTTGCCAGGATGGGCCATCTCTGACTTGATGAGGGGAAGAGCTGTCACCTACCACACTTACACATCACAAAGGCTCTGCTTGGGCACACTCACAAAGGGTTTGCCACTAGTCTTTTGTGACCCCAGGCAAGCTGGGGCTAGGGCAAGGAGGCAGGAAATTCCAAGCACCTCTGGGGTGGAAGGTTCAAGAAACTTCTCCTACTTCAAAATGGGCACCAGGTAAAAATATTAGATCCTCAAACCCAACTCTTCAGTGAAACTCCAGATCTACTTCCGGATCTGTGGAAGGCCCAGAAAGACTGTTTTTCTGCTGCCCTGCTGTCTGAGTGAGGAGTGGACCTGCATAATGACTCCAGGACCACCAGAATAACACCAAGGGCTAGTTTGCTGGCAGGTCCTCTGACCCACCACTGCGCAATGCATCCACGGCACAAGACCTTGCAGCAGGTGCTGCGCAATACATCCCTGAAGCAGGACCTCGCAATGCTCTGCAACCCAGATTAAAGTTCTCTGTTCAGTGGGCATAACTTGGTCTCTGTGTCCAACCCATGCTTCATCTCTGAACTTGTGACTGTGTCCTTGTTCAGGACAACCAGATAACCATTGTTAATGTTTTGAGCTTATAAGCACTGCTTTCACCGAAATCTTTAAAGTTGCATATGTCCAATTCTACCAATTGGATTTTTGTCATTTTTTCACAAATAGTTTATTAGATTTTAAACTATTTTTCTAAATTGGGATAGGATTTTTCTTGTGTTGTGTTTTTACTTTATTACTATTTGAAGTGCTGCAAAAATACTATAGACATTGCCTCTAAGTTAAGTATGCCTGATTTGTGCCAAGCTACCAGAGGGTTAAGCATAGGCTATTTGGGGTTTGTTTGTGACTTCACCCTGACAGGAATTGTGGTTGCTGCTTGAGTAGGATCCCCCCCAACAACCATTAAGTCAGTTTCCCACAAGGGCAAAGTAACCACATCACCCCTTGGCGATAATCAGAAACAGAAAGGTATACACTCTGACTACATTAAATGAGCTCAAAGCTTGGCAGCATCTCTCACATAAATGTAGCCTTCCACTTTGAAGCTGCCAGAGACATCATATCCAGCAATTGTGGAAAACCCTGAAGGTTGAGGGATGAGTTCTACTAAGTCTGAATTCATCCGAAACCTCATCGCTCAATCTGGTTCCTGGCACTCTATCATGGGATCATCCTCTTTGCTTTGTAGTTCCATTTCATACTGCTGTTGAGATTGATGGAGTGTATTCTTGTTTCTTTTTAAGCGTGGAGGTATTTTTGGGGGATTTCTTCAACAATTATGAACTTTTGTTAGTGCCAATCAGTGTGGAAAATGTAGATTTGGTTAGATTTGGAATCCTTGTTTCTTTTATTCTCTTTCTTTGTTTTTGGTGACATTTGAACCCTTGGGACATTTGATGAAGCAACCAATGTGTTTCCAGACTTACCCAGTGGAGTGGGTGTAGACCATTTCCCTTTGAAGTCTATTTCATTTCCTGTCAGGCAAATATCTTTATTAATACAATTTAAACACAATTTGCATAACTTTGAACTATACAATACTTATTAATTTCTTATATTTTCATAAACACCATCTGAATATGGCAGCATTGACTGAGTTCACCCCTGAGAGCAATTATGAATGGGTAAGTGTACAAGAATAAAAGAATGCAACAGTAAATGAGTATAACAATGAATGAGAGTGTACACAAGTAAATGAGAGCAGCAATGACCGTACAGGGTGAACAAGTGCAGGAGTGAATGACTACAGAATTAACTTAGTGTACATAAGTAAATGAATGTAATAGTGAATGAGTGCCTGGTGAATTCGAGCTGCTTTGAATGAGTATTGGAATGAATGAATGAATGCACAGAAGTGAATGAGCCTAGCAGGTCATGAACACAGTCCTGAGCAAAGGAGAGAAATAATGAGTACTGGTTTGAATGAGTGTACATAATTCAATGAATGCAGCAGTTGAGTTCAGTACTAGGCGCATTTGATCCCCCAGGTTACAGGATGCAGAGACACTAGTGAGAGTGGTGATTCTTTTATTTGTTTTAGTTAGGGACAGTCCGGGAACTGGGGGGAGGGGGCGGGGAGATTCAGGAGTGGAAGGGACAAGTTATTTGTAAGGAGAAACAGGAAAAGGGAGTTTCTTGAACGCTGGTTCAGTCTGCGTATATCAGGGAGGGTGGTTTTGATGGTCAATGGGGTCAGTAACCAAAGGTACGGGCTAGTTAACGCACCACCACCAACACCCACAAGGCAGAGTGTGTACAGGACTAGGGAGGGATTTGTGCAACGAGTGAGGAGGGGAACTACAAAAACAAAAATAGTGGACCATGGGGCTATTCACAGTCCTGCCCTCCACCAGCCCACCGTGAGATAACTAAACAAAGGTACTTGCCTCCGGCCACGGCCCTCCGGGGTCGTGGCTGTCGGAGTCTTGCCGCCCTCCTCCTCTCCTTTGTTATGTTATGTTATGTTAATTTGGATTTGTTGAGCGCTTAATACCGGGAGGTCTCTAAGCGCTGTAAGAAGAGTAGCGTTGGGTCCAGGCAGTACAGTGACGATTAGGCCCAGGCTTCTGTAAACAAGATGGTTTTCAGTTGTTTTCAGAAGGGAAGAAGGCGGTTTTCCGTGCGGAGTTGGCCAGGCAGCCCGTTCCAGAGAGTGGGAAGGAGGGAGGAGAAGGCCCTCCCTCCTTTGATGACGTAGTTGAAACGTGGGCAATGTAGGAGACTCCCTGTGGAGGACCTAAGCGAGCGCCCTGGCACGTATTTCGCGAGTCTTTGTTTGATGTATGTGGGGGCTTGGCCATAAATAGCTTTATGAGCGATACACAGGCCCTTAAATTTAGCCCGGGCAGCCAGTGGAGGCGTTGTAGGAGGGGTGAAGCTCGCGTGTGCCTCGGTAGTTTGAATATGAGCCTAGCGGCGTCATTCATAGCTATCTGGAGTTTTCTCACTAAGGAGTCCGATAGTCCAATGTACAGGGAATTAGTGTAGTCAAGGCGGCGCCAGGATGATGGCAGACACAATAGTTCTCATGGTGGAGAATGAGAGAATAGGGGAGAGCCTCCTGAGTAGCCGGAGAAGGCCCACACAGGTGCCAAATACCGTGGAGACTTGATTGGCCAGGGTAAGTTTGTCATCCACTTTGATTCCCAGGCTTTTAACCACTGGGATCGGGACTGGGGCATCGCCCAACTCCTGAGGCCAGTACAGGGAGTTCCAGGGGTTGTGGTCATCCGTCAAGGCAAGGACTTCAGTTTTGTCAGGGTTGTTTTTAAGTAAGTTGGCCGTCATCCAATTGACCGTGAAGCGTAGGATCTCTTTTGCCCGGGATTGTGCTTGAGGGAAGTTATCAATATGAAGGATGATCTGTGTGTCGTCTGCGTAATTGAAGATTTGGCACTCCATAGCCGTGAGGGCCTTGATTAGAGGACTGAGGTAAATGTTAAAAAGAAGGGGTGAGAGTGCGGACCCTTGCGGGACTCCACAGGGAATAGAGCCCTTCTCCGAGACCCAGTCACCCATCTGAATTCTTAGGGCGCGGTTTGTCAGGAAATGCGTGGTTGACCGTGTCGAACGCCACTGACAGGTCGAGGAGGACCAGCACACAGGGCTTTTTATTGTCGGCAATCAGTCTGATATCGTCCAGTACTGATAGCATCACTAATTCAGTGCTATGGTGAGCTCGGAAACCGGCTTGCCTATCCCCCAGGAGGTGATGATCCTCTAGGAACCTGGAGAGATTATGCAGGACATGCTGTTCTAGTATTTGTGCGAGAAAGGGGAGTTGGGAGATAGGGTGGTAATTTTTCATGTTAGAAATATCCGCGCCGGGTTTTTTGAGAAGGGGGATGATTCTGGCTTTCTTGAAGCAGCATGGGACCTCCCCAATCAGTAGGGAGGAGTTTAAGAGTGCGAGGATGTCCTGCTCGATTTCTGGAAGGGCTAGGTTAAAAATTCTGGGAGGGCAGGGGTCGGCTGGAGAGCCTGATTTTATCTTTTTGGCCAGGCAGCGGAGGGTTTCCATGTCAAGGGGTTGGAAAGAAGAGAGGATTTCAGCTCTAGTGCCCTGAGAGGCTTCCTCTACATTTGGTGGTAGTATAAAAGGGGAGTTGTCAATCTCAGTCAGTATGTCCTGGATTTTATTGGAGAAATATGAGAGGAAATTATTGCATTGTTAGCTGGATGGAGTAGACAGTGATTGTTTTTGACTAAGTTTGGGTCGGCCGGACTCGTGCACGTTGCCACTGGGCGGTTCGGGCGTCGGGCTCTCCATCGTCTTGTGGTCTTCCTTCTGGGTTGAGGTTCGCTCTGATGCTCCGGATTCGTGGTCCTCTGAAACAGTGTGGAACGCCGATACACTCTCGGGTCCCGCTACTTGTTCTTCCGCTTGCTGGCTTGGCGTGTCGCAACCAGGAAAGACTAGACCGCTCATTGCTGGTTCCGGCAGTCTAGTCGCGGGCACCATCTTGGAAGTCCCGCTTGCTAAGAGTGCGGGACTACAGCGTGAAAATAAATATGTGAGTACATCAGTGAATAAATCTGTACAGGAACGAGTGAATGTACAAGACCAAATGGGTGCAAAAATGTGGAAGGGAACATTGAACTAAACAGTGAATGTACAGAACTGAAAAAGTGTACCAGTAAATAATGAAGTGAAGGAATGAATGGAAATGTAAAGGTGCAGGAGTGAATAAATGTAGCAGGGAGAAGTGTAACAGTGGGCGCACGAACCAGTGAGTGTGGAGATTAAAGCAGTTAGTGGGAGCCCCAGTTAGTGTGTTAAAGAGTGCATGAGTGAAGTGAGCGAAGCTGCAAATAATAGAGGCACTGATTAAGATTGTAAAAGAGTGACTCAGTGCAGGATTGAGTGAATGACAAGTGAGTGCACTTTGCTACTGCTATCTCTTGATAAGGTGTGATACACCGCATTTATGGTGCAAGAGCTGATAGTGCTGAGCACTGCATACACAGTTACAATGCTAAAAATCAAACCGCATAGTCTTACGCTTTGCTTTCTCTGAATATTTTATTTTAAAAGGGCTGTGGGCGGAGAGGTGCATATGGTGTGTGTAGGTAGGTGGCTCAGTGGGGAGCACAGTCATAAAACATCATGCAGTGTATTTTCTGAGCGGTGGGTGGGCTTGGAGACAGGCTAGATAGTTAACCTTTTTTTATAAGCGAGTACATAAATAACAGAGAAACCCAACATAGCCTTTTTTTATCCCCTGGGCGTTTACAAGATGCCTGTGCTTTTCTTACTGTCAATGCTGGAAAGGAGCACATGCTGGTGACAGATCATAAGAAATAGCTCTTGGGGAATCAAAAGAGGAAGATTCACACGGGGACTGTGTGCAGTCCTAAAGGGGATCGGCTAGCTCTGACTCAGAGGGGGGTCTGGTAGAGAGACAGAGGTGGGAAAGCCAAGAAATTCATAGGAAGAGCCGAGTCTTGGGTCTGGCTTAGCACTAAGAGTCAAAGAAAGAACCAGCTCATTAAATGATTTTGTTTCTAATGGATACAGTGACGGTCCTCTAAAACATGACCAACACTTTTCAGATTAAAAAGAGGTTATTTATGGAATGCTTATTTCACTTTCAGTACTTTAGAGTTAATCGCTGTAGTGTCATCTGTCAAAAGATACATTTTTTAAACATGAACTATTCCCTACCTCAAGTGTCCTGACAATACTTACATGAGTGTACTGATCCAAGAGATATCAGTTTATCATGTGTGCTGTGTATCTGCCCCAAATTTATGTAATACGTGAGGCAACATTAATATCTACTATAGTCTTATAGCCAGCCGTAGCGGGATATACCGGCCTTTAAAGGCCTGCTTCATAATTAAAGGCCTGAACCGAAGCCAAGGGCCTTTAACAAGGGAGCGGGCCTTTAACATGCATTATAGCCCAGCTAACAAAATGCCCTCGCTTGCTGAAAGTGGAGCATGTGTCTGTTTTCCTGCTCGTTGTGACGTGAGCAGGGAAACACACATTGCTTTGGGATCTAGAGAGCTACATATTCAGCAGCTCCCCGAGTCTCGAATTCCGGCTCCTGCAGAAAGCGGGGAGCCGGAAGGGACGCGGTCCCCTACTAAGTGGTCAAAACCCAGGGGATGGAGACCCCGAGGCTGAAATCGGCCTGGGGAGGATGTCGTGCTGCCCCCTCCCCTTTAAAAAAATAAATATATAAAGGCCTTGCACCGGGATGGGGTCGGCTGGGCCAAAATCTGTCTATGGAGGTGGGCAGGGTGGCCCCCCTCCCATGTAAAAATACAAAATTAAAATGCCCTGGGGGATGGGGTCCCTGGGGCCAAAATTGGCCCTGGGAAGGGGGGCCACGCTGCCCCTCTTCCTTTATTTTAAAAAAAGAAAAGGAAAAGGATGGGCCCCAAGGGATGAGGTCCCCAGGGCTGAAATCGACCCAGGAGAGGGGCGCGTGCCCCCCCTTTTAAGAAAAAAAAATCAAAAGGGGCGGCCCTGTGGGATGGGGTCTCCAGGGCCCAAAATAGTCCAGGGAAGGGGTCCACAATGCCCCCTTACTAAAAAAACAGATATTCTTTTCATAAAAAAAGCCGACAACTTGCCAGGGGCCCTGCCCCCTTTCTCCACCAGTCTGCAAATGTGCCTCTCTATGAAGCTGGCTCTTTCTATGGTATACTAAAATGAGGTATACTGTGCAAAGAGTCCAGGGGTTTCCATGTGAGTTGACAGGGGCTTGCTGTAGCAATCTCAAGGTGCTCTTCCAAGGGGAAGTGTGGTCGAGCAGCCTTAGGCTTATCAGGGAAGAGTGTTAGACATCTGCAAGTACACACAGTCAACAAAATGATGCACACGTTCAATAAGGAGATCCACACCTATTTATAAAAATAACACGTATCATTATATATGTTTAGACACCAGACTCAATACAATGAGGTAAGTACGTTTTGCAAGAGAAATACGTTGTGTTTTAAAAAGTTGACACTGCATTTTTCAGACGCTACAATGTCATTCTATGGGAGGAAAAACAAGTATGGCTTTCAGGTACAGTACAGCTACTTACGAGACCAACCTCCGGGACATAAGGTGAGTATCGGGCAAGGTCCAAGGCAGCACCAGCAGGTCATCTACAGCGGCATTAGGGTGGCCTGGTGCAGTGGGGCAATACAGCATCAGGTGCCCAATGTTAGTCAATAGTGATCGGTTTTCGCGAAAAGAGGCTGCAGGTTTTGACTGGGAGGCCAGTCGGATTGAACCAACAGGAGTGTTCAAGTCTTTCAATGATAGAAGACGTGGGGACACCAGTGGTTCGCTTCTCCTTGGGCTGGGGCAGATGGGTGCAGAGGGTCTTTGGTGTGTTAAGTTTCTTCATCCTTGAGCACTCGCGGTTGAGGGGACCTACAAACCAAGGCTGCAGGCGACGTCGGGGAGTTCATGAGGGGTGAATCCAAAGTGGGCTTGGTCTCTTGAGGGCTTGGGGACACGCATACACCGTTGGCCCACTTTAACAAGTGCTGGGGGGCTTGGGTGCAGTGGTGCTTGGTGGCGTCAGGTTTTAGTGGTTCCAGAGTCCTCATGGTTCTTCTTGGGGTGCCTGGAGGATGCAGGGGAGCAGTTCCTCCACTCCTCAAGCGTTCTTAAGGATTTATTGAAGGCAGACCATCCTCCCAGGCTTTGGAGGCATGACAGCTGCTGGATGAGACATCTTTGGCACCGGTTCGACGGTGAACAGCAGACAGGCCAACAGGACTGGTGCCAAGTCAGTTGCTCTTATTCAGTCTTCTGCTTTCACAGCTCTTCAGTGTCCATCTCCCTCATAGGTCATCAGGATCTGCCTTTCTGGTGCCAGGGACTCCCCTAAATACTGAATTTAGCGGTGTTAGGGGAGTGCAGGATAGTAGCCAATGGGCTACCTACTCCTTGGGTCACTACGCTGTCTATATAACCACTTCCTGTGGGAAGGGGTCATAACCTTGTCCCAAAGAGACTAAATTTGCCACATTCTGAAAAGTCGCCACCACTTCAGGTAGCTCACCTTAGCAGTGGTACTGGCCTGAGGGTGGACACGCCTATCTGACTAGCTAATTTCCCCATCTGTCCAGGTGCCAAAGGTTGGCTTCTTCTCCTGTGGGAGAATCCTGATTCGCATACCAAAAGTGGTGGACTTTTCTATGCTTCCCTGCCTTGGAATGCTAATCTGCAGGTCATCCTGTGGGAGAGGTGTGAGCACCCTCTGCCTGAGCAAGTTTGATTTTGGGCCTCCTGAGAGCAAAGGCCCTAACCCTTGGGGGTCAGAAACTTGTCTCTGGTGGCAGGCTGGTAAAAGACGGGCAGGCAGCACACCAGTAGCTGGTAAGTTTTCAGGGGGCACCTCTAAGGCTCCCTCCATGTGCATGTATCAATAAAGCCAACACTTGCATCAGTGTGGGTTTACTAATATGAGATGTTTGATACAAACATCCATATTTTCAGTGAAGCCACCATGTAGCTGGAGAACTCATTTTCACCAGCTTCCAGCACATGTACTCAAAATGGCTTCTCTGTTCACTTGTACTGGCAGCAGTAGAGGTGGACAGCACAGGCACGTCTGCTCATGCAGATCTGTCCTCACATGTAGTATAGTGTACCCTGCCTTAGGGCTGTAAGTAGCAGTGGCTCCTCCACTAAGGCGGAGGAGCATCGCCCGACTACTCTGCGAGCAGTGTAAAAACGAAAATGATAATAACGTGAGTTATTATCATTTTCGTTTTCCTTCCTGCTTAGGTACGAGGCAGGCTGGGTGGGGGTGGGTGGGATGGCCAATGCAGGGGGTAGGGGAAGGAGTTTTAAACCCACTCCCTAAGTGTGCATGTCTACTTGGCCGTACCTCTTGGGCCAGCCAAACCGTCATGCACACTTTGCATCTTTCCCACCAGGCTGCATTACACAGCCTTGTGGGGAACATGCCCAGCCTCCAAGCTCTTGCCTGAGTCCCGAACCATAGCGCTCAGACCAATCACAATGCTGCTGTAAGCCAGCATTGTGATTGGACAGGGAATTCTAGGAGACTGTGTGCTTCCTGTTGCTGCGCTAGAAGATGACGGAGGAGACACAGCAGCACCCGGTGGCACCCAGGTAAGTCCTTGGAAGCAGGCTGAGGAAACTGCGTTGATTTGGCAGTTCATTGTGAGCGATAAATCCAGTGTGATGCCTAGGTTGCGTGCATGGTCCTTCTGGGTGGGAGGGAATTCCAGAGTGGCTGGCCACCAAGAGTCATCCCAGGCTGAAGAGGTGGGTCCTAGGATGAGTACTTTATTCTTGTTCGAGTTGAGCTTGAGGCAGCTATCTTTCATCCAGGTAGCAAAATCCTTCATTCCTCTGTGGAAGTTTGTTCTGGCAGTTTTGGGTTTGTTGCTAAGGGAGAGGATCAACTGGGTGTCGTCTGTGTAGAAGACAATGTTGAGTCTGTGGCTTCTGACAAATGCTGCCATTGGGGCCATATAGACATTGAAGTGGGTTTGGCTCAGGCAGGAACCCTGGCGCACTCCACAGCTGATTTCTGTAGGTTCCGAGAGGAGCGAGGTTAGAGTGACTTGCTGTGTCCAGCCAGTGAGGAAGGAGTGGATCAAGTCCAGTGCCTTGTTGCGAATGCCTGCCTCATGGAATCTTATGAGTAGGATGCTGTGGGAGACAGTGTCGAAGGCCTGCGAGAGGTGACGTAGGATGAGGGTTGCGGTCTCGCCCCAGTCGAGGAGTAATCTGATGTCATCTGTGGCAGCGAGGAGTGCGGTTTCCGTGCTGTGGTTGCTTTGGAAGATGAATTGGAAGGTGTCCAGGACGCGGTTTACTTCTAGGAATGCAGAGAGTTGGGCGTTGATAGCCTTCTCAATGACCTTGGCTGGGACGGGGAGGAGGGAGATGGGCCTGAAGTTCTTGAGGTCAGTTGGGTCTGAGGACGGCTTCTTCAGCAGGGGGTTGATCTCAGTGTGTTTCCAGTCAGTTGATGGTTCGGCAAAGCTGGGGGACAATAGCAGTGGCTGCTCGTGGAAGATGTAGTACAGGCAAGGATCTGGCTGTTAACAATAAGCTGCTCACCCGAAATCTAGGTAGTTCCACTATGGTGATTATTCCCTAAACTCAATGAAAACTGACAAAATGACAGTATATGGGAAACACACCAACCTTCCAGAAGACCTCATGGGGAAGGGGGATTGGGACTAGAGGCAGAAGAAAAAACAAGAAGTACCAGATTATCTGGATGGGTTTTGCAGCGAACCCTTTACTGGATCAGGAGAAGGTTTTGGTATTCTGGGTGTGGATTCCGGGTATTGACTTGCTTCTTCAGGTAGAAGGGAATTTCTCGTGTATTCCAATCTAGCTATGTTCTGACACTGCAATAAAAGCACATGGATTACCAGACTATCAACACCTTGTGCATATCAAACTCTTCTAGAACATATCATACCTAGGGTTTTGTAAGGTCTTTAACAATCTGAATGGCCATGCTGTCTGTGGGGGTTTACACAAAAGCTAGCAAACACTTGAGGCAGCTTCTTAACATACCAGAAGCATACTGTAAACAGAACAATAATCACATTAGCAAGCTTGGCACTATATTCCCACTGTGACCTCAATCGACAAGAAACATGTAAATATTTACTGTATCGTTTTCCTTTAAATTACCTCAGCAGAATCGACTATGCTCTTTTCTTGATGTCACTAAATAAAGAGAAAACATAAAAAGAAAATACAATTTGAGAATTTGTCCTTAACATATAATATTCTTTCCTTTGATAACAATTGTTACGCTCATTCACTTTGTCTCCAAAGGTAAAATATAAGGCATTTCAGTTTAAAAGCAGTCTTTTCTCATTGTCCTGCTTGCATTAATATATGGTTTCCTTTCACTGTAATGATAGCCAATTTCGTTATAATAGTTCTCAATGTGTGTTAAATAAGAAAACCAAGTTCATTATAATAGTTTCTCACATTCGCGTTTACAAAAAAGTGAGAGTAATAAACCAAGTTCAAGATCACCAAGGGTTTTCTTATGGTTCGTTTATACCTTGAGGTAGTAGTACTTTTTTTTATGTTTCTCTTGTGCATCTATTCCAGGTTCTGCGGTAGAAATCACAGGAGTGGGAGACAATGAAGATTGGGTCTAGATGCTGTCAAGGGACGCCGAGTCTACGAGGAGGAATGCAGGAAGAAACCACGGGAGAAGCAGAGCAAGCCGGAGTCAGGTAAGTGCTTCAAATCAACGAGGCTAAGCACCGGGTCTCTGAAGGGAGTGGTTTAAATACCCCAGCCACTAGCTTCCTACACATGTGCATGCTACAGCGCTTGACAGTTTACACGCTACAACGGTAGTGGTTTACACGTGTCTTCAGGAGTGTAGGTTTGATCGGGCAGATGCATGTGCCTTATTTGCATGCGTGGACATGTGTCAGTCAGTCAGTCAGTCAAAAGTCTTTATTCGGTTTAGTGCAAACCATAAAAGCATACTACAATAAATACATATTAAAAACAGAGATTTCATTAATAACACAATACCAACATTTAAAAAGGGTACAGTTCATTTCTTCAGAGTACGAATTACCACAGTTAAAAAACTTGCAATATTAAAGGTTTCCCAAACATTATTTAAAAGCTGTAGATACAAAAAAGCAGGTCTCACTTGGACAAAGCCTTTATCTTTTAAAATTGGGATTAAGAAACGTTTCCTGATGTCAATAAAGTGCTCACAAAAGAAAAAGCGGTGTATAATGTCCTGGGGGTAGAAATTATCATAGGAACAAGGGCTAGGGTCAAACACCCTTTTCCAATCTGTCTTAGCTCCAATCAAAGAGTATAGTTGATTCAACCTAAATCTGGTTAAAAGAAAGCGATGATTTGGGTTTGTTACATATCCCAGATAGGGTTCCATGAGAGGTGTTGTTTTACAGAGCTGGTGGCTCCTAACGGAACCCTTAACCAGCTCCTTCTCTTCCCTTGCCAAAGAGGATATGCAACTATAACTTTCTTTGCACCAGTTGATGTCGCCTTTTACCAAATTCTCGGGGGAAAGGTACAGCTCTGGTCTCCCTAGATTGTTGGCCAAGGTCCGAATATATTTCAACCATGGTATATGCGGGCCATAATCGAGCGAGAGACAATCTCTCAAAATGGTGTGGTTCAGGTGTAAATCCGGGTTGAGCCAGATGCTAATCCATTTCAGGATCGGGGCCAGAGCAATGCTGTCTTCAAGGTAACCAATTCCTAGTTCCTGGTGGACGATATAATTAGCCGTGCAAATTGGTACTGAGAGGAGATTTTTTAAAAATCTGTCCTCGACAGTCTGGATGCTTTTAGCATTTTTAATGCCCCAAACCTCAGCTCCGTACAAGGCTATGGATAGACACTTAGCCTTGTAAACTTGGATAAGAGCCTTCAGTGGTCTGGCTCCCAGTTTTCTTGCAAAACCCAGCACTCCTACTGTAGCTCTTGAAAACACAATCTTTTTTGCCTGTATCTGGGTTACCCTGGAGTCTCGATCATCAAAGAGGACGCCCAGATAAGGAAAAGAAGAGACTCTCGATAATTGATGGCCCCCACAAGAAAAAGTTTTGGATTTGGCAGATTTAGGGCCAATGACCATGACATGAGATTTTACAAAATTTACAGATAAGTCCAAATCCTTCATAAAATCAGCGAAAGAATTTAACAGAAGCTGAAGGCCCACTCCCGTTCTGGCGATTAGGGCAGCATCGTCAGCATATAAAAGGGCAGGGACTGAATATTTCCCCGCATGGGGGATATCTTTACATGAGGCGACAAGGGTAGTGTCCAAATCATTTATATATAAAGTAAAAAGGAGAGGTGCCAAAATGCACCCCTGCCTGACCCCATAAGATATGGGTATATCTTTGGTACAGTTTCCCTTTTGGTCATAACGAACTGTGGCTATTAACTCTCTATGTAGGTCCGCTAAAAAATAAACAATCTCTTTATCAACACCAAGATCTAGGAGCATGGGCCATAGTTTTGATCTATTAACACGGTCAAAGGCCGAAGACAGGTCCATAAAGGCAACCAATAAGGTTCCTTTTTTGGCCACCGTGTATTTACCAATTAAGAGTTGTAAGTTTAAACATTGGTCTATGGTACCCATCCCTTTCCTAAATCCATACTGGACCATAGAGAGTTTTCCAGATTCCTCTAGCCAACCATTTAGTTGGGCAAGAACAACTCTCCCCAGGACTTTCACTGAGGAGTCTATAAGAGAAATTGGTCGATAGCAGCTCGGGTCGCCTCTATCCCCCTTTTTAAAAATAGGGACGATCACCGATTTTGCCCATGTTGATGGGAGGCCCTTTTGACATGCATTTATAAAAACATTAAAAAGAATTTTAGACCAGAGTTTAATATCTGATTTAAAAAGGTCAGCCGGGACTCCATCGGGTCCCGGGGCCTTATTACTTGTCATTTGTAAAATGGCATTTGTCACCTCTATTTCTGTGAAGGTCAACGTGTAATTATCAGAATTAAATGAGGGCCCCACCCTTAAACCATCTCCATCATAAACCTGTTTAAAATGAGCATACCAGGCATCCTCTTGGATGCCACATTCAAGCTCAGTGTTGCTTTTACCATTAAAAAAAGGTTTATTTATAATAGACCAGAATTTCGCACTATTATTAATGACATCAGTGGACAGTAAATCATTCCATGCATTTTCCCTGATTTCAGTTTTACGTTTCTTCTGAGCCAATTTGTAGGCCTTCCTACAGATGGCAATTTCCGCTCTGTCCGGTGGAACCGCTTTAAGAGCTGACATAAGCTTCCGTTGGGAGAGTGAGCAGCTGTGATCAAACCATTTCTCCCCAACTTTGGGATTATCCTTACATACTTTTTTAAGATCACTGTTCACCTGACAGCAGATTTTTTGATAAGCTGTCAACACTGCATCACTACAGATCCCATCTTGTGAACACAGAAGTAATTCCTCCCCAACCATCTCCCACAGATTTTTGGTGAAATCTTCTGGGACCAACTGACACCATTTCAGGCGTCGCATTTGGTCTGTCGGCCTTGTGTCCAGTAAACTAACAGTCGGTTTATCCGCTATTCCTTTTTTAAGATCATCAATAAGAGTTAACTGGACAGGATTGTGGTCGCTAAAAGTAGACCAATTAACCTTATAATGACATACATTTCCAACTAAATTTGATGTAACAAAAATGTAGTCAATGGTGGAACCTATTCCGCTTCCTTTAAAAGTCGGGGTGTCATTTATATCATTTGCGGGATAAACTAAATGATTCCCAACTAGAAGCTCGTCTAAAAGAATCCCCTGTGGTGTATGTTCAAAATGGGAGTTACCTTGATCTTGAGGACCTAAACTGTCCCATATAAAACAATCTTTAAAACATAGATGAACATTAAAATCGCCAAGCACAATAACCGAATACGGATTTTTACAAAGTTCATTATACATTTGTAAAAAATCAGATAGACTGCGTAAGTGTTCACTAGGCATATTCTGAATAAACGAATTATAAAAATTTACTATAATCCAGATCCCATTTAATTTGGAATTAATTTCGAAAGCTAAACAGTAAGGTGAACCCGTTTCTACTTTGCTATATTTGCCATCAATAGTTAATGCAATAAGGGTCAAAAGACCGCCTTTAGCCCTTCCCCTATTTGAGGCAACCGCTGGTGACCAAAAGGCACAAAAACCATCAAGTAGAAAAGTGTTTTCAGTGTCCCAAGTTTCTTGCAGGCCAATAATTTCATGGCCTAATAGTGTCCCTCCAGATAGGGTCGTGCACTTTGTTGTTTAATCCAGCTATGTTCCAACTAAGGACGCTTGAGCCAAGGGGCAATTGTGGGATACTGACAGTTGCATCCACTCTTTCATCATTGACAGTCCCCAATGCAGGCATAACATTTTGTGTGTCCTCTCCACATATGGTTGATACAGAACCACCTGATACCATGAACTCACCCTCCACAGCGGGCAAGTTCTCCATGCTAAGTCTTATAGTGCCCCCATGATGCAGTCAATCATTAGAGTCTAAGTTACTCAGGGCCTGAAAGCGATTTGAAATGGCAAGTCCCTGAGGAAACAGGCTTTCAGGATGACTTGCTCTGGGCTCCCATAGAACACTGTGGGGTAGTATTTTCTGTTCTTTATAAAAATGGCCCAATGAATGGAGGGTGATACCCTCACCTGTATAGGGAAGCAAGGTGGCTTTTGATAGGATGTTGTGCACTATGTGGGGATTACTAAAATTTATTAATACACAATCCCCCTTTATAGTCTTGCGTGATCGCCCAACCCAGGAAACTCTTCTCGCGGTTAAAATCAAATGGGATAAATGTACTGGAAAGCCAAAATTCCTGTTTAGCCACGATACTGATTTATTTTTAAGAGATTCATGGGTTTCAGAGGAGAAATTCTGGGCAACATCCTTCAAAGGAGGAACATTTTTTAACACAATGACAAAAGGTGCACACTCGGGGGGGAGATCTGGTTTTGCACCTCCCAGGTGTGTACTTGATATTGCGTCATTTTTGCTTGGGCAACTGCCAGAGGGAGAGGTAATCTTCTCATTTACTGATGGAACAGTCACCGGTGGGGCTGTGCTATTTGGAGTATTCTTTGAGTGCTTCGTGATATCAACAGAGACTGGTAGGTCCTCCGCGGCTTTGGTCGGGTTCTCAGAAGAAATGGTCTTATTTGCCAAGAGATTACGTAGACCTTCAATCTCGACAGATAGTTCGCCAATTTTGGTAACTAAGGGTTCAACAATTTTCAAGATTTTAGTCTCTACGAGGCCTAACAGGGATTCAAGTTGATCAGAATCGAACTTAGCCATAGGATGATTAGTAGTGGCTGTATCCTTAGTAGCCTGAGTGGTTGGCACAGAGCCTGTCTTCTTAAGATTGCTTCGTGTGGGACCCTGTTTAAGATGAGTCCGTTTACGGGATCTTAACATTCTCTGGGATGGCCGTTCCGGAGAATCTTCTACAGTCTCATTAACGTCAGTTGTTAAATCTCTATTAACTTCAAATAGATCCTGATCCCTAGGAGTGTGATCATCCAAAGGTGTTAAATCATTCTTTTCATTTTCACAATTTGTGACATGGGGTGAGGTAGAGAGTACGATGTCTATATCATTCAACAAAGGACCTGCAGGCAAAGCATTTGAACCATGACCTAGTGATTTACGTCTATCACTGTTGATTTTGGTGACAACTTTAACTAGGTAGTTATCCAACGTTGAGGTAGGCGCTGATTTACCTCCTGCTATCACTTTGGCCATGTTTTATTATGCCCCTGAGAGGGCCTAAAACTTCAATTAAACTTTCACAAGAGCGGCGACGCCAACATGTGTCAATATACCTAGTGAAATTTATTAACCACTCAATTAAAAACAATCCAAAGTCTTACGGTTTAGTGGAGGGGCCCGTCCCGGCCTCAATCGGTCCTCTGAGGGCCACAGAGGGCCCGCCCTTTGCCCGGGCTTAGCCCGGCGCACGCCCGCGCGCGTCCCGCGACGCGGAGGGAGCACCAGTGTTTTAAGCGCCTCCGGGCGCGTTCTTCGTCGTCAGGAGCCGCTGGGGCACCTGGGAGCGGTAGTTTTCCCCGCTCTGTGGCCGCGCGGTGAAGCGGCGGTGAGAGGAGCCCAGGCAAACAACAACGAGACTCCAGGTGAGGTTGAGGGGACACCAGCAACACCTCACGGTCCCCTCGTTCAAATAACCGGCTTCCCGTGTGTCATTTTTAAGCTGTTTTGGTGACTAAGGTTGCATCATTTTACATATATTCAGTAAGACATTGGTAACACGAACATTACATAGAAAATAAACAGTTCTGTTTTGACCATGCGCTTTTTAGATCCTTTATTAAGCATTTCAGTGCAAGGGGTTTTATAGTACTCTACTTAAGGGTGGGGTGCACAATGGTTTGATAGCGCCCATAACACCGACGGAGCTCCTGAGTGGATGCTCTTCATAGTATTGATCGTATCCTCTCTTGTGAGTGGCGTCCAGAAGAGCACGGTCTGTTGTGGTGCGGCTTGGTTGCGAGCGGTGGTGGCGGGTGTAGTGGCAGGGTCTAGGGTGCTGAAGCTGTCATAGATCTGCCTGATCTTGAGGGGGAAGAAGATGCCGAGTTTGTTGCAGAGGTCTTGGAAGGGAGGGACGTCTGTGGTCCCGCCATTGGGCCTGCCGAACTCCCTGACAATGACGAAGAGTTCTTTGTTGTTGTGAGCTTTGGTGCTGATTCTGTCTTGGAGGGCCGTTTTCTTTGTGGTTTTGAGGAGGAGGTGGTGTGCATTGATGGCAGATTTGAAGGTAGAGTGGGTTTCTGGGGTTGTGTTGCTTCTCCATCTCTTCTCGAGTCATCTGCAGGTGTGTCTGGATTCGTGGAGGGTGAGGGGAAGCAGCTGGCTTTCTTGGAGTGTTGCTTGCCTGGTCATTTCTTGGGGGTTGCCAGTACAAGTCAAAGCAATACTCTTTCAGGGTTAGAGTACCACATTGTTTTTTTTTTTTTTTTTTTTTTTTAAACCTTTATTTATACAAGTCTGGAACACAGCTATTCAGCCGACATCCCGGAGGTTCGGCAGCTAATCGAGCAACACATGAAAGCGTCCATAGCTCAAGTACAGGAAAAAGACAAAGGTTCCGTTTTTGAAAACTACCTACAATGAACACAACAAGCAAGGCAGTATACACAATAAACTTGTGCCAGTTCCTGATGGGGGCGTGGCCCCATTCCCAGAATCAGGTCAAAGCCACCGATCGGGAGGATGAGGGAGAAGCCGAGGCGCTAACATTCTAGCATATTTGTATCATGAAAGTCCCAAGGTGGAAGTGAGGCTAGGGGGAAAGTTGCTCCTCTAGTGGTTCAGTGGCCGGGGGCAGACATATATCACAGAGTACCACATTGTTAATGCAAAATGTAAGCAGAGAACTCTGGGTAGTTCCCAGGTTTAGGTGGATAGAAGCTCCTGTATAGAGCACCCCACAACACAAGCGACATTCTGAATCTACTCATCTCAAATGTCTGTTTTTCTAGCAAAGTTTCTAAGCATAGGATTAGCACAGTGCCATCAATGCTGAGTTGTAAAATGACAAAAGCCTTTTACCACTCCGGGCACAGTATTACAGGTATGAATTGGTAAAATATCAGCCAACCCCCTTGTGCAGCCAACCCTAAGCTGTGCACAGCCTGGCAGTGCATAGTGGGGGGATGGCTAAACCCCTGCCAACCCCCCCCCCCCCAAAAGCAGCCATCCCTACATCACGCATGGCCTTTGGTTGAGCGCTGGGGAAGGTTGCTCACAAAACCTGGTCTGTGGCCAGCCCCTGTGGCTAACCCTCCCAAAGGCAGCTAACCCCACAATGTACACAGCCTTTGGCCATGTGTGGTGGGGGTATGGCTGTAGGGCTTGGCACTAGGGACCCTATCACCCAGGGCCTTGTGCCTTTTTTAAATAAAGTGGAGGGGGTTCACAGCATTCTCCTGGGGCCGATTGAAGAACTGGGTATCCCATTCCCCGGGGCCCTCAAACTTAAAGGTAGGTGCCCATCCAGGGCACCCACCATAGTCTCTTTTGGTGACACGGGGGGGAGGCTCAAGGCCCCTGTTGCCTCAGCAGGCTCCACACATACACCAGGAACCGGCATTGCACCTGCCTGCAGGGACCAGCTCCTAATGCTGCTCCCTGCAGCTGGAGCAATATTTTGATCTGTTACCCTGCCCACATCTCTGTGGGCAGGGTAACAGAGCAAAAGTCTGCTCCCAGCAGGTGGGAGCATTTGTGAAGCTCCCATTTGGTGTGAGCGGACTTGGTATTTAATCCGGCTTGGCAGGAGGTTTGAAAATGCTCCTGCCAAGCAAAAGCAAACACAGGTTTCCTTGCCCACACCGGTGCTTGCAGGGAAACTGCCATGTTCCAGGTGGGCTCCCCTGGACATATCTTGTGAGCCAGCCCCAGGGGATGGGGTCTCTGGGGCCATTAATTGTTCCGGGAGGGCCCCCACCTCCCTGAAAGTAATCACCCAAGAAGTGGGCTCTACGGTGCCCCTTGGGGCTTGGGTATGGAGGCTGCACAGCCCCCTCCCCTTTTTGTTAAAATTTGACCATGGGGGTGGACTCTCCAGGCCTTTTTGAGACTAAGAAAGGGGTGCCCCCTCACCCTTTTCTTACATTTTCGCCCGTAGTAGGCTCCCCAGGGCTTTTAGAGACTCAGGGAGGAGGTCACCATGCTCCCCTCCCTTTATAAAGAAAGATAGGCCCCTCTGTGAGCTCCCATGGGATCTGGAGGCTCAGGGAGGGGGGCATGCAGCCCCCTCCTCAAATAATCACATTTCTCATGTTGCTGGTAGGCAATCAGCATGCTTGGTCTCATAGGAGTCTGACTCTAAGGGAGCAAGATGGCGCAAGGGAAGTCAAGCTCCCTGGGTCAATCAGAACGCTGCATTTTTAAATTGGCGTGCCAGTGAGTCTCTCAAGACTCTTATGGACCCAACTGCTAAAATATACAATTACATTTGACCCTAAATTTCTCAAAAACTCTACTGAATGGATTTATGGCAAGTCACCAAAACCACCAGATGTAGACCAATATCTAGCTTCTTGTCGAATTCAGTGACATTCCTCTCAGCAGTTTTTACTGTAGCTCGTTTTAAAGAAGTCTTTGGAAAATCCATGGTTTTTTTTGTGTTTTGGGACCCCCCTTTTTTTCTCAGCCTCTGTGTAACAGATCACCCCAAAACTTTCCAGGAAGGAGATGAGGTGGATGAACTTTACTTATTGGAAAGGTTTGTGAGGATTGGTTTAACGGGTCCAAATGTATTATCAAACCCCAAAAACTATTACTATGGAAAAGCAGACCTAACTGTAACTGCCTATGGAAAAAAAATACACACACACCACACACACCACACACACCACACACACACACACACACACACACACACACACACACATCCTTGTGGGGACTATGTGTGAATACCTGCCTTGTGGGGACTAACCTTTCCCAATGTTTTTAAAATACACTAATAACAGAAAAATGTTAAGAAAAAATTCATGATACAGGATCCTGCTTCAAATTTGTAAATATATTGTTATTTAATCGTGCGCACAGCACCATCCTTGTGGGGACTTGAACCGGTGCTACCATCCTTGTGGGGACCTAGTCCGTAACACTATTTGTGAATGAATCCAGTTGAAGGCACACAGCTAAATGTTTATTTTATCAACAATATACACAAACAACATTATAATCTATTCATATATGAATTGCTGCATATATACTAGGGGTATACATTAAAGACAGATTCTGTTAATGTGCCAGAAAATATCATATCGCGCTTAAAGAAAGACACTTGTATTTAACTTATTTATTAGTGCTTAAAATCTTAGGAGATAAGGGAACTAACACATAAAGAAATTAACAAATGGAACTAAGGAATATGGTCAAGTGGAACCCACAGCTTGATTAGCTGCTAACATTTTTGCCAAAATAGATGTTCAAGTCCCCACAGAGATAGTGGGTGAAGATCATTGTGTTTAAGTCTCCATAGAAATAGTGTGTACATTCAAACTTAAATTCCATTATAAAGAGTGTGAAGCTAATGAGCTTCAAGTCCACACAGAGGTTGGGTGCAATTATATGAATGCTCAAGTCCCCACAGAGATGGTATTATTATAGCGATGTTTAAGTCCCCACAGAGATAGTGTGTTATCATAGAGATGCTCAAGTCCCCACAGAGATGGTGTGTTATTATAGTGATGTTCAAGTCCCCACAAAGATAGTGTGCTATTATAGCGATGTTTAAGTCCCCACAGAGATAGTGCATGAAGGTGATGGTGTTTAAGTCATCATTAAAATAGGGCGCAATTCACAAAGGTAAACTTAGACAAAAAGTCTAACTTTACTACTTTTCAGTATTCACAAACGTAAATTTAGACCAAAAGTCTAACTTTACTACTTTTCAATATTCACAAAGCCCCATACAGAGAATGTGAAGCTGATGATGTTCAAGTCAAAGCAAACACAAGGAGATAATGGACAGAGTGCTGAAACTTTTCAGTCACTCACCCCCAGTCACAGATCTGGGTTGAAACCATCATCGTTCTTTAGCTCACGTTATCACCCCAGTTCAGACCCAGCTAAATGCAAATCAGCCTTGACCCTGTGCCTCGTGGCACCCCCTGGTGCTCCAAGTCGAAACAGAGTTTGCGTTTAAATACAGGAATGCTCAAGTCCCCACAGAGATGGTATGTTTTATAGTGATGTTCAAGTCCCCACCACAATAGTGTTTTATTATAGTTTTTTCAAACCCCAAAAAGATAGTGTGTTGTTATAGCGATGTTAAAGTCCACACAGAGATAGTGCACGGTCAATCTGTACAGTGGGATCGAGAGATCCAGTAAGAGTCTCAATGTCTTGAAAGGAATAGGGTAGCGGGACAGTCTCAGTACCAACCAGGTACGGGGGGGGGGCTCTGCACCAGACCTTGGATGCTGTCTCAGAGCGGCTCGGACGTGGAGAGCCGCGACGGCGTCAGCAGGGCTCGGGTGGTAGTTCCGCTTGGGTCGAGCCGCGACACAGTCAGCAGGGCTCCGGTGGTAGGTCCGCTTCGGTCGAGCCGCGACGAGGTCAGCTGGGCCCCAAAGGTTCGTGAAGGTCTTATAAGCACGATGGAGCCGCGACGTCGTCAGCAGGGCTCAGCAGGTAGTTTCAGGAAGAGTCTTTCTCCGTAGGGTCAGCCGCGATCCGATCAACAGGGCTCTTGACTCCAGGATACAACTGTCCTCTTGTTGTCGAGTCGCCCCAGATATAGGTCGTAAGCCCTTTGATGTCCGGACCCTTGCGCCCAGGAGGGCGGAGAGGCCGGGTAGGGCGCGGCCAGACGCCCAGCAGGAGAGGCGCCAGGCCCCAGAGAGCTGTGGGGCGGTCGCACCTAGGTGTGGAAGGACGGTTGGGGGTCCCATCGATACTGCCCTCCGCCGGGAGTGGAAAGGGCTCACGTGGTATCCCCCGGGCCAGGGGTGGGCGCCTCGATGTCGGGCCTCACTGGGACCGAGGCCGGGTAGAGCAGGGTCACGGAGGTGGTCACGTGGAGTGACGTGTAATCCAAAATGGAGGAGCCCCGAGGTGCATGGGACCTCGTGCAGCTGAGCGAGGGGGAACAGGACCACGCCACGAGGCCGGCTCCAACAGTCCCCACAGAGATATTGTGTGATTATAGACACGCCCATGTCCCCACAGAGATAGTGTGTGATTTTAGAGATGTCGAGGTCCCCACAGAGATAGTGTGTGATTATAGACATGCCCAGGTCCCCACAGAGATAGTGTGTGATTATAGAGATGTCCAGGTCCCCACAGAGATTGTGTGTGATTATAGACACGCCCAGGTCCCCACAGAGATCGTGTGTGATTATAGACACACCCAGGTCCCCACAGAGATAGTGTGTGATTATAGACACACCCAGGTCCCCACAGATATAGTGTGTGATTTTAGAGATGTCGAGGTCCCCACAGAGATAGTGTGTGATTATAGACATGCCCAGGTCCCCACAGAGATGGTGTGTGATTATAGAGATGTCCTTGTCCCCACATAGATGGTGTGTGACTATAGTATTACCACGGTTGCCAAAGAGAACGTGTGTGATCATAGACATTTTGAGAAATACATAGTCATGCTGAATCATTAAAAATTCGGTGGAAGAGTTGTGTAATGTTAGGCCGAGGAAGTTAAGACAGAGGCAGGTTCAGATTAATGCTTTGTTGAAAGACAAATGTGCCATTTTCTTTGTCCCAAATACTCAAAGTCCGTTTTTACCCTTTTAAGATTTACTCCACTCATGGATATTCTCCCGGTATGATTTTTGCAGATTGATGGTTATATAATCTGTTTTGGAGGAGTTTGTCCCCAGTCTACTCTCTATGCACATCAGCAAAAAGTATTGAATTAAAAGTTGTAACCCTCTGAGGGTTTTTGAGGCAAGCAGTGTATCTTTCGCAAACAATAAGAGAGAGAATTTGCTATCTGCATGTATTGGAGATGCATTAGCACGAACTATGCAACTAGATCATATAAATAAAAGGAAAATAATGGAGTAAGCATGTATCCCTGCCGCACGCCTTTATTCATGGTGATACATTCTGCCAGTCAACCCTGACTAGCTCTCCACACCTGGGCATAACTGTCATTGAGTTGGCAGATTAATATTGAATGTTACTTGGGACCCCCATTCTCTCCAAAACTGACCAGAGTTTTGTTCGTGGGACTAGCTCAAATGCAGATTTTAGATTCCAAAACGTTACACCACCCTATTATACTCTGCAACATATCACTCCACTCTACAACACTCTTCTCTACAATATGACATTCTACACTTGTCCACTATACAACACTCTACTCCACTGCTACACTCTATTCCACTCCATGCCACTCTACTCCACTCTATGCCACTATACAAAACTATACTCCACTCTACAACACTCTATACAACTCCAGCTAGGCCACTCCACACCTCTTTACTTCACTGTACTCAATGAGACACTACTGCACTCTACTTCATTGTACTTCACTACTCCACTCTATACCACTTATGCCACTCCACTTAACGACATTCTATGCAACTTTACTCTACCACAATGTACAACACTCTACATCACTGTAGCCACTCCACTCTACAGCACTCTCCTCCAATGTATGCCACTCTTCTCTATTCCACACTACCACACTATACAACACTTCACTCTACAGCACCACACTTTGTCACTCCACTCTATGACAGTCCACTGTATGACACTTTCCCCCGGTCTACTCTACGCCACTACACTGTACGACAGGCAACTCTATGGCGCAAAACTCCACTCTAATGTACGACATGCCACTCCACTCTTCTCTGCGGCATGACAATCTACGCCACTCCATCTAAACCTCTATGTTACACACCACTCTATGCCACTCCACTGTTCACTACTCCACTGTACGCTATTCCACTCTATGCCACTCCACTCTACCTCATTCCACTGTATGCCACTCCACTCTATAACACTCTTCTCCACTGCATGGTACTCCACTGCATGGTACTCCCCTCTACAACGCCCCATTCTAGGACACTCCATTGTATGACAGAGCACTGTATAACACTCTCCTCCAACCTACTCTACGCCACAGTGGCACCAGAGGTGAAAACCTCCCTGCAGCCTAGTCCAAGCCCAAGCATGGAGCATAAGGAAGCAGCTACTATTAGTGCAGCAGGTACAGTGGCACTGGGCAGGGTGAAGAGCCAACAAAAGCCTGATCTTGACATTAGGAATTAGGGCGCTGCTACTGTATTGTATTGTACAGTGATTCATGTGGGGTGCCGAAGCACATTTTTGGGCGGGTAGCAAGCTAAACAATGAGGGAGTGTGGGGCTGGCAGAGGATGTATTTATTATCCTTCTATGTGGGAAGTGTTTTGATTTCATGGGTGAGTGACCAGAGAGGTGTTCTTTTCTTGTCTTGGGGCATAGTGCGTATGAACGGAGCAGGATCCATGAGAAATCGGCATGCAAATTATAATATAGTTAGACCTAAAATAAATAGGCAGCACTTATCTAGTCAGGTGGACAGCAGAGTGATGTGTGCAAATACACTATAGGGATACCCAGGGAAAGCCTAGTAATCCTTTTGGCAATGTCTGCAAGGCAGAGATCCTGTCAAGTGTGTAAAATGATAGCGTGTACACAATTTGGTTAGTTTGTTTTTGTTTAATTATGCAAATGTTCAGGAAAATTATGCGAAAACAAAGAAATTACGCAAATGCAAAATACATTATTTAGTGCTATATTTGAGCGCAAAATTAGTTTTGCAATTTTGCAGTAAAAACATAGCAAGTAAAAACATAAGTGACATAAGGAAAAGACTCTCATTTTCTGGACATTTGTATGTCCCATGCATTGGTGATAAACTTTTGCCACAAATGCCACATAGTTATGTGAGGTGGCACTGGAATTTTTTATCAAATCAAAAATCTTTATTCCATTCAAAGAATCATCAAAGCTTATAAAACAAATCTTTGTACATATTGCAATTTACATTCATCTAAATATAAACATAAAAACGTGTTTTATTTACAAGGGTCTAAAATGCAAGACATATATACTGTTTAAATTTTCTCCTTTTAGTCTTGACCCCTATTGCACATGATTTAATTAGAGTTCTTGCCAATACAGTACAAAGATAACTATTCAATTAGCGCGAGCGGACCAATTTGGGCTCCACTACTGCTGGAATTGTTTGATGATTCAATCTAAAACCATAAAAAAGTTATAGTTATAGTCGCGCGACCGCCACTCTATCACAAGGATGATGTCATCAGTGATGCCATGAGTGATGCCACTGACCATGTCATGAGTGATGTAATATGTGACGTCATGAGCAGTGGATTGCGGGCGCGCGAGTTATATTTATCTGAACTAACTATAACGGGCGAATTTCTTTGGTTTTTTACGAGTGAAATGTCCAGCTAACTATAACATGTGTGAAACCTATGGTTTTTTAAGTGAATATATATAACACCAATCCTTCTCTTCAGAGCAAAAGAGTGCGCCGAGCCCAAAATCCAGTTTAAACGAGGTTTATTGCATCAGCATATGACAAACAACGCCCGACTCGTTTCAGAACAGCCGTTCCTTTCTCACAGGTCAATTTGACATTTGATTTCACCCTTAACATATAGTGCACAAAAAGAGTATAAACATAAACATAGGACAACTTGATAACCTTCCAGTCAATGGTCAAAACGGCATCCATTTTGGAATGGTTTGTTAATGGATATAAATACATCTTTCCAATCAGTAAACTGAGTTTTTAAATTAGACCAAGCAAAACATAATTAATTTCTTAGTTCGCTGTCATAATACATGATTATTTCATTCATAAGACACAGGCTTTGGAAGCCACGTATCAGAAAGCCTGGGTTGTGATGATATCAGAGAGACGGAGAGAAGAAGCTACAGCATTTCATTATGGTCTTGAGACTGCACACAATAAAGAAAGCAATTCAAGACAGGAATTGTTTGCCTGCAAGTGGCGGAGGACTCACTGAAATAGGAAATGTTTCTCTCATAATGGCCTCAGTGTGGCCCTCCATGTGTGTTTAGCAAAATTGAAATATTAAACAATCCATGCAATCAATAAAAATTGAAATGGGGAACACTGGGAATCGACTCTCTGTGTCGTTGATCATTGCCAACCTCTAGTCATACTTCTCTGTTTGAGGCAATAGCAGATTTTGGTTCTGAAGATCTGGTCACCATATCTAGTGGAGGCTGTCAGACACCTCCTTTTGCGGTAAAGTGGCACTATCTGAGGAGTTTGGAAACATATCTTCCATCATATCTGTTATTTTTCCATTACTACATATTTTCTTATGGTCAACTCTTCTATTCTTGGTAAAAGTTTCATTTTCGATGGCCCCTATCAGTGCATATAAGAACACACACCACCCTATTGTTGTTTATAAAATTCACCAACAGTATCCATGAGTTAACAGACCACCCTATCTGTGTTTAGAAAGCTCACTATCAGTTCTGTTAAGGGCTACAGATCATGCTCCGAGTATTTATAGATCTCTTCATCAAGAGCCTAAAGTGATATAGGTGAGCCTGTGACAATAGAGCGCCCTAACAATCACCTCGGACACAGACCCCTCACAGTCTTTATTTACAGAGTCCAGCGATTAGTGGATATGGAGAACATACAATATCCCTAGAAAGTCAATGTTATGTGTCTGTCCTAATATTTCTAACGATGCAGCACAACCCATCAAAGACTATCATGACCTCTGCTCACTACTGGCACCACTCTCTCTATTGCCAAAAGCTAACTACTGAAGTTTATTGCAAAGTTATTTTCTCTTCCAATAGCTAAAGTGACACAGAATGCACCACATAGATATTAATAAATCCTCTCCGATTTCATCCTGTACTCAGAACCACCTTACTGTGGGACACACGCCACCCTCAGTGGATAGGCCAGGACTAAATGGCCACCTTCTGGACTTCATTGACTCCATCCAGGTGTGCACTGAAGGCAGTGTAATACCTCAGCCAGCAATGCCCTCAAGAGGACCTCCTGTTTCAGTGGTACTCTTACCAGCTTCAAACTCACAGAAGTTCCTAGAGGCATTGAGGTTGCAGTCTGTATTATGTACAAACGTCCATAGGCATCTCTTGTATGTATGTAAATTAATAGCGCAAACCTTGACAGAGAGAAGCAGAGTGCTGCACATGATCAAAGGCAAGCATACAGTCAAAGAGCAATAGGAGAGGCTGCTGGGATCCACAGAATAGTACTGTTACAGCATTGCAATAGGTATATTGTCAAGTCTTTCATAATTTGGAGTTTGGGGCGTTCCTGAGAGAATACTGAAATGTTGTTCTCAATCTTTGGTGTATAGTTGGAATATTATAGTTAAGTGAACTTCCAGCAAGTGATTGTGCTAGAACTGAAGATTAATGCATTTGTATTTGATGTGTTCAAACGATTGCTGCAACAACCAAATGTGACGACGCAAAGCACTGGAAATGCCCAAGTTCAAACCAAAAAGTTGTTATAAGCCATGAAAATGAAAGATTCTACTTCAATTCCATAACTGCAAAGCCCTAGGAGGCTGCTGCATAGGTGTACTTTTTACCAGCAGACAGCAGGTTCCAGTCACAATAACATATCTGAGAAAGAGGGTTAGCTAGGGAAACGTGTACTCCGCAGAACATGGGTTGTAATGCGGACATGATAAGGTTGATTAGGACATTAGAATATGAAAATAACAATAAAAGCTTTTTCTCAAATAGGGAAGTAGGACTCATGTCTATATAAACATTCTACCTGGCACAGGACCACTAACTCTCCCCCCTTGGAAAAATAAAGAAATGTGACGGTCAACATTTAACAGACTGTATTTCTAAAAAGAAAAATGAAAGTAAAAAGCGCTCAAAAAGTGCCAAATTTAGCTCTAAAAGTCAGAAGGCCATACAAACGAAATATACAAGCTCTGAACGCATTTCATGCACCTGTCCAGAAAAACAATAAAATACAAGTACAGCTGCCTCATGCTGCCTTTAACCTGTTTTTATTTGACCAAATCCTGCTACAACGGAGGAACAATGAAATACTCTTGTAGGCCATGTTCGCCCTAGTACATCAAAACCCTTTTGACTCTGTGGGCCCCTGAATGTCAAAGGAGCTGTTGACAAAACAAGTAAAGAATAGCGCGCTTTTAGAACTGCGAAGAGGGGAGAGCACGTCAATGCTTTCTAAGCAGACGCTTGAGCAATCAGTATGTTAATTAGTCTAAATCGATCTCTTTGTTTCCGCCTTCCGTGGCAGGGAGACACACCTAAGGCTGGAAGGCTACTGACACCAAGTAATCCTCCCCCACCCCTGAACACAAACTATTGACTAGCGCCCAGCAATCCACATTTGAGTGAGACAGCCCTGCATTGCAACAGCGGTGTCTGCCGAAGCCCCTTTGAATGTTGCGGATTAATGAAGTCCCACAGATGGCTTGCGTTTGTGTTTGAGTGTGCACACCACAAATGAAAGCGACATGGACTACTATTTTCAAATAATGAAAGCATACTCGGGATTCTTTTCCCTTTTAAATTGCGGGCGTTTATCCCATTTGTATTTAATATTTTATTATGAAAATTATTTTAGGTTTTATGTGTTGAAGCAGATGCTCATAGAAACATGTCCCTCAATTTATATCAATGGCAGTATATGTTTTCATCGAGCCAAATTTTACTGAAATATTTAGTTATGTAATACGTTCTGCAAAGACTGGATAATTCAGTGACTTAACAATAAGAGACATAAGCAGAAAGTAGAACATTAAAGTGAGCAAACACTGTGATTAGTGGTATGCATGCACCATTTAATGGCAAGTAATACTTTTGAAAAAACATGCATCCCAGGACGGCAGAAATAGCCAAGCCCTACAAATAAGGCTCGTCGTTTGTGGCCGTTCGGGGACGGGCGGGGCGGTCAGAGAAGGAAAAGGACTCCATCTCTTCCTTCCTGCCCAGAGAAGACAAGGACAAGGCCCACTTATACTCTGCCACTGGCAGCAGCCCCCCACCCTCTTTATTCCTCTTATTCCCTCTTTCTGTCTAGCTCCTCCTCACTTACTGAAAATCCTCACTTGAAGAAACGGTTCTCACCTTCTCTTTCCTTCTTTTGTTTATTTGTTCCCCTGTGAAATGGATCCAAAAAGAAAAACTTTTGCTGGATATGTCGCCTGTTTCTGATATTTTTCTATTACATAGTGCAGCCTCGGGACGGAGAGAAATAAAAGGTTCAAAATATGAAAAATAAATACATAATTAAATAAAGCAAGACAGAGTGGTTGCAAAGTGGCCAGACTTATTTTATTCACATCCAAACACATTAGCGCCACTTTACAGAGTTTGCCAGTGAAGCGGTACTTTTATTTTCTCCTCTTTCTTTGAACAGCATTGTTTTCCCTGGGTGGAGAAGTGCACCATTCCTGGAGGTACTGTAATACCTTGTCAATGGGTGGATTGGAAAACAAAATGTGTACCATGGCCCTGTGTTCATGGTCTTTTTAAACCATTCTACTTACGTTTTGTAAGGATATAAGCAATGAACATTTAAACGGGCCCTTTCTGGGCCTGTAGTGATTTCCTTAACTTTTCAAGCAAAAGCACTCACTGATTTCTGACTAGTGAGTGAGTGATCGTTAAGGTAACCATGTTGTTCCTGCTTACATTTCACATGCTTTACTTAATCTTGCATGCCCTATGAGTGTTTGCTTTTTCCAGCATGTTGTTACTTTTTTTTTTATTTCAGTCAACATATTACTCTTTTGGGTAATATGAATTGAGTCGCATCCAGGTGTTTATAGCGGGGCAAAATTGGGTTGTAGCCGAAGGCAGGGCAAGTTTTCACTAAGTGGGGCAGTATGGTGTTCAGTGGGGGAGAGGATGTAGCACCATGGTCAGAGCCGCCAAATTTGGAACTGGCGAAACCAGGTTCAGCCTTCATGACCAGTCCCCCAGACCACTCTCCTGCCGGAGCACATTCTCATGCTAGACCTTAGAAGTCCCCGCAAGACTGTAGAAGCCCTGGTGTCTTAGCACCAGCAGGAGGCAGTGGCATAGCAAGTGGGGCGGACCGCCCCAGGTTTTGGGGGCGGTGGCCACCCCCTCCCGCTCTTACCTGCAGCCGTCGTGACTGCAAGAATTGGCAGCACCCCGCCGCTCTTAACTGCGGCTGTAGCGGCCCCATTAATCGTCAGCACCCCCCTCCCCTCGCTTTTAGATTAGGCCGCACGGGCCGCAAACGCAGGGGCTTCCACGGGTGGCCTAAGGCCTAGCTACGCCACTGGCAGGTGGACCTTAGCGATGGCAAGTGTGAGTTAACCTTGAAGGCCTGTCTACTACAATCCATACTGAAGTTCACCTCCAGTCTTGCGGGCAGGCCTATGAAGCAGCCCACCCTAAAGCAACAGTGACTCTGTCACTTAGTTCCCTGGACCCTTGAGCAGGTTAGGACGGTGTGAATGGTGCAACCACACCGGGCGCTGATTTCAGGTGAAGGAGTAGTGTTTGCAAGAATATTATGGTTCTAAAAGCGCTTGCTGCCTCCTTCCTGGCCTCCAGCAATTTTCACAATAAAAATCCAATGATAACTGCAGTGATTACATTTCTTCCTAGAGAGAGATCGGAGAAACTGCATGGCGCAGAGACAAATGGCTTGTGATTCCACTTTTAAGTGTATTTGGAACATTCTGAGATTGGAAACATATCCCATATATAAATAAATAATCATGTGTATCCATTTGTTGAATTAAATAACATAATAAGCTGTAACTGGTCAGTGAAATGCCAAACAATACTAACAAGCATTGGCATAGCCAATAGGTTTCGCTTTTGGGACCTTATAAGTATTTAGTTATGCAGCACAATATCTTTGGTGCAACAACATCAACCGTTGCATGGCGAAACACTTATAAGGTCCCATAGGCGAGACCTATTGGCTATGCACTATGGCCTATGCAAAAAAAAACTGGACCATTTTTATGTAATTATTTTCAACACGGTGTTTACTAAAATAGAACCTTTGAACATTATTTGGTGCTTTATTATCTCCGTGAACTGATTGTGTGCCACGTGGACAGTTCTTTTGATTTTTAGTATTCTTAGGAAAGAAACATCTGCTGTTACCTGCAGCTGTACTTTCCTTTTATTTCAACTTTCGGATAAACTTGACGTGCTAGTCTGGTTGCTGCGTGAACGTTTCTAATGGTGGCTGCACGGCGTTTGGGCCATTCACACATACTATCTGTGCTGTTGAGCAGCCAGGCAGAAATACTTTATCACATCCTGTTGTGGCCGTCTGTGTGATTTATGGCTGATCTTGGGCTACAGTGATGCTGTGGCATCTCTGCAGGATTATGAGCTGCTCTTGAAGGAGGGTGTGTTGCTTTCACCGAGAACCAGGTGTCACAAACGGCAGCCCTCAGGCTGTTGCCCTGAGCAAACTGTGCTGGAGTTCAGTGACGTAAACAGAATAAAGTCCCAGAAAAAAGCAAGCATTTGCAATGCAATAGGTCTTGCATTAGTAAAGGTTTGAGCTATTGGCGATGCAAATAATAATGCAACGCCAATAGCTCTAATTTTCAGTAATGCGAGACTGATTGCATTGCAAATGCTTGTTTATACTTACAAACTCCATATCTCACTGAAACGGCATCACTGCAGTGAACCATCCTAAACACTAAAGATTCCATTGAAACCCATAAAACCCATTCCCCCAACCCTAAAAATCCCTTACCAGTCAAAAACCTGCACCTACCAAACCCCTAAAAATTCACTTGCCACCCAAAAATCTACACCCACCATAAAAATCACTTGTGACCCAAATACCCATACAAAAAATGAACCTTAAATGATTCATTGCCATCGAAAATATCCATGCCAGACCTAATCCCTAAATGTTCCCTTGCCACACAAAACCCATGCCCACCATAAATCCTAAAAAATCCCTTTCCACCCAAATACCCACACCCACCCTAAATGTTAAAAATTCCCTTGCGACCGAAAAACCCATACACACTGTAAAGTCTACAATATCCCTTGCCACCAAAAATCTCACACCCACCCAAAACACTAAAAATTCCCTTGTCACCCAGAAACCCAACCCCCCCTAAACCCTACAGAATCTTACCACTCAACAACCTGCACCCAACCTAATCCCTAAAAATTCACTTGCCTCCCAAAAACCCACACCCATCCTAATTGCTGAAAAATCCCTTACCACTCAAAAACCTACATGCACCCTAAACCCTAAAAATTCACTTGCTTTCCAAAAACCCATACCCACCCTGATAAATCCCTTGCCACCCAAAAACCCATACAAACACTACACCTAAACGATTGATAGCCACCCAAAAGCCCATACCCAGCATAATCCATAAAAAATCCCTCACCACCCAAAAATCCATATCCACCCTAAACCCTAAAAATTACCTTATTACTCAAAAATTCATATCCACCCGAAACCCTAACATATCCCTTGCCCCCAAAAATCCAGACCCACCCTAAACCTTAAAATTTCTCATGCCTCCCAAAAAAACATACCCACCCTAAAAAATCTCTTACCGCTCAAAAACCTACACCCACACTAATCCTTAAAAATTCACATGCCTCCCAAAAACCCATGCACACCCTGAAAAATCCCTTGTCACTTAAAAACTCATACAAACACTACACCTAAAGGATTCATTACCACCCAAAAACCCATAGCCAGCCTAAACTCTAAAAATTCCTTCCCATGCAAAAATCCATACCCACCCTAAACCCTAAAAAATCCCTTACCAATCAGAAACCCATACCCACCCTGGAAATAAAAATTGCCTTGCCACACTAAACCTTAACAAATCCCTTGCCACCCAAAAACCCATACCCACCCTAAGCCCTAAAATTTCCCTTACCACCCAAAAAAATGTTACTCACGCCAAACCCTAAAACTGCTTTGTGACTCTAACCCCCAAAAATCCCTTACCACCCAAAAACCCATACCTACCCTATCCTTAAAAAAATCCCTCACCTCTCAAAAACCCATACCCACCCTAACCCCATAAAAATTCTCTGGCCACCCAAAAAACTATACCCAACCTAAACCCGAAAAAGTACCTTACCACACGAAAAAACACATCCAGTCTAATCCCTAAAAAATGACTTATCATCCAAAAACCCATACCCATCCAAAACCATGATTTTCCCTTGCCCCCCAAAAATCCACACCCACTCTAAACCTTAAAAATTCCTTTGCCACTTAAAAACACACACCAATCACAAATGCTGAAAAATCTGTTACCACTCAAAAGCCACCCTAGACCCTAAAACATATACCCATCCTGAAAAGTCCCTTGCCACCCAAAAATCCATACAAACACTATGCCTAAACGATTCATTACCACCCAAAAACCCATACCCAGCCTAAACCCTAAAAAATCCCTCACCACCTAAAAATCCATACCCACCCTAAACCCTAAAAATTGCCTTATCACCCAAAAACCCATACCCACCCAAAACCCTAACATATCCTTTGTCCCCAAAAATCCACACTGACCCTAAACCTTAAAATTTACCTTGCCATCCAAAAAAACATACCCACCCTAAACCCTAAAAAATCCCCTGCCAATCAAAAAGCCATACCCACCCTAAAAAAAAGTTCCCTTGCCACCCTAAACCCTAACAAATGCCTTGCCACCCAAAGACCCATACCCACCCTAAGCTCTAAACATTCCCTTACCACCCAAAATACGATACCCACGTTAAACCCTAAAGATTCCTTGTGACCCTAACCCCAAATGTTACCTTATCACCCAAAAACCCATACCAACACTACTCTTAAAACATCCCTCACCTCCCAAAACCCATACCCACCCTAACACCATAAAAATTCACTGGCCAACCAAAAAACCATACCCAACCTACACCGAAAAGTACCTTACCACCCAAAAACCCATACCTACCCTATCCTTAAACAAATCCCTCACCTCTCAAAAACCCATACCCACCCTAACCCCATAAAAATTCTCTGGCCACCCAAAAAACTATACCCAACCTAAACCCGAAAAAGTACCTTACCACACGAAAAAACACATCCAGTCTAATCCCTAAAAAATGACTTATCATCCAAAAACCCATACCCACCCAAAACCATGAATTTACCTTGCCCGTCAAAACTCCACACCCACTCTAAACATTAACAATTCCTTCACCACTTAAAAACCCACACCCATCCTATATGCAGAAAATTCCCTTGCCACCCAAAAACCTATACCCACACTAAACCCTCAAAAGCCATTTGCACCTAAAAAACCATACCCACCCTAAACAGCCCTTATCACCTAAAAACCTATACTCGCCCTAAACCCTAAAAATTCCCTTGCCGCACAAAAACACCCAACGACCCTAAACCCTACAAATCCCCTGGTGATTTAAAAAAGCCATACACACCATAAACCTTACAAAATCCTTTGCCACCAAAAATACCACACCCATCCTAAACGCTAAAAATTCTATTGAAACCCATAAAACCCATACCAGCCCTAACCCCTAAGTGTTCCCTTGCCACGAAAAAACCCATGTCCACCTTAAACCCTAAAAATTCCCTGGCCACCCAAAAACCAATACCTACCCTAAACACTAAAATATCCCTTACCACCCAAATACCCACTCCACCTTAAACCCTAAATATTCCCTTGCAAACCAAAGAACCCATACCCACCCTAAACCCTAAGAAGCCCTTATCACCTAAAAACGTATACTCACCCTAAACCCTGAAAATTCCCTTGCCACCCAAAAACCCACACCCACCCTAAACTCTCAATATTCCCTTGACACCCAAAAACACATACCTACCATAAACCCTAAGGCAAACCTTACAACCCAAAAACCCATACCCACCCTACAAACCCTTAATTCCTTATCACCCAAAAACTCATACTCACCCTAAATCATAAGATTTCCCTTGCCCCACAAAAACCCACACAAACCTAAAACCTTAAAAATTCCCTTGTGACTCAAAAACCCATACACACCATCAACCCTACAAAATCCCATGCCAACAAAAATACCACACCCATCCTAAACGCTAAAAATACCATTGAAACCCAAAAAACCCATACCCACCCTAAACCCTTTCATGCGTCACTCTATGCCTGAAAGGGTTTTCTTTTAACTTATACTGGGTGCTCCCTTGTGTCTGGACAAAGCTATACCTCTCTAAAGAGCTCTAATGAGAGCGAAAGGCGTGACAGGGGTTGCTTTTATTTATTTCAGGTTGGCTTGGATGGTATTTTACCAATCCAGAGCTGTAATACTGTGCCTGGAGTAGTAAAAGGCTTTGGCCATTTCAACAGCTCGGCATGGATAGCACTGTGCTAATCCTACGCTTAAAGACTCTGCTGTGGAAATGGTAAAAGACTATGGGGCTCATTATGATAGTGGTGAATCCGCCCACCTACGGCAGCCTGCCCGGTGGCGGATTCACCACCAAATTGCAGACATTCTCCTCCTGCCATATTATGATGGCTGGTGGTTTGCTGGTGGACGAGAATTCCGTCCACCACGGGTCCGCCACAGGCAATCATTCCGATTGTCTGGCGGACCCGGAAAGCATTCCCAGAATGGTGGCGGTACCTAGCAGGCACCGTTCGCCATATTAGAATGCCTCATCTCCACCAGCCTTGAATTGCGGTTCACCTGCCATTCAAAGGCTGGCGGAGATTGACTTCAGTGGCCTGTTGCGGGCTCCCTCTGTGTTTGGGGGGTGGTGCACTTGGGGGGTACCCATGGTACCCCCCCAACATTTCCCCGCACTAAGTGGCAGGCACTGCGTGGTGCCTGCCACGTAGTGCAGGGAAATGCCATGCATGCCATATTGACATTGCAAACGGTGCTGCAGCCAGCAACACCGTCCCTGTTAAAGGCCCAGGATGCGCCCACCATGCTGGCGAGCACATCGTAATTTGTGTAGTTGGACTGCCTCATGACGGGCGGCCGGTCCGACACACCGCAATGAGCCCCTTTGTCCCTTTCTGAGAGCAATGCCATCGCAGCATACCAGAGTAGAATAATAGAGTCACATTCAAAGTAAGAAAGACGTTTCCCCAAATGACATCATTTCACGTGGCCTGATCTTAAATTGTGTGACCATGGGATAATGAAATTAATATTAGTACAGCAATAAAAAAAGAATAAGGATAGCACATCAATCTGAGATGCAGGTAAATTTAATATTTTGGTGTTACTTTCTCAGAATGGGGTAAAAACGCAATGTGGACTTATTGATGAAGAAGAGGTAAGAAACAAGTACAAATTTCAAAAAGTACAGTTTGACATTTCATTGCACCAGCTTTAGAAACTAAAGTGCAGTATCAGTACAATCAAAATACATTTTGCCATTACAGAAGTGAGAGATTGCCTGCCGCTATATCTTCAGAGCTTGGGCCAAAAGGTTGTACTAATTTTAGTTCGTTTGATTATTTTAAAAGAAAAGATGATTGATGATCAAATAATTATAAGATTAATTCTATAAAGCAACCAGAGCCCTCATCTAATTATCCTCATCTGGCCAAGGAACTTTGCTACAGCAGATGCATAAAATAGGCGTGGTCTGCGCTAAGAATGCAGAGGTCAGTAAATCTGCTTTGGGTCCGTATTTGCCAATAGATGTATTTGATCTATTTCTGGCATGAACCAGCATATCCCAAACCAACAAATAGGACGTGGCATATGGATTCTTGAGAGTTTTTGTATTTAGGACATAACACATCTTCATTTGGGGCCCAGATATGTGAAAATGTTTTAAGGAGCAATGTGCCAACCCTAAATTGAAGATACAGCTTCCTGTCTAGAGGGACAGTGATGACATCCCAATAAGGTTCCAAGAGGCTGCTGCACTTTAAGTCTAAGAATCTCCCCATCAATGTTGAACGAACGCTTGCTTTTACCATATTTTTGCCACCCCAGTGTCAATATTGTTTTTTTAACGCCTTGACCGCCAATGATGGTTTAGAAAGTGGATTGTCCCAAAGAATTCTCAGACCTATAGCTGTTAATAACTTTATTTGCCTATGCCATTTGATGTTATGAAATCTGTCAACCTCCATCACATCCTTTAGGGCCATGGTGCACTGGGCAAGTTGAGGTTTTTGCCATATCAGTCTCCAAAATAGAAATGAGCGAAGTCTAGCTCTAGCTGCTAGTGTTCCTTACCACGTCAATCATCAGGGGCTTCAATGAGGTACTCGGTGGCAGCCAGTCTAAGTTTCTCGCAAACCTATTTTCGGATCTAGTCAGGGAAGATAAGTTTGAAAATCCCCAAAGTTCTGATCCATATAGAACTGAACTAACCTCTTTGGCATCATAAATCTGAAGCACTGGTGCAATGGGTTTACCTATGTTGAATTGTCAGTAGTTCCACCTGGTGTTTCCATGAGTGGTTGGAAGATAGAGTAACACTAAAATAATTGGTAACATCTACCCTCTCGAGTGGTGTACCCCTCAGCTCTAATCTGCCTCTGAATCACTTATGTTTTTTAAAGGACATAAAAGTAGTCCTAACAGAATTGATCTCTCGATATTAGCAGAGCAAAACTCCTTGAAACTGGATATTGTGTGCTGGAGTGTCTTAGAGATCAATAAGGTGTTGTCCGCAAATGGCAGTATAGGTGTCTTTGTACCAGCCAGAAAAGGGACATCAGTTTGTGAACTAGAAATAAAAATTAACAATATCATAAAGAAATAGGGAAAATAAGGTGGCGCCAGAACGCAGCCTTGGCAGACTCCTTTATTAATGAGGAACCAGTCAGATACTTGGCCCTGGCTACCCCAGTGAACCTGCGCATATTTTTCCTCATGTATACGAATCAGTAAACTCAGGAGGTTCTTAGAAATACCCATGTCACACAGCACTTGCCATAGCTTTTTTGCATGGGACCAAGTCAAAAGATGATTTAAGCTCGACAAAAGCAACATAAATACTGCCCCCACCGATCTCCACAGTCCTCCAATGCAGAAGGAGAAAGCGAAAAATCTGGTCCATCATGGATATTTTTTCCGAAAACCTGCCTGGAATTATGATGTCATTATCTATAGTCCACTCCTGTATTTTGCCCAAAACTAGAAGAGCAAAAATGTTTGTATGCAATCGATCAGACTGATTGGCCTATAATAACACTGAAGCAATCTATCGGCTTTTTTATATATTGGGATGACCTCAGCTTCCTTTCAGGAGTCGGATATTGGGGCTCTGCGTGCAATAGTGTTTGACAGAGAGAGGCTATGCCAGCACCAGTTTGCTCTATCCTACAGAAATGTGTCTGCCGGAATGCCATCTGGTCCTGGTGCCCTGCTTCTGGCAACTGCATCCAAAGCAAGGGAAACATCATCTAGATCAAAGCAAAGGTCAGATATGTGTGTATACTCACAGTAAAAAACAAAGGTTAAAGTGTTGTTATAAACTCTAAATACACTGAAATTCAAACTGAAATAGTTAACTAAAGAAACTGTAACTCACACTTCGTAATGCAGAATTTTGACACCAATTATGTCATTTCACATGTCATCCATCATTGATGTTAGCAGTGATGTCACAGAACATTCCATAAGTGATGTAACATGCGAGGTAAGTAACGCATGACGATGGAGCTATTAATTCAAAATTAAGTTGATAGCGATATGAATTTTTTATATTGCTCTAAATTTAAAAAATATATAATTAATGTATATTAATTTCTAACATAAAAATACTTTATTAATTTTTTTAACCTTGATAAACTTTTTACATTTTCGTTATACCTTACCACAGGGAGATCACCACCTCATTTCATCCTCATACAAAAGTGATGCATATGTGGTGCAAAGTGTTGTGTTGGAATTTACTTTCCAGTTCAAGTCCCAATTTCTGTTGGAAATTTGCCAAGAGTAATGCAAAGTAGCGCTCCATGCCACTTTGCGCTACCTTGTAGTAAGGGAGTATTCCATTGGTGGTGTAGTGGCATTCCCATGGAACCACCCATGGGTTTTGGTGCAAATCCCTATCTACTATCATTTGTAGATAGTGTTCCGGGTGTGTATGAGACAAACATGGACTTTTCCTGCATGTACTGTGAGAGAAATAGATGGAAAAGCTTGCTGTGCTGAGTATAAGTAAGCTTGCACTGCCACTGCCCAAGCTTTGTACTTGTTTTGTGTGTGAAAGAAGTAGCACTTCTTTAAACTGTGCTGTACATATTCTGTCTATACAAGAAAGAGGTTTTCAGTTCTACCAATGGTGTTACAACTGTTCAGTGTGTTTGCATTAGTGTAAACTGAATAGTACCTATTGTATATGTGTGAGGGAAATGCAGTCTATTTACAATCCCCTGTTATGTACACGTGAGAGAAGAAAACATGACATTACAACACAAACAATTACAATGCATGCTTTCACAACACGGTTTTTACATCGCAACTACCATTTCATCGCATGATTTTACAACGCATGCCACTACAACACATTTTTTAAAACTACCATTACAACCATTACAAGAAGACCACTACGTTACTGCTGCTTTTACTGTACACTGCTGCTCGTTTTATTGATTGACATTGCTTCGTGTTTTTTAAAACTTTTAGCTGATTTGAGTGTAATTGTGCTTTTAATACCTCATCCTCCCTCTTTGTCCGCATTGCACGCACTTTAAAAGAATAACCCACACAGACTCACCATTTGGGTGTTTGTAACGCGGTTCTACTCCCGACCGCCATCTTGTGTGAGTGTGGCTGACGCTCCCAGGACGTTTCGGGGGTCAGCGCTCTAGTGGCGGCTCGAGCCTCCTGGCAAACGCTATTTAGGGGACTGGCTGTTTGCGCAGAGCTCAGAGAAGACCACTACGTTACTGCTGCTTTTACTGTACACTGCTGCTCGTTTTATTGATTGACATTGCTTCGTGTTTTTTAAAACTTTTAGCTGATTTGAGTGTAATTGTGCTTTTAATACCTCATCCTCCCTCTTTGTCCGCATTGCACGCACTTTAAAAGAATAACCCACACAGACTCACCATTTGGGTGTTTGTAACGCGGTTCTACTCCCGACCGCCATCTTGTGTGAGTGTGGCTGACGCTCCCAGGACGTTTCGGGGGTCAGCGCTCTAGTGGCGGCTCGAGCCTCCTGGCAAACGCTATTTAGGGGACTGGCTGTTTGCGCAGAGCTCAGAGAAGACCACTACGTTACTGCTGCTTTTACTGTACACTGCTGCTCGTTTTATTGATTGACATTGCTTCGTGTTTTTTAAAACTTTTAGCTGATTTGAGTGTAATTGTGCTTTTAATACCTCATCCTCCCTCTTTGTCCGCATTGCACGCACTTTAAAAGAATAACCCACACAGACTCACCATTTGGGTGTTTGTAACGCGGTTCTACTCCCGACCGCCATCTTGTGTGAGTGTGGCTGACGCTCCCAGGACGTTTCGGGGGTCAGCGCTCTAGTGGCGGCTCGAGCCTACTGCCACACGCTATTTAGGGGGCAGTATGCAAGCGCGCAGCGTACACGCGCAGCGTCGCGCCGGAGGAGCGCCAGAGGAAAGCCCGTCTGTGCCCGTCCGGGCCCGGACGGGTCCAGGGCCAGCCACTACGTCCGTTACTCCGTATGGGCAGGGCAGTCGCATCAGGTACGACACGACCGATCTCCACACATTACGACCACACAAATTGGACACATGTCAGTTCATTGTGAGGGACGGTCAACCCTTTGTAAACTGTAGGGTGTGCAGCCTGGGGTCTGGTTCCCACAAGGTCAGAAAAAACCTGGAGTTTGGCCTTCTGAACTGTAGGTCACTCCCTCGCCATTCCACGGAAATTAATTCACTAATCATGGACTACGACCTGGATATTTTATTTTTAACGGAGACATGGATCACGCCCGCTTCTAGTCCAGATATGATCCAAGCCCTCCCGCCCGGATTTGTGATTTACCATCTCGACAGACCCACAGGGCGGGGTGGGGGTTTGGCTATTCTGTATAGGGATACGCTCAGGTGTAGAGCACAGGAAGCAGGGATTAAGGACTGTGAAAGCTGTCATTTCTCCCTTCAGCTGTCCCCTACGGTTGCTATCTCTGGGCTCCTGGTGTACCGTCCCCCGGGGGCAGTGGCCGGTTTCATTGATTCACTTATGGAATCCGTCACCGGTCTCGCCTCCTCAACTACTAACTTTATCGTGCTAGGAGACTTGAACCTTCACTTTGAAGACGCAACGGACCAGTCGGCCAGTGACCTGCAGTCTGACATGAGTGCTATACATATGGAAAGAATCAATTCAGGTGCCACCCATGGTAAGGGTCACCTGCTCGATCCTATCTTTTCCAATATGGAGCAACTCTCCGCCCTCCCCCCCCTTCCTCTACCATGGTCGGACCATTGCCTAGTTTTAGCCAGCTGGTCTTCTGTGGGCTGGGATGCTCCCACACCTAGGACATTCAGGATAGACAGAGCTTGGTCGAGGCTCCCCATGGACAAATGGACTGCCCATCTGGAGTCAACCTGCCCCCAAGTGGGGTCTGACCCAGAGGAGGCGGATGCCAGCTTAGAGAACTGGTTGAGCAGTTCCTTAGACGCCATTCTTCCGAAGAAAAAAATGCTCATTAGGGAGAAGAGAGCGGGCTCGGCCCCCTGGTACTCTCCTGAGTTAAGGACACTGAGAAAGAGCTGCAAGAGGTTAGAACGGGCGTGGAGAAAGGACTGGGGGATAACCAGTAGGAACGAGTATCGCCTAGCCTTGAGACTTTATAAGAACTCGATAAGGGAGGCCAAGATCAAGTACTTTGATGAAAGAATTTGCAAAGCCACCTGTTCCTCGAGAGAGTCCTTCAAAGTAATAAAGGAGCTGCTAAAAACCCCCGACCCACCGGTGATTCACGATAACGCCCAAGGGAAATGTCTTGAGCTGGCTACCTACTTCAGCGCCAAAATTGAGACTATCCTTTGTTCACTCCCCCAGTTAACCGCAGTGGCAGTGCCAACTACTCAGCATAGGGCAGGCACACCGGAGTTTGATCTGTTCGGCCCTGTGACAGCGGAAGATGTACGAAGTGTGCTGGGGAAATTAAAGAGTGGCTCCCCTAAAGACCCTGTCCCGATGCGATTTCTAATACAGGCTGCACCGACAATTGTGGCCCCAGTGACCGAGCTGATTAATCTGTCTCTGGCACAGGGAGTGGTGCCATCGGGATGGAAAGGAGCGGTCGTCAAGGCCCTCCTGAAGAAGCCGAGCCTTGACCCGACGGATCTGGCTAATTTTAGGCCGATTTCACTGCTCCCGGGTATAAGCAAGATTGCGGAAAGTCTGGTTAACCACCAGCTTTCTAACTTTTTGGAGACTAATGGCCGGCTACGGGATTCCCAGACGGGATTCCGCCCTGGACAGGGGACTGACACTGCCCTGCTAGCCGTGGTGGAAGAAGCCAGGTGCATTCTGGATTCAGGAGGGTCAGTGGCAGTGATCCTCCTGGACCTGAGTGCTGCTTTTGATACCGTAAACCACCAGGTATTACTCGAACGGCTGGAAGGGCTGGTTGTCACAGGACTGGCTTTGAGATGGCTTGCCTCCTTTTTAGGAGGACGGTCATTTGAAGTGTGGGAGGGAAGTGGGAAGTCACCCTCCTTTGCCCTCCAGTGTGGGGTCCCTCAGGGCTCGTCGCTGAGCCCTACCCTATTTAATGTATATATGGCCCCACTGGAGGATGTGGTGTCTCCGTTCGGCTTTAACATCATCAGCTACGCGGATGACACGCAGTTGGTTGTGGGGCTCTCCCAATTAGAGAAGCAACCGGCGATACTTCATTCCTGTTTGGAGGAAGTGTTTAGGTGGATGACGACCTCATCCCTTAAACTGAATGGGTCAAAGACGGAGCTCATGATCTTAGGCCATACATCTTTTGCTCTGTCTCCCAGCAGTTGGCCTGACTGCATGGGGGTTCCTCCCAGCCCAAAGAAAGAGATCAGGAGCCTGGGGGTGTGGCTGGAGCAGGATCTGCCATTTAGAACACACGCCAAAAAGACCGCTGGTGTATGCTTTGGTATGCTCCGGTCAGCCCGCAAGATTCTGCCACTCCTCCCAGACACTTCCCGTAAATTGCTGATACAGGGGCTCATCATCTCAAGGCTGGATTACAGCAATGCAATCCTCCTGGGCGCGCCGGAATCTACGTTCAAGAAGCTGCAGCAGGTGCAAAATGCTGCAGCCAGACTGCTGACAAATGTCCCCAGAAGGCAGTCCGCCAAACCGGCACTAAAGACGCTGCACTGGCTCCCGGTGCGTGAAAGAGTAACCTTCAAAGCACTCTGCATGGCACAGAAGAGTCTGCAGGGGAAGGGGCCTGCAATCTTGAGGAACATGATCCAACCCTATAAAGCAGCAAGGGCCCTCCGTTCGGATCATAAATTCCTCTTAAAGTCTCCTAGAGTAAGACGAGCCCGTACGGGAGGAAGAAGGTTCTCGGTGAACACGGCCTCTGCGTGGAACGCGCTTCCACTTGTTCTGCGGGCTGAGATTTGTACTCGGCGTTTCCGCAAACTTCTGAAAACCTATCTCTTCCCAGACTAGCGTGTCACGTGTTAGCCTCTGTTGGTCCTTCGATTGCGCTGGGATGCTCAAGGGTAACCGTGCGCGTTATAAAACTCCAATAATAATAATAACGCATTCCATTACAAAGCATACCTTTACAACGCATACCATTACAACGCATAATACATTTTGGGCAACAGTAGGGTAAGTGTTGGATAGTGTAGGGGTAAAAATTACTATTCCCACTCCAGTGAGTGCAACAGTGGTTTAGTTTTGGATATTGTAGGGGTAACATTTGCTATTCCCACCCCAGTGAGTGCAACAGTAGGGAAAGTGTTGGATAGTGTAGGGGTAAAAATTACAATTCCCATCCAACCCAAAACCCGTACCCACCCTAAAACTAAAAAATCTCCATTACTTACCTTATAATGTGTTGTGATGGCATGAGTTGTAATGGCATGCGTTGTAATGGCATGCGTTGTAATGGCATGCGTTGTAGTGACTTGTGTTGTAATGGATGTTTCCTGTCCTGTAAGGGAAAGGACACTTGCAACACTAATGTCTAAAACTGAATTGTTTTCTGTATGTTGGAAGCTAGTGATGTTGCTTGTTCTATATGTGTTAAAATAACTACGATTATTCAGGACTCTGAATGATCTATGCTGCACTTATTGTATAGCCCTTAATATAAGTTCAGCAGTGAAGGGTAAAATACTGTTCTACCCAATTGTAACGAGCCTCGTGTTTTCAGACTCAGATTTTCTTGCTGCAGAAACACAAGTATAGGAACACAAGACCCAAATTTACCCGTAGTGAATTAACCCGCCAGAATGTCTGTCCGGTGCAAAGAAAATTGAGGCTGAGCTGCAAGACTATCCTCACCTCACCCCCTAAAGCCCCATCCAAATTAGCCCATCCTACTGCACTTAGGGGGAGCAGGTCATGTTGACAACACATTTGTTCCCTTGCCCCCGTTCCCTTCCCCAATTCCTCACTGTCCCTGTATACCCCATTAGAGCAGGTGCTAAATGTGAGCATTATTCCACATAGAACTTGAAATTCTATGCAGAATTTCCACCTGAATAAATGGGTTTACAAAGTATTCGCCATACTGTAGTCATGAACTTGTAATTGCAAGGTATTGGCAGCTTGTTGCCTCACTGTGTTTATAGGTGCAGAGTATCCACTCCACCAGTACAGTGCAAAATGTAACCAGGCCTTATGTGTTATAGAAGATTCAGAAAACCCATATAATTCCTTTAAAAGCCAAGAAAACTCACTTTGTCAGAGTAGCATATCTTTGTTTGTGCAACGCCATGTGCAGTGTTGAAGGTGGAAAAGACATAGGAACAAACATATTCCTACGAACTATCTATGCATTGGACAAATATATGTTTATTAAGAGTGTTTAACATTTGCATAATTTGCTGTTGTGGAAGTGCATGGCATTATAACAAAACCACGTGAAAATATCCATCAATTTGCATAATATTTTAGCATGTAATGCATCCTTCCATCAGTTTTTGGACCAGGATAGCATTTAAACATGAGCTCCGCAAACACCCACTTGTGTTCTACTGTGCCTGTCCTTTTGTAGTAGTTTTTTTTAACAACAAATTGCGCCATTTGCAGTAAATGCTTATCATGAACGGTGTATAATTATGCAAAGTGGCGTAAAGGCATCATTTTGGGATTTTCAAGCAAGAACTGTGGCCCGATATTTCCAAATCTTGTGAATTATGCCAGTGTAATTTAAATTTTACCCAAAAATGTAGTTTTAGCTCTGATAATGATAATATTCCTTACCATGACGTGCACAGCCCAAATCAAACTGATCACTTTTTAGGGCCCACCATTACCGAACCTAATTACATTGCACGGATCAGGACTTAACCCATCAGTGAACCCCCAGTGTAGTCTGGCTCTCAGCCTAGTAAATTACCCTTCTGGCCTACCCCCAGTGCAGGATAAAGCAAAGCATCATTTCAAACTCATTTGCATCATGTGCTTATATACAGATGATGTTTTAGTAACGGTCATATTCGTGCGTGCTAGTCCAGGAATGAGATAGACAGTGCTCTTGCAGAGATACTCTAGTATCATGTCCTGCAGACATCATCACATCATTTAAATACGATGCACTTGTGTCATAATTGAAGTTTTTGCAGTTTCCCTGGACTTTGACACCCAGTGGAATGTGTGCTCAATGCACTTCATATGGGTTGAAGGCTGCCCTACGGCCCCCAACCATGGCGTTTTTAGTGTCTAGAGATTCTTGTGGTTGTGTCACTTATTTCACAATAAGCACTGTCCCACCCGAACGGAATGCAGCATTTCCTCTTGTATCACTTCCCCGCTTAAAAATTAGAAATGCTTTGGCTGCCCAGATCAGAAAAACGTAAAGAAAACCTTTCAGAATATTTGGAATTTCCCCTGGTTTCCTGTGTTCTCTTTAATATGACAAAAAAATAAAAGCTGTGACACGAAGTACAAACAAGTTACTGTTACTAAACAAGGACATGAGCAGGTCCTGCAAGTAGGCTTTTACAAAATAAAGACATTCAAAGATGCACTGTTGTCAGTAGCTGTTGGAGCAGAAGCGCTGCATTAACAAAACAAAGGTTTCTATGGAAGCACCTTAAGTGACCGGCATTCAGGTGTGAATGTATGCAGATTGCATCCTTTGACTTCTGGGCCTGGAGACAGAGGTCACAGTCAAAGCGCTGAACCTCGCGCTGTGGAATGAAAGGAGCACCTCTCCCCACCCCCCATCCCATTCACAGCCCGTTTTGGTTATACACTTGAAAGTGCAACGGAAAGGAGCATTCAGCAAAAAAAAAAAAAAAAGAGACGGGGTTCTACATATGTTTAACATTATGCCTGCACTGTATTTATTTCAGCCTCCACGGAATTTACATGTATTTGACAATTGTACACACCCAATGATCGGCCAAAACCTACGATTTCAAATTGCAAGGTGTTCATTTCATTGCAACCTGTAAATGAATACATGAAATATGTAACACATTTCACTACCGATAATTCTTTGGCAATCTAAGTTGAATATTTTTAAACAAATTTGATTAGGGAAACAAACCAAACGATTTGGTACAATTAACCAAATCATTTCTTTAAACTATGATTCCATGGAGAGAAAGGGCACCAGCATATTACATGGTGCTATATAATTAAGGTGCATTTCAGCTGCTTACCAGTGCAGGAAAAAGGTTTCTAGACCGGAACAACTGTTTCTGACCTCCCAAGAAGAAAATGTAGTATCTATAGGCAGATTCACAATTGCTGTACATGCTAACTTGAACTTTACATTGAATACATATTGGGAACGCAGTGTTTAAAGCAAAATAATTGAACCTTGAGTGTAATAAACCAGAAATTTAGTTTAATGTTGGCAGTAGAAGGCTTTTTGGAATTCTTAAAGAAACACACGGGGCTTACTATCAATAGTGCAGCAGGTGAAGTGACCTGATGGACCAGGGGCTCAATACACTCTAATTGTTACTATTTATTTACCACCAAAGCACAGATTGGTAGACCTATTTTCTCTGCTTGCATTAGGGCTCAGCACAACCTGGCTACTTCAATTAAACACTATCACTGGTGGGGCCTACAGCTCTCAAATAAGCACGGAAATTAGGCTAGCTTTGGGCGAAAGTTTAATTACAGTGTCATGATTCCTGTAATTTCTCGATTTTCACGGTTGTTGTGCAAATTTGCCAAAATGAAACCATTATTTGAATTTGCATATTTACACATCATATGTCTACGCGTGAGGACAAATTTCAAACTAAATATAGCATGAAATGACAGATTTGCATTTTGCGTAATTAATTTTTTCTGCACAATTTTGGGGGACAGAATCATAATTAGGCCAATTTATCATACCTGAAGAATTCTAAATCTGAGGTACTGGATTTACTAGTGGGGTAGGCTATAAATAGCACCACCCCTTCCAGGACACTCATCTAACTTAAATGGATAGGAGAAAGGGTGATTCTTGAATGTAACTAAAGCATCTTATAGTAGCATGTTGTCATTTACAGACAGCACATTTTCCGTTGAAATGACCACTAAATTTGCACACACATACAGTTTTACTGATAGAACCATATACACACAAATGATACTGTGTGGGAATCTGGTTTCTGTGAATCATTTGAGCATGGCCAAGTAAGTGTCTTGATTTGTTTTAATCCAATTAAAATCTCTGTTTCCCACACACTTCATAATACAGTGCTTCATTTCTGCTTTCCTAACTACTGGATGTGTACAGTTCATTTACAGGTATTTACAATTTGTTGTGTATTGCAAAAAACAACATTCTACATATTTCACTTTAAAAACTCCTTTCACTTTGCAGTCAGAGCAAACACAAGGAGATGATGGACGGAGCGCTGAAACTTTTCAGACACTCACCCCCAGTCACAGATCTGGGCTGAATCACTTCGCCACCCCTGTTCAGACATAGCTATATGCAAATCAGTCTTGACCCTGTGCTTCATGGGAACAGTCCAGCACAAGCTGCCAAGCCATGTCTTCCCTGGACCGGAAACAAGCATTCTGGGACCGGTTTCAGGCTAACAGCCCTCATCAGCCAGGCTAGCTTGAATCCAGTGGCAAAGTGAGCAGGGGACCCACGTCTGGGCATACCCTGCCAACTTAGGGCGAACAAAGCAAACACAAGGAGATGATGAACGGAGCGCTAAAACCTTTCAGACACTCACCCCCAATCACAGATCTGGGTTGAATCCATCATCGGTCTTTAGCTCACTTCGCCACCCCAGTTCAGACATAGCTATATGCAAATCAGTTTTGCCCCTGTGCCTCATGGTAACAGTACCGCCCGAACGGCCAAGCCATGTTTTCCCTGGACCGGAAACAAGCATCCTGGGACCGGTTTCGGGCAAACAGCCCTCATCAACCAGGCTAGCTTAAATCCAGTGGCAAAGTTTGCGGTCAGAGAAACAAAAGTAAACACCAATCCTCAGGTTAGAAGAATAAAGCAGCATTACATTTCTGTCTTTGCGTTACCTGCAAGAGTGAAAAGTTAAACACAGAATTTAAAGGCAACTGTTTTTACTGCTCTGACTTTATTAAACCACCAAACATTAGCTCGCTAGACATGACCCATCAAGTGGATCATGACCCTCAGTTTGGAAAACACTGGTGTACATACAATAGTTGGACTTGCGGCAGGACCCTAAGATACATTGAGAGCTACATAGCTACCCCTACCCAGACGAATGCTGGCAAGGAATAGATGAGAAGTGCAGATGGCTCAAACATCTTTTACCTACAAATACTAGGTTTCATGTATCAGGTCCGGAGCTGAATTAAAAATGGGGACCATGTGACAGTGTTGTGGGGACTGCAGACGACTACAGAGGCCATACTGCACTGTTTCCTGAGAGAGGAGCGGCCTTGCATCACAGTGCTTTAAAGTGTACTTGTGCTTCCTGCTGTGTGGGACACTGTCATTGTGGGGACTGAGGAGGACTTCAGAGGCTATACTGCTCTGATTCTTGGAGGAGGACTAGGGGCCTTGTATCACTGCGCTTTAAAGCGTGCATCTGTTTACCCCTGCATAGGACACTGTGACAGGGCTTGGGAGTCTGAGGAGGACCACAGGGGCCATATTGCACTGTTTACTTGAGAAGGCTGGTACTTGCACCACATCACTTTAAAGCACGCCCCTGTTTTCCAGTGCTGAGATGCTGTGACATTGTTGCAGAGGAGGACTACTGGGGCCATACTGCACTGCTTCCTGAGGACGATGAGGGGCCTTGCATCACAGTGTTTTGAAACATTCTTCTGTTTCTCATTGTGCACAATGCTGTGACAGTGTTGTGGATGTCACAGGTGACTATAGGGACCATACTGCACTGCTTCATGATTAGGCCGGGCCTAGCACTATGGTGCTTTAAAGAGCACTTCTGTTTCCTTTTGCTTGGGACACAGTGACAATTTTTTAAGGGCTGAGGAGAACTACAGGGGCCATACTGCACTGCTTCCTGGAGGACATGTGGCCTTGCACCACAGCACTTTAAAGTAAGCTTCTGTTTCCTGATGTGGGGGATGCTGCAAGTGTATTAGGGGTCAATGAGGACTACATGGGCCATACTGCACTGCTTACTGAGAAGCTGGGGCCTTGCACAACAGAGCTTTATATTGCACCTCTGTGGAGCAGGTTTGTCTGTGCCCGTCCACGGCCGTAAGGGGCTAGGTTGGGCCACGGCATTATGAGCTCCACCACAACAACTAAGTGTGCCACAATTTACTGTTTTATAGAGTGTGAAGTGGGTGTCCTATTAAAATAATTTGAGCTTCCTGCATGCCAGCTTTCTATTGATGGCATAAATCATGCAAGTATTATAAATGGGACACCCTCAGCTCTTCGCTATAATGGAAATCTTACTCCTCTTATGATGGCTATTTCCTCTTGTTTAATTTCTGCTGTTAATACCCTCAACTCAAAATTAACCAACAGCTAAGTATGAGAGGAAAACTGCAACTTTCACCAAAACATTAGATAAATGTGTAAAGACCTCCATGGAATCTTTACCATATCATGCTTTTCAACAGTCCATTTTTGATGAGTTGCATTTTAAATTAGATGCAAAGTTTGAAAAAGTGGTCCAGTCTCTTCTTGAGCAAGTTAATCACATTGAATTGCATTTGGTAAATGTATTAAATTCCTCAATTGTACAATTGTGCAGCCTGCTTTGCTCAATTATGGTTTACCTTTGCACTGACCTTTGCCTCCCCTCCCGATCTCAGAATAATGTACCATCTTCAAAGCCACCTAATGCCTGTTCTTAGCCTTGTCCATTAATTAACTTTACGTAGTGGGATGAACTTAGAAGTGACTGACTCAAGGCCAAGTTGCGATTCGGCCACTTCAATTGTCCCCTGAGCTTTTATGCTATTATGCACACCCGACCATAATCCAATACAAACTATGCCATCTGTTGTTAACTTTGTGGTTCCACTGGAGCCTGCAGTGAACCCACGTAGGAGCACACACACCATTCTAGATTCACCACCAGTGGCATGCCTGTATGTGGTAATATAAATAAACTCTAAAATTACTCTAAACACCCTTTACCACTACCTACCCTAAACCCTAAAATTACCCTTCCCACACTTCACCACTACCCACTCCATAACCCTAAAATTACCCTTAACACCCCTTACCACCTCAAACCCTAAAATTACCCTTTATACACTGCCATTAGACACCCCGAACCCCCAAATTGCCCCTACCACCCTTTACCACTAAGCACCCTTAAACCTTACAAATACCCTTACCACCCCTAAACCCTAATATTACTTTAAACACCATTTACCAATACCTAACCCCAAACCCTAAAATTGCCCTTCCCAAGCTTTTCCACTACGCACCTCATAACCCTACATTTAATCTTACTGTCCTCTACCACTACACACCAGACACCTAAAAATGTACTCTTAACACCCTTTACCTCTACCCACTTTAAACCGTAAAATTAATCTTTACACCCTTTACCATCATCCACCCCTAAACCCCCTACTGCCTTTTCCACTACCCACCCTTAAACCCTAAAAATACCCATACCATCCCTCGACCCTTAAATTACCCTGCCTGCTGTTTACCACTAGCAACCCCAAACCCTAAAATTACAAAGGCAAAGCAACATAAAGACTCTGGATTCCTAGAACAAGCTTTAAAATGCAACAATAGGCATTGTTGCCTCTAAGTTACTTGCCAAAAATGATAAAACTAGTTTATATTGCATTGCAGCATAACTAATAACATTTAAATGCAAAAAGGCTAAATAAATACTTCATGTAAAAATTTTTTTTATTTTATTAAATAGAGAAAAGGTTAATTTACATGAAACATCTTTGCATAAATAGGTTTATGCAGCTTTTCCTTTGAAATGTCTGTCCTTTCTGCTGCTAGAGTGTGTTTCTGGTTAGCAAAGTGTGTTTAAATGCAAAGTGTGTTTAAGACTGCAGTACCACCTCCTGTCTACAGGGGCAGAGCGAGCACAAATATAAACACACTTGAGGAAACACAGGTCCCTACAAGGCAATTTTTTTAAAAGTTGTAAAAATTGACACAGATGTTCCTGAAGCCATTTTTTTATCATTTTGAAGACATTGCCTTGTGGGGACCTGGGTTCAAGTCCCCACAGTGCAGTCAAGTCCCCACAGCGTGAGTGTGTTATCACACCCAAGTCACCACAAGGATAGTAACACAAACCCACACACACACACACACACACACACACACACACACACACACATACACACACACACACACACTCACTCTCACACACTCTCACACTCTCTCACTCTCTCACACTCTCACACTCTCTCACTCTCTCACTCTCTCACTCTCTCACTCTCTCACTCTCTCACTCTCTCACTCTCTCACTCTCTCACTCTCTCACTCTCTCACTCTCTCACTCTCTCACTCTCTCACTCTCTCACTCTCTCTACTGGCGGTCGCCAGTAGATAGTTATAGTTAGGACCGTGTTTCCATAGGAAATCCGCAACATTCTATTTGGAATAACTTTGGCGCCGGTTGACGAATCCACGCAAAATTTTCAAAATAGGTGGGGCGCTTCGCTCCGACCCTGCAAGTCTTAGGGGGATTCGTCAAGCGGGGGCTGAGAAAAAAGGGGGGGTCCCAAAATGCATTTTCCCCATGCAATTTTCCATATGGACCTTTAGTCCAAGGTACAGCCCGAACGGCTGAACAGAATTACTTGAAATTTGGCAGAGAGGTAGTCCTCAAGTCAAGGAAGTGCCTTTTGCAGGTCTGGTGTCAATCTGTTCAGTACTTCCTGAGAAAATCAAAAGTAAAATCATATATATATGTGGGCGGAGCCTAACCACACATCTCATCCTGAGATCTGATTGGCTGTCAGCACTTCATCCAAGAAGTGTTGGCAGCCATCTTGGGACCAATATACATGATAGCACCTCATTAAAAAGCATTGCAGTTAATAGAAGGTTTTAAGACTTTAGTTACATTATAAATAATTTGTTGATGGTATCATACTCATTTTAGGAATTGTGGTATGTTCTAAGGTGATTTGACCATGTGAAAAAGACTTCTGCTGGGATATCATGATTGAGAGAAAAATATTTTCTCATGCTTTTCCCACAGAGGTTTGGAAGGTGATCTATAAGCTAAACTGAGAGCTTATTTTCTGTAAATTCACATTATCTTTCTCAGTCATGTGAGAATGAAGTCTGACATTCTCAGTAAAACATGTACATCCAACAAGGGCAGAGACTGTCAGTTGATTCCTTTGTGTTCTACTGCAGCTTCCCAGAGTGTTCCAAAGAACAACTAGAGCGCTAACAGTCCTACTTATGATAAACATATGGCACACCTGAAGCCATCTTGCTTGGATTAAAGTGGTAACTCTTAAAACATTTAATTTAAAAAGGAACAAAATGAGGGGGTTCATTTTTCCATAAAAAGTATGATTAGTGCTGCAGAAAGAAAAATTAGGGCACATTTTGAGTGACTTCTCAAATCCTCTTCTATTTCATTAAAAAATTCTGACATGCAGACTGAAACATGCACTTTCAATACCAGCAGCAGTTTTCCCTGGTGAGCAGTAGCTTTACTACAGTGATCTAATGAGAAAAAATAGTGCTAACATTCTGAATTTATGGCAAATGTGTGACACATCTGAATGCCTTCTTGATGGAATCAAAGTAAAAAACTGAAAGTATTTCCTACTGAGGAGACTGCAGTAAATGAGGAAATTAGGAAACTTCATAACAAATAAGTCTCCCAAGATGGCCACCAGAGACAAGAGCCCAAATGTAGCCCAAATATCACCCAGATGTAGCCCAAGTATAGCCCAATGACAGAATGTCCCAGAGTGTTCTTAAAAACAACTAGAGCGCTTACTGTCTTCATTATGACAAAAGTATGGCACACCTGAAGCCATCTTGATTGGAATAAACTGGTAACACTTAAAACATTTAATTTAAAAAGGAACACAATGAGGGGGTTCATTTTGCCATAGAAATTATGATTAATGCTGAAGAAACAAAATGAGGGCACATTTTGAGTGACTTCTCAAATCCTCTTCTATTTCATAAAAAAATTCTGACATGCAGACTGAAACATGCACTTTTAATACTAGGAGCAGACTTCCGTGGTGAACAGTAGTTTTACTACAGTGATCTAATGAGCAACTAAAGTGCTAACATTCAGAATTGATGGCAAATGTGTGACATATCTGAATACCTTCATGATGGAATCAAAGTAAAAAACTGAAAGCCTTTCCTACTGAGGAGACTGCAGTACATGAGGAAATTAGGAAACTTCATAACAAATAAATCTCCTAAGATGGCCACCGGAGACAAAAGAGCCCAAATGTAGCCCAAAATCACCCAGATGTAGCCCAAATATAGCCCAATGACAGAAGTGTGCAAAACACTTATTATTTTGTGTTTTTGCAGTGTTATATAGTGCAGACTTGTCAGGTATTGGAGTGCTTTACATGAGCATTGGTTACATCACACAAGAACAAATTCATTTTGGTTGTAGACATGGGGAGACTAAGTGATTTGACCAGAATCACAGAATGTCGAGCTGAAGCAGAAACTCCAACCTGGTTCCCCAGTTGCAAAGTCTGCAGTTCTGGAAGTAACACCACATCCTCTCCCCTAAGTGCAACATTTAATCACGTGGTCAACTGGATAAAAAAACATAAAGATAACAAATAATTTAAAAGTGCTTTGTCGCTATTTGAAAACTCAGAAAAGATGTCCTTATTTTAGTCTTTTAGAGCACTAACCATAATTTTGATGCCAATAAGACCCTCTCATATATGTAATTTCTAAAGGAAATGCTCTAGGTATTACAGTTTTGATTACATCAAGATGACGTCAGGCGTTCCACAATTTTGTAATAAATATAGAATGTTAGCAATCTAGTTGTTCATTAGGATACTGTTGAGAGGCAGAGGCCAGGGGCACGGACTCTGAAAATTGAAGGCAGGTAGGAGGGTGCAAAGGCAACAATTTAACCACACTGAGCAGGCAGGAAGGGCCGTGGCTGCACAACAGACTATGGAGGGCAGTGGAAAGGGGGGCAGGGGCAACAAACCAACAATACAGGACTTGCAAGAGAGGCTGTGGCAATGTAATAGACCATTGTGGGCAGAAGGAAGAGGCAATGGTAGTACAACCATACATGCCAACAGACCCGATTCAGCCAGGAAACGTCCAATGTTTTTAAGCTCAAATGGGCTTTATTTGATCTGTCTCCTGTCTACAATCTCCTCTTTTTCAATGTAACTCAAAGGGGAAAATCAATACCCCAGTTTTTTTTCAAAATCTCCCTCTTACCAAGTTCAAAATGTTCGCAAGTATGGTACATTGGATCATGGAAGGAAATGGGGTAGGGACATGGACTTGGATAACAGAGGACAGGAGGGACATGGAGAGGTGCACCAAACTGACCCTGCAGGGCAGGCATCAGGGTTTGCAGCAGCACAATACACCACACAGGGCATGCGGGACGGGAGTGCAGCACAACAATCCATAGAAAGCAAGAGGGAGGGGACAGGACCATGCACATGGACAACAGAGAACAGTGGGGCAAGAGGCAATGGTAGCTAGCTGACCATAATGGACAGACAGGAGAGAAAGCTGCAGCATAACAGACCATAAAGGGCAGGAGGGACGGATCAGGGGCATTACAATGGAACAGACAAGCCAGGAGGGAGGGAGTAGGGGTCTGCACATGTAAACAGAGGGCTGGGGGCAAGGGGGCAGGGCAGGAGCAGCAAGATAGCCATGGAGGTCAGGCAGGATGGGCACTAGAAGCAAGACACACCATGAAGAGCAACAATGAGACTGTGATGGCATACACACAGACCATGGAGGGAAGGTGGGAGGGGGTCAGGGGCAGCTAACTGACCACACAGGGAAGGTGGGAGGGGCCATGGCAGCACAGAAGACCATGCATGGCAAGTGGGAGGGTTAGTGGCAGCACAATGGCTATGATGGGCAAGAAGGAGGGTGCAAGGGCATGCACAAAGGACGATGGAGGATAGAAGGGAGGGTCAGGACCTGTGCACAGACAAAGTTCAGGGGAAGGGGCCTCACAACAGACCGCACGGGGCAGGCAGGAGGAGCAGTTGCAGCACAACAGACCAGGGAGGGCAGAAGGGTGTGGCAGTACAATGGACCATGTAGGACAGGAGGAAGAGGATAGGGGCATGGCATGTGGACAGGCAGGGTGGAGGTGGCAGGGACAGGTTACAGTCATCTGACAATGCTAGGCAGGTGGGAGGGGAGTGGCAGCTTAACAGAACACTCAGAGTAGATAGGAGTGGCAGGTCCATGGAACATGGTGGGCAAAAAGGATGGAGCAGGGGCATGCACAAAGACATCGGAGGGCAGGGGAAAGAAGAATAGGGGCAGCAAGCTAAGCACAGAGTTTAAGCAGGAGGTCAATGATGGGGCATAGAATTGGGCAATGGAGGGCAGGAGGAGTGGACTGGTACATCATACTAAATTGAGGGCAGTGGCAGCACATCAGACCATGCATGGCAGGAGGGAGGAGGCTAGTCCATGGATTCACACAACAGAGGATAGGATGGAGGGGGATGGGGCAGCAAGCTAACTGTTCAGAGAAGGCGGGTATTAGGAACTTTATTGTTTTTAAAACGTGTGTCTGTGCGAACTACTTAAAATATGAACAAGTATGCAGCATAATCTCACTTTTATTCAGGAAGAAGAGGACGTTTGTGACTGTGACTCCGGGCTCACTTGGCAAAAACACCCCCTGACCCTCCACCCCCTATCGCAAAATGTAATGCCTGTGAAAAGGGTAGGTGAACACAGTGTTATATAGAACATAGTCCTGAGAGCACGATTGAAAATGAAAACTAGATATAGTGTATGGTATAAACTATGCACCAAAAAGTGTGATATAAGATGAACCGGGCGTGAAATATAATATGCAATACATTGTGCGCAATTACAGATTCATTGGAGAGCGCGAGATAGCACAGGCACTAGCGTGTGCTATGCGATATGCGCCTTTGAGTGTAATATGCACAGGGCAGTGTTGTGTAACCTAACTAGTCTCTAAAGTTGTAATATAAAATATGTGCTGGGGAGTGTAACGTTGCATATGCACTGTGACAAAGATATGGATCCCAGATTGTAATATGTATGGCATAGCGCTGTGCGTTATAACATAGGCATCGAGGAAGGCACGTTAGATGGGCAATATAACCCGTGCGAAGACAAGTGTGGCATGACATATTCACGGGGTGGTGTTACAGTGCACATGGGCTAGAGAGTGTCATAGCATATGCACTAGCTAGTGGAATACAACACAGAGGTGTGTGGCACTCAGCAGGCAATGGTGGGTGTAACACAGCATTGGGCTCTGCCAGGAGCGCGCTGTGACTCTCAAGTGATGTTCGTCCCCTTTCCAGAGAGTAAAATAAAAAGTATTACACATCCGGCAGTGGATGTGTGTTTTATTAACCGTGAGGGGGGTTTCTTGCATATTTTTGGTCGAATTTTTGTTGAATCCCCTTTGAATGGCTTGGTGTGTATGTGTATTAAATGTGCCCGTCAATAGCTACCCATGTTTGTATAAATAAACGACAAGGGTGTCTACCGGGATTAGGCACGGTAGGGCATCAGACATGTCAGAGCTTCACTAGTGGTGTAAATACATTCCACGTGGATTCATTGTATGCATAGTCGGCTTTTAATGAATATCACGCAAATCGTCATGGTGATAGGTACGTACGGTTTGTCCAGCATGTCCTAGGTGTGTCTATAAATATATACTTTTTAAAAATAATAAAAAACAGTGGCCGGCCCTGGGGATTGGGGTCAAAAAAATATAATTAGGAGACAGGCCCTGGGGGATGGGGTCATCAGGGCCAATAAATTTGAATAAGAAGGGGAACCACACAGCCCCCTTCTTAAAAAATTTATATAAATAAAAGACTGGCATCGTGCCGTAGGCCACGCCCCCTCCTTGCAGCACTCTGCAAACGCGCCCCCTGGCAAATTGTAAGTTGGGGAATTAATTCCTCTTCAATACTGAGGGTCCCTGAGGGCCAACTAGCCCAACAGGCATCTCCAGTATGCGCCAGGGAGCTGCGCTGCAGACAGGTGTTCTGAGGCCAAGCCCCTTTTTACACCTCTCTGCAACGCAGCTCTGTGGCACTTACTGGAGGTACCTAGTGGTCTAGTTTGACCCTAGGGACCCTTAGGATTCAAGGGGACTTAATCTCTCAACTTAGAACAGCCACAGGGCGCGTTTACACAGTGGTGAAGGGAGGGGACGGGGCCTGAGGTGACGTGTGCAAACACGCACTATGGCACGTTTTAAATTGGGGATATAATTTCCCTTCAATACTGAGGGCCCCTGGGGGCTACCTAGCCCACCAAGTGCTTCCAGTAAGCGCCACTGAGCTGCATTGCAGAGAGGTGGTCCAGGCCGTGCCACTTTTTACACCTCTCTGCAACACAGCTCTGTGGCACTTACTGGAGGTACCTAGTGGGCTAGTTGGACCCTATGGACCCTATGGACCCTCAGGATTCAAATGAACTTAATCTCCCAACTAAAAACGGACACAGGGCGTGTTTACACAGTGGTGAAGGGAGGGGACGGGGCCTGAGTTAACGTGTGCAAAAACGTCCTGTGGCCTGTTTTAAGAGGTAGTTTTCATCCCCCTGCCCTATTATATACTAGGGGCTTACAGAGGAGGTCATGCTAATCACAGGGGGACCCCAACGCATAATGTTCCCTAGTGTATGTAGGTGTTTTCACTGTATTCTAAGTGTCTTTTAACATAGCACTTGCTCTAGGACTGGTTAGTCAGACTCAGTTACCACCAGTATCCGTCTGAAAAAGTTGAGGGTACAGGATGATTTTGCAACAAGGCTTCTTTCTGCTCTTCTTTTTGTTCTTTCTGCACGTTATCCTTCTTCCTGCACTTTTCTTCGTCTTTGAGGACTTCTGTTGCTTCTTTCTGCACTTCTTTTTTTTCTTTCTGTGCATTTTTTCTTCTTTCTACACATGTCCTATCTCTGTAGGCATAGTTAGAAATTAGCATTTAAAAAACCTTTGAAATTCACAGAAAAAACCATAGGTTTCAGGCACGTTATAGTTAGGAATTAGCATTTAAAAAACCTCAGAAATTCACTGAAAAAACCATAGGTTTCAGGGGTGTTATAGTTAGCTGGACTTTTCACTTGTACAAAACCATTAAAATTCCCCCGTTATAGTTAGTTCAGCTAACTATAACTCGCGCGCCCGCAATGCACTGCTGATGACGTCACATATTACATCACTCATGACCTGGTCAGTGACATCACTCATGACATCACTGATGACATCTCAAATTACATCACTGATGACATCACTGATGACATCATCCTTATGATAGAGTGGCAGACCTCCTCTCACCCCAATATAACCTTTGATACACACATTCAAAAATAGAGACTACAATTTTCAAAACAATGGACATACCAATACCAGTTACAACAACCTCTTCAGTAATTCTAAGATCTACATACACATCCACTCATTCACCAACAGTCCTATACAGTCACTCATACATGTACTCACTCATCATATGTACTCATACACCTATACATCCTGTTACACAATGCCACTCATCCATAGAGTTACTCACACACATAGTCACTCATGCTAATATAGAATCAAACATACATTTACTTGCAAATACAGTTATACACACACCACCACACTTACTTCTACGGAAACTTACACATACTTAGTCTTTTAAACAATCACTTATAGAAACACATACTTATTCATACAGGAACTCTTTCAATCTCTAACTCTCACATATACTCACTTATTTACACCAATAGTCACATATACTAGTTTAAAACATATGTAGTTACTCATAAAGACACTATTGAGACAGTCATTCACTCACTAACACACCCATACACACTCATCCACCCATACAGTCCTGCACACATGCTGTCTTCAACACATACAAACAGTGAGTCACTCATTCATGCACCTATGCACTACGAAATACCCCCCACTGAACCATGCAGACACTCAGACTGAAACTCAAAAAAACAACTAATAACCTATATAGACACCCATGTAGCTACTCACCAACCCATGCAGCCACTTATACACAAAGTGAGAGACTGATACAGATATTTACATATTTAAACATTACTCACTAAGCCATGTATTCACTATGATACACTTAATCAGTCAGTTACACAATCAATTTATCAAAAACAAATCATCCATTTAGACACTTATATACCCATTTATTCTTCCATCGACCTTGAGATATACATATATAAAACATATTTAATTTTCAGAAAAACACACATTCACTGGATGATGTCATCAGTGATGTCATTAGTGATGTCATTTGAGATATCATCAGTGATGTCACTGACCATGTCATGAGTGATGTAATATGTGACGTCATCAGCAGTGCATTGCGGGCGTGCGAGTTATAGTTAGCTGAACTAACTATAACGGGGGAATTTTAATGGTTTTGTACAAGTGAAAAGTCCAGCTAACTATTACACCCCTGAAACCTATGGTTTTTTCAGTGAATTTCTGAGGTTTTTTAAATGCTAATTCCTAACTATAACGTGCCTGAAACCTATGGTTTTTTCTGTGAATATATATATATATATATATATACTAACTTACATTACTAAACGGAAAAGAACAATATTTGTGACATTTACCTACGGAGGTTTTATTTCATACAATGCAGGCTGTCACCTTAAACTGATAAGTTCCTCCCACTCTGGCAGCATAGTGAATAATCAACAAAAAGATTGGTATAGACCTGCAGCAGACTTTGAAGTGCATCATTCATGTTTACCATTTTGTATCTATTTAGCTGCAGCATTGTAAAGGCATATTTAGATTGATAAAGGCAGTGAGATCTGCCGAAACGCGTCTCTTTCTACTGCAGGGTTGAGGGAGGCCCTTTGCAATAATGATATATGGTGGAGATTTTACTGACTTCGTGTGTGTGCCCTTGTTGTTCTGTGGAAGCAGGGGTGTTTGGTGAGTGAGTGAGTGAGAGTGAGACTGCTAATGCATTTGGACCCATATATATGCACTGAAAAAAACAACAGAGACGTTGTAGTTAGGCTCAGATTTCAGTCGTACAAAGCCAGTGAAATTATTTACCTGAGCTAATTATAAATAATGCCCCTGCTATGCACTGCTTTTGACCTCACATATTACATTACTCATGACATGGTCAGTGACATCACTCATGGCATCTCTGATGACATCTCAAATGATATCTCTGATGATGACATCATCCACAGAACCACTCACACACCCAGTTATACAACCTCTCATACACCCACTCACACATCCCTTCACAGACCCATAAAAGTACTCACACAGCCACGCAGCCATCCGTAGAGCCTCTCACACAGCCACTTACTCACTCTTACAGGCACTCATACAACCACTTATTACCTATACAGATATTCACAAACCCACTCACTTACTCATACAGATACTAACACATGTACTCAGTCACCTAAACAGTCACTGAGACAATCACATATTCTCCTGTAGAGCCTCTCTCATACTCACGCATACAGGCAGCCACACACCCAATCACTAACCCATACAGCCACTTACAAACCCAATTACACACCCATTCACCAACATATGCACCCATTCACACACCTATACAGCCACTCATGTATCCTCACTCTCACCCATACTCATGCACCTTTTCACTTACCCACACAACCACTTACATACCCATACACACATCCATACAACTATTCACTCGCTCTTACACCCACTCACATAGACATTCACCCTCCAATACAGGCACTCACACCCACTCACTTACCTATACACATACTCAAACAACTACTCAGTAACCTATACATCCACTCAGACACCCACTCTCTCACCCATACAACCACTCACACAGCTACTAATTAACCCATACAACTACTCACACACCTATGCAGCTACTCATAAGGCCACTGATTCACTTATACAGCCACTCACACAGCCACTGACTCACCCATACAGCAACTCACATACCTGCTAACATATCCATACAGCCACTCAAATACCCATACAGTCACTTAGACATCTACTCACACAGCTATACAGCCACTCAGCCAGCCCCTCACAGACAATTCAGCAGTCTCACAGCTGCTCAGATGACATATGTTAGAAATAGTATCACCCTTACACTTAATGGATGATGTCAATCACTGATGACATCTCTAATGACATCAGTGATGACATCATCCAGTGATTGTGAATGTTTTCTAAATGTTTTTGTGTGTTAAAAGTATTTACTAAGGTACAACAAAATGTAAATTGGTATAATTTGTGTACTACTAATGAGTGATTCCTTTTTTTAACATAGTTTATGTGACTGTACAGGTGTGTGAGTGGCTGTATGGGTGTATAAGCGAGTGTCTGAGTAGCTGTGTGGGTGACTTAGTGGCTGTGTGAGTGGCTGTATTGGTGAGTGAGTGAGTGTGTCAGTGGCTGCATGGGTGGATGAGTGAGTGGCTTTGTGAGTGGCTGTGTGGGTGGGTAAGTGGCTGCATGGGCAAGTGAGTGGCTATTTGAGTGAGTGCTTTCTTAAGTGAGCTGGTGTGTGAGTGGCTGTACGGAAGAGTGTCTGTCTGTGGGATTGGCTGTATGGGTGAGTGAGTAGCTGTGTGAGTGTTTGTATGGATGTGCGAATGGTTTGGGTATGTGGTTGTGTGGGTGTGTGAGTGGCTGTATGGGTGTGTGAGTGTCTGTATAGGTGAGTGACTGGTCATATGATCAGCCTCTAGGAGTGAGTGAATGGGTGTATGAGTGGCTCTATATGAGTGGTTGTGTAAGTACTTGAATGGATGTGTGCGTGGTTGTGTAGGTGTGTGAGTGGGTCTGTGGATCATATCATCAGTGATGTCATGGTATAGTTTGTGCTATATAAAAAAATATATTTTGTTTTATTTAAAAAAAGAAATGAGTGAAGTCATGAGTGATGTCACTGACTGTGTCATGAGTGATGTAATATGTGAGGTCATAAGCAGTGAATTCCAGGGGCCTAAGTTATAGTTGGCTAAGGTAACTATAACAGCAGAATTTCACTGGTTTTGTACGAGTGAAATCTAAGCCTAACTATGACATCCATGTAACTTCAGTTAATTTCTAATGTTTTTATAATTCTATTTCCTAACTATAACGTCTCTTTAACCTTTGTTTTTTTCAGTGAATGTCTGTTTTTTTAATTCTATTTCCTTACTTTAACATCTCTGTAACCTTAGGTTTTTAAGTGAATTTGCAAGTTTTTTAAATTTTATTTCCTAACTGTAACCACTAATCTGTGACACTGAGTGTGTGAGTGAGTGCATGAATGTCTCAGTGGGTGTATGAGTATCTGAGTAGGTTTGTAAGTTGGTGTGAGAGTTTGAGTGGGGCTGTAAGTGAGTTTATGAGTGTCTGAGTGGATCTGTGAGTGGGTGTGTGAGTATCATGAGAGGGTCTGTGAATCTCTGCATGAGTCTCTGATTAGATGTGTGAGTGGGTGAGAGAGAGAATGAGTGATTCTGTAAGTGGGTGCATGAGTATCTGCCTGCATCTGTGAGTGGGTTTACGTGTCTGAGTTCATCTGTGAGTGGGTGCATGAGTGCCTAAATGGGTCCTGCTCATTTTCTGTAGGCCTGGGTGGAGCTTGCGAAAAACTCCACTAAACTTGGCAGGGTTCCGTGAGCGGGCAAAGTATTGCTCAACCACCCCTAATGAAGTCCCCTTGGCCACTGAGGGTTATTGAGGGCCAAGAGCCCTTATTATTGCCACTAGTAAGTTACTACAGTGGGATTGCTGAGACCTTGTCGGAAGCCCCCCCCTTACTAAACCACTCTGCAAACAGGCCTCTTGGTGCACTACTGGTTGTGGATTAAGTCCCCTTGGCTGCTGAGGGCTGTTGGGGGCAAAGAACCCCTATTGTTGCCGCATTAAATGCCCCACAGCAGGATTGCCCCTGCTCCTTTTTAAACCACTCTGCAAATGCGCCTCCTGGCGCACTACTGGTTGGGGGATGACCTCCTCTTGGCTGCTGAGGCTCGTTAGAGCCAAGAACCTCTATTGTTGCCACAAGTAAGTCCTCCATAGCGGGATTACTGAGACCTCTTTGGAGACCCTGCCCCCTTTCTCAACCACTCTGCAAACATGCCTCCTGGAACACTACTAGTTGGAGGATTAACTCCCCTTGGCTGCCGTGGGTCGTTGAGTGCCAAGAACCCCTATTGTTACCACAAGTAAACGCCCCACAGCAGGATTACTGAGATATTGTCGGAGGCCCGAATGTATGATGATACCACGCTAACCAAGACAACGCGGTATTTTACATCGCGATTTTGACAACGCAAGTCGTTACATCGACTTGCGTTGGAGGGCGCTGGACTTAGTAATAGTGTGAATTGCTATTCCAACTCCAGTCTACGTACAGTAGGGAAGGTGTTGGAATAGTAATTCACACTATTCCTTAGTCTAGAGCGCCCTCCAGTGCAAGTCGACGTAATGACTTGCGTTGTTAAAACCACGATGTAACCATTACGTGTTGTAATGGTTGCGTGGAAAAGGATGTTTCCCCGGAGGCCCTGCCCCTTTCTCAACCACTCTGCATATGTGCCTCCTGGTGCACTACTGGCTGGGGGATGAATTCCCCTTGAGTGCTGAGGGTCAGAGGGGGCCAAAACCCCTATTGTTGCTACAAGTAGGTCCCTCAAAGCAGGATTGCTTAGACCTCATTGGAGGCCCTGCCCCCTTTGTCAACCACTTTGCAAATGATCCTCCTGGCGCCCTACTAGTTGGGGTATGGAGTTTAGGGGTGAGAGCACCGGTCAACGCTACTCCATTTGTGGTTGTTGGAATTTTTGCCGAACTCTGCATTCGAAGTGGAGCGCAGAGTTGCAAAACTCTGGAAACTCCACCGGCAGAGTGAAGTTTGCCTCCACCTCTAGTTTTCTGCGCACTTTACCTTTATTTTGCCTCTTTCTGCTTGCTGCTGACCTTTATTTTACACCTTTCTGCTTGTTTCTGACCTGTTTTTTGCCTGTATCTACTTGTTTCTGATATATATTTTGTCTCCTTCTGCTCATAACTGAACTTTATCTTGCCTCTTTCTGCTTGGTTCTGACCTTTATTTTGCCTCTCTCTGCTCGTTTCTGTCCTTTATTTTGTCTCTTTCTGCTTGTTTTTTACCTTTATTTTGCCTCTTACTGCTCATTTCTGTTCTCTGTTCTGTCTCTTTCTGCTAATTTATCACCTTTATCATTCCTCTTCCTGATCTCCGCTGACCTTTATTCTGCCTCCTTCTGCTTGTTTCTCACCTTTATTTTGCCTCTTTCTGCTCGTTTCTAACCTTTATGCTGCCTCTATATGCTCATTTCTAACCTTTATTTTGCCTCTTTCTGCTCTTTTTGACCTTATTCTGCGATTTTCTGCCCATTTCTTACGTTTATTTTGCCTCTTTGTGCCCGTTGTTGACCTTTATTCTGCCTCTTTCAGCTCTTTTCTCACCTTTATTTTGCATCTTTCTGCTCATATCTGACCTTTATTCTGCCTCTTTCTGCTTGTTTCTGACCTTTATTCTGCCTTGCTGTTGGTTTCTCTCCTCTATTCTGCCCTTTTCTGCTCACTTATCACCTTTATTTTGCCTCTTATGCTAATTTCTGATCTTTATCTTGCCTCTTTCTGCTTGTTGCTGACCTTTCTTCTGTCTCTTTCTGACCTTTATTTTGCCTCTTTCTCATCTTTTCCCCCCGGAACCGCGGGGGGAGTCTAAAGGCCTCCGCGTCCACAGCTGGCTCCCCACCTCCTTCAGGAGTCAGCATTGCTCTCACAGACATATATATATGTTTATGGATATATGTTATTTACAATAAAATGTTACTATTATTGTTATTTTTACTGTTGTTATCGTTATTATTATTCATTAATATCTATGAAATTACCATATAGATATCCTACTAAGTAGGGAAAAAGGAGGTGGATATTTAAAAAGGGGCTTGAAAGTACAGAATGGTAGTTTTCAATGTTTTAGTTCAGTTTTATAAGAGTTGGCATTTAGTATACATGGATTTGTCCAAATAAAAATACAATGCACTTAAAACCGAAGATTGCATTTGGTTTATGCAGGTTTCTCCATAGCTATTTTATATTCACTTTCATCATAACCCTCTTTAAAAGTGAAGATTTGGATATTTGCTCTGCTTTCTCCGCCCGGTAATAGATTACATCTTTTCCTCTCCGCTTTCCATCCTTGAAGCAGTTCTGCATCAGGTAAAGCATGGCATCCATCAGGCTGGAATGAAAACCTTCACGTCAAGTACACTTGGGCCTCTTCAAGCAGTTTAATGTGTGTCCTTCCTACAGCAGTCCTTGAAGTGGTGCTGGATACAGCAGTTTACATCTGACACCATATTCACAACCAGAGCTGATTGCGAAGTAGCTTAACCAGGCATTTGTTGGAGTCCACAATCCCTCACAAAATATCGCTGTCCAGGAGCCCGGAAAAATATTTCGTTTGTGAACAACATATATTAGAATTCTTTTTTCCTTTCAGTAGTATAGCTTTGTTTTTTATGCGTTTTCTATTGTTTACCTGTAAAAGCAGCTGGAAGATAATTTGATGTTTGTGTACTTGAGTCCCCATGATATTGGTAACATATGGTTGATAATTTTTAATTAGAATAATTCATTTATTTATAAAGCATGCCACTAGGTTGCTAACATATAAGATGGGCTTTCAGTGCCCTAGAAATTTTCAGTCAGTGAGGGGTAAATTATTCCACAATTTGATTGTAAGTATGCTGTGCACCTTTTGTGGCCCTTCCTCCACAATGGGTGCACCTGAACTGAGAGAATCTGAGGATCCAAGGTATCCTGAATTCAGTGACCTAAGGCGCACGAGACGAACAGCAAGGTTTGCGTAGAACAGGAGGCCCTGTCCCATAAAGGGCACAATGCACTATGCGCAAAATCTTTAAGTGGATACAATGTTCCAGAAGCAACCTTTGGTGCTAGCATATTTAGCGTACCCCCAACAGATAGTGATTTAAATCGTGATGTTTTCACAAGGTAGAACTGTTTTAATCAGTTGCACCACCTATTTTAATAGCAATCATGTGTATTAATTTCACTTGCATGATTTTGATTAGACAATTCATTAGAAACAACTTTAGAGTCCGAAGCAGTGGCGGCCGGCATGGCTCGCGGATGGGGGGTGGGGGGAATTTTGCGGGGAGGGGAGGGGTGTTTCATTTAATATTTTCTTTTTTTAATCAAACTTACCTTTCCGCTTGCCGGGTCCTACATCTTCTCGGCTTCTGCTCTACTGCTTCCAGCAGGAACAGGAAGCTGGCAGCCAGGCTCCCTCCCCATAGCCAATTACAACACTAAAATGGCAGCGTTGTGATTGCTGGGGACGTCACCCAGCCAGGCGCTTGCGGGGAGCTCATGTTCTCCGTGCAAGCTGCATAGCAGCCTGCATGGAGAAAGGCCAGAGTGCGCATGACTGGTTTGGGCAGGCCCAGAGGGCCGACCAGACAGTCATTGCGCCCTCAGGAGTGGGCACACCAGTCCTCCCCTGCCCTGGCTGCTCGCAGAGCAGCCCCGCCCGCCCACAACCAAACATAAAATAGTAATAATGGAACGTTATTACCGTTTTATGTTTCTGCTTCTCACACTGGAGAAAGCAGTGGGACGATGCTCCTCCACCCTAGTGGAGGAACCGTTCCTGGTCTGAAGGTGGGCTAAAATTAGAACAGTGATGCAATAGCCTGTCAAAATGTGAGATACACAGCTGCAACTCTCTCTGGTTTTATTTGTTCCTTAATCAAATAATTCATGGTAGAATGCCACATAATTCTGTGAGGAACCAATCACTGAACTATGAGATCATCTATTATTGCCCATTGTAAAGCCTTCACAGCACGCTTCGCCAAAGTGGTGAGTTTCAAAACGTGTAGATTAAGGCAATCGCGTGTTCAGTTTTCTTGCAGCAAGGACACAGGATTTGCAGTCTTTCAGCCAAAGAGCCAAAACGAATCATCTGGCATTCAGAACTGGACTAAACACCTGTCCCTTTCTCCAGTCCTTAATTTTTTTACCCCCCTCTGATGTCAATGCAGCCTGACAATTCACTAGGTAGCACTGTGACACCTTCTGTAAGAGTGCTCATTCTAAATCTCATAAACATAACACAATCATAACATATGGAAGCCTGATATAATAAGTTGCAAGACCTTAATATCACTGACAAAATATTTTCTGGCAAGTATATTGTGGTGGGAATATTGTCATGTCAATATTGTCATTGAATGAAATATCACTGTGAAGAACATATTTTTTTAGTTTGTGTGAATGAAATTAAAATATTAAAAAAAATTAATGTATGTAATGTTGCTTTTATATATTGCACATTTATTTGTAGTGTACTTTGTAATGCTTTCTAAATTGGTTTTTAATATTTTTATTTTTTTTATTTTCTGATCATGTTTAATTAGTGGGTTTATAGGAGTTTTAGGGCCGTAAGGGGTCAATTAGGATCGCACAGGATTTACCCACCGCCCAATTAGGATGGCGGTGGTCACCGCGGCGGAGGGAGAGTCTGGCCGCCGCTTTTCTGCCAGCAGCAAACGTTACGATTGCCCAGCGGAGCGGTCAGCATGCTCACAATGGCGGCGGAGCCAGGCAGGCTCTGCCGGCACAATTACGATGCCTGCGGAAGCCAGCCTTTCCGTGGCGGTTGAACTGCCATTGAAAGGCTGGCGGAGAATGTCTTCCGGGGCCCGTTGCGGGCCCTCCATGTGTTGGGGGGAGGTGTGGGTGCGCTGGGGGAGTACATTCCACTGCACCAAGTGGCAGGCACAGTTTAGTGCCTGCCCCGTAGTTCAGTGAAATTCACAACATGCTCTTTGCTGACAGCAGCACCGCCGCAATGTTAAGGGTGCGGAATCCGACCGAAGCGGTGGCGGTCCCATCATAATTGGATGGGCGGTCTGACCCAATCACCGCTATGGTGGTGGGCGGATCAAATCCGCCCGCCATCCTAATGAGCCCCCAAGTGTTTAAAAAATTGTTTACAAATTAAGAAAGATGTAACTTTATTATATATTATGTTAATAAAGTATTTTTATTTTATTTTAAAACACACAATTTTATTATTAATATTGAATGTTTTATTTTTTTAGAAGATTTTTGTTATGATGTATTTTTTCTAGCTTAGTTGTTGGAACTATTTGATATGTCTTTGTGATTTATTATTTTCTGTGTTAGATGTTCTTTGTTATATTTAATGTAGATAAACTTTTTAATTAAACTAGTTTTTATTTATGTTAAATATTATGTATTGATTAAAATAGTTTTTTATTATAATTTTAATATTTTTAGTGCTGTATTTGTTTATTTGTTTGGTTTTAATATGAAACTATTCTCAAAAAAATTTAAATTAATTTACATTTCAAAATGTATTGAACTTATTTAAATATTCACTTTTAATAACACTTAAACATGATTGCTACACTATTTTTTATTATTTACTATTGTGTACTGTTTTGCAAACATGTATTTAGATATATTTCTAACTTTATTATATATTTGCAAAAATGTATTTACATATATTTCTTATTTTACTATATATTTATAGGCAAAGCTGTTTTTTATTTTTGTTACTGCATTATTTATGTATTCTTCAAATTTTTTGGTTGTTATAAAAAGTTCCTGCTGTATATTCTGTATGTGTTTGTAAATTTTATGCTAGTAGCTGATTTTGTTTACTGCATAACCAATTGTTGCCTCTTCAAAGTGCAACAGTTTAAGAAATTTGAATAATTTTGAAGTGAGAATATTATACCTGACCCCTCCTAAACTCCAACACTTTCTCCAATATGGTTTTCATTGTAATATAATTAGTAGTTTACCACCCCCCAAAGTCAAATTATTTTTCATAACGTGGTTGTTTGGACAAGGAATAATACATTTAACCCCACCAAAGTTAAACATTTTCTCCAATGGGGCTTATTTTGGAGTGGGAATTGTAAATTTGTCTTTTCTCCCAAAGTTTAATCCTTTCCCCAGTGTGGCTCAGTTTACAGTGGAAATAGTCCAATCCAATCCAAATCCAAAATACTTTATTCGGATAACACCATATCCATAAAAGTAGAGCGCATACAAGAATTAAAATCACAATTAAAACAATTAAAATAGCGTGATCCAAAGTTCATAATGTTAAGAACAAGTGACAGATGGACTTCACAATAAAAACAATTACAGTAGCGTAGTCAAAAATTCATAATGTTTAAGAACAAAAATACGGGTGGGCTTCATGGGTTACACATCGTTTTGCGAGACCCTGTAGCTATTCGCAAAAAAGTGCCAATGCGCAGAACCAATTCATCATTTTCCAATGTAAGTATACTACTAAATGGAAAGGTAACATTCTTTAAAGAATGGTATTAACAACCATTGTGCATATTTTGTATAGTAGTTACAAAAAAATAAGAAATGTAGAAGTGTTTGTCCACTCTGTCCATCACATGGGCATGTCAGGGAATCGAGTTTTGCATTATACCGAAGGGGAAAACAGAGGAGGTATTTTACAGTCCCAGCCCATAGACGAAAAAGAAGTCCCCTCTTCCAGTGCGACATAGGTAATGCAATGTTCAGTTCGCTCAATGGGTATAAAATTGACAACAGTTGGTTTCTTACATTCCCTCTCTAGTCTTTCTCCGCTATAAAGTGCATACAGTGCTGACCTAAGAACTTTTTTATCTACAGTCTCGGCTGTATTAGGGGTTCAGAAACAGCCCTTCAAAATGTACACTTTTCAGGCTCTTGTTTACCCCAGCAAGCCATGGGATATCCATCCCTTTCTCACAGCTAATGCAATCACCTATTATCTCCCTGGTGAGAGATGCTGCGGGATTTTTCATTATGGCTAGCCAGAACAATGCGGGACGTGCCCTTATAAAGTCTTCAATGTAACTTAGTTTTAGTTCGCTATGGCATATATACTGAGGAGTGGATATTGGTACGCCCAGAAGCTTTCTACAAAATCTGTTTTCCTCTTGTTGAACACTGGAGCTTTTAGCAATACCCCTGGGCCGTAGGTTGCTATGGGTATGCACTGGGATTTAAAAATCTTTAAAATAGCTAAAATTGCCCCAGATCTTTTTGGGCGTGGAAGGCTGAGGATAGAATTGGTGGACCTTTGAGAACTTGTTCTCACAAAACACCATATGTTCAGACCAGGTGCCGTTCATATTAAAGACCAACCCCGGTATGGGAAAGTGCTAGTGCAAGTTCATTTTTGATCACCCACGGATATAGAGCTTAAGGGTTATTTTCTAGGCCCACAGGACATTATAAATGATTTCTTAAAATTGGTTCACAAATCTAGACCGGTCATAAAATCAGTGAATCGCCGTACTAAAGTGCGTAGTGCATTGGGTGTGCATCCAATTAAAACCTCGTCATCTGCTTATAAAAGCACAGGAAGAGTTTTACCTTTAACTCTGGGTACTTCATCGGTGAGTGTGATCAATGATTTGTGCAAATTATTAATATAAATGATAAAAAGAAGGGGGCCTATAACACACCCTTGCCTGACCCCTCTACTTACATTTTTATCATTAGACACCTCTCCCCCACTGCCAATCCTGACCCGTGCCTTCAGGTCCGTATGTAGGTAGGCCAAGAAATGCACAAGGGCCTCGTCCAAGCCATATGCTAAGATAATGGACCATAAACGGGACCTGTTAACAAAATCGAAGGCAGAGGTCAGGGCCATAAAAGCTAAATAAAGTGGCGAGTGCTGTGCTATGGTGTATTTCCCAATGATCAAGTTGAGATTTAAACACTGTTTATTCGTGTCTACTTTACTCCTGAACCCTAATTGGTATTGCTCTAAAATGTAATTATCCTCAGCCCAAGTTAAAATGTTATTATATAAAACTCTACCTAAAATTTTGAGGGCGTTATCTATTAGGGAAATCGGCCTGTAGCAGCTCAGTTGCGAGCGGTCACCCTTTTTGAAAATTGGGACAATGATGCTAGTGGACCATGACTTTGGTAATTGAGCGTTAGTTAAATTATTAAAAGTATTTAATAGTAGTGGGGCCCAGATATCAGATTTGTGTTTGACAAATAGCCCCTCAACCTCTGTTACCGATATTGAGACCCTAGATGGAGTCCTATGTTTGAAGGGATCTAGTTCCAGTGCTGGCTCTAGATAGATTTTAGAAAAGTGACTTTCCCAGGTTGCACCTGTTATGTTGCAGTTTATGGGGGTTAGCGGCTGTCCCATTGTTCTTAGGTCTTTGACAGTAGTCCAAAATGTATTCAGTTTTTTTAAGCTAGCAGCATTAACAAGCGCGTCCCAGTGCTCATTTAATAGTTCTACCTTCTTTTTAGCGATGACCGACTTATACTTCTGCCTTGACAACTTAATCAGTAAGTTACACCTCCGGCTATGTGACAGGGCCTCACGTAACTGCCTATTAGCCTTTGAACATTCATGATTAATCCATCTAGGTTCGCATTGCACTGTGGTGGTGGGTTTTGACAGGAAGGATTTAATTGCTTCACAAAGTTTGGTAAAAGCATTAATTACCTCGGGGTATGGGTCCTGAGCCAACAGGCAAGAGTTCATAAGGCTCATGTTATCCCTGACTATTGAGCAGAATAAGTCAATGTTAATAACACCCTGCCACACCAATCTTAGATTATCCGTTGAGGGGGATAAATTCCTGGCACCACATTCTGTATTAGGGGTTGGTCCAGGGGATAATCTCAGCACTATTTGGATTGGATTATGGTCCCCAAAAGTTGTGGCAATAATTTCTGTTTCAACAGGCAGACCTCTAAGACGGGGAAATGAAAACCTAGTCAATCGTGCAGGCACAGCCCATCTCTCTAAATGTCGGCTCCGGGAGGTCAATCTCCTTTCTTATAGCAGCGATCTCCATGACGTTAATTAGGTTATGATTATTGAAATGGTCCACTAATTCCTTGCCCCTATGGCAATTTTGTCCTGTGCTACATTGCTGATTACTTGGCCTGAGTTTGGGTAATTTAGCGTTAAAATCACCTCCTAGGCAGATTCCAGTTGTCTTAAAACAGTCTTTTGGTTTTTGGATAGATGCAATAAAATCGAATTAATGTAGAAAATTCCCATTTGGTATGGAGTGAAAATCATTGTTCTAAAAGATAACTAAGAAAAAAGAGACCCCTCTGTTAAACAGTATGACTTGAAAGTTATTATTATTAGTGCATGCTGCTTTAACCCCTTGCATGCGGGTTAATTTCTCCCGCTGTGCAGGAGAAATAAATGGCGTTCGCGAACACGACGGCTCCCGGCCATCGTGCGCACACGCCTACCGTAATGCACGCCGGCCGGGAGACGTCGTGCGCACGCAAGGGCTTAATGCTACCGCCCGTGGTAATGTTTACCCAAATCGATAGTCCCCCAAAGGGTCAACCATGCTTAGGGGTTGTTGCTAAGGTGTTGTGGCATTCAAATCCAGCAATAAATAGATCTTGGGTAGCGCAGGTTTCTCGAAACCAAAGGGTATCCTGCTCTCTTATGAGATTTAACCAATCAGGTTGGTGCAGCTTGGAATGCAGCCCGCAACATTCCAACTTAAAATACGAAGGTCTTTATTGGTATGTGTGAGCTAGGAGGTTCAGTTGCTGGGAGGAGAGATGGTGGTCCAGCATCGGGGTCAAAGAGTTCCAGGGGTGACGATAGTCAATCCTGGGTGTCCAACCCAGACAGAGCCGAAAACCTGTTAAATGTGGTGGGTAAGGGTACCTCATTAATGCGGGGGCCGTAATTTGGTTTATAAAAATAGCCCAGTGGTAGTAGACATATATTGGTGCTATTAGTTGTTGTGGACTTGCATGCTCTTAGTAAGTGTCTCACCATAGATGGTCTGCGAAAGTTAATTACAATACAGTCCCCTTCAATATTCTATGAAGCTGCACCAACCCACCCAACTCTACGTACCATGATAATGTTATTCATGTCTAATGGGTGGAACCGCCTATTCCTCAATAGCCAGTCCACACATTTGTTACGTAATTGGTCCCATGACTCATTCTGATACCTCTTTAGGGTAGGTACACCTGCTAACACCAGCACATGAGGGCAGGCAGCGGGTGGCAAGCTCAGGGCATCTGAATTTGCTTTCGGGAGACTTCTGCTGGGAGTGGCTGATGCAATGGTACTCAGTTTGCCAGACGGTGGGTTCTGGTGTGCTCCATTAGGTCTATTGGGTCTGTTGACATTGCCCAGAACGGAATTGAGCTGTAAGGTAGTAACCAGTTCAACAGTAGATGAAGTACCATGCCTATTGGAGAGGGGTTGAAAACATACCTTGACTTGTCCGCATGTAGTGCACATGCTGCTTGCAAGGACGGGGGCTCTATCAATAGGGGGTTGGATATCATTAGTTGGAACGCTTGTTGTGGCAATAGACCCTCCCCCTCCAGCTACTACAATTTGTACATTCCCTACCGATAGGCCAGATCCCTCTATGAGTAAGGCCAGATTGTCTAAACAATCCTGTAATAAGGCAAATTTCATATCTAAATGTTCATTAATTTGTTTAGTCACCATTGCAGAGGCAATATTGGCAATAGCGTCCCCAAGGTTCTCAAGGTCCAGTATCGCCTCATGCTGTGTTCCTATTGAGCAGCTCAAATTTGTGTTAACTGCTGTCGCAGGGGGATCAGAGATTCCAGAGATGCCAATACTTGAGGATGGCTGTATCCAAGCATACAGACAGGTTCGAGATGGACCAGTGCGGGTGGGCTGTTTCCTTTTAGTACAAGTGGGCTTCCCACTCTTCCTCTTTCGCTTGACAGATGGGATTCCGGCAGGTGTAGCAATGTCTATGTCTGGCTGTGGCTCAACTATCTCGAGCTGTGACGGGGGCAGGACTTGTGCGTGATTAGTTGATCTACCTCTAAATTTGGAGATAATCGCTCGGCTCTCAGTGCCTAGTGACAAACGGCCCTCCGTAAGTTCAATTTCACCCAAAACAATGTTAACCACCCTCTCGGGCATGCTGTTAATGCTATCAGTGATCGGGCGCGCAGGTGGTAGCATGGTGCGCTTTCCCATTATGGCGACACAGAGTTTACTTTTAATTGATATCAATTGCTAAACTTGCCTATGGGCTTATCAGTGGATAAATAAATCAACACTCACCCTGTGTTCTTGCTGAGTCCAAGATGCTACTTAGAGCTTGAAAGGGGGGTGGATCCGCCCAGCCTCCTCCGGGCTTCGAGGTGCGCAGACGGGCCCGCTTTTGGCCTGGGCTTTGCCCGGGCACGCCCGCACGCGTCCCACACTGCGGGAGCCCTGGCCGGTTAATAAGCGCGTCCTTGCACGCGCCGCTATGCAGGTTGGGGGTTGTGGCTTGTGCCCCCCGCAGTCTCTCAGGCTGAAGCGGCAAGAAACAGACAAGCGGGCTCCCCTGCGCCCCCCGCAGGCTTGACAGCAGTGGTGGCTAGTTGAAATGGGGACGGTTATTAAGCCCCTCCTGGCGTGAGTAGATTGCATTGGCGGCGTCCTCGCCGTTATGCAGGCTGGGAGTTGTGGTTTGTGCCCCCCCCGCGGTCTCTCAGGCAGCAGAGGCAAGAAAGAGACAAGTGGGCTCCCCAGCGGCCCCCCGCAAGCTCGACAGCAGTGATGGCTAGTTGAAACAGGCTCCCGGAAATAGTATATCTGACACACCAAAAATCTAACACTTTTCACCTAGGCTTAGTTTGGTGTGGGGGTAGTAAATTTAACCCCTACCCCATCCCGCTCCAAAGTCCAACCCTTTCTCCAGTGTGACTAAGTTTAGAGTAGGAATAGTATAGGTGACCCACCCAAAGTCCAACACTTTTTTTAAAGGGGCATAGTTTGGAGTGGGAATAAGAAATTAACCATCCTCAAAGTACAATACTTTCACCGGGATAGGAATAGTTCATCAGACTACCCAACCCAAAGGCTAACCCGTTCTCCAAATCTGGCTATGTTTGGAGTAGGGATAGTAAACATTCGTAAACGCTGTCTCCTTAAAGTTCTGCAATTTCCACATGTTAAGAGGCTATGTTAAGAGTGGGACTAGTAAATCAGACCCCCCCCCTCCAAAGCCCAAAACCTTCCCTAATGTGACTAAGTTTGGAGCGGAAACAGTAAATCAACCCTCCCAAAAAGTCCAACATTTTCTTCAATGTGGTAAAATTTTCAGGTTCGAGTAGTTTGTAATATTTTTTTACAGTTAAGTAAATGAAAATGGTTTAATTTTATTATTATACTCATTAATTTGAATCATAGTGTAGAACACAGTATATTATTTTTCTTTACATTTTGCATATTTAATATTTCTTTTGGTTTCTGTGGAAATAGTTATTTTTTACTAGAATTTTTCCACCATTTTGTAACTAGTTAATGTATTTTGTAGTCTTTCTTCTTTGTAGAACTTCAGCAGGTATCAACATGGCGGTCCACGTTGCGGTTCTCTGATGCAGGTAAGAACCTTGTTGGTTAGGCTAGGTGTTTGGGGTTAATGTGTAGTTTTATGGATAGGTTCTTGTCTTAACTTCAAAACGCTTGCTTTAGGCCTTATAGTTTAATATTAGACAAGTACAGTGCTTAATGTGAGCCAGTGGTTGTCAGTGGTGGCCACAGGCCCTCATTTTTGGCAACCAGACCTTTTTTTCTTCATCCGACATTTCCTGAGAGCAAGAGCGGAAAAACTTATTAAGTAAAAATAAAAAGCAAGAGAAGGGAAGGAAAAATCATTTCAAAAGGAGATAGCAGGAACCTACAAAAATCAGATAGAGGGCAGGGAGTGTCTGGTAGTGGATTAGAGAGTATATGGTGGATTGAAGAATGCACAGCCTTGGTAACCAGTGTGCTGACATTTGATAACTCCGGATGTGGTCTTCTGAAGCCAGCTTTGGGCAACGGCAGTTATGCTTTTACAAATAAAACACTGGATATGTATACTTAGTAAATTTGTGTATGTTATGTTTTTATATTATTCTTAGCATTTTTTGTTGTGTTTTATGTTTTTGTGGGAATAAATTTGTTGTAACTCTCCCTTTAATGGTTAGTTCCTTTTGGGAATGTTGGGCATGTCAGCTGCGGAACGCGTAGACCTCAGATGATGAGTGTCAGCTGTAGCGTCCGCTGCTGGTGTGGACTGTCTGGTGGGTGTGCAATAATCTCATCCTGAAGTTACAAGAAGGTTTCCTCACTTCATTACTGGCAACGACTAGCGAGCTAATACACACCCACCGAAGAACCCAGTGTGTGTTTTTCTGACAAGCGGGGTTTTGATTTTCACCGACAAGGTTGGTCTTCCCTTTTAGTTTTTTTGAGTGTCGGGGACTTGCTTATGCCACTTAGAACGACTTGTGGAGTCTTGGTGGCACGGCTTCACGCTAAGGGATATTTAAAATTGGCAATTATATTTACGGACTTTGCTGATGCCCACGCCGTTAAGCGCTTGAGCAGCAACAGTTAAAAAATAACTCACCGCGAGGCTGCCGGCATTGCTACGACGTGAAGATAAAAGCGTGAGTGCTCCCGAGCCAGCACTGTGACGTACCGCATTGCTACGACGCGAAGACAAGAGCGCAAGTGCTCCCGAGCCGACATTGTGACGTACCTAGTCTGCGTGTTCTCAACATCACGTGCACACGTTTGACGTGTCGACGTGAGCTGAAGACTAGTGCAGCAACCCTTGAATGCACAGTTTCCAAAATGATATCAACAGCAGTAATACCTTTTCTTCCATATTTCTGTGGGTTGAAGAGACAGCGCGTTCACTGTGTGGCATTTCTACATGTGGAACCAAGACAAGAATGGTCTTATGCTGATGACCACAAGAACTCTTAACACAGATAAGTTATTTATTTTAATTTGTTGTGTTAATTATTGTTATTTTGCCAACCAACACCAGCAGCTATTTTTGGAAACTCGTTTTACCTCTTGGTTGCATATTTAAAAAAGAAAGGGAGTGATGCATTTCAGTTAGTTGTTATTTTACCTTATTATATTAGATTATTACTTTAAATTATTATATTAGTTTATTTTGCTAGTTTGTTAAGTTACCTTCTTTCAGAATGTCAACGTCCAGTGGCATGAGCCAACCACCTCAGTTATCTGAACGTGACGAGCCAATTCTACCCTGGAAGAAATGGAAACCACTCTTCGACTCTTACTTCATAGCCATTAGTGGGGAAAGATTCTCTACAGCTAGAAAACAGGCAGTTTTGCTGCACAATCTCGGCATTGAAGGTAGAAACATCTATGATAGCTTGGACCCCATACCGATCGGCAGAGAACCAGGTGAACCCAACAATGTTTATGAAATGAGTGTATTATTATTACAAACTCACTTTGGGCCTCGACTAACTGTTGTAATGGAGCAGCACACATTTTTTAAGCGTACCCAGGCTAAGGGAGAGAGTGTCGGTACCTATGTGGCAACTTTGAAATCCTTGGCTCAAACCTGTAATTTTGAACAATTGACAGATTCCCTTATCCGTGACCAATTAGTGCAATGTACTAATGACCCCAAGATCCAGGAGAAACTACTAGCCAAGAACCCTAATCTCAAAGAAGCAATTGCCATTGTGGAGAGTATTGAACACACTTCTCACTGGGTAAAGGAAATGTGCAACACTAATGTTGCCACTGATGCAAGTACCAACTTAATAAGAAGTGATCTTGATAATTCATCTTTTGAGACTACAATTGCCACTGTATCTAGGTCTAATGTAAAATTGGGGAAAAGACTTACCAAGGTTGACAAACAAAATTCAATCCCAATTGGAATATAGGTGGTGAGACAAGATGCCAGAGATGTGGAAGTTTGAACCATCGACCCAATTTTACCAATTGTTTTGCTAGGGGTTCCAGTTGCAAGAACTGTGGGAAAAAGGGACATTATGCCTGCATGTGCAGGAATGCGAAAGTGAACATGGTTGAAGAAGAAATAATTTCACAGCAAGCTATTCACTGTATCACAGATAGTATTGACAAGTTTGTACATGATGTTAAGGAAATTGATTCTGGTAATGTTTCTATTCCAAAAAGTGACATGTTTGTAGGTAATGTAATGGTCCCTGTTCTTGCTGATTCTGGCTCGCCGTATACCTTGCTAAGTAACAAGTTTTGGGATTCCACTCTTGCACTCAAGGAAGTAAAACACTTGCCACCTGACATCAACCCAGTGGGTTATGGTGGACAGAATATTGACCTTGTTGGGTATTCCATCTAAACCATTGTATTTAAAGGCAGAGAGTCTGTTGGCAAGGTCTACGTTGCCAGGCGTTGAGACAACCTCTTAGGCTGGCGGTACCAAAAAGACCTTGGCATCATCTTGAATCCGATTGCTCCCGATCAAGTAATGCTGGTAACACCCCATGGTGACCATCAGGATATTATAGGGAAATATCCTGGAGTTTTTTGTGAGAAACTAGGACTACTTAATGGGTTCAAGCATAGAATAATCTTGAAGGATAGGGTAACACCAGTTGTACTCAAAGTGAGGAAAGTTCCAAATCTCATGTTAAAACCTCTTCAAGAGGAACTCGATAGGCTGCTTGAGTTGGGCGTCATAGAAGAAATTGAAGCTTCAGAATGGTTGGCCCCCATTGTGTTAGCCCCAAAGGACAAGGGCACTAAAATTAGGATGTGTGTGGACTTGAGAAGCCTTAATAATTGCATCCGGTTTGACAGGCAGCCATTACCTAATATTAACGAAGCCCTGACAAAATTCGGTAGTGCCTGCCTTTTCAGTGTCATGGACTTATCGCTGGCCTACCATCAGGTCATGTTGCATGAAGATTCTAAGGAACTAACTTTGTTTGTAACACCTTTGGGTGCCTACAGGTTTATCAGAATGCCTTTTCGATTAGCGAGTGCTGCTGCATGTTTCCAAAGAGTCATGAAGGATGTGTTAACAGGGATTGACTTGGTCCTATTATTCCAAGATGATATACTTGTGTATGGACAGAATAGAGACAAGCATGATGAGGTATTATTTAAGGTACTATCCAGATTAGAAGAACGTAGGCTCACCCTGAAAAGTGAGAAGTGTAAATTCAGAGTTAGTTCTGTATCATATCTTGGAGACACTATCTCAAGCAAAGGTATTAGCCCAAAAATTGACCTTGTGGAAGCAATTTTACAAGCTCCAGCTCCTTCAAACAAAGACCAAGTAAAGTCCTTCCTTGGTTTATCCGATTATTACTCGAAGTTTATCTACAATTTTGCCTGTGTTGTGCAACCCTTACGGCTGCTATTAAAAAAGGGGGTTGACTTCAAATGGTCTGAAGACTGTGAAAATGCTTTGAAAAAGGTCAAAAGCGAAATTGCTCGCATGCCTACCCTTGGCCATTTTGATGTACTGAAGAAGACTATCCTCACCACCGATGCAAGTGTACGTGGTTTGGGTGCTGTTCTCTCCCAAATGGTTGATCGGAGCGAAAAGGTAATTGGTTTTGTCTTGCGCTCATTGAAGGGAGCAGAGGAGCGCTACTCAGTATTTGAGCGAGAGGCGTTGGCCTGTTCGTGGGTGATCAACCATTTCAGGTTCTACTTGTGGGGTTTGCCATTTTTGGTCCAAACTGATCACAGGCCCCTTGTACACATGTTTGCCTGCAGGAATGGTGAGAGCACTACTCCAAGAATCAAAAGATGGGTTGAGGGACTCTGGGAATATAACTTTACAGATGTGTATCTGCCCAGCCTTAAAAACGTCCCTGCTGATTTCCTTTCTAGGATGTCATTAGAGAAGAATGTATTGAACTCCCCTGACTGTGCTTTATCTTGGGTCGGAGAATGTGCACTTAATAAGGAAGAGTGGAGAGCTTGTGCTGAATGTGATGGATCAAGGGGACCATCGATGGATTTTGTTGTGAGTGGGTGACCTGCTCTTACTGGTGTCCCTAGTACTGCTAAGGCGTTCTGGAACGTTCGTCATGAATTGAACATTGAGCAGGGAGAGCTTTTCCGGGGCGACAGATTGGTTCCTCCTCGTTCTTTGAGGGATAAAATTATCAATTTAGCACATGAGGGTCATCTGGGACGTAGCTTGACCAAAGCAAGGGTCAGGGAATCCTACTGTTGGCCAGAGTTTGACAGACATTTTGAAGAAGCTGTCATGGATTGCACCATGTGTGCTGGTAATGACAAATCCTGGAAAATCAACACAACACTGCTCTCTCCCGTAACTCTACCTGAACACCCTTGGTCCAAGCTTGCCATTGACATTGTTGGACCATTTGATGTTCTAGCTCCCACAGAGAGGTTCGTAGTCATCCTGGTTGACTGTACTTCCAAATGGATCTCTGCATGCTGCATGAGCTCCCTTGTAACAAAAAAAATAATTGAATTTCTAAAAGATGCGTTCACTTGTGAGGGAGTACCTGACATTTTAGTTTCTGACAACGGGGTGCAATTCACCTCTCAGGAGATGACAGATTTCCTGAAAGATCTTTCCATCACCCATCATCGTAGGGCTCTTTACTCTCCGCAAGCCAATGGCCTAGTGGAGAGCATGAACAGGCTTGTAAGAGCCTGTGCCCAAACTGCTGTTGAAACAAGGTCCCCTCTTAGGCGTGTCCTTAGAGAAACATTATGGGCACACAGGAACACTCCCAACAGTGTTACAGGTTGCTCTTCGTTTAAAAAACTTAGGGGCAGAGCAGCTGGTTCTAAACTCAACCCTATGTGGTTGAGTGTTAAGGACAGTAACAATTCCGTGAACGATTGGAGAGTCAGAAGGTATCAAGAGGGTTACAAACAAAGGTTTGATGTCAAAATGAGAGCACATAAGTGTGATTGGAAGGTGGGTGATTTCGTTTTCGTGAAGAAGGCGGTGTGGTCTCCCAAAGGTGAGACCAAATTCTTTGGTCCCAAATGCATCATTAAAGTCATGAAAAATGTTGTCATGCTCTCTGGTGGTGATGTTTGGAGCATGTCCCGCCTTTCTAAATGTGGGAATGTGGATGGTAGTGTGCGTTTTCAGTCTCAGACTGGACACTCTGAGTTGTGCTGGATATTTTCGGAGTCGTGATGGTAAAGCTCAAGTTGACTCTCCTAGTTGCACCATCAGAGTTAGGAGGCCACCTTCGCATCTCCAAGATTATGTTCTTGAGTAATGATGTTACCTTTCGCTGTGTTCCTTCTTATGTTTTTCCATTGTACTTCTTTTGTTCATCAAACACACTGTCCTCCCTTACTATTTATCTGCTTTCACCTTTTTCCTTTTCATCCTTCTTCTACATTCTTTTACATTGTAAAGGGAAGATGTGTTGTAACTTTGTAACTTGCCCTTTAATGGTTAGTTCCTTTTGGGAATGTTGGGCATGTCAGCTGCGGAATGCATAGACCTCAGATGATGAGTGTCAGCTGTAGCGTCCGCTGCTGGTGTGGACTGTCTGGTGGGTATGCAATAAACTCATCCTGAAGTTACAAGAAGGTTTCCTTGCTTCATTAAGATTGTTTTGAGGGTGAGTTTCTGTTCGCTTTTTTACAGATTTCTTTTTATCCTAGTGGAGGTTTTATTTTTGGAGGGTGGTCACATTTCATTTTTTATTTGCAAGGAAAAATTGTTGAATTTTTTATGAACTAGTCAATTTAATTTCCTTTGATTTTTGCAAGTTTCCTCAAAAAACGTTAGAGCCATCAAAAGAGTCAACGAAACATACCCGTTAGCAAGGCACTTTTTTGAATATCTTGATAGTTAAACTGAAATGCTTTGTTTCTTTGGTATTGATATTACCTGCAACCAGCCCAGGGGTGGAGACAAGGAGAGAAGACTCTGGACATTGGAGTCACATCTCATTATTGACCTCAAAATAAAGAGTCCTTTTGGCCTCAACAAGGATGATGAACTGGCCGTACATATTGATACTATGAATAGCTATGTGAGCCTTGATTGATTAGACTTATAATGGGTTTTTGAAAAGTATATGTGATTTATATTCCGGATTCCCAGATTATTCCCATGCTCATCATGTCTATATGAGATCATTTCACATAACACACTACCTTAAACTGCGATGCTCCTACTGAACTTGTGTGGTGTATAATTAAAAAATGGCTCACCAATGAAAAAAAGAGACATGTGATACAGATTTCAATTATATTGTTAGAAAAGGTTTTAAAGTTTAAGAACATATACTGGGACAAGCACACATGCAGACCAATAGAATAGAACAGTCTCTGAGATTTGGGATGTTCTCAACATGCAAGCCCCAATTCCCAATAGCCATTCCCCTTTTTCATTCTTTTGCTATACTATATATTTAATAAAGTACTTCTCTAGATTGCACTACACACTTTGCACTTTCACTTTGATAAACAAATAGACTATGAATATGTTTCATAAAAAGTGACTTTATATAAATGTGTTCCCTTCCAGCTCCACCCCTCCTTCCATTTTGATTTATAACAGGCTGGTAACGGGGATAATACCAAGAACAAGGATTGTTCAAATTATTAAATTAGTTAAAAACCATGAGGATGCTATGAAAGCTGTGGACCAGAAGTGAGATAACGTCTTATCTAGTCACATATATGGTAAATGATAAACTTATTTGAAAATGGCATTGAGATCTGAGGGGGACCTCTGGAAATATTATACTGTACCATTAGATGGGGGCAAGGTGTTTTCTCAATACTACGTAACAATCAAATTGTTTCATAAACAATGTTTATATGAAACATATACACATTAGGATTTCATCAAGATATGGAGGTGTACGGTGGAAACAGTAAATTATTTGGCCCCTTGAGTCGATATAATGGTTTTGTTAACTGTAGTCATATAACGACTGTTTGTGGATACACTCGGATTGGGGATACACCAACTAGAGACATATGCCCACTACTACTCATACTAAGTCCCCTTATTTCCTGATTATTTGTATCATGAAGTAATTCTTCTTGTATATTACCAATATGACTTTTGATAAAAACATATCAAGGTCAGAATTGTGCATGTGACATTATATATGTAAATGAAATTGGTGCATCCTGATTGGTAATTGATTGAAATATATTGTTGATATATTTAGCTAATGGTTTGACTACCTGTAGGAAAGCAACTTTGGGAAGGTGGGGGCACTCAATTTAAACTATTTTCTTTATGAGTATTTTCTTTGTGTCTATATGTGAGGGCCCGTGTTGGTACCAATTTCGACCAAAAATGAAATAAACAATATGAGTATTGTTAAATATATTAAAATTAGGAATTAATTGATGTCATAGCAAACGTTATTGTTTTTAACTTTTCTAAAAAAATAGCGTTTGTTGCAAGGGAAAAACTGGAGGCACATAGTTTATTTTCTATGCCTGTGATGACGTGATTATATTTAGCTAAGTATGTGAGCTTTACCTCTAACTTGAAGAAGGCTTCGTTGGAAGCTGTAAGGCATTGTTTGTTTGCACAAATAAATCTGCATACCAGAGTGCTGCGTTCTTTCTTCAAGAAACTAGAAAGATTGTCTTTGAGATTGTGGCAGCAGCAACATCATGTGTGTATATACAATGTCTCTATATACATTTTTTAAACATATTTGGACATTTTTTATTCATTTTTGCAATATTCTGGTTAACAATCTTCTTCTGGTTGACAATATTTTTGTTTTTGTTGTTTTGATCGTGTTTCATTAATTTTAATGTGTTGTCGATTCTGAGTGTTTCTTTTTTATGTTTTTGATATTAGATGGTTTTCTGAATTTGTTACGCTGATGTTTTTGTTGCCAATGCTTTTAATTTGTTTGTTTTATATTGAGTAAATCCATATTAAGTATCCTGATATTTTTGCATTAATATTTTTGTGTCCTGATATATTTGTGGTCAATATTGTGCCATATAAGATGCAATGAAGGGTTAATACTTTTCCCTACAAACATCAAGAGGGGGAGGCCTATGTATTCTCTTGCTTATGAAAAGATTCACATGGCCTAATCATAATATTTTTGATTTTATTATTAGTACAAACGATATCCAAATTGTAGCAATCAGAATGAGTAGTATGCCAGAATATCAATACTTAATTTGTGTTGGTGGTTGCCATTGGGTCCCACTGGCGCCTGATTGGGGGACAGGGATTTATTTCACTGGCATGGAATAAAACATGATAAGTTGCAAAGGCAGTGCTGCTGTTGGCAGTTATTCACAGGATCCTGTGAACTTTTCCACCTTGCTCTACTTATTTCAGCCACTGCTTTTCAGAAGTGCAGTCTGTTCAGTGGCACCAGTACACAGGTGCTGGCGCTTATGCCCATTTGTTATTACCTAATTAACGTCCCACCCTATAACCCTAAAACCTAGCAACCCACATGTTAGAAATGGGGGTGTCAAGTTGGCAATGGTTTGCACCTTTGTGCCCGGAGGGGACTCTTCTTCCTCGTCAGGGTAAGGGAGTAACACTGCTAAAATAACCCTTCCTCACCACCTTGGTAGCTTGGCACGAGCAGACATGCTTATATCAGTGGCAGTGTGTAAAGCATTGGTCCATGCCTACAGTAACAGTGAAAACACTACAAATGGACACCACACCAGTTTAGAAAAAATATGCAAAACTTTATCTAAACCAACAAGACCAAAAACGACAAAAATCCAACATACAATACTGTAAAAATAATTACTTTGCAAGATAACCTTTAAATTGCAGCCATAGCTTAAATACACAGTTCTTCCGAGTCAAGGTTTGTCAAGGGCATTCATCAGGTACCATCAGCCTTTACCTTTCCATACACTCACTACGAGTTCCTTCTCCGATAACGCCTTCTAGGTGGAAATATGGATCTGCAGAACTCAATCAGCCGGCAGCCAGCCCAAGCAGGATATGTGTATAGGCAACCAGTAGTTGAGGGAATCTGAAGTGGAGTCAGCTTCCATTTCCCCTCCATAACAGCCTATGCTTTTTGTAATTCATGTGAGACTAGCTGACACCAAGCTCGACTCCTTAAAATCTTAGATGGGTGTTGTAGACATGAAAGCACATGGGCTTCTCATGCCAGGGACCTGGGACCCAGGGGAGGCTACTTTCAATGGGCGGAGGGGCTGCACCCCACCCCATTTTTCCTGCTTTCTGGGCCATCAATAGACATAATTACTTAATTCAAAGCTGTCTATTAATTTGGAAAGGCACATAGAGCAGTAAAACAAAACACACCTTTCAGACAGCCGGCGCTGCCCTGTGTCAGACTGTGATGTTCGCTTTATGCAAGGGTCAGACAAGCACTTAAACTGACACATGCATTAGTGTCAGATATTGTGGCTGCCCAAGGGCTTAAATCACTTCAGCCCTGACTTGCCATTATCTGGGGCGTTTGGTTTCCACCCTTAGATGATGCACAGTAGCGTCTCTTTTTGCAGCAGCCCCAAGGGGCATGAGCATTAGCTCGGGGAGTGGCTGCATGCTAGGTATTAAAGGCTCCCCACTACTCTCTTTCCAAATCCATCATAGGGTGAGGTGGGGTGGGGTAGGGTCAGTGGAATCATGGACACAGACCCCATTCTATGAGGAGTTGCTTAAGGGTGAGATTACCAAACCCTCCGAGCCTCCGCAAGCCTTCCTCACAGCCACCGTCACCCATTACTAGTGGGCTGCAGCAGCAATAGGTAGGCAGGCCACAGTGGTTAACTCGCGCCTGCACAAATGTGCCTATACTATAGGCAAGTTTAAATGGGCCCCTGCACCTCTCTTGGCTCGAGACATCTGGGTAAACCACCTTCTTTTCATCTTCTTTGCCTTTGTGGGTCTATGTGTGTTCCTTCATCAACACAGCCTACCTTGCCTTTAGCACGTATTATTTCAGAGACCACTGCTAACATATAGCACATTCATGAGCCTTGCTGTTGAACCCCCCAAGAGGGGTGAGAGGCAGGCCTGAGGTTTGTACAGCTCAAGTTTTACTGGCAGAAGCTTGTTGCACCCATGGGAGGCCCCTAGCACAACAGAGCTTGTACAGATGGTTGAGGCATCTAATTGTTCAGATGGTCTCCGTACCCCAAAATTAATATTGCTACCCATGATCAAAGGGCGGGGAGGGATAGGTAGGGGGGGGGTTACGTTTACAGGTAATGTTACCTTTGTAGGGATAAAAGTGATTCCAGCACAATTTAAGTGGTTTCTCTCGAATTGAAGTTGCAACGCGACAACAGCCTTTACTACAAGGACATGTATCCAGATTGTTTGAATCATGCATACTGTAACAATTGTAAATGTCTGATTTGGGGAAGTATTGGTGTTTGTTATATTCATGAAAACATTTTTTTTAAAAAGTTTTACTGGCAGAAGGGGTGTGGGGCAGCAATTAATACAGACACTTGAGTTTTAACTTTGGTGCGTGAGTTGAGGTTTACACATTGTCCAAGTTGTTTTAGGGCTGGGTAGGGCGCAGGACCTCACAAGTGGTCCAGTGCTCGTTGCTGCAACCACAGATGATTGAGTTTCAGAAAGGAGGAGTTTTGTCAAGGTCGGCTTTGATTCAGCTTGGATGGTGGGTCCTTTTCCCACATTTTGAGTTTTAATCCCAGAGATGAGATCGGCGTTTCACAAGTTTTTTTAAGTGTCGGATCAAGATCTCCCCGTGCCAACAAAAATGAATGTGTTGTACTGTAATGTAACTGGGGTCCAATACCTTCAGGTCGAGTTCATGCTATATAAAACTGCAAAAAAATTAACAAAAGCATGTATATAGTGATCGTTGCTTGCCTTTTAATGGCCTGTAGGAGTTTGCCAAGTTGTGGTGTTTTGATAGCCCAAACACACAAAGGGGCACACGGTATTGAACTGTAGACCTAATACGAGCTACAATAGACCAAAGCCTACATGATGGGTCTGGTGCTGTTTTTCTTCGCTTTCCGTGTGTACTTTCCCTGTCCTGCACACACTTCCAGCCCGGTCTAGATGGTGCTTAAATCAATGTATCTCCGTAACCCCGCGCTCCAGGGGCCCCCTCCGCGGCTGCGCAGCCAGACAGCGCATTAAAATATGTGGCTACCAAATACATAGAAAGGTGATATTAAGGCCGCTCTCACGCACTTTGTTGCGGCCTTAATTTCATTTTTGCCAATGCTAAACTTTCAGCAAAGCACAGACGCGCTTTTCTGGCAGCTGCAGAGTGTGTCACAGACTGCTCTACTTTGTGCAGTTCACTGCTGCTCTGCCCTGGTACCTAATTTCTTAAAGTTTGAATGAAATGTCATCGGCCAGGCCGGTCTGGGCTCTGTAGCTATCCTCGGCTTTTGAGCTGCGGCGGCAATCATGTGACGTCATCGTCACAGGGCTGCAACATCATGCATTTGCCTGCAGGAGCTAAGTTAAGATTTCTTGAAATTAAGTTTTGTAGCCTGCTGCTATGTTAGCCGCCAGTCATAATCAAGCCCCCCACCTCCTGTGCCACCCATGCCTCTAATCATGATGACCCTCTTGCTGCCAGTGCCTTGTATCATGATGCGCCCTGCCTCACTCACAGGACTGGACTGCTGAAGAAGGCTAGTCGTCGGCGCGGGCTCAGTTACTTTCAGGTCGGTAATATCCGACCTTCTGTCTCTTCCTTACTGCCCAGAGAAGACACAGAGAATGTCCTCTTCTTTTCTGTGCTGGCAGCTGCCTCCCCCCCCTTCCTATTATTCCCTCTCTTTCTGTCTTGCTTCTCACTTACTGTAAACCATGACTTGAAGAAATGGTTTACAACCTCTCTTTCCTTCTTTCATTTAGTTGCTTCCCTGTGAAATGGATCCAAAAAAGAAAACACTCTTGCGGGAAATGCCCTTTTTCTGAAATTTTTCTATTCCTAAGTGCAGCCTCGGGTTGGAGATAAATAAAAGGTTTTAAATATAAAAATAAATACATAACTAAATAAAGCAAGACAGAGTGGGTGCAAAGTGGCCAGATTGGTTTTATGCACATCCAAACACACCAGCCTCACTTTATAGACTTTGCAGTGAAGAGCTACTTTTGTTTTCTCGTCTTTCTTTGAACAACATGTTGTTCCCCAGGTGGGGAAGTTCACCATTCCTGGATGTATTGCAATACCTGATCGATGGGTGGATTGGAAAACAAAATGTGTACCATGGCTCTGTGTTTATGGATGTGTTCTTTTTATAGCATACTGCTTACGTTTTGTAAGGATATAAGCAATGGACATTGAAACACTTCCCTTCAGGGCCCTGTAGTCATGTCCTTAACTTTTCCTGTAAAACCACTTGTTGATTTCTGAATAGTGAGTGAGAGATCGTTAAGGTAAGAAGTTTCTGCTTACATTTCACATGCTTTACTTAATCTTGCATTCCCTATGAATGTTTGCTTGTAATTTTTTTTTTTAGGCAGAATATTACTCTTATCAAGTGCATAATTTGAATTGAGCCACATCCAGGAGTTTATAGCGGGCCACAGTTGGGTTGTAGCTGAAGGCAGTGCGAGTTTCTCTCAGTGGGGTAGTGTGGTGTTCAGTGGGGGAGAGGATGTGGCACTATGGCCAGAGCTTTCGAATTTGGAACTGGGAAACCGGGTTTATTCTTCATGACCAGTCCACCAGACCACTCTACTGAGGGAGCACATTCCCATGCTAGACCTTAGAAGGCCCCACTAGACCTTAGAAGGCCTGATGTCTTAGCACAAGTAGGTGTACCCTAGTGGTGTCAATTGTGGGTTAACCTTGAAGGCCTGTCCACCACAATCCATACTGAAGTTCATCTCCAGTCTTGCGGGCAGGCCTACAAAGCAGCACACCCTAGAGCAACAGTGATCCAGTCACTGTGACTCTGTCACTGAGGTCTCGTGAACCTTGAGCAGGTTAGGGCGGTGCGAAAGGTGTGACCGCACAGCGTACCTATTTTGGGTGGGCGCCTAGTGTTTGCAAGTATATTATGGTTTAAAAAAATCTTGCTGCCTCCTTCTTGGCCTCCAGCAATTTTCAGCAACAATAAAAATGTCATGATAACTTTGGTGATTAATGTTCTTCCTAGAGAGAGATCGGAGTTTTGTCTAGTGGAAGGTTGACTCCTGGAAAGGTAGCACAGAGGGTTAATGTGCCTGCTGCAAAGAACATGTACCATGCAGATCACAAAGTTAACTAGGTTAGTAGGTTACTGCTTTTGTCAGAGAGATCCTTTTGTTACATGCAGTTTATAAGTTAAAATCCTAACATAAAACAGTGAGCTATTAAACTATACTGCCTACTAGTATGGTTGTCATGGGGCTTCTACACCTTGTAGTCCTTTGTCTTATGTAACATTTCCTATACAGTGATTAACACATGTATAAATAATTGTCTCTGTGTAGTGTGCGTGATGTAAAGTGCTCTGACACCGTACACTGGTATGAGTGGTGCTAGAAATCAAATTAAAAGCATCTGAGAAAGAGTGTGGTTATGGAGACTTGAGGGGGACTGTTAAAGGGTGGTAGTGAGGGAGTCCGAGGCGTAGATGATCATTGGGGGCACCAACAAACATTGTTGCACAGGGCGGCACCAGCACTAAAGCCGGCCCTCCCATCGAGGCCAGTCCGCCTCACCATTTGTACCTCCATTGGCCTTGTTTCAGCAGTAGTAGCTGCAACTCACCAAGGTTCGGTAATGCGGGATTTGCACGCACAGCAAACCCAGGTGCAAACTTCACAGTCTCTCTGCTTCATCCACAAGCACTTTTAACGTTTGCTACCTGCTCTGGAGCCACTGGAATTATGCAGCGATGGGGGACAAAATGATGCCACAGTGTTGACTAAATTATGCAACAAAAAAAAGCTACAGCGTAATGCAACATATTTTCTTATACTTTATTATTTAGACATTTTTACACATGTTAAGTCTCTGCAAATATTCTGCCTCAGTATAACATACAAATGCAGCAGTGAGAAAGGTGATCAGTCAATCTTTGCAAAAGGCCGTTCACTTTGCAGCAGCTCCTGTCATGTTTTTTAGTAACTTTTTATCCGTTTGAGCTACAAAAATGATTAGGTAAAACTGTAAGATTATGCAGTGGATGATGTATTATGTGGCAAATATGGCAGAGCCATAATTATATAGGAAACATTTGTAAACTAGGATATTTTGCGATTCATGTTTGAACTGCTCTTGCGGAAGAAGGGAGGAGAAGTGCTAATGAGAGAAACTGCATGGCATGGAGACAAATGGCTTGTGATTCCACTTTTAAGTGTATTTGGGACATTGTGATTGGAAATATATCCCACTTTGTGAATGTATTTAAATGGCAATAACTCCTATTAAACCTTAAATAATCAAGTGTATCCATTGGTTGAATTAAATAACACAGTAAGCTGTAACTGGTTGGTGAAATGCCAAACAAATACAAAAAATTGGGATGTTTGGCACATTCTGACCACACCTCTGACTCCGCCCACTGATCCAATCCTTGGGTTATCCTCGCCCTCGGAGTCTCCGCCCACAGTCCCCCTACTTTTTTTCCTCCACTTCGACCACTGTTGCAAATACATTCAAGTTTACAGACTCAGCCTGAACCTATAATTGAATTCAGCAATTTTTTCATTCTGCTTGTGCTCACATCACCAATTGTGTAAATTAGTGTAAAATCTGTGTGATTTCTGATATTTATGTAAATGTTTCCCTTGTCTTTGCTTGATTTTGCTCACTAGAAAGTGTCACTCATAGTTGTTGAATGTCACTCTTAATTTCACTGAAATTATGACAATTTCACACATAGCAATATGAAACCTTGGCAACTATGCTTGCCCGGTCTTCTGCCGCCCGCTCGCACCCGCCACTGAAGCTGCAGGCCAGGCCTCAGGTGAGTCAGTCTGTCGCCTACACATTCTCAAGTTTGAAAAGTTGTCTCACACGGCATAATTTTCAACCTCCGTGTCTTCAATGGAATGTGTGTATATTTGTATAAAAACACACTTATTGATTCATCGCGTCCGTCTCTCCTCTCTAGCTCCGACCTCTCAGTGTATAAATAGACACCTTTCAAGAAGAATCGACATAGGCCTAGAGCTCTGGTAACGCCAGATGAGAAAGAGCCTTCCTGTAGTCTGATTTAGGAAATACAAGCTTGATCTTGTAAGCATTGGAATTATAAGTGCAAACTGGACAGTGTAATATCGCATTTGTTTCACAATACAGAGGAGGGGCATATTCCTCCTATGTGAGTCTTAACAGCAGCACAACATGCATGACTGTGGGCTACAACGTTGTGTTACACTATGTGCTGGTGATTGTCTTTCTGATTCCAGATTTTGCAAACAGAAACTAAAGGCAGTGCCTCCAACTTTGAATTTATATTTGTGGTATTTGTATAGCTCCTTCTCCCATTAGCATGGGTCACTCCTACTCTGGGCATCGTTGTCACGGGGTCCCGGGTTTAACAGTGACCGGTTGCATATGGCTCTCTTTGTTTAGTTGTGTATGACAGGTAGAATTTTGGTCGTGTCAAATTTAGTAATGGGTAATGTTGATTAAAGTGAAAGTAAAATTAATGTAATGCTGTCCTACATCTTTATTCTGCGTTATGTGCATAGATGTATCCATTTGACCCAGTTATTTGCTGGGGTAAATGTCTTCTCGCCAATGGGTTTTAGATATGTGCTTATATGCATTAGGACCCCTGGGTTGCTCGGCCCCCGGGTTGCACGGCTCCTGGGTTGCACGGCCCAGAATATGGAAAAACATGTCAAAATCATTGCAGAAACACCAATTTCCAAGTTATACCCCATTCCGTATGGGAACTTTCTTAATAGTGGGGGTGCATTGCACCCAGGAATTCCAGCACATTTCATTATTAGGATGATAACACCTCATCTGGAGTCCCTCGTAAAGAGGGCCATAGTGTGGAGCTACTGTTGGGCTCACAGCTCTCGGGAGACAGTGCTGTGTCTTCTTGAGCTAGGGCCTTCTGCCTTTGTTTGCATTGTGACAGAGATGGTTGATTTGGGGGCTCAGAATGATTGTTGTTTATTCAGTAGCAAACAGGATAAGAAAGTACTGTGTGTTTGTGTTAGCAGGCCCCACCCTTAGCCCATCCTTACACCCATAAACTTCTCTTTACTACTCCGTGAAACCATCCTGTTTAGTATGAACTAGTGCTCATTTCTCAGCAGCTTTCCATTGTCCCTCCGACATTTACAGCTAAATCGTAGGTTTATGTGTGCAGATACCTTTGACCCCTTTCCAGAAATCTCGACATAGGAAAGATAGGAGGTATGGAGGGCTCTTCTTGTAGGTTTGTGAATAGTATTTTATAGTACATGAGAAGTACTACCTAGTACTACTTTATGCACTACAAAATGCAGTTTGTGAATGGTCCCCTTTTTGATCTGTTTCACAATCTTAACCACACCTCATGCTAAATACCTACAACAGACAGTGCGTTGTTTTATGATCACTTATACAGGTGCCAAAACGGCGCCTCCGCTGTAGCCTGTAAAGAGGTCCAACCAGCTGGGCACTGCCTCCACTGATGCATGGACATGGATTCATTTAGAAGAAGTGTGCGGTGTGAGTTGACACCCGCTCGTAAGGACCAATGAAAGGTATTGGCAGGTATTGAACTGCTTAATGTAAGAAGACCAAACTGATGTTGGTCATTCACGACACCTACAGGATATGAGTATGGTTTTTTGTTATTATTTTTAAGCAGAGCGACAAGACAATGGTCCTGATGAATGCCATTAATTTAGATCAACTGGCAGAAACATGTTGACCTGACCTAGTCAGATAGGAAATATTTGTATTCCCATCATCACACTACTTATTTTAGATCCATCCATAAGGGAGAGCTAATAAATAATTTTTCTCCATATAGAGATGGTTTTAACTCACATTTGATATTATTTTGCACTCTGCCCCTCATTCACATACTCACATTGGAGTGTAGAACACCTCAAGCTCCTCTCCTGAGGGAGAGTTGTATCCCACACAGAGTACCTTGCGGACACTGTGTGTAAGAAGGGACCCAATGATGAAGCATGTCCCCATCATGGTGAGTGAGGGTTCTCGTCTTTAAACTTAAAACTTTTTATAGGTATAATTTCTGTACACTTTGAAATTCTTCTTTAATATTTTTCCATTACGGTACTTTTTGTGAGCTTTGTAATATAGGAGTAGTACCGTATGTGGTTTATAATTCTCCATATTGACCTTTTTGTGAGATAATAATGGACATGGATTCTGCCAGCTCTGCTCACAGCCTCCTCTGAGGCCGGGAGTGCTCCCTGCTAGATGTCATTAACAGGCCTTGCCAGCTGTACATAGTGTCCTCTGAGGGCTGCAAATGGATCCTGCCAGCTGTGTACACCGGCTGTTCAGAGGTCATAGTGGTTCCTGCCAGCTAGCTGTGCACAGTCTCATCTGAAGTATGTAAATTGATCCTGCTAGCTGTAGTCAGCCTCTTCTGAGACCAGTAAATGGATGCTGACGGCTGTGTACACAGCCTCCTCTGAGTTCCTAATGGGCCCTACCGCTGCTTCCTTTCACGCCTTTACATGAATGCTGCCAGATGTGTGCACAGCCTCCTCTAAGGGAGTAAATGGATCCTGCCAGGTGTTTAAGCAACCTCATTTGAGGCTTGTAAATGTATTCTGCCAGATGTGTACACAGCCTCTTTTAAGACTGTAAATGGATCCTGCCAGCTGTTTATGCAGATAGCTTTGAGGCTTGTAAATCGATGCCGTCGGATGTGTGCACAGCCTCCTCTGAGACTGTAAATGGGGCATACCAGTTGTTTACTCAGTGTGCTTTGAGGCCTGGAATGGATGCTGTGAAATATGTGCACAGCCTCTGACTGAGCAGGAAGACTGTGCATGGACGTCTTTGTTAGTTTGGGCTAAATTCCAGCATTCCCTTGGATCTTGTGTTGTGGAGGATCCTATTGTGTCTGACCTGACGCAAGCATGGGGCTAGCAGAGGGCAAGCACCCAGGGTATGGTGGGGGAGTCTCAGCTTTGCAGAGCACTCTGGGATATGTTTAGAGTGGGCTGCGACACTTGCACTCTGGGGATGACCCCTGTGCTCAGCATCTAGTTGGCCACTCTTCCAGCATGTGTCTGGCCTGTAGGACAGCCCCCTTCTGCAATTCCAGTGCAGAGATCCACTCAGAGTTGCATATGTGCCCAATCAATTCTGATCTGCAGCTGGCACTTCTAGCCCAGTACTGGGGCTCCTCACTCACTGATTCACGTCTACCCAAAAGTGCAGTGCTTAGAGTAGAGTGGCGTAGAGTTCGGGCCATCAGCGCAATAGCTGTAGCGCGCTGCTGCAGCATGGGTGCACCAGTTGCCTCATATCAGTACTGCGGCCAGGCGGCCTGCCTTATAAATTAAATGGTGCTCTTCGAAGCCTCTCAATAGTGAAGATGGGTTAGTCTTCTCGCCTGTTTACCAGCCCAGCATCATCGTCTTTGTTGTAGCACATTCTTATTACCTAGTTATAGATAGAGCTACACAACTATAGGGGCAGCAATTCCATGTTATGGTACGTTATTAATGTTTATATAATGCATTCTATGGAAACTATGGCCCGCGGCCCAAATGCCATGTTTGTGCTTAGTTAGATGTAAGCAAAATTTTCTATTTAATGTGTTGTGTTGGAAGTTTGTGTGTGTTCCATGCTATTGAAAAGTGCTCTTCGGGGCCACATTGCAGCCAGCTGTATAGTATATCTGCACTATGTGTGGTGTATGTAAGGTCTGTCCAGAGCGTTCTGTTCGATGTTTGCGTGTGTTTTAAACTACTTACAATGCTCTTGGGAGCTGTGTGCCATCCATCCATATGGCATTTCTGAGCTATGTGCTATATAAGCTCTACCCAGTGAGCGCTATTACATGTCTGCGTGTGTTGTACATTATTAAAAAGTGTTGTTGGGTGCTACATTGCACCACAACAGTCAGCTGTACACTCTATCTGAGGTGCACAGTCAACATACCTTTGTAAACTGGTTACCGAGGCTTAGTTTTTTTCTGGTTCCAGTACCCCCTGGGCCCCCACTCTGCCTATTCCTTGCATTTGAAATTTACATTTACTACTGTAGTTTGAGAATGCATTTCATGAAAAGGAATATAAAGTAGGTTTGCCAAAAGAAAAATGCCAGCCATGTGTTTAAAGAGCCTGGAAAGACCTTGTCTTGGCACTAAATAGGGTTATAAATAAAAAAGTATGTATTAGTTTGTAAAGTGACTTTTCTGCCTTTGTTCCCTTTAATTATCAGTCATGGATCTCATCGTTCAGGCAGCCCTAGAACACAATTGAAGTGCATTCTATTTATATTTGCAGTTCGAAGTATGCACAGATAAGTGCTGAAAATACGGCTTTAGGTGACTGCTTATTTTTGTCGGTGGGGCAAAGTGGTAGGTGGTGGGCCGGGCCACTGGGGGGGGGGGGGCTCATTGTGCTTTGCAGGGGGGCCCCCTCAAGTTTCGTTACACCACTGTCCCTCACTAAAGTCCCCAAAGATCTGTGCTATTATCTGTGGTAACGTGTTTGTAGGCTTCATAGGTGCTGATTTGCAATGTTATTCAGCAGCCCTCTGACATAACTAAACAAAGCACTTTTTCCATAAGTGTTTCTTAAATATGAAAAAACACGAGTAAGTCACAGCTGAATAAAACGCACGTTCTTTGAGGTAAAGCACATTGAATCACATGCAGAATTTTGGAAAAAAAAATGTATACGTTTTTGTCTTTCAAACTCAGTTGTTTGGCATTCATTGTATTGTTTTTTATATAGCGCTATTGAAACTCATCGCTCAGTGGCAGAGCACTTTACAAAGAAAATAGGTACCTTAATAGAAATGAGGCGCAGGTGAAGTAAGTAACAAATAAAGTAAAAGGTACAGTAGGGATCAGATTTACAACATTATGCAGACCGACTCGGGTAGCAGCGATGCGGATGTGCGCCTCTCTGCGTTCATCTTTCTAGGGCCAATAATATGCTTATTATGCTTTTACTGTCTTGGATGTGGCAGGTTCTTATTTTCGGTTGTATATGTGCAGTGTGCTGGCTTATGGAGCATATAGTGCTCCTACCATCCCTCAACGTGGCCCTTCATTGTCACTCTTTGAAAACTGTCTCTTGGAACTTCAGTGATAACTACCTCACACAGATGGGTATGTAATGATTTAGTCACTTTTGAATGATGGAAAGCAAAGTTGTACCCACAGATATCCAGATTTGGTGCCTGCAGTTTACAATCAGAGCTGTGAAGTTGGGCCATATGTCTATCTTAAATGCTAATTGTGCTGCTCATTCGTTCTTTCTTTTAAGGGCAGTAGAAATAGGGACATTAGATCTGTAGGTTAAGCAACCAGTGCTGTGAGGTTTTTGTACAGTGCACATCCTGGACTCACCTATTTGAGGGAACTTTTGTACGTGATAATGAAGAAAAATTAGAGTTTATGAAATTAAAGATTTCCCTTGGTTCACACAATTTTGGTCACATGCGTAATCCGGGATTAACCTAAAGTTTTCTGGTTCACATTGTGCACAACAGTCACAAGATGGGTATCTGTTTCTCCCATTTTACATCAATGGGTAATGCTCTTTCTTGAATTCTTGGACCATGAGGTTAGAGCCTGGGGGCACATGGATGCCTCATAAAGAGAGCCAAGACGAAAAAAGGATAGAGAGAGAGAAAGCAGAATGACCCAGAAGGTGAAAAAAAAGGGAGAGGCAGACAATATTGGAGAAAGGCACAGGCAAATAGAAACATGGAGAGGCTGTGAGAACATAACTTACATTTACATTTTAATTTTGTAATGACAATGCTTCTTATGGGATCATCAATCAATGTGGCATGAAGATGTTTGTTTTACCAACCAGTTGCAGTGCAGAGGTAACCGCATGTGCAGGTAAGATAATTAAAACCCTTACTTGTCACAATGTGCAATTTGCACACAACAGTAGCACGTTGAACATATTTATTGCAGTAAAAGGTGAGGCAGTTTTTCATGTGTTCACACATTCCAAGCCCCGTATTCAAAATTGCGTCATAAACCTTTTTTTCCTCACTAAATATTTTATTAAAATGTGCTTTATAATGACCCATTTCCCATTCGTTTTTTCAAGGTTTTCTCAGGAGTGAACCCCCCTCAAACCCTCCTTATGTCAGTTGGAGTTACACGTGTGCTACTTAAAACTCAGCCCTACCTTTCATGCCTCACCACTTTGAAATGTCACTAGCCACCACTGTTGGGGCCCACTTCAAGCACCCTCAGCTTAGGTTGCTCCCCTCTGCTGCCTTAGGCCTGACACTCTACCAGTCGTATTGGAGCAATGTCAATAATGGCAGATTGTATAATGAGCAAAGTGTTCCAACGTTGGTAGTCATTTTCACCATGTAGCAGCCCGCTGGCTTTCCAAATCACACATTACTGTTCTCTAGGGCATGTTAGGATGGAACAGTTAGTGAACGTTTTCACCATGTAGCAGCCCGCTTGCTTTCCAAATCACACATTACTGTTCTCTTTGGGCATGTTAGGTTTGGACCCATTTGCACTGACATAAAACACACTGAAACTGCACAAAATATGCTGAGGTGGCCCAGCTTTGTCCTGACTAGAAGTAGCAGGCAGAGTTAGACATCAGATAAACTGAGCTATAAGATCCATTTACACACTGGCAGTACCATATATTGCTAATTTTTGCATATTTCATCACCACGTGTATATGATCAGTGCCTCTTTGCACCACAGCTAGGGGACACAAAGCCACTTTTTTATTTTTAACTGTTTTTATTTAAGTTTTTGGGCTTTGATATACAAAGAAATAAATCATGGATACACGATGCATACTGGATAGCAGACATTATCAAGTGGTGCCGGGCAAAGAATACAGCATTAAGTCCTCTGAAAGAGAGCATGAGTTTAAAACCACACAAAGCCACTCTTACACACACGCATGCACAACGGTTCATCATTTATATCTATTATTGGCACCATCATACCTTTTTGGGAATAAGGTCTTATTTTCCTCTGCCCACTTTGAGAATATAACAAAGGAAGACAGAATATGTAGAAAGACAAATAAAATATAGCAAAATACTAACACAGATAGAAAACAGGAATAAAATGAGCCTGAAAGAGTGAGATAAAGATACAGGAAGTGTAGGGTGGTGGAAGAAAGAATTGTTAAGTGGAATTAATGCTTGGCAGCCTTAGAAATAGAGATGAGGGAGCCACGGAAAGCTTAAGCCTGGCTCGAGCCAAATGCTTGGCTCTGCTCAAGGTCCTCTCAGAACCTCGAGCCCAATACAAGCTGAGCTTTCACTTCAGGTGTTATTTCATTGTGGCTACAGCTGCTGACCTTGTATCATTGAAACCAGGTTCATTACCAGCCTCAGTTAAGCATCCTATAAATCCCAGCAAATCTCTGCGTGCTAAAAATAAAGAACATGTAAAGTAGCGTTGTGAGATGATGTCTCGTCCTTGGGCAAGGTTTGTGCTACGTAGAACTTCCCAAAATAAAATGCGTAATCTGTCCGTCACTCACACTCTAATCTCATCATCCAAGAATTAAGCACAAAATATTAACCTTTGATGGCAGAAAGAGATACAATCTAGTGGCTGAATTACACCCTGTGAAACTGGAAAATCTGGGATCAATTCCGGCCTCCCTACTTGACCAAATTGTGTAATCCTAGGCAAATGCTCTTTGTCACCAAGTATCCTCTTTTGTTCATCATCAGTCAGTCAGTCAAAAATACTTTATTTTGGCTGTACAGCCATAAAAGCACAATACATGTTACAATCCATAAATAAGATGAAACATTACACATGTAAGGAAATCGGAAATAATTATTGAGGACAACAATTCACTAATAGAAAAAATGAAAAATAAAAAGTATATTACATCTTTACCATAATATTAAATATCACTACTTATCTACCCGATCCCCGGAAAATTGCCATAGGGAACTCTCAGTGAAACCCTGGTCTCCTTCTTTAAAATGTTAAAACTCATAAAACCAGTATCAATACATTTTTTATATTTTATTACACTATATTTAAAAAAAGATTTTTTTTTAAAGAAAAGACATTCAAAATAAAAAAAATATCATCACTGTTCTCTAGATGAAAGCAAAAGATGGAGATAAATTAATTAAAAGACACCAACAAACTATTGCCCAACTCTTTCCTTTTTAGGATTCCTCTGCGTATACACCACATTGCAAACAAAAATTTCGAGGTGGCGACTACAAACAATGGAAGTGTTTAATATTTGAGTAGCCTAAAAACCTCGGTGTGGTTTCTAAGCCCCAGATTTCTGCATAGTTGAAGTACCCACTTCGATCTGGACCTATGATATGCAGGACAGAAAAGCATTACATGGAGTTCTGTTTCTTCAGAGGCAGATCAGCCAGGACAAGCTGCTTTAACTGCACCTTTCCATTTATTCGTAAAAGCACGGAGCGGAAGCGAACCGTGCCTAAATTGTAGAAACAGTTTTTTTGCCATGAACGATTGGATACTGTCCAGGGTCAATTCCAATTTGTACTGCTGCTTGACATCCAGGAACATTGAGGTCAAGCAGCATGAGTTTGTGCTCCGGGTCAATAGGACAAATTTGTATTCTTTATAAACAAGGAAAACGGACTTTTTAGAAATACTAGAACAGGTCTCTTCCGGTGTTTACCACATACTAGCCCACCCCAGAGAAAGACAGACACTCCTAACATAAGACAGCCATGGTAAGTTGGTTGCCCCAGTACGGACACAACATCCCTCAGTTCCTCCCTGTAATTAACCAACTCGTGCGTACTCCGAATACGGCGCCAGAAAAGGAGAGAACATGAGGCAATTAAATCAGCAATAGGGCCAATGCCCAGATCCATCCTAAGTGGGGTTAGGGGCGTGCTTTTTGGGAGACCCAACAACTGCCTAATGAATATATTCTCGGTCATCATTAGGATCTGAGATGGGCAGTGACCCCAAAGTTCAGCTCCATATAGGGAGGCTTCCCTCGCTTGGATTTTATAGATTTCAGCCGGGGCACCAACCACCTTTTGGGAACAGTTTTTATGAACTTTCAAAATACCTCCTTTTGACTGTGTTAGTTTCAAATTGGCCTTAGTTATTTGGGGCCCCCAGTCCATCTTATCATTTAATGTAATGCCCAAATAATCGAAAAATGTCACTCTCTCTAGGGACCTACCGTCCATTTGGGGATGCGGACAATTAGTGGTTTTAGCATGGAAAACCAGGTCTTTAGTTTTCTGGACATTTATCACTAGAATCCTATTCCTGCAGAATGTGCTAAACTCATCCAATACACGCTGCATACAGGATTTTGACAGGAGCAGCGTGTCGTCATCGAACATTAGGGCTGGTATTTTCCTATTTGCCAACCTTGGTGAATCTATATACTTCACAGCTAAAAGGGTTTCAATTAAACCGTTTAGAAAAAGGGAGAAAAGGGTTGACCCTAGCACACATCCCTGTCTCACCCCTTTCTCCACAGGGAAGGGAGCAGTCAATTCTCCTTTCTTGCCGTATCTTACTCTTGCATAAGTACCTTCATGTAAACACTTCAAAAGCTGACAAAGGTAGACCGGCGCCCCCATATCATGAAGAAGTCCCCATAGCTGATCACGATGGACCATATCGAAGGCGGACTTAAGGTCCACAAAGGTTAGATAAAGGCTACCCCCTTCCAAAGATACTGTTTTCCAATGGATTAATTGCAATTTAAAAAGTTGATCTATGGTCGAGGTTTAAGACCTAAATCCTGCTTGTGAAGAAGTCAGGACATTCATCTTGTCCATCCGTGATTGCAATAGCCCCAGGAGAACACGAGCAAATATCTTTTGAGTAACATCGATAAGGCTGATAGGCCGATAATTTGCCAGATTTAATGGGGTGCCTTTTTAAAAAATTGGAATAATTTCCGCACCAGCCCAGGTCGAAGGAAGCTCCATCCCTTGGATAATGGTGTTAAATAGAATCTGCAGTTAAGGTGCCCAGACTACCTGTTCAGTTCTGAACAGGTCACCAGGAATTCCATCCAGTCCCGGTGCCTTATTGGGAAGTACCTTGCCCAACGCCAGAGTAGCTTCCAACAGTGTGCAGGGTGGTGGATCCATATTTAAGGGTATTTGATAAATATCAACTATCCCATGTGCTGTAATATCATCTAGAGAACTAGAATATAAAACTTTAAAATGCAATCTCCAGGCTTCTTCGCCTAGTTTGGGAATAATAGCCGAGTTACTTTCGGAGTGACCAGTCTTCACTAGATTCCAGAAGCCTCTCATGTCTCTAGTATCCAAGGCTTTCTTAATCGCTTCCCATTTTTCATTTTCCCAGGCTACTTTAGCTTCCGCAATGGTGTTTTTATAGTGGGATCTAGCTGCTCTGGTACATAAGACATCCTTGTTCTTAACACCAAGTACCAGTGCACATTTAGCTTCCCTACACGCCTTATTAAACCATGGGTGCTTAGGTTTGGGGTCAAGCTTATTAATATTATCATGGTTATAGAAAAACACTGCCAACTTTGAAACCAGATCCTGGTGGTTCGTGTTTATCAACAACAAAGATTCATGACCTTGATAATTGTCAAACACACGGAAAGCAGTCTCTAAAAAAGGTATAGTCTGTGTGTACAAAGAGGCCATTTTTACATTTGATACAGCTAGAGTCCCCCAGCGAATTCTTCTACCACCTTCTGCTACAATTACATTTGGGGGAGGTTGTATTAACAGACCCTGATCAACCTTAAGTTGGGGATAAGCTATCTCAAGTACCAATGGATTATGGTCACTTTCACACCAAGGTTGGACCATAGAGTCCATAATTCTAAACCAATTCTCTACATCTACCAGAATATAATCAATTATAGTGACCTGTCCCAATTTATTAAAAGTCGGGTTTCCCGGACTATCTGAAGGGAATCGACCATTACAGGCCCTAAGCAAATGGGTATGTGTAAGTGAGGTCATCTGAAGGACAAGTGGGGACCACCCCCTAGTAGGATAAATATTACAATCAGGAATCGACCAAGCAGAATCTTCTTTCCTTGTAATGTTTGAACTTATACTATTGAGGGGTTCATAGAGACAATTAAAATCCCCCCCTAGAATTACATGAGCAGACTCAGGTAGTGTAGAAAGGAAAGAAGCCCTCCCGGGCCACTATAACTTCAGGAGTTTCTCTGGCAAGATAATCCCCAAACTCAGTTCTGTACCACGGATAGCAGAGTAGCTATACTTCCAACTGGTTCAACTGAAGGATCTAGTCCATCGACTAGATCTAAGCTGTTATATCTATTACTAACTGGGATATTGAAAGACGAAATCATTTGGGAGCCCCTGCCCATATTTAGGAAATTACCAGTCTTGGCTCTCATTTCCCATTTTTTGTATACACCTCCCATTCTTTCAATCAGAGGAGTAGAAGGATAAAAATAACCTAGGGGAAATGTCTGTATGCCACTAGTCTCCCTCGAATGACCCCAGTTCAAAATATGTTCGACTGCCCTAGTGTCCCTAAAATTAATCAGAACACAATCCCCCAAGATGTCTTCCTTCATCGGTCCCAGCCAGCTAACCCGCCTAGTAAAGAGAATGTCCCTCTGGCTTATAGGTGGCAATGGTCTACGTTTGTTTAGCCAAAAAATTACTTTGTTTTTTAATTCAGAATAAGTCTCCCCTCCACCAGTTTCCAGCTCCGGAACTCCAGTTAAAATAGCAGTATAGGGAGTCGAGGCCAGGGGTAGATCTATACATGGGAGGGTGAATTTGGTTGACCCTTATTCCCATGGTCTCCCCTGCTATTGCTAGGAAAACTGTGTTCAACTTGCGGACCCAATGTTGCTAGCTGTTTCTTAGGGACATGGCCCTCAACCCCCTCCTTTGATGCCCCAGGTTGTACCCCACCTGGGGCTATAGTTTGAGTAGTTGGGGGGATGGGACCCATTAAGGGATTAGGATCTGGTAAGACAGTTTGGGCAGTTGTAACCATATAATTGCTATGGTGGGTGGAAGCTTGGTCTAAAGATCTAGAATTAACAAGAAAGTTAGAAAAAGTATCCATTTTACTCCCCCATGAATCAACCAACAATGTGAGCTTCTCTAGGTGTTTCTTGACAGCTTCTAACTCACTATGTATAAAGGTTTCAATATACGTTTTAAGTTCTTTTTCCAAATTTGAGACCCATAACGGAGGTTCCAATACTGCTGGGCTATTTTCACCTGCTATATTGCCCTCTAACTGTGCCTTAGGTGCTGGTCTCAAAGAAGAGTTCACCTGCTTCCCCCCCTTGTGGACTTTTTGTTTCCTTTGGCCTCCTTTCCTGACTGGTCCCCCTGTATCATATTTATTAACAATTTCAAGAGTTACTTTTTCTGAAACTGGCATTAAGTCAGGAGTGATTGACAGATTTACTGTCTGAAAAAGTTCTGAAGCTCCTGTTTCCAGGACCATGGGTGAACACGGAATTATTGGCATCAGAGAGCCGTCGTTCTGTGCGTTCTATCCCATTAGAGACAGCCCCTATTGCCTGCCGTAGCATTTTGTCAATAGCAGTCGGTTTCAGAGTGGGCGTACGCACAGATATTTTCTGTAGAGTATTAGGCCTTGTAGGCGGTGGGGGACTCTTACCCCATACTTGTGTAATAGCTTAGGTTCCTCAAAACAAGGGAAATGCGGGAGTATTTATTAATCTATTTAGTGGAGCGAGCACTCTCCCTACAATACCTAATATGCTATAGTCCCAACTCTTTACACCTACGAGACCCCTCAGCAAGCTATGAAGATTGTCAACAATTAACCAATACTCTAGCAATCATAGAAACTCACAAAACACAACTTATCACATATGAGAGCACCTTCAAATACTTGAGTCCAGAATGTGGGTCGTACAAGAAAATTGTCTTGTGTTTGATTTAATAGTCTATAAAGGTGTTCCATCTATAATAGGAATCTTGGCCACGCATAATGCAAACATGACATCGGAATTGCCTCTTAGTTCGCTAATAGCATTGTCATCAGGGCGGGCAGGAATGCTCCTCAGTTAGTGTTTAAAACCTTCCACTTTTAAAAAATACTTTTCAAATAATCTGATGTACTAAAGTGAAACTCTTTCGTGTGTTAAAGATATACACTTTCTTGAATTTTGAAGACAACTTGTACTCTAACTTGAGGTTTCTTGCATGATTTAGAGGTAAAATATTTTCTCTCTGTTAATTTTTGGCTCGCCCACCTCTAGTCGAGAACTGACACGTATGACATTCTGCATCACCTGTACCATGCTCCTAATCAAACCAATCTAGTACAGAGGCATACAGTGCGACAGATACATCTCAGCAGCAATTTCACATTAGCCATCTGGTTAAGCAGACACCTGACTAAATTTCTATGCACAATAAAAATTTACAGGGGGTCGTGTATGTAACAGAGGCCCTCTAAACCTTGTGGAACAATTTATAAGTTGTGAGACACATCTCGAGATGCTGCGGTTCTATTTTTTGCACCTGCCTCATTTTACTGTTCCTGTGTTTGGAGTAAATCAGGCCCGAGGGACAGTCCTCGCAGGACTCTCTGCTTGGCAACCATTACTGTCCCATAAAAGTGAGGCTTTGACATTGAATGAAACCTCAATCAGCGCAGACTTCAGAGGCCCAACATTTAAAGGTGGCGAGCTGAAATGGCAACGCGGCGTGAAGAGAAAAAGATTTCATTAAAAAAAAGCTGAGAGATATGTCGCTGTCATTCAGCGCTGTTTTCCATTTGTGAACCCTTGCTCGTACTGAGAGCATTCTAAATACATGCCAAAACTAGGTTACATATAGGAACCTTCGCTGAATATAGATGAAATGTGTCATGAATAGTGACAAGAAAACATTTTATGGATGAAGAAATCATCATCGAGCCGAAATGTCGTCTTTCAAACCGTGGATAAACAATGTTTCTTTCTGGATCTTAAAAAGCTCGCGTTTCGCAAGGAGCTCTCTGGTAACGGTTTCTCTAATTTCGCTTTATTTATATCAGCGTTCTTCATTACCTTGAAGCCAATGGCACGAGACTGCGCTGTAGTGCGCGCGAGAAAGGTCGCGTGCACCCTGTGGTCCGCGAGACGTCCATTAGATCTCTTCATAACCTTGAAGCGTCAGGGTCGTCTTTCAGTGTAGATTGGTTTGTGGCGCAGCAGCCGCCTGCTGTGGTAAGGACGAAGAGGTTTCGCCTCAGAAACAGGTATATTTCAGAGCCGCTTCAGCGTCTCGTACAGACAATGCTCTATTCCCGCTTAGTACGCAGAGCACAAACCCCGTAATTGGACCAGTGCTGGCAGCCTTTTTTATTTATGTGTTATTTTTAAATATCATTGTATCGCTTTGCATTCTGTCGTCTTTTCCGGGACGCTTTTCTTAAACCGCTCTTCTCTGTGCATCTGTGCAGTTTCACGCGTCAGACCAAGTCCGTGCCCTTTTTTTTTTCCTGAAATATGAGCGTTTAACACTCAATAATTATACTCCGCCTGTTAAGTACATGTGCAGCATATAGCATTTTTTGTTGCCTGATACCTGGGTGTAAATAGACAAAAATTAGTCATAATGCCCCCCACATGCGTTATTTTTTCAGAAATTATACCAATTTGAACAAATAAGTTGAAAGAAAGCTTTTTTTCTAAATAATTACTCGAAACCATGCGGTCCCAAGCCATACTTGGGACCGCATGGTTTCGAGTCATAGATTGAATAATGACGACAAAATTATTTTCTACAGATATTTCGGAGAATAAAATAAAGAATAATATAAATAAATGCATGTACTGGCAAACTAACATCACCAACAAAAGTTTAGTGAAATTCCTTTCGGTTTTATTAGGCATTGTAGGGATAAGTGTAATGGTACTGTTTCAGTTTAAAAAATGTCTCATTTTGATTGTGTTTTTGTATAAAAGGGATGTTATAATGAAAAATGCAGGTAGCCGCAGTGTAGGTTATAATGGTTTGTTGTCTTAGTTGCTGGCAAGTATAGTTCTTAGGAGAGTCTTGTAGTAAATCCTATAGTAAGCTCTATTGTAAGCCCCACAAGGAGGGGAAACAGCCTTTACAACGAGGTTTTTACCTCGTTAAGCCTTTACAACGCATTTTTTAGCGCGGATATTTTTACTGCAAATATGTATTTAAAACGCATGCCAATACAACGCCTTTAAGGTAAGATCGGGGGGGGGGGGTATCCCCCCCACAAATACATTGTTTTTAAACAGAAAAACAATGTGTGGTAATGGCATGAGTTTTAAATGCATTTTCGTGGTAAAAACATGCGAGCTAAAAAATGCGTGTAAAAGGCATGCAAAGTAATTGCCTGCAATGTTCCATTGTACAACCCACAAGGAGCAGCCTCCCTGTTGTGCAGCCCATCCTCCAACTGACACGCTAAACCACACAGGTACCCTAGCATTCCATTACATCACCATGGAAACCAACATTCCACACATCACACCCATACTGGCGGAGCAGCACGGACAAGAGCACCAGGGAAGATGCATGGTAGAAAACCAGATATAACAGGGGACACCAGACATTTAGTTGGAGAACATCTTCATGTCCTCAAAACATTCGCTGGGATTATTTCTACATTAGTTGCAACTAAAGGAGGTAATTATTACTGAATAACTGACCAGTAAGATTGAGGAATATTATACCATCTGTAGAAGTAAAAGGCCATGCTGTAGGCTACAGCTATCACGTGGAGTTATGATAGATAATGGGTGATGGACTGAGCACTGGGGATCACCACACACCACTCCTTCAGTGTCTGCAGTTGTGGGGACCACCAATCAGTATGAAAGGTGGGAGGACCAGTGTATCCTGCTGACAAGCACGCTGGGTACTTCTACAATCAAAAATTTTCTTTTTAGCCTCCTGGACTCTCAGGAAAGATTTGGGAGTGCAGTCAAGGGCTACCTAGTTGAGGTAGCTTAGTGGGAGTCCTGGCACAGCACAGCACAATTCTGGTGAGGTTACATGTTTGCAAATGAAAAATGCTCACGATCGATAGCTGACTATGACCAACGTACTGCAGAATGGAGTATTACAATCCGCAGCCAAAACAAAATATCTTGTAATTAGCAAGTAACTATAATTGTTCAAGATCCTGCTTTTTGCAAACACCTAAAAGCAAGCGGAAACAAATCAAATATAAAGACTGTCATTATCCCAGTGTACCACAAAAAGTTGCAAAACAAGGTCCTAGTGATTCAGAGTTAAGCAAGCATATTTACTGGGTCCAGGACTGTAAGCTTACCATACGAGTTTAGGTTTAGCAGTGTCAACCAACTACAATGATGATTTAACCTATAGTGGGCATATATTTGTTAGAGTAGACATCCTTGGCGTGGTATTACCTCAGACTTTTTGCCTTCACTCCCCTATTTATGCAAAAATGTGTTTGTGTTGGCTTTAGGACCCTGTGCATTTTATCCATGCTAACCATAAGTAAAGTGCTTTTGTTTTCTCCTTTAAACATGGTAAAATTGGTATAGACCTAATCAGCACATTTCATTTACTTAATTATTTTGCAGCTGTGTACTTAACTTGACGATGACCTTATAAAAAACAGGAGAATTCAATTTTGTCGTTGAGACGCCTTGGTACCAAGGTATCCAAATTACGAATCCAAAACAATTTGCGTTGTGAAAGTACTGTTGGACATGTCTCTGTCTACTCTTATTGGTACCACTTCTAGAACTGTGAATCTTAACTGGGCAATGGAGTGATTGAAAAGATGCCAGTGAACAGCCTAGAGTGATGTGCTTGTCTTGGTACGAATGCGACTTTTATGTTCAGTTATCCTGGTGTGTAGGGATCTTTCCGTTTTACCTACATAGGGTAGGGCACATGGACATTGAATCATGTAAATCACAAATCTGCTATTGCAGTTTGCTGTGAAATTTAAGTTGATCTATTTACCAGACCATGGGTGGTATATCACATTACCGGAAATTACGTTGTTGCAATATGAACAATTAAAGCAGCGACGCATACCTTTGTGTTGTGTTTTAATGTCTGTCTCTTCCCGGTTAAGAATTTCTTTTAAATTGTGAGAACGTCTATAAGCAAAAATAGGAGGATTAGCAAACAGTCCAAGGAAATCAGGTTCTGTCTGTAATAAGTCCCACCTCTTTAATTTTGCTTGCTTAATGGCTGCAGATGACATGGAATAAGTTGATACAAAGACCCCTCTATTTAGTGGCAGTTTTTCTTGTTTCTTGATTAAGGTAGCCCTTGGTATCTGGTTTGCTCTCATTTCAGTTGAATCAACTTCTTCCTTAGGATAACCCCGGGATAGAAATGTATTTCTCGTTTCTGACATGGAGCAGGCTAACTTTTCTGAATGGGATGTGATACGTTTCACACGCAAAAACTGAGAGTAAGGTAAGTGATGTTTTAATGATGTAGGGTGAAAACTGCAGAATAGGAGAGAATTATTGCGATCCTTGGGTTTCTTAAGAACAGATGTAGAGATGGTAGTGCCCGATAGTTCAATGAAAACATCCAGAAAGGATATTTGTTGTTGATCAAGCATGTGAGTAAACTGGATTCTCTGATGTTTGGTATTCAAATTGTCAAAGTTGTTAATGAGCTTGTCTTTAGTACCCTGCCACACTATGAGTATATCATCTATATATCTCCTTTATAAGATTAGGTGGTCAGACCAATCTGAATCAAATAAAATGTGGGCCTGTTCAAATTGCATCATGAAAATGTTCACGTAGCTCGGGGCTCCTGAAATACCCATGGACGTAGCATTGGTTTGTAGAAAAAATCTGTTTTGCCACCTGAAATGACTGTGGAACAAGGAAAATTATAGGAGTTGAAGTAAACAAACGTTGTTGGCTTGTATTTTTTCCTGTCTTAAAAGGGCCCATTCCACTGCTTCGATGCCTTCAGAGTGAGGGATTGAGGTGTATAAGGCTGTTACATCGATGGTACAGAGCCAAATCTCAACTCCTGGTGGTATAACCAGTTCTTGAAGAAGTTTGAGAAGATGTCGTGTCTTGCAGGTACGTGCTACCTGATTGTACAACCGGCTGCAAAAAAGTATCCAAATAACCCCAATGGTTCATGTAAGGAACCACAGCCCGATACAATTGGTCTTAGCGGAGGATCATGTAGTGACTTGTGCACCTTTGGCAACATGTAGATTGAGGGACGTCTGGGATACTTATTCACCAGGAACTCCAAGGTTTTTTCAGAAATCTTTGGCTTGTTCTAATATTACTAACAAAGTCTTCTAGAATTCCTCAGTAGGATCACAACTCAGTGGTATGTAAGTCGTGTCATCTTGGAGCATTGTTTCAACCTTAGTCTCGTAGAAGCTGCGGTCCATGATGACCAAAGCACCACCTTTATCTGCGGGAGTCAAATGAATGGGATTATTATTGCTGAGAGATTTCAAAGCAATTTTATCTGATGTAGACAAGTTGCTATGTTTAGAAGAGGCCAATGATAGTCGCGAAATATCTTTTTTTACCAAAGTTTCAAAAGAATCTATCACCTTATGTGACATTGGAGGAATGAATGAACTTGTTGGTCTAAATTCTCGATATTCAGGTGTTGGTCGAGCATCAGCTTAAAAAATCTGGTCGGCAAAAAAGTATCGCAGGTGAAGCTTTCTGGTGAACTTGAATAATACAACTTCTGCTTCCAAGGCACACGTCTTAAACGTAGGGACAAAGGAGATACCTTTATTAAGTAATCATATTTGTGACTGCAATAGATTGCAAGAGGAGATGTTAATTACGTTTGTTTCTTTTGTCTCCGTCCCGTGCTTTGTTTCGTTGTGTCTCCAACTTCTGCGGGTTTTGCTGGGTCTGGTTGCGTGTTGAGAGAACTCGAAGGAGGTTGATTGACAGCTGTGCTTGTGTCTAAAAAAAGACACCTTAGGGATGGTGGAGGTGCTTGAGGTGCTCTCTTTAGTGATTAAGTCTGAGGTGGAAAGGACAGGAGCCCGTGTCAATTGGGTGTCACTTATGGAAGCTAAACTCTCTTCAGAGGAAGCTGTGCCTTGCGGTCTGAAGTTTCTTTTTTTGTGCGTACACCTCCGCCCAAGAGTATACCTCATCAAGTTTGTAGTCGTTGGTATCTCTGCGAAATTTGCACACCTTCCTTACATGAATTTCCTTTGCGTAAACATCTAAACGACTATTGATGTCTTTCAAGCTGGTATTCAAGTCTACATCCTCCATGCGATAACTGAGAGAGGATTGCAATTCATGTATTTCTTGCTCTAGACCTACTAGAACATCAGACAATTCTTCTATTATGAGTAAAATAAGATCAAGTGAACATTTATTAAGAATGCAGTACCATTTGTCCATTAATTTTTTGTTGGCTTTGAAAAACATGAGTTTAATGGCTAATCGTAAACCTCTCGGAATCCTACTAGCTTTATGGTACTGTATCAATGTGGTTGCGTGCAGTCGTTGATTGATCTCCCTCCTCATTAGATACTCTAACTGTTTGAATTGGGAAGTGACAGGGCCTTGCGTGAATCCAAAAGTGCGTACTTCCTTAATAAGACCATAAATGCCCTGTGCCTCTGAGGCACTGTAAACTTTGGTAGTGGTTTTGTTATCAGTCATATGTAAAATATCGTCAAACAACATATTTGCGGTGCAAGGGTAGCTGTGTGGGGCTGAAACTACTAAACTAGTGAGAAAAAACAGCTAGATATGCAAACACAGGATGGTGATCGCAATATTTCACCCACATCTTTTTTGTATATTTGACGGACACATCATAGGTGACGGCTTTTTTATGTTGTTCCTTTTCATGCAGCTGTCGGCTTCTTCCATCTAAATTTGATAATTTCTTATCTCACTATTTCTCTTGAGACCTAGCGTAATCCTCAGATGCGTACTGTATACTTCAGTTTTCATTTAGAAATGTAATAATGTATATAGTCATTCATGTTCATTTGAATTGTAGATAACCCCTGAAGAAGGGCGGAACAGAGCGCCCGAAATGCATTGGGAATTTTGAACACTGTAATAAGAAGCTTACATCCACAAACTTTGTTATTCATGACCTGAAGTACTCTTGATTTGAATAGACTGCAAACCAGCTCAAAAAAAGAAAAGTAATTTTGTTGGGCAAACATAGTTTGTATATGTTTTTGTACAATATTTATTAATTCTATTGTATCCTGAGTGTTGTAATTTTCATGATGACATTAGAAAGCATTGAGTACTTGAATACTATTTGCACTCCTTGAGTGCCATAGTGTAGTGCACATAGAGGCGAAGTCTTCACAGACGGAGCAGTATCTTACTTATTAAGTAGGATGTGGGCTGTACCTTCTCTCTAAGTACAAGCCGAACATTTTCCTACACAAAACATTTCATTGATCACCGGACTCATTTGTAGTTTAACTGAGTGCATATCTAGCTGTTTTTTCTCAACATTTTTAGAAAGTTGGCACTTTTCTGCCTAAACAAAATGTTACTTACTGTCAGTGTTCAGGGTCACATGACTGTGAATGGCTCTCCTGTGGTGTGGTGTGTATTCCATTCAGACATGGGGACAAAAGTGGTCTTGGCATGGAGGGAGTGGGAATTCCTCACAGGATGGCTGAGGAGGAGCATTCCCCTGCACTGATTACACTTCAAAGGTTCTGGGCTGGCCGCACACTCAAAGAAATCTGACACCAGATCTGCCCTTGCTTTTGTCACCCTAGACAGTTTGGAGCTAAACCCAGTGGAAAGGGAAGAACTGACCTGTACCAGCTTTGTAAGTAGACAAGGAAATTCAAACACACAAAGGTTGGCACTAAGTTTAAATGTAGCACCTCTCATCCTAACACTGCTGAACCAGTGGAAGATTCAGGACTGTCCTGCTCTCTGAGGAAGTAAAACTGGACCTCCTTATTTGAACCCAGGATCCTCAGGAGTGACTCTAAGGGTCAGTTACCTGACCTCTATGTTTGAGCTGCTGCTGACCTCTGCTAGAGTGAGTCATAATCCCCAGGAGGTGCTCCCCAGGTCCTGGAACCTTAGCTGGCATCGAAATGTACTCTTCCTGCTACCAGCCCAAAAGAAAAGTGGAAACCCAGAAGATTAGGGCTTCTTCCAACCGCAAGAGTTCTCTTTGTGCCAATAAATGATCATCAACGAAGCCCGCGAACTTGCACCTCCATCAAGACCTGCTCTTCGCATCTGCTGCTGTCATCAATGTAAGCAACGACCGCTGCGTCTCTCACTAATGTGAAGCTCTAGCAATGATGCTCTTCACAACAAACCGCATCCACTCTTGTCAAATGACAAAGTGAAGGTCCAGCAGTGACCCGCTCCTCACGCTGACGTTGACCTTCTTGTTGCCCATGGCAACGCACAACTCCAGCTTTGGCTCCTCGTGTGGGATTGGCGTCTGAGAAGGTAAAACTTTCACTAGAACAAAACCTAGTCTCTATACCGAGCTACACTTCATTACGGTGGGCCTGAATTTATGACTTTGACGTGACCCAGCATGACTAGATAGCCATGAGTGGTGCTTTAGGCTTTTTGCTGCTATTATCACCTAGAAATGTAAAAATTCATCACTCTGGTTCCACTGATAGGATTTATGTTGTTGTGGTGTCATTTTATTTATTACATTTTACTCTATGTTTCTAAACTGGTTTGGGATTCTTCTTGTGTTGTTAATTCACTTAACTGCTGTTTAAGTGCTGCTTAAATAGTTTGCACATTACCTCTAAGTTAAGCCTGCCTGCTTTTTGCCAAACTACCAGAGTGCTGATTACAGGCTTATGTGGAGTCTTTTGCCGTTCACCCTGACAAGAATTGTGTTTATTATTTGAGTGGGGCTACCACCCCTCTCAACTAATAACTCAATTTCTTACAATAACATTACCTGTCTCGAGCTGCATGTGGTCACTGGTGACCAGCTTTGATGGTGAAGGTGTGTTGGACAAAGTCTAACCATCAGAAATAGGTGCTGTCCCACACTAATGTCTTGCTCTAGACCACCCATGTCTTTCTTAATCTACCTAGTGGGCAAGTTAAACTGGAGTTGGAGCACCATGACACCAATGTGAATAAAGAACTGACATACCACAAATATGGTGCAAAGAGAGGCTGCTCATTAGACAGAGTCCCCTCGGCTTTCCTGCACTTGTGATATTACTTTTCTTGAGCAGCCATCTTCTGGTCTCTAATGAGGCATATAAATGCCTTCAAAATGCTGCCTCCATCTCTCTGGGGTCCTTATACTGGCCGGGCAATTCCATGCAGGCATGGAAACCTTCAGCACAAGGGCTGGCCAGCAGAACTTCAAACAGGCCTTCAACATTCATTGTATCAAGAAGGAAATGGGCACCACTTACCACCATATTCTGGAAACATCAATAGCAGCTTGGTCTATGGACCTCAATAAGAGATTCAACAAGCTAGAGGGAAGTTTTATTTTACACATCGAACACTAAGCAATTTGGCCTTGAATCAGTGCCAGCTGGAGCCAGTTAAGCCTCCAGTTGGTTCAGCAAATCAGGCTGGGGCAGAGTTTCGATCCTCAAAAGTCCTCTCTTTAGATTGCATTGCACCAGTAATGCAGAGGTGTAGATGACCAGGTACACATAACTGCAGTCTGATCTGGCAGGACATTATGTGTTTTTCTTCAAGCAGCACTGGAAGCAATCAACAATGGAGGACCAAAAAGTGGTAGATATAGTTGTTCTTTGTAGGTAGCAGCCATTCTTCATCTAGCAAGTATCACTCTCACAAAAGTGAATGCTAGATCCAAGCTACAAATATCCCTCGAAAGGTGCACAAATAGTGTTCATGAGCTCGTTTTGTGCACACAGTCTAGTGATCACTGTCACTATTCCAAGAAGGTTTGTCTTATATTGTTAGCAAGCATCCAAAAAAACAAAATAATAAAAATAAAAGTGTCCCCATTTATCCCAAGCCTCTGGAATTAATTTCCATGGCAAGGGCAGTAGGCAGATTCCCTTGGTTTATCTGCTGCACTCCTAAAAAAGTAGAACGCCAGTGCTTGTGCAGAGGAGGTTACCCTTGGAACGTGTCAGTGCATACAGAGGAGTAACAATTTACAGTTTGATGAATCTCTTTTAATTATAGGCACCAGAAACTATTGTCAATTATTAAAAAGAGAAGGGAACTTTCAGAGATAAAAGAAGCATGGCACACCTGCACTCAGTATTGTAGACTTAAATTTTTGTCAGCAAGAATATTAGGTAATCCAGGAAGTCACAAATGCCTGCTGCTAAAAGAATCACAAAGAGAAATTGGACCTCTTCTAGTTCTTCTCATCTGTCCAATTTAAATGGAAGAAGTACAGTTTTGGTCTCACCCGATGAGTATACCTGGTTTGAAGATGAACTAACATCTCAGTGTTACTATAAATATGGGTACGTCACTTAGGAAAATAAGGGAAGAGTGTTACTGGGCAATAACCTACTTTCTAAGAAATATAAAAATGTTGTGATGTATAAATATGTTTTGCATATAAGTTTTGGAACAATTGTTGTTCATCGTAGATGTCTCAAAAATGAATAAGAATCTTTTTTCACTTTTCTTTTCACCCCATTCCCTTGCTGAGGGATGAAGAGGCATTCGCCACGAGATGAATACTTCAGACACCCTCAGCAAGCTTTGGAATGAAAACATAGTTCATAAATGGACAAGAAATAACTTCAAGCCCATGGCTTTGACCCTGCCTATGCTGAAGGATTTTAAAATGTAGCAGATTAAACCACCTGTTAGTGCAGCTGGAGTGGTCACATAACCTGAAGTTTTTCCAAAAGGTCCACAACAGACAATCGCTGTCCTGTTTTACCTTTCTCATCCACCCAGTACCTTGAGAAAATGATGCACCACTGCAAAACATTTCATAAAGTGTAGAGGGAGTGGTTGTGTCAGCCAACAGTGCTGTCTGGCATTTATGGCTCCCCATGGTTCCTATGCTCTGTATGTAGGACCCATTGCATTGTGTTCAAGTGCTACCATTGAAATGATCATGCTATTTGATTGTAATGTAGCATTTCTGCCATTTTATGTTTCTGCATGAGCGTGATTACTGCTGAGGTCTTGCACTCTCGATGGAAGGATACAACTTCAAGGATTATGGGATGAATCTGAGTCACTGTATACACCGCTGGATTGGTCTTTCATTTAAAGCAAATATAAATCAACATGATGAATAAAGTCTGCATGTTAGATGTATTATATTTTATTGTTTGATTAATTAAATCATTACAATGTGTATAAAAACATTAGTCAGACATTTTGTGCTGCGCTGCTCCCATCGCAATCAATGAAAGTATAACAGCTATATATTGATATTTGGATACAAGTTCCCTTCTGGAACAAGGTAGCTATTGTGTATGAACAAGTGCAAAGTGGCATTGCATTAATATTTACATTTAAATAAAAGATCCCTTTTAAAAACGAGGTAGCCACCAAATAAGAACGAGTGCAAAGTAACACTAAGGTGCGTACATGTTCGTAGGGCAGTGCGAAATGAAAAATGTTAAGTTGCTGTGTAGCTTAGGACTGTGATGTCCAACAGTTCGTCCATAAATTGGTGAGTGGTTGAATAGAGGCTCTAAATAGAATTAGCTTGTTCTGTGCTGATTTGTCGCAATTTTAGTGTGGTGTTCAGAGTTACAGTGATCGATAACAGGACGTTTATGTTACATCTTTTCCTCAGCCCCACAGTTTGGCATTCTGTATTCCTTAAGCAGGGTTCAGTTCCACTGCTATTAAAGAAGCACAGTCTTTCAGCACAAAACAAGTATTCTGTGTTGCACATGAAGTAACACTGGGACGGGGGAAGAGTCAGCCCGAGGTGTCCTATTGACTTTGTGAGGTAATTCGATATCGGAAACTGAGATAGGAGTCACCGAGTCACCGGATCAGAGGACTAGAATGCGGCAAAGGCTACTTCAATAATGTACAGTTGTTGTGTCCACCAGTGACTGTTTCCTCATTTTGGCACAGAACCTGAATTTTCTGAGTGACCAGTGGCTGCTTGAACTTACGACATACAAGATTAACAACGATTGTGAAACTAATATTTAGGGCCATGTTCTCCGGGTTCAGTGCCGCAATGATGCTCTGCCTGCAAGACCGGACTCCCAGTTCGTTCCCCTCAGGCCTTAGTTTTGAACTACTTAGGTTTGTCAGTGCTGGGCAGATGCATATGACGTGCTTCAAAGATTTGACTGATTCCCCGCAACTCCAACACACAAGCTCAACTGATGGGCACCGCCAAGGGGGTAGTTATTTCAAAAGGTGCCACTCGCCCAGTCTAAGCACAAAGTATCTCTGTTTTAGGTGCAGGGAATATATGCAAGCAAGGTATGGCAATGGAGAGGCCAGCTGGTAAGAGTTGATTATTGCCCATGCGTGCTTGCATTTGGCAAGGATCGCCCTGTTAGACGAATAGGAGCACAGTTGGATGCGCTTCTTGATGCTTAATTTGAACACTTTTATACTTGGATTAAGGTTCCACAGTTCACTTGCTAATAGTTGCTGGGTACATTCATTAAAAAAACGGACTGTGTGACCCATTAGGGTTGCTGGAGCTGATGTCTGACCATAGCAGGGACCCGAAGGAACCAGCTCTGGCCTGCCTTAACTTGTGGCACAGGTTAAGGAAAGCACCCGCGCTTTGCATTTAGTCTTTAGTGAGGCCTAGCTCTAATTGAATTTGGGCTTCAGACAAGGTCTTTGGCAACTGAAGCACCTTTTTGTTGATCTTAGTCACGTGTTGGTTTAGTGATGTGCTGAGCTTGCCCAAGGAGATTTCGAAGCCGTGCAACAAGGTGGGGCCTATTGTAGCTCTCATAACTTCCAACATTGGAACTAGACTCAGGCCTGTCATCTTTTTGGAGAGTTCAAAGAATCTGAGTTGAAGAGAATTGTCTTTTCTAGTGATTTTGTAGCAATGCAGATATTTAGATGTTTTTCCTACTGAAATTTGGAAGTAGTTGTACGACCAACCACCACCTCTGTAGCATTTCCTGCCAAATATAACCACTTGGCTTTTCTTTAGATTTCCCTCCAAGTTATTCATGGTGGTGTAGCTGTGCAATTTATTTAGCAGTCGTTGTAGCCCAACTCTAGTGAGATAGAGGAGAGCAAGGGCGTCGGTATATGCTAGATTGCTGAACTGAGCACCACTGATCCTAGGGGAATGTCTATTTATTGGGTCTAGCTCTACTGAGAGGACGGTTAAGAACAGGTTGAAAAGCAGGGGAGCTAACACACATCCCTGTTTGACTCCTCTCGATGTCTGTATTCTTTTAGATGCATGAGAGCCATGTCCAAGCTTAATTTGGATCCAGGTGTTAGTGTGCAACTGGACGATTGACTCCAGAAGTTTGGCCAGTATTTCCCATTTCATTAACGTAGCCAAAAGGGCCTCCCTTGGCACCCGGTCCAAAGCTGCTTTGAAATCCACAAAGCACCAAAAGAGCACCGTACAGAATATGTTCACTTTATGAGTAAGTATTGATAAGGCTAGAATATTGGACAATGTACCTAAGTTTTTGCCACAAAGCCTGTTTGAGTTTTTGGGATCAGTCCTTTTGAGTCGGCCCAACATCTCAGATCTTCAAGTAAGAGACTGTCAAAATGCTTCACCTCATTGTCCAATAAGGCTATCCGCTCGTAGTTGCTTAGAGATGAATGAGAGCCAGACTTGTGAATTGGGTGAAGTATTGCCCTGTGCCATGAGTTTGGTATAGTTGAGCTCCATAAGGTGTAATCAAATAGTTTATCTAACTCTTTGGACTATAAAAGAATGTTCAATTTGAACAGGGCCTGTGGCAGGCCGTTTGGGCAGGGCACTCCATCAGATCTTGCTTTGGTTAGTGTTTTGACCAGCCTTGTTGGAGTGATGGAGATTTCCTCGCTTGGATGTTGCTGCATGCCTTGCGGATGGACCTGCCACTCCCTGTGGACGTCTTTAGAAGGTGTAACATTGTTAATTGATGTTTATTCAATTCTCTCGTCCACCTGGAATTGTCCGGTTAGGAATGTTACCCATTCTGTTGGATGTAATATGAATTGTGGAAATGAATTTATGATTAGTGAGGATATTGTATATAATGATAATGTTTCTGGATCCCTACCCACTGTATCCTTAAAGGGGTCCATCCCCGGAGCATAAATTGTACCTTGTTTTCCTGTCCTTGTTCTGCTGTAACTCCTGTCCAAAGGGGAAGCCCCAGCTAGCCCAAGAAGTCTTGCATTGCAAAAGAGAGCCTGAAATTGTTTGAGCTCGCTGTACCCTTACTAAAAGACAGAGTCGACCTGCTCAAAACATTAAGGCTGCAAGTGTATTTGAAATTATGGTGACTTAGCCTATCAAGCACACTGTCCCATTTTGGTTAACAATGTCTGAATCCCTAGACTTTTACAGGCAATAGCCATTTGCAAACTCTGGAGACCATAATTGTACCGCATGAATTGTTGCATGGTTTCAGACCATACCTAGACCTGATCCTATGTTGTTTCAAATCGCTGAGGTTTTCCAGGGTGTTTAACAATCTATAGTCAAACTTGTGGCCTTTCTATCTTAACAGATAGGTATTTTATTTAGGTGTAGTATGAAGAACGTGACAAGGTCTGATAGATATTTTCATTTCCAACCTTTAGGATGATGTATCTGGTGTGTTCATAGCAATTTACATTGAAAAATTTGATGAGGTCTGGTACTGGGCTAATATTGGTGTTGAAGAGGAGTGATAAGATGATCGAGTATTGAGGCATATAAAACCTCTGCTGAAAGGAGCTGATATTAAAAAGGGGAATGAGACAATGCTAGAATTGACAGAGAGGTAAGAGAAGTTCAAGTCTAGGGTATTCCCCTTGATGTCAATTTCCTCTAGCCATAGGCATGATGGTGGACAGCAAGGCAAACCGAGTAGTAAATGTGCAGTGTTAGAAATGGGGGCCTGTAGCTGACAGAGGTATGCACCTTGCCCACATAGGGAGACCCTTTCTTCTAGTCAGGGCAAGAGGATTACACGTCTAAAATAACCCCTGCTCACCCCCTTGGTAGCTTGGCATGAGAAGTCAGGCTTATCTCAGAGGCAAAGTGTAAAGCATTTGCACGTAACACACAGTAATAGAGTGAAAACTCTACAAAAGGACACCACGCCAGTTTTAGAAAAATATTCATATGTGTATAACAAGACCAACACAATAAAAATCCAACATACAGTAATCAAGATACAAATTTTGCAAAAACAGACTTAAAATATAGTTCCCTGAAGTCGATAGCTCCGTCGGGCCGTCACGGGGTCGTGAACAAACAAATCAAACAATTCAGGCCGACCGTGGCATCGCTGGCCAGCTATGGTGTCGGGAAGACCCGCAAACCGTGCCTTGGAAATACAGGGCATCGTGGACCTAGCGGTAAGATCCAAAGATGCAGCATCGGCAGGCGTCAGCTTCAGAGGTGGGTGCAGGAGTCGTCGAGCCATTGAAGTCACACACGTTGCAGATCGAACTCCGTGAGGTTGAAGTCAGGAGCACCAGCATTGGCAGGCGTCGAGGCTGTGGTGCGAAGTGCAGCAGTGCGCGTGCATTGCTCTCAGGTCGCAGTGCAGGCAGTGGATCGGTGATGGGGTCCTGCGGTGTCTCTGAGACCAGGGCTGTGGTGGGAAGTGGGACGGTGCTCATCACAGTTCTGGCGGGTCATGGAGCAAGCAGCATCATCGTCGTTGCTGAAGCACTGTTGTCATTAGATGATTTGGAGTGGATGGCGCCAGCAGGCCAAGGCTGCAGTGTGGGATGATGCGGTACACTGAGTAACTTACAAGCGGTGCCCTCAGGCTACGGTGCAAACAGTAAAGTCATTGTCAGCGCGGAACGGAGTCATCGGGGATACCAGGGTGGTGATGTGAAGTGAGGCGGAGTGGAGTGCAGCGCCTTCAAGTCGCAGTGCATACAGCGACATGGTGGCAGTGTAGGACATCATCAGTGAGATCAGGGTTGCGGTGCGATGCGGTCTGTGATGCAAACAGGTCACGGAGCTGGCAGCAGTATTGGGTTGCTTTTTCCTCTGTTGTAGCACAAAACACACAGTTCCCAGTGCTAATAGCAGACAAACTTGAAGTATTCGCTGTTACTGTGACTTCTTAAACAGGGGGCAAGCTCTACCTCAAGCCTTTGGAAAAACTCAGGAAAATAAGTTGCAGAAAGTCCAGTCCAGTCCTTTTACTGCCCAAGACAGAAGTAGCCACTGCAGGACAACACAGCAAAGCACTCAGCAGCAAAGTCAGCAAAGAGCTTCTCCAGCTCTTCTTCTTGGTAGGTTCCTTAGTCCAAACAAGTTCTTATGAAGTCTTTGATTCCCCTGATGAGGCAAGCCCTACTTCAAGCCATTGGAGCAAACTCTAACAGCAGGATGATGAAAGGCCAATCCAGCCCTTCCCCTGCCCTAGACAGAAGCAGCAAGCAGCAGGCCAACACAGTAAATCATGCAGCAAATGGCAGTTCCTCCTGACAGCTTTTCCAGCCCTTCTTCCTGGCAGGTTCAGCAGTAGTCTTAAGTTCTGGGGTCAGGCCCCCAATATAGATACTACTTTTACCTTTGAAGTTTTAGGCAGAAAGTCTCTGAGTTCATTCAAAACCAGTTCTGTCCTCCCTGGTCCAGCTTCACTATAAGAGGTGGAGACAGCATTGTGCAAAGTAGACACAGCCCATTGAGGTGCTAGTGGAAACTCCTCCCGCTACTCTAAATGCAGAAAGGTCTATTCAGCCTGACTATGAGTCACCCAGGAAAGGCAGGACACACTTCAACCCCATTGTGGCTGTCTAGTGTGAATGCACATCCCCAGCCCTGTCATTCCAAAACCAGATGGTGAATACAGAAACAGGTAGAGGCACATAGGAACGTTAAGTAAGAAAAAACGCCCACTCTCTTAAAGTGGTATTTTCAAACACACAATTTAAAAAACACCTTTTACGAAAGGATGTGTTATTAAATTCTGAGTTTAGAGAGCCTAAACACTCTGTCTCATCCTGTCCTAATGGAAATTTACACTTGTAAGATGTTACAAGGCAGCCCGGATGTTAACCTATGGAACAGTAGTGAAAAATGAAATTCACAGTATTACACTATCAGGACATGCAAAACACACTACTACATGTCCTACCTTTTACATACACTGCACCCTGCCCATGGGGGTACCTTGGGCCTACCTTAGGGGTGACTTATATGTATAAAGAAGAAAGGTTAGGGCCTGGCAAGTGAGTGTACCTGCTAGGTCGACATGACAGTAAAAACTGTGTGCAGACACTGCAGTGGCAGGTCTGAGACACCTTTGAAAGGCTACTTGGGTGGGTGGCACAACTTGTGTTGCAGGCCCACTAGTAGCATTTGATTTACAGGCCCTGGGCATCCACAGTGAACTGTACTAGGGACTTACTAGTAAATCAAATACGCCAATCATGGAAACACCGATCCATAACACAATTTACATAGAGAGCATATGCACTTTAGCACCAATTAGTATTGATAAAGTGCCCAGAGTCCTAAAGCCAACGGAAAATAGGTCAAAAACAGGAGGTCAAAAAGCAAAACGTTTGGGGATAAACTCACTAAAATACCAGGTCTCTAACATGCAGCAACTCCAAATTTGTGTGAAGTAGTTTTAAAGTCATGCTAAAAGGAACTCGGGCTGACACAGTGCATCTCGTGGCCAATACCCTATTTAATTGTCTGAAAGTGGTTTTATTATCTCCCAAGCAGTCTGACTGAAGTTAGCCCTTTCAACCATTTTACCTAAAACCATGCTATTTGAGATTGATTGTTGGTTGGCTGGATTTACTCAAGACTCTTCTTTTTGATGAAAGGTCTGAGGTGTATGATCTTTAAGTCTTTGAAGTTGGAGAATTGTTGACGAGGGTAGTTGCTTGGTTGTGGTGGCAACTGTGAAAAGTAAAATATCATTGAAGATTGTAGCAGGACAGGGGCCTGACTGAGCCAACTGAACCTCTTGCATTGACTGTTCCTTTAGTTGGGAGTCAGAGGGTTAATTCAATCATGTCAGTGTCTGATATTCACCAGTGAGCGTAGCAGTGGCGTAGCTAGACTTATTGCCACCCGGGGTGGACCTTAAGTTTTCCACCTGGTGCAGGTAAGAGTGGGATGACAGCCGATGGATGACTTGTTCGTGGGGGGGTCTGGAAGCAGGCGGACAACTTGTTCTCGGGGGGGGGGGGCGGGGGGGGGTGGTGGCAGTCGAAAAACACGACTTGCTAACCTCCGCCGCCCCCGAAAACAGTGTCGGCCAGGCAGACCGCCCCCCCTAGTTACGCCACTGGAGCATAGATATATTATTCTTGGTTTAAATGGGCTTATTTTTGGTCATCTTGCTCCTGAGATGTTGTTCTTGGACCTTTACTGTATAAATTAGGTGGTTTGCTATGGTGTCACAGAAATCTTGGAAGTAAGGGATCATAATAATGTTAAATTCTAGTCTTGTGAATTTTTTAAGAAGCCTCTGTTGTTCCATAGGAGGGCATTTGGAGATTCATTGAAGCATATATGAATACTGTAGAAGCATTGGAGGCGTGTTTTGTCATCTTGGTAGTTTGAACTCCTCTATTGGCTTTTTAATGCATTGATTTCTGTCTTCATCTCTTCGTTGAGACATGGGGTTGATACTCATTTTAAGTGGTATGAGTCTTTTGAAACCTTCAGAAAACCAGTTGCAGAAGTTGTCCACCTGTGGTATTTGTTTGGACATGAAATGGGGTGTTAGATGAGTGGAGGTCTGTGAGGCTAGGTTTGTTCTACTGTCTTCTGGTAGTCTTGTTGGTCACTGTTGCTGTAGCGGTTGTTCTTGTGGGAAGGATGACAATAAAGGAGATCAAATGGTGGTGATTGAAGATGATGGGAGTTTTTTCTGCTGCTAAGATGATTCCAGTCAAAGATAAGATTGCATTGAAGATGTGGCATCCTGAATGAGCACTTCCAGAGACAAGTTTAGAGACTTTGAAGGCCTCTATGTTCATCATGAGAGATCGAGTTGTGAAAAGTTTGGGCTGTTGTCCAGAAATTCAGGTCATTGGGTGAAGTGCTTCTTGTGATTTAAGGTGATGTCAGAGAAGGTCTCTAATAAGATTTGTGTAGATGCTTGGTTGCTTAGTGCGGGTCTGTATATCATCAAGAATGAGCAAGAGAAGCTAGGTATTGGTGAGCAGCCAATAAGAAGTGATTTGTACTCAGCTGTGATGAAGTCTTGAAAGGTTGTGGTTTTTAAGAAGTCCTTGAAAATGACTTCCAGTCCTCCTCCCGTCTTTCTATGGTTATTTCAGGGGAATATTCATTACTTCCGAGGCCCTGCCTTAACATGAGTTGTCTTCTGAACAGTTTTCAGTGACAAACATTACATGTGGTATTAAGGCTGACAATAGGGTGCAAATGTTTTAGTGTTCTTGTTTATTGATGGCGGTTTCATGAGATGGCAGCTCCGCTGGGGCACGGCTAAGAAGTGAGGGGGGGATAGGTAATGGGGGGGGGGGAGGAAAGCTGAAGAGGAATAGGGGTTGAAAGGGAAGTAGTATTTTTGTTAGTGTTGGAATACCTGTCATCCCACACCATTAGACGGAATTGGCTCTCGATAGGCCTGGATGTACAGCAGAAGAAGGGAGATGCATTTGGTTTGAGAGAGAAGCGAGATGGGAGGAATTATATATAGTGTGTAAAGTATTGGGTGTTCAAGCTGGGAGGGGGAAGGGAAGAGAGAAATTAGTGGCTATGGGTAGGAGATGATGGATTGAGAGAGAGTGGCACTGGTGCCTTAGTTTGTGAGGCTGGTTAAAGCAGGGTGGGGTGTGTGTTAAGGGAGCAGGAGGGGAGGATTGATGGGGTCAGAAGTGTCCAAAATGAAACAATGGGGACATCCTCAAAACACACACATGAAGCTCCTTCAATAAGTTTTATTTATCAACAAAAGAGTGACTATTGGTGTAGAAATAAAGTAACAACAAAAAGAGGGGCAGGTGTGATGGAAAAAAACTTCTATTTTTTTAAAAGAACCCTCACTCACCAACCTAGTTGGTGACATGCTTCTTCATCGGGCTCCTACCAGGGAGAGCGAGTGTCTCCCTGGTGTGCTACAACGTCTGAATTACAGCAGAGCTGTTTATTTTTTTACAGTGTGATAGTGCAAAAAAAGGAGGTGCAGTTTTAAAAGATGGCAAGCTGCACCCAGAAATAATTTTAATAACAGGGCAGCTTCCAATCGTTAAAAACAGGTGAAGCGGACACGTGCTGGCCTTTACAGTGAGCCAACTGTATCCTAGATTTTACTGTGAAAGAGTGGTCGACATGTTTCTGCTTGTAACTGCTATTTTAGCTAAGCTTTCATCAGGACCAAAAAACTCCCTGGCGGTATACGCACGCTAAGGCGTACCATAACCTGAGGAGTATGTGTGTGTGGTAAAACTCACGGTTTTACCAAAACGGGCGCTCCTGGGATTTCTAAGGGCCCCAATGTGAAGATAGAAATGGCTTCACGTCATGGGTTCCGCGGCGGAGGAGTTTCTCGCCATGTAAATTTTGTATACAGGGGGTATCCCTCACCAGACCTACAATACAGTCGTCTGCGGCTCCTTCAATAAGCTCATCAAATGTTCCTCAGATTCCCTTCTGTAAAGATATTATTCTATTTCAAAGTTAATTAAGGGAAATCTCCACCTCAAACAGTTTCATCCTCTGGCACTGCTACCACAAACATTGGTACCTAGCAACTGCAGAGAAGTTTTAAGACATAGGCAAAGTAGCAAATTACCCAGGGCCCTGAAATTCCAAGTGTTCCCCCGGAAGGTTAACTTTCTTTCTATTTATCTCACCTATGTCTAGTCCCTTATCTCAATTACTCACCTCTCTGTGTAGCTCTGCTTCTGAGTCTGTCTCTCTTTGCCCAGTGTCATCTTAACCATTTTTTGTATGCCTTGGAATGATATACATCATTTAAGTGATTTTATTACAAGACCAGAGGCTCTTATTATACTGTGTTTTCTTACTCTTTATTAAATAGCAGCCAAGTAAAAACAAAACTACATTACCCAGAAACCTGGATAAAGAACTACAAGCAAGGACATCACAATAGAAGCACCAATGACACGTGGAGTAACTCAATAATTGTCTTGACTGAGAGCAACAATTCCTCTTTTCTTGCCGCTCTCACTTCATATTTACAGTGTTTCATGACCTTTTACTTTAAATGTGGCTATTTTGATAAAAGATTTGAGATATCGTTGTTGCTTTCTCACCGATTGTCTCGCACGCACGCTCTCTGGCAACACGCTGTTTTCCCTGAGCTTGTTTGCTGTTACCTAGCTCCTGCCCTCAGTGTTTCAGCTTGCCTTCCTCAGACACATGTCACCTTTGCTAGCCTCCCGCAGAGTTTGCATGCAATTCAAGAGCCTCTTTTCATCAAGCTTGCCAAGAGCCTCTTTCCTTCACCGCTAAGCGGTAATATTTTCTTCGGCTGTACTCCTCCTGTGGACACTCCTATTTGCCCGGGGGAACTCCCATTAATACACCTCTTCTTATTGAGCCACTCCCCTAGGCTCTTTGCCTCTCAGTTAACCCTTTCCTTTCCATTTGAGGAAATTATACAGCTTATTTCTTTATAATAATTTCACTCTGGAATTTTTCTAAATTTTCTCAGTTTTAGTTATTAGTTTTTTCTCACTGTGTCTGAAGAAGACACTCAGGTGCTTAAGGACAGCTTAAAATCCTTTGTTAAGGATTCTGTTGAGCAGGTTGTAGCACTTTCTATGCTGGATGTGTCATAGAATTCAGAGGGGTCCCTTTCTAAAATGTTCTCCATCCCCTCTGAAGGTCCCTCTAAGAAGGGCAAGAAACATGCAGCCACCTCTGGTGTCGCTAATAAAAGCGTTTCTCTGAACACGGGCCCTCCAACCCGAGAGGTTTATTTTTTGAGGCACCCTTCCTCTCCCCTTCAAGTTACCCATCTTAACCCCTTCGCTGCGGCAGAAATTCCGCCGCAGCGCTGGGGGGGGGGTTTGGGGGCAGCGTGGTGGCGCTGCGCTCATGACGGAGCCACTCCGTCATGAGCCACGGTTGGGCTGTGCTCATGACGGAGTGGTTCCGTCATGACTCCACCCACTTGCGCTAATCGCCCGCACGGGCGGGGAATTAGCGCCGCGTGGGCGGCGCGGCCGCCAACGGCCGCGGCATAACGGAACCACTCCGTCATGAGCACAGCGCAACCGTGGCTCATGGCGGCGTGGTTCCGTCATGAGCACGGAACGAGTTAAAGACACTGATGATGACGATGATGTTGTGGAAGACACTAACAATTTTCATGGATTTCCAGATTCTACAAATTACGGGCCTCCAGAGAAAAGGTGGACAATTTCTCCTAATGATGGTGGTGCTCCTCACGCAGTGTCCAATGATTTAGTGGACCATCTTGGGGGAACCCATGTTTGACCACTGTCTTATGTGTCTTTGCACCGTTGCCATGCTATTGATAAATCTTCACGTAACAAACTGAAGTCTGACTGTCCTCGCCCTTCCCTTCCCAACAACATTACTTTTACTCCCATTATTGATCCCAATATTTTAATGTTTTTTCTAAGTGTTGGAAAGATCCAAATAAAGGAGTTGACAGAGCCTAGTCCAATTGTCAAGATCATATCTTGGGTTTGGTTGGTCCTCTGTCCAGAATTTTGGAATTAGTTGAAGAGGCATGCAGGTGGGTCCAGACACCTCATCAAATTGATCCCAATGGGCTATATCCAATTTGGGCAATGCCCATGCCCATATCTCACAGGAGAGGAGGAAAAGCCTACTACTTAAAATAGAGCCTAAATTTAATTTAGTAGTCAGGTCACTACATCAGAAGGTCCTTTGGCTAAAGGCCTTTTATTTGGAGATTCTTTTATTAAGGAACTTGGAAAATACATCTCCACCTTTGCCACGATGGACAAGGCCCATCTTTCCCTCAAGAAAATGTTTTCTTCTCAGGTTTTTGCCAGTGCCAGCAAAGGTAGGAGTCGCTTTGCCGGCCGTTACCCCACAAGAGGTCAATCCCTCAATAGAGGCTAATTCGACCAGCAGTACCAGGTCAACATCTACACTGGCTACAAACCCCAGTTCTATCCCCGTTGGTCCAAAGGGTTTTATTCCAGGGGATATGGGAACAAAAGAGAACAGTTCTCAGGTAAGACTTTCCAATGTTGGTCTACCTTACGTAGGAGGCAGATTAGCTCTCTGTCTCAATGCATGGTTTTCTCTCACCACAGATTCCTGGGTATTTCAGACCGTTCAAGGCTATCATATAGAACTCTATCAACCCCCACTGCAATCGCATCTTCCTCATCCTCTTCTTTTTTTCACAAGACCAATCACTTCTGATTCAGGACGATATTCATTATCTTCCAGCCAAACAGGCAATCATACAAACAGAACTCGATCCATCAGGTTTTCTCAGCACCATCTTTCTGATGCAGAAGAAAAACAAAAAAATGAAAAAGTTTTCAACAATTTTGTTGTGTACCACCATTTCAAGATGGAAACTATTCTCCATCTCAGAGATATTTTACTTCAGGACGATTGGTTAGTCAGATTAGATCTTCAAGATGCTTATCTGTCAGTTGTAATGCATCCTTCTCACAGAATATATCTTCGATACCAATGGGGAGTTTCCTTTTCTGCTTCAAATTCTTCCCTTTTGGTCTTTCTTCAGCTTCTTGGTTTTTCACCAAGATTCTCAAATCTGTTGTAGCTTTTCTCAGAGTACAAGGCTTCAGACTGATCAATTACCTCGACGATTTTCTGATAATGGCTCAGAACAAGAATGTGTTAATTTCTCATTTATAAATTTGTCAAGACCTGCTTCTTCACCTGGGATATCTAATCGATGTTCAAAAGTCTGCTCTGGTTCCTTCTCGTCAGATGGAATTTCTAGGTTTCCTAATAGATACTTATCGGTCTATCCTGCAACTCCCTCAATACAAGGTCACCCTCATCAAAAAGGAAACCCACCACTCCCTTTCTCTCACACATTTTCCTCTCAGATCTTTGGCCCTTCTGGTGGGCCTTCTAGCCTCCTCGATTCAGGTGATTTTTTGGGCCCTCTTCTCTATCTGGCCCTTTACAGATTAAAGATCCAACAGCTACACAGAGGTCTCCCTTATTCCAACCCCTTTTCTTTAGATCCAGAGTCCAAAGAAGAACTCCTTTGGTGGCTGGCTCACTTAGATGCCTGGAACGGGAAAATGATTTTCTCTGCCCACCCAGATTTTGTCTTAGAATCCAATGCAATTCGGACAGGTTGGGGCACCAGATGTGGTCAATTCTCGACTGGAGGTACATGGTCTCCTCAGGAGTCATTATTGCATATTAACAGTTTAGAGATGCTTGCAGGTTCCTTTGCCATCCAGTACTTTACAAAAGACAAATCAAAATGCGTGATTCTCTTAAAGATGGACAATATGGCAGCAGTGCGATACATAAACCATCTTGGGGCACAAGGTCCAGAATTCTGGCTGATCTTGCCAAACGTCTTTGGGAATTATGGGCTTGATTCACAAAGGTCCTCTGCACTCGTGTAGGAGGCCCACAGTCATGGGGAAGTCTTCACACTAGGGCGTAATCTCAGCAATGAGAATTCTCAATGTTGAAATTCCGTCGCAAGTGCGGAGACTCATTGTCTTCAGAGACAAATCTATTTCAGATCAGTGTATCTCCCAAGAAACTTGAATGTCGTAGCAGATTGGTATTCTAGGTATAGTCAAGATTCAATCGATTGGCAGCTGCACCCTTCAGTATTCAATAGTCTCTCTTCCTTCTTTGGCACCACGTCGATCGATCATTTTCCCTCCTGACTCAATACCCAACTTCCTTCTTTTTTCAGTTGGAGGCCAGATCTTTTAGCTCTAGCCACAGATGCATTTCTTCAATCCTGTCTGCGACTCTTCTCTACGCTTTCCCTCCCTTCCTATTGATTGCGCGAGTCCTGACTCAAGCTCACAGGCAGTTTTCTTCCCTAGTTCTAATTACTCCCTTTTGGTAAGTTCAACCTTGGTATCCAACTCTGTTGGAGCTGACCTCTGACCTCCCAGTTTGGCTCCCTCAATTACCCGATCTGTTGCTCAATCCTCAGGTTCCTCAACACAACGTGATTCTAGAGTGCTCTCTATTTCTCATCATTTGGAGTATTTCGGGTCTTCCTGGTGGACCCCAGGAATTTCAGAGGAGGCTATTTCTTGGGCTCCTGGCACTTCCAAACTCTACAAATCTGCCTGGTTGGCCTGGTGGAGCTGGTGCCTGGACACAGATTCAGATCCTGTTTCAGAAGATGTGGCTCTTGTTGTCAACTTTTTAGCCTTGCTTGCATCTCCGAATAAAGCTTATTGCATGATCAATACTTAAAGGTCAGCCATTTCTGCAGAACACCTTGGAGTGGATGGAAGACCTATTGGTATTGGTGAACATCCTTTGATATGTCATCTGTTAAAGGGAGTATGTTATGTTAATCTTCCAGGACCCAAATGCAATACTGTAAGGAAGCACCCCAGATCCTTACACCAAATCCCGATGTACCTCCAGACTCGCCACCATGGTATCCATTCCTTCGGTGTCCTGATGATGATAACAGGGGCTGGAAGACAAACAAAACATTAAAAACGGACTACCGTTCATTTGCACAGGCCAGATATGAGGACGTGCAATGGACAGACCATTCAGGAAGTGGGGGAGTGCAGCATGAGGCCCAATCGGCAACCCCAGGAGGAGAAAAGAAGCCGAGGAGTGAGGGGAAACTGGAGTTTTCCACTGCAGAAGACGCCAGCGTGAAAAATGCTGAGAAGGACCTGTCCGCAGAGAGGCATTCTAGAGAGACAAGGGACTCAACCCACCAGGATCACGGGAAAGCAACGCTGAAGCCGAGGGAACTTCCAACGTATGGAGTGAGGAGTGGTGGTCCTACGGAGAGGACGCGAAGGACCTGCGGCAACTCTGGAGAGTTATGGCAAATGCGGTACGTGACACAGAAGAGAGTGAAGGTGGGGAGGTTGGGAGGAGGGTTGGGGAATAGCAGGTATAGCAGCTTCTCCACTATCTTTGGGGTGTTCGTATTCTCTTTATTATTCTTTTATATTTTTTTCCTTCCTCTCTTCTCCTTTCTGGAGAACCTTTTGCACATATACCTTATTCTGTTATTTTAGTGCTTTGAAGAAGCATAGCATGACCCTCTGGTATTGTGATAAAATTGAGATTTTCCTAGCTTTGGTGTCAGAAAGGCTAGATTTTATTAAAGACATGGAGGCGAGTATTATCCCACGACTTTTCATCAGCCCACCCTGGTCTGTTTTTTCTGCATTTGCGATGCCATCCTCTGGTGCTTCCACTTCTACCTAAGCCTTCTGGAATCTCTTTGCCAATGGAACTTGATTTCCTTTTTCACGGATCCTTTCTTCCCATCCAAAGTATGTTTCTGTTGTATTGGTAAGTTGTTGCTTTAATTACATGTGTTCTACTGCTTTAATTACAAGGTTCTATGAATGGTTCCATCGTTGCTATGTTCCATGACATAGCTGCACTCACTAGATGCCAGTTGTAAGCTGACCTCAGTGGGATTACCAATGTTGTCTCTGCGCTTCTAATAAAGTGCTTATTTCTTCATATCAACGTCTTCGTGGTCGTACTTCCACCGCAACAGATGGCGACGATCTACTAACAACTTAGAAGAATAAGAAAAGAGGCACAGAGTGAACAATCTGTTCTGTTGGCAAAAGAAGAATCCATTAATGCGTGCACGAATTCGGCTATAATATGAAATAAGGAGTTACTGGAAAAGCGCTCGCAAAGTCAAGAATGCTCTAAGAATAAGCGGAGAAAGGAATTGTATCGGACAGAGTTTTATCTCTTAACACCATCGGTAAAGCCTGATAATCTTGTATTCAACATCATCTCAAGATCTGTGTTTTGTGAACCATAACATGGACTGTATTTCACCCACGATCAGGTTGGATTCACAACAGATGATTCGAGGTATTTAATTGTCTTTACAATTACATTGGTGTGTAAGAGAGTTTCGGGAAAGAAGCTAACAGCATAAAGTGTGTGTCAGTTAAAGTTTGAAGATATACAAGACACCGCACAACTTACCGATTCTTCAACTCGCGGACACTACGTCGATGAGAACGCTTGGAAAATCGAAAGATGCGGAGTGAGGTAACGACGCGGTGAGCAGAGCAAAGCGCGATGATGTATACAGCGTGAGCACGTTTGGATGAGCGTGTGCATGTTCTTGACGGCCATTTTGCTTTTGTCTGCACCGGTTACCAAGGAAACCGATCAACGCAAGCTGTTTACTTCGTCGTTCATGCCGATTTAAGATTACCGGGAAGAAAATCAAGGAGGTAACGGTGACATTTAACGGCGGCATCTATATTGTACTGACTAACTTTGAGGCACAATACAATACTGAAACATATTTACAGCAATACTACTGATGAACTGGGCACAATTACTGGTGAATTGAGTAGAACTTCAGCGATACCAACTACTCATGGATTCAATCTCTTAACATCTACTAATATTATAAAAGATACAACAATCTACATCGTATTTTTTTATTTTAAAAAAAATATATATTCCTTGCATGTAGGTAATTTAGAGTGAATAGTAACGTGCATATCTTACATCAGATAATATCCTTGTATTCAAGTCATAGTAGTTGAATATAGATAGAGATAACGTTCTGGAAGCCAATACAATAATACCACCACCTTTATTTTTGCAGCAACCGGGCGATCCACCTATTGAGCGGGATGAATGGATAGAAATTCTTGAAAACTATATAGTGGCACTAGATGGTAAGGATTTCAATGCTGAAAGGAAAAAAGCATTATTATTAAGTACTTTAGGAAAGGAAGGACAACATGCTTTTAGATTCTTACCTTTAGGTATGGATAATGAAGGAAGAGTAATAGCCAATGTGTATAATGAAGCGAAGGAAAGGCTGAGAAAACAGTATGCAAAAGAAATAAATATCGTAATGTGTAGACATAAGTTTTATACACAACCTCAAAGATGTGATGAAACCATAGATCAATTTGTTACACGATTACGTGAGTTATCTCTTAAATGTCAATTCGGAGGGATGAGGGAAGAGATGATCAGAGACCAACTCATAGTACAGTGTCGTAATAAGAAAATGCAGGAAAGATTATGGGCTGCGAAAAATCCCATGTTAGGAAATGCAATTGATATAGTCAAAGTTGTTGAACAGTCAGAAACATGTATGAAGGAAATGGAAAAGAAAGAGAATACTAGAGGTATAACGAGTGTAGTACAGGATGAAGTGGCTGCAATTAATTCCAACAAAAATAATGAGACCGGTGGAAAGAAGGGAATACCTATTAAAAAGACTGGGAATAATTTTGGAACAAATTCTGAATATAATAAGGTACAAGAGAAAATGTGCACTAGATGTGGAAGTACATATCACACTGCTGAATATAAGAGATGTTATGCTTTAGATAAAGAATGCAAAAAATGTGGCCGCAAAGGGCACTTCTATAAAATGTGTAAGTCTAGCAACAGAGTTAAAATAGCGGTGGTACAACATGCTACAGACAATGTAACACCAACTTGTGAGGAAAAAGGAGTAAATAAAATATTGTGTGTAGAGGAGGATGGTTTAACATTGGCACCTGGTAGAAGAATGAGACCCAAAGCGATGTTCGAAATACATGGAAAAGAATACATCAATCCCGGAGGATATCAAGGGGAAAAGATAAATATTATGGGATACATGCTGACTGATATATCTTTTCACGGAAGATGTGTGAAGGGGAAAGTGTACGTAGCTCGTAGCGGTCCACCAATTTTAGGATATGCACATCAATACGATTTGCATATAATCATAAACCCTTGGGCTAATCAGCAAGTGATGGTCGTCGATGAAGTCACTACTGAAACAATTGTAGAAGGTATAAGTAATTTATTTTCGGAAGAAATTGGTGAACTCAAGGGATATGTTCACAAAATATTACTCAAACCTAATGCAATTCCCTTCCAACATAAAGTGAGAAAGGTGCCCATCATTGCCAGACAAGAAGTCAAACGCATGCTTGCCGAAATGATTGAACAAGGGATCATATAACAAATTGAAACATCCCCTTGGATTTCACCAGTGGTTATTACGAGCAAACCTGATGGCAGTTACAGGTTCTGTGTGGACTTCCCTGAACCAAAATATTGTGGTAGATAATTTTCCACATCCCAACATAAACAAATTAATCTGGTCTTTAAAAGGGGGGAGATACTTTTCAAAACTGGACTGACGCAGCGCTTATCAGATTAGATTGCATGATGATTCCAAACCATTAACGGCATTTATTGCCACAGAAGGGATATTCCAATTCACAAGAATGCCGTTTGGTTTGGCATCAGCTGCTGGCGTATTTCAGAGAATGATGGGTTCAGTATTGAAAGGTACGAATAATGTAGTATACCTTCAAGATGATGTGTTGGTATTTGGGGACACGAAAGAACATCCCAATTTTGTACTGAAAGAAGTTTTGAGTGAAATGGACAATGCAGGATTGACCCTCAAAAAAGAAGAATGCAAATTTGCAGTGGAAGAAGTAGACTATTTAGGTTATACACTATCGGCCAATGGGATTAAACCCAAAAGAGATTTGTTGGAAGCAGTAAAGAAAGCTACTGCTCCGTTAGATAAAGACCAACTTAGATTCTTTTTAGGGCTTATAGAATATTACGCAAATTTTGTACATAATTTCGTGGAGAAGGCAGAAAAAATTAAAGTACTTCTCAGAAAAGGCTACAAGTTTGTGTGGTCTGATGATCAACAAGATGCCTTTGAGAGGATTAAAAAAGATATTTGTGAAGCTAATATCCTGACTCCTTTTGACACCAAGTTGAGATCAATTCTAACAGTGGATGCCAGTACGGTGGGAATTGGAGCTGTTTCAGCACAGGCACATAATTCAGGAGTGAAAACTGTTGCTTTTGCGTCAAGATCTCTTACAAATTCCGAAAGGAATTACTCAGTAATAGAGAAGGAAGCCTTGGCTGCAACTTGGGGAGCTGAATATTTTTGTGTGTATTTGTGGGGTTTCCATTTTACATTAGAGACAGACCATAAACCACCCATCAAGATTTTGTCTCCAGGTGGTGCAAATAAAGTTTCAGCAAGGATGGCCAGACTAGCTGCTCGTTTACAAGAGTATTTATATAAGGTTGAATATATTCCATGTTGGAAGAATTGCCAAGCAGATGGGTTATCCAGGTTGCCCTTACTGTGGCATGAAGTGGATAAGGTAAATGTTGAATCTTTCCAATGTGAAGGTGCGGTTGCTACAATTGATGAATTGGTTGAACTGTGCAATGGGGCGATTGACAAGAATCAGTGGAGTGCAAGCATGGCCAAAGATGAAGCTTTTAAGATGGTGAAAGAGTTAATTGTCAAAGGGGGTAGGAGGGAGAGTACCCTTCCCATTGCAGTAAGACCTTTTGTAAAAGTTCTTGAAGACCTATCCATTTTTGATAGTGAAGCAAATATTGTAATGAAAGAGGAGAAAATCATTCCCCCACAAGATCTTAAAGTTGTTTTATTCAAACTTGCCCATGATGGCCATTTTGGTCAGTCTCTTACCAAGAAGAGACTAAAAGAACATTTTGGTGGCCTGCTATGGACCAACAAATTACTGAATGGGTTGAGAGATGTACTGAGTGTCTTGAAGGTGAAAAAAGGTTGAAAGTGGGTAACCAGGTAGACTTTGGCAAAATTGATGATTCGGGTTTACAATGGCACACTGTTTGTTTAGACTTTATCGGTCCATTTGCTGTTATCAGTGACAAAGTTTGGTGTGGTCATGGTAGATGTTATGTCAAAATGGTTGATTGTCAAGTTTGTTAAAGAAATTAGTACAAAAAGTACTATTAAGATTCTATCTGAAATTATTGGAGAAGAAGGTTATCCTGTTAAATTGATCACCGACAATGGCACCCAACTAATATCTACTGAAATGACTTCGTTTTTAAAGTCTTGTGGGATTGTACATAGCAGAACATCTTTATACAACCCGCACGGAAACGGCATTGTTGAGAGGCCAAATCGTATGATAAAAGGGGTGATCCAAATGGCAGTTGCGAGTAGAGGTGATGTGAAAAGAATGGTAGATGAATTACTTTGGGCCTATCGTACAACTGAAAATACAGTTTCAGGAAAAATCCCTTTTGTGGTTATGAGAGGGCGTCCCGTCAGCACTAAATTAATTCCAGCATGGATGAAAGATTGTCTTGGTTTAGCAAATATCAATTGTGATAAAGTAGGATAAAGTTCCTACTCATAAAATAAACATAAAACCTAATGATTGGGTGAATGTTAAACCCGGGCGCATCTGTGCTGGGTTTACCAAATTTCGTGGACCATATAAAGTGAAAACTGTTCATAACAGACATGTAACACTCTATAATGGCGAAAATTGAAATCTGAGAAGGGTGGCTCTCCACAAGAAATGGAAATTACATGATGATAATGACAGGATTGAGGTAGAAAGAGACTTCAATCCTAATTTTCTTATGAGTGATGAAGAAGCAAGTGGAAGGTATTCTCGAATATTACCAACTGACCATGGAGACAATATGACTTATAGTGTAAGGCCTCAAAGGTCAAGATGTTCTCCTAGATATCTGCAGAATTATGTATGTGGAGACTTTTAGATCCATTTAGCAAGTATGTCAATCATTCTAGTTATTTTTTAGTTTTTTTTTTTAGATTTACAAGCTTTATTCGATTTATCAATAAATCATAAAAGCATACAAATACAATTTATGCAGACAATTTAAGAACAGTTTTCATATGAACAAAGTTACAAAAATGGATAAAACATTTCTCCAAAAGTTAAAATCTACAGCAGTCATTTGGATGAGGGGCCTCGTTTTACACTAATCAGTCAATATTAACATGTGTTAGTTAACTCATTGAGTTTCTAAATTTCATCACTGACATTAAGAAGCGAGAAACAGCAAAGATGACATCCACATCTTCTAAAAGCAAAAAATTTAAATATGCAAGTTTACATGTTCTTATCCCCCAGCGTTTAAGTAAGGGTAGAAGAAATAATTTCCTCGGGCTGGTATACAGATTACAAAAGAACATGATGTGAATGTTACTTTGTGTTGAATGGTCGTCGCATGGACATATTAATTTCAATGAGGCCCAGTCATTCTGTTTCGGCAAAGTGACCAAGCGGAAGAAAATCCCTAGGCGCAGCCTAGTTAAAAGCATGCGAGCATAGGGTGCTTTTTCAATCCCAAGGTAAGATTGTAGGCTTTCAGTAGGGGTGATTTGCTGATAGCTCAGGGTTGTGCCTTTAAGTTTCTCAGTGTCCCATCTAGCACTCTCTAAGTGTATAGATAATAGTTTTTTAAGGGCCGGTCTAGTCAAGGTTTGTAGGGTCTCTGGTTCGTCGTAAAATTCCGAGTGTCCAATGTTAGAAAACATCGTTTGTACGTATCGCAGCCACTTGACTTTTGCTACACCGTCCAAAGCCATGCAGTCTTTTATGAGATTTCTATTCAATTTGCACTCCTCTGTGGTCCAAATCTTATGCCAGAGCAAACAAGGTGATATTTTTATGATGTCGCTAAGGTATTTAACGCCGGTCTCAATGTGAGTCATAAAAGTCGACGTGGTTTTGGACACACCTAGTAAGTAACAGATGAAAATATTCTCGCAAATTTGTAATGAGGACACATTCTCGGAACCCCAGAGACCTGCGCCATATGTGGCCGTAGCTATACACTTTGCCCGGTAGATCTGTAACATTTCTTGAATGGGTTTACCCCCAATTTTGGCTGCAAAGGTTCTTAAGGCACCTATGGCACGGCTAAAGGCGAGTTTCCTAGCTGACACTGCGTGTTTCCACCTTCCCCACCTGTCAAACATAATGCCCAAATAGCAAAAAGTGTCTGTGATGGCAATCTTTTGCTGATCTAAGTATATTGAGCATGATGGTCTGTTGTTCTTTTGGGAGCAGGGCATGGAGAAAGTTTTGGAAATGTTCACCTTTAAATTTCTTTTACCCATGTAGGATGAAAATTCATTTACTGCTCTCTGCAAACCTACTTTTGTCCTAGACATAATTGCCGCGTCATCGGCATATAAAAGAATGGGTACAGGCCTACCATTAACAGCCGGATAATCGCTTGACAGAGTTATTAAGCTTTCAACGATAGAGTTTATGTAAAATGTGAAAAGCAAGGGCGCAAGTATGCAGCCTTGTCTCACCCCTCTGTTTATGGCAAATTTTTGTGAACATTGCCCCTGGGTCCCAAATCTTACTCTGGCCCCCGCTTCTCTATATAGTTCTTTGATAAATGTGAGGATAGCTGAGTCCACCCCGATGTCTTCCAGTGTCGACCAGAGCATCGCATGGTCCACGCAATCGAATGCGGAGCTGAGGTCGACAAAGGTAACAAATAGGTCCCCTTTTTTGGCCTGCGTATATTTAGAGACTAATAGGGACAAGTTTAGGGATTGCTCCAATGTCCCTAGTCCCTTTCGGAACCCATATTGGAACTCCGAGATAACCTTCTTCTCTTCTTCCCAGTGTTGTATCCTCTTAAGGACAATCCTGCCAGCAACTTTCATGAGTCCGTCCAATAGCGATATTGGACGGTAACAAGCCGGGTCGTCCCTATTCCCTTTTTTAAATATGGGGACTACGATTGCGTCCGACCAGGTGGTAATAAAACCGCATTTATTTCCCATATTTAATACATTGGTTAACAAGGGAACCCAGAAGTCCGGTTCTGATTTATAGAGATCCACTGGGGTGTGGTCAGGGCCGGGGGCTTTACCTAAAGGACTTTCTCTAAGGGCATCTTCCACTTCTAGTGTGGTAAATACCAGTTCAATAGGGTAAGGAGGTGCTGGGGAGACAGTTAGGTGGTTATCCTGAATTGTGCTATCTGGGGGTGAATTCACCTTGCATGGGTTTGAGGCATTACCCTGTGTGTTGTTGGCATAAAGATTACCATAATGTTCTACCCAGAGCTCAGCCGTTATAGGCACTTCTACAGAATTATCTCTGTCTTTTGAGTTATAAACCGATCTTATAACTTTCCAGAAGGCATTGCTGTCCTTATTCCTGGCGGCTTCCCCCAAAGCTTCCCAGGCCTCCTGCTTCAGTTTCGCCCTCCGCTGTTTAATTGCCAGCTTATAATCGTATCTCGCTTGACGAATTTTAACTCTATCTTTTGGGTCGGCAGACAAAGCTTTCTTTAAGATTTTCAGTGTAGATGTACATCTAGAGTCAAACCACCCACGAGTATGCCTCCCCTTGTCTTTGCAGTTCCTAGTCAGTGCATTTTTTATATGGCGCTGAATGTTAGAAAAAGCAACCATGATGCTCTTTGGGTCAGTATCTTCCTCTAAGCAGGCAAGTTTGTCCGTGGAGCAAGAGGATAGGAAGTTTTGAAAGAAGGATGTTGGGTTCATTTTCTCCCATTTAATTACATACGCATTGGTCTTAGATAGGGTAACCTCAAATGGATATAGAACCCTACTAGGTTCCTTTACTTTGCCCTCCATGAGATTTACCCCGAAGGTGATGGGATAATGATCGCTCATGGGGTCGTCCCCCGTTTCCCAGAAGGTTATAAAGTCAGGATAGGTGGGTGATATCAAGGCAAAATCGATTGTGGTTTTACAACCTCTTCCATTGTACGTTGGGGCAAAGGGAACCGGGGGGGAGCATGCCTGGTTAATAAAGGTGAGGTCAAAGGTAAATATGACATTGTTAAGAAGAGACCCCATGTTGGTGTGGGAGAAGTGCAGAGGACCGTCCTCCCCGAGATCTGACAGGCCGCACAAACCTAGCTCAGAAGACGGACAGAAGGAACAATTAAAGTCACCCACCCACAACATTATGTGATCCCCCGAACCTTGATCTCTCAGTTTGTGAATATGATGGATCATAATATTCAAATTTGATTCCACCTCACTAATTGGCAAATTATTATAAAAATTCACAAGAATCACCTTTTGCGAAGTACCCCATTTAAGTAGTATGATTTGGAAGTACTGGTTGGATTGGAAATCGCAAACTTTTACATCCCCTACGTTAGATATGTATGTGCACAAGCCCCCCTTGTTGCGACCCTGGGCTGATGGCACAGCTGGGGAATGGAAGGTTCGGTAGCCCAACATGTGCACTTCCTCTATAAGCCAGGTTTCTTGTAGGCATAGGATGCCATACTTCTGCACAATCTCCAGCCAAGGTTTGTGGGTGATCTTACTACCGAGGCCTGCAACATTCCAAGAAAGGAGAGAGTGCATTGGGTTTCTAATTTCCTGTGGATGATGCCCTGCATTCCCCGTTGTGCCTATCCGAACTTGCAGGTGTGCAAGGTCTGCCTGTGGTTTGACCTGTGCAGTAAGAGGGTGCTGTTCAGGGGGGTTTAGGTCTATCCCAATGTGGCTTGGAACTTGGGGTATGGGCATTAATTTTTCACTCGGGACAGTTTCCGTTAGGGGATTTTGGGCATTGGTAAGGATTGGAGCGACACTAATTCCCAGTCAATCCACCTGATCCAGACATTAAAACCTGTTCATAGTGGGTGCTCCTTCCCACCAGTTGTTAAAGGGTTGCCAACCATCCCCATGTCCTTTCCATCTACGATTGTGGGCTATTGACCAAGCCCCAGGTGGCTCAACAGTCTGTTTTGGAGGATAGAAAAAGGTGAGGGGTCTGGTGACAATAGATTGGTCAGTATCCTGTGAATCCCATATAGTGATATGCTGGGCTGTGTGAGGGTCTGCAAATGAGACCACTATGCAGTCTCCAGGGATGGATTTATGGGTACGACCCACCCATGGCACTCTCCTAACCATTAGAACCCTAGTCCTAACAGTATTGGGGAGCTGTCTATTGATGTTGAGCCAGTGAATCACCTTATTCTTTAGGGATCACTGGGTCTCCATAGAAAGCGGGTCAAGAGGTGGTACACCAGCCAATATGACGACGTAGGGCCCGGCGTCAGGAGGAAGATCAATGTAGCCCCCACGAAAGTTCTGGCGGCCATGGTACTGGTTGGTTATGCGCGCAGTAGGGGGGATATTAGTCTTATTGGGCTTGTGGGCGGCCTTAGGGATGGGGTTGGGTAAGGTCTGGTTCTCGGGGCCTTTTGCCACTGGTATTGGGATTTTTGGTATTAGGGGAAAGGGAACGATTGGCTTAGAGCGAGGTTTGGGTATTGGGGTTGGCTTTGGTGGGGGTAGGGACAAGACCGGAGGTAGCATTTCAGTGGCAAGGGAACTAACGTTAGTTTCTGGAGCCGGGTGAATACCATCGTCATTCTCCTGAGGAGTACTCTCAGCTATATGAGGATAAGTTGCTTCCAGTTGTTTTAGGCTAAGGGTGGCCAGGGAGACTAAGGTCTTATCCATCTCGAGGAGATTATTCTCGATACGAGAGAGTCTGAGTTCCAGAGGTGACAGTAATTGTTTTAATGTACCCCAGACTATCTTAAGAAAATCTTCGTCATCACCTCCCTTGTCTCTATCCCTCCCTGGCTCACTTTGCCCTCCCTCTTTGGGTTTCTCACCATATGTGGGGAGAGGCCCTTGAATAGGGTCAAGGACTACGTTAAGATTGCTGTGTTCCCTGTCCCCCCCTATTAGATGGTTAACCAAATTTGGCGCTTGTATGGTCTCCCCAGTGGTGGGTAGTGTTCGCCTATTATTAAAGAACTGCAACCTTGCAATTTTTTCTTTTTTGCGGGCATAAGCAGATCTTGCATTGTTTTTCTTTTTTAGAGTTGGGCCATCTTTGTTTTTATTTTTTGCTACTGGGGGAGAAAGGTCAGGGGGGTCAGGGCTATCCGACAAGACAATGGCAGTTCCAGGTCCAGTGGGCGCGATTCCCTCGAAAGTTTTGGGGGGCACAGTAGTTAAGGTGGGTATGGACTCTAATGGAAGGGAAAGAGGTGGGGGAGCATGGTGAACATCGGCATGGATTATCAGTGGGGGAGGGCAAGAAGCATGTTGTGGAGATGCAGCAGACGCGATTTTCCCTAGGGAAGATTTTTTAGAGTTAGCAAAGATCTGGGAAAGCCTACGTGCCGCGTCAAGCTCAACTGACACCCTCTTCTGCATTTTAGTGATTTCAGCATCAATTGCTAGATTAGTCTTAACAAGGAAATCATCCAATGTCCCGCTGGGCTTACTTAGCCCCATTGCAGTTTTACTGCGACTGCCCCGTGTACTCATGATATATTTGAATTGCAGTACCCACAATGTACTTACTGGTGGAAATGGGACGAGTCAGATAACAAGAACCAAGGGGGGTGGGCCAGGCCAGTCCTCTATGTCCTCGAACGGCCTCAAACGGCCCGCTCTTTGCCCCGGCCCTTGCCCCGCGCGTGTCCCGCGTGCGCGTGGCTTTGGCAGATTATCAAGGGGAGTGAAAGGAGGGGGCGGGAAGAGGACCAGCTGCGGCCGATCAGCGCCGCTCAGCAGGCTGGTCCTCGCAGTCCCGCCTCTGAGCTTGTGTGTTGCGAGGTGGTTGCAGTAGACGCGTTGGTGCTCCTATGCACAACAGGGGACCAAAAAAAAAACAGGACCCTGACACAGTCTTGAGCCTGCGAGCGGCTCCCGCGGAGCCGGGGCCGCGAGGCGGTGAGCTAGCAGCAGGAAAAGAACAGGCAACCGGGACAGCACTCCCAACACAGCCAAAGGACGAACCCAAGCAGCACAGTCTCCGTAAGGTTTTAAACAGGTGGAGGGGGCGGGAAGAGGACCAGCTGCGGCCGATCAGCGCCGCTCAGCAGGCTGGTCCTCGCAGTCCCACCTCTGAGCTTGTGTGTTGCAAGGTGGTTGCAGTAGACGCGTTGGTGCTCCTATGCACAACAGGGGACCAAAAAAAACCAGGACCCTGACACAGTCTTGAGCCTGCGAGCGGCACCCGTGGAGCGGGGGCCGCGAGGCGGTGAGTTAGCAGCAGGAAAAGAACAGGCAACCGGGACAGCACTCCCAACACAGCCAAAGGACGAACCCAAGCAGCACAGTCTCCGTAAGGTTTTAAACAGGTGGAGGGGGCGGGAAGAGGACCAGCTGCGGCCGATCAGCGCCGCTCAGCAGGCTGGTCCTCGCAGTCCCGCCTCTGAGCTTGTGTGTTGCGAGGTGGTTGCAGTAGACGCGTTGGTGCTCCTATGCACAACAGGGGACCAAAAAAAAAACAGGACCCTGACACAGTCTTGAGCCTGCGAGCGGCCGCCGCGGAGCGGGGGCCGCGAGGCGGTGAGTTAGCAGCAGGAAAAGAACAGGCAACCGGGACAGCACTCCCAACACAGCCAAAGGACGAACCCAAGCAGCACAGTCTCCGTGAGGTTTTAAACAGGTGGAGGGGGCGGGACGAGGACCAGCTGCGGCCGATCAGCGCCGCTCAGCAGGCTGGTCCTCGCAGTCCCGCCTCTGAGCTTGTGTGTTGCGAGGTGGTTGCAGTAGACGCGTTGGTGCTCCTATGCACAACAGGGGACCAAAAAAAAAACAGAACCCTGACACAGTCTTGAGCCTGCGAGCGGCTCCCGCGGAGCGGGGGCCGCGAGGCGGTGAGTTAGCAGCAGGAAAAGAACAGGCAACCGGGACAGCACTCCCAACACAGCCAAAGGACGAACCCAAGCAGCACAGTCTCCGTAAGGTTTTAAACAGGTGGAGGGGGCGGGAAGAGGACCAGCTGCGGCCGATCAGCGCCGCTCAGCAGGCTGGTCCTCGCAGTCCCGCCTCTGAGCTTGTGTGTTGCGAGGTGGTTGCAGTAGACGCGTTGGTGCTCCTATGCACAACAGGGGACCAAAAAAAAACAGGACCCTGACAGTCTTGAGCCTGCGAGCGGCACCCGTGGAGCGGGGGCCGCGAGGCGGTGAGTTAGCAGCAGGAAAAGAACAGGCAACCGGGACAGCACTCCCAACACAGCCAAAGGACGAACCCAAGCAGCACAGTCTCCGTGAGGTTTTAAACAGGTGGAGGGGGCGGGAAGAGGACCAGCTGCGGCCGATCAGCGCCGCTCAGCAGGCTGGACCTCGCAGTCCCGCCTCTGAGCTTGTGTGTTGCGAGGTGGTTGCAGTAGACGCGTTGGTGCTCCTATGCACAACAGGGGACCAAAAAAAAAACAGGACCCTGACACAGTCTTGAGCCTGCGAGCGGCTCCCGCGGAGCGGGGGCCGCGAGGCGGTGAGTTAGCAGCAGGAAAAGAACAGGCAACCGGGACAGCACTCCCAACACAGCCAAAGGACGAACCCAAGCAGCACAGTCTCCGTGAGGTTTTAAACAGGTGGAGGGGGCGGGAAGAGGACCAGCTGCGGCCGATCAGCGCCGCTCAGCAGGATGGTCCTCGCAGTCCCGCCTCTGAGCTTGTGTGTTGCGAGGTGATTGCAGTAGACGCGTTGGTGCTCCTATGCACAACAGGGGACCAAAAAAAATCCAGGACCCTGACACAGTCTTGAGCCTGCGAGCGGCCCCCGCGGAGCGGGGGCCGCGAGGCGGTGAGTTAGCAGCAGGAATGAACCGGCAACCGGGACAGCACTCCCAACACAGCCAAAGGACGAACCCAAGCAGCACAGTCTCCGTAAGGTTTTAAACAGGTGGAGGGGGCGGGAAGAGGACCAGCTGCGGCCGATCAGCGCCGCTCAGCAGGCTGGTCCTCGCAGTCCCGCCTCTGAGCTTGTGTGTTGCGAGGTGGTTGCAGTAGACGCGTTGGTGCTCCTATGCACAACAGGGGACCAAAAAAAACCAGGACCCTGACACAGTCTTGAGCCTGCGAGCGGCTCCCGCGGAGCGGGGGCCGCGAGGCGGTGAGTTAGCAGCAGGAAAAGAACAGGCAACCGGGACAGCACTCCCAACACAGCCAAAGGACGAACCCAAGCAGCACAGTCTCCGTAAGGTTTTAAACAGGTGGAGGGGGCGGGAAGAGGACCAGCTGCGGCCGATCAGCGCCGCTCAGCAGGCTGGTCCTCGCAGTCCCGCCTCTGAGCTTGTGTGTTGCGAGGTGGTTGCAGTAGACGCGTTGGTGCTCCTATGCACAACAGGGGACCAAAAAAAAAAAAACCAGGACCCTGACACAGTCAAAGGTCAAGATGTTCTCCTAGATATCTGCCGAATTACGTATGTGGAGACTTTTAGATCCATTTAGCAAGTACGTCAATCATTCTAGTTATTTATGTTTTATCTTTCTCCTATGTTATATTGTTTCCTTCACTAATTTTATAAGGAAGTAATTTTGTTATTTTATATTTTGTTATTATTATGTGAAGGAGTTAAAGGAAGGAGGATGTGTTGTATTTGTAAGTTGTTGCCTCAATTACATGTGTTCTACTGCTTTAATTACAAGGTTCTATGTATGGTTCCATCGTTGCTATGTTCCATAACATAGCTGCACTCACTAGATGCCAGTTGTAAGCTGACCTCAGTGGGATTACCAATGTTTCTTCAAATCAACGTCTTCGTGGTCGTACTTCTACCACAACAGTTTCCATTTCTGATGTTGGCCTGCCTTATGGATTTTTGGACTTTTCTGATTTCTTTTGATTCAGTGTTGTATCTCAAGGTGCATTAGGTAATATATTGGATCGTCTCCCAGGACTAAAGCAGCATTTGTTGCATATTCGCGCTTTGGGAATGTGTAATCACGTCATCCACCTGACTGAATATTATGCGTGCCAATCCGCCAGCACGCACTGTCACCACTGGTTGGTTAATGGTTCTCACCGGAAACATGAGCCATTTCTAAGTCAAAAGGTGTGCAATTAATGCTTGGTGCACTGTCTCGGGTGCCTTTAATTTGATCATACCTTGATTTTACAATTCATATTCTATAACACATCAGAGCATTTTCGTCGTAGGCCCAACACAGCAGAATTAAATTCTGCACACGACTTGCGAAAACGTAGATCTACCTCGCTCTTAAAAGTAACTGAAAACTTTTTTTCCAGAAACTTCACTTTAATTTAATAAGCTCCAAGACACATCTCTCGCCAGATCTTATTTAACAATCTTGTCATGCATAATGCAACAACACTAACAAAGGCTCCTCTTGAAGCCTGTTTCCATCTCGGGAAACAAAAATGCATTTCCCTTGCAAAGTGTGCTCTTGTATAATGTGCATTATGATGCATTTTTTATTTTGTTGTACTCTTGTGTCGAGAGTTATGGCTTTATAAAGTGTATTGAACAAATATTTTGGTGAAATTTCGAACGGTCTTGAAGATGTTCCATTTATGTCCCCTTCTTTCACTGTCACTGCGGGCCATGTTTTTTAGAGGCATGTTCTTGTTTCACAGGGCCATATAGCTCAGTGATTTGAAATAAAGTCTTTAATATATTTATTAATCATTATATTACATAGTGCAAATTTCACACTGGATTGAAATTGATAAATTAGCCGAACATTTGAAATAGGCAAAAAGCTAACAAAGCATAAACCATAAGAGGCTCTTAGTACATATCAATGAAAACATGGCATGTCTTGTATGCCTTTTCGTGTCAACACCCAAGCCCTGTAAGCCATCCACATACCCAGGAGACCCTAAAACAGTAGAAATTGAAACGGAACATTAAAGTTTCTATCGTATATCTGTAAAATCAGTGCAACAGACCTGCTTTTCATTCAATAAACTACAACTTTTAAAAAGAGGTTTGATTTTACTTTATATAGGGGCTAAAGTACCCCTCTCCTGCACATTATAAGAATACTGCAAGTCACAGAGGAGTTCCACAAACATATGGAGGAACAAGACCAAAGGCTGAGATACCTTGCAATATCGTTATCATGTACGGCAGGGGGTGCTTTATTTCTTATAATAAATGGTCACACCATCAGCTTTGCCACAAACCCCTTAAAGCCGTGGTGCATAGCTCTTTCAAGAAAGCGCATGTTTGAAAATATGAAAAATAAAAATGTATTTTCTTGTGCAAAATTCAACACGTCAAAACAGCTTTTAGATATGTGTTGCAAACATATATTACAAGCAGTTTGATACAAGTTTACTTTTTTTTTTGTTTAAAATACACTGTAGAACTATGTAGAAAGAGTCTACCTTTTCTATAATTACCCAAGGATTGCAAAAAATAAACATATTGCCATAAATACCACTTTTCTTCTTGTCAAGGTACAGCTGGAAAAATAGAGCAGAAGGAAAAAAAACGGTTTAAGTTTTCTTTCTTTAAACAGCTGCTATAATTATGCTCTGTAACCTGATCTGCCTTTCTCCTTGGCTGATGGCTGTGTCAGCAGGCATTGTGATGTCAGAACTCAACTGCAAAAAGTTATTTCTGATGAGTTCGGATGCCATTTATTTATAATCGGCGACTAGGTGCATCTCAAGTCGCTGAGTATAAGAAATTCGGTATGGATTTTTATACAGGGCTGTGCAAAACTTGTGACATCCCTGACTGATCCACCTCCTTAATCCTCCAAGCATATGCTGCAGAACCAGCCCTACTCTGCCATTCAAAGGTTTGCTAATAAATGTGTAGTCAGTGCCAGCTTTGCTAAAAAACTAGCCAACCATGTTTAAGTTTTTCTCAATCTCATGTGCTGGTCTTATAGTGTACGGCGTTTTCTGCAGTGATGGACTCAATCAAGGGCCAATAGGATGAGGCTTTCAAATAAGCATACCAATGACAGTAACTTCCACTCTCAGGAAGTGTCAGCACTGGGTGTGATGCAGTGGGACAAAGCATTTTTACGATTCTGAATTCGCCTAAGCAGAAATAATCTTTTTCTTTACAAATGACATCTTTTTCTGTAGCTGATGAACTTGCTTGCAAGGAGAAACAAAAGAAAAACATGGAAGAGAACCAGAGGTGGCTATTAACGTCACCCCTTTTGGATTATTGGGCCATTCATATGGGTATCAACTGCTCATTTTTAACATGATCTGCATCAGAAAATCGAAACTCTCCCACTTTTCAAATGTACCGTATGCTGTCCTAAATCTTCACTGATGAATCACTTGATAAAAGTGTGTTCATGTCAAATGGAATCATGTAGATTTGTGGGGGAATTTGCACGTTAATTATACTGGCCATGTAATAGTTTATGACGCCATGACTTAACACAAACACACCCACTCACTTTCAAAATAACAGGTTTGACATTTATGGTACAATGACACTAAAGCCCGAGGATTTAGTAATGGCTGCAGACAGCTTTAGTTTTCTGCCAGATGCCATGTCCGCACAACACATAACACACAGCGTACAATATATAATTCAGAGGGGACTTTGGGTCACCCTTAAAACATTCACTGTTTGAGTAAGCCTTCTGCCGGCATTGCTCGTGGTTGGCGGGGCGAGTGCGGGCACGCAGTGGGGAACACACGAGGCAGTTTGCAATGACAAAATAATAATAAAAAATAAACACTTACCTTGACGCCGGGTCCCACGTCCCTGCTCTCCTCATTAGACTTAAGGAACAGGAAGCACAGCCAGGCTCCCCTGACCAATCACAATGCTGCAATGCAATACAGCGTTGTGATTGGACTGAGCATCCTGGTTCGATGCTCAGCCAGGAAATGGGGGCCTGGGCATGTTCTCCACATAGGCTGTAATGCAGCCTGCATGGAGAACAAGGAAAGTGTGCATGACTGTTTTGGGCAGCCTGAAAAGGCTTGCCAAACAGTCATGTGCACTTAGGAGTGGGCAAACCACTCCACCCCTACTGTGAGAGCAGAGCAGTCCTGTGCAAAGCAGCACAGAAAGATAAAATGATAATAACTCAAATGTATTGTCATTTTATGTTTCCTTTTCTTTGCACTGCTCAAAAGCAATGGGGCAACACTCCTCCGCCGTAGCGGAGGAGCCACCCCTGGCTGACACTGGAGCAATGGGTTGTTATTAGTGTTTGAATCATATGTTTACATTTTTTGCTTTTACAGTTTCCAGAGGTGATAAGGAACAATATAGCTCCTCTCTAAGAAGACAGGTGACACAACATGTGTGCTTGCTGTTCTTTGCACAAGGACATGCACATATATTCTCATATTAATAATTAACAGTGACTTTGGCTTGAGTGTTGCTACACGCAGAGCAGTGTCCTTGTCCTTGTCACATATATGGAGACACATACAAAGACAATTATGTTAATACATGATGCTGCTGCTTTCAGAAGCAAGAGAAAGCAGCAGGTTTGTATTAGAGTGAATGACCTGGTGGTATCTCTTTGTGTCCATTTGCTCTACTCACAATAAACATGGAACTTCTCTTCATCTACTCTGCTCACAATATAATTACAAACCTAGCTTTTTGCTCCGGCCTCAATTGGATCATAAAGAGGAGAAAGGGGCTGCTGGGACAGAATAGTAAAGGAGCAGAAATGGGTCCTGCTCTGCTCATTCAATTCAAGTCAAGTCAAATAAATCTTTATTCGGAGTCTTACAATCCATAAAAGACAATTATTAAAAAGACACAGCAAAAACATAAATACATTCATGTTAATGGTATAAAAACGTATACACTGCCATAAATGGGACCAATAAGGAAGGACACCAACCATAAACAATATCTAGAAATACAGGGTGTCATTCGCGCTGACGGTACACACTATTGTTCTCAGCGAGATAAAACATAAATAAATGCACTTTAAAACTGTTTAAAGAAATAATTTAGGAGGATATTAAAGTGCAAAGACTGCAAAACTCTATCAAGTTATTAAAACAATATCAGAATTCACATGCAGACATACTAAGTCATGTTCATATGCCATGCTATAATATCTCAGGTGAATTTCTTTTATGATGGCACAGGCAATAAAAGCTAAAACAGCACAGCAGATGCCAGCTGTCTTGAGGTTACACAAGAAATTAAAACCTGATAAAATAAATACCTCTGTGCTAAGAAAAGCGGTCCACTAAAGCATTATCTAATATCAGAATAAAATTTACAAAAAAGAATAAAGTGCATTGTAGATTCATTTGATTTCCCATCACATGGGCACTTTGTTAAATTTTTAGATCACGCATCTCTTATCGGAACTGCAACAAGTTGGTGCAAAATACCCATCCTAAACCAAGTGAGGTTAACTCTCTTCTGTACGTCAGTCACCATTATCAGGTATATTTGTAAGACCTTGATATGTGGATCCTTCCAGGTGGCTCTCTCTCTAGGTTGCGTTTTTTAAAACAAAACATTTTAAGTTCTTTCTTACTATACTGAAGGATGCTGGATGGACATTCAATGGATACGTTCTTGACAGTTTCCTTGAGTAAGCTTCTAACATATGTCAGCCAGGGAATCTTGTCATAATAGCAGAGGGCAAGTCAGTCATTTATTAGATCTCTTGTGAATTTTATTCCAGCCTTGCTTCAAATGTTATACCACCCCACTAGAGCACCAAGGTCTATGGTGTCCTCAAGGAAAATAAAATCCAATTCCATATGGACATTATAAGACCATACTGAGCGGGGAACTGCAAGAAGTCTGCACAGAAAAGAGTTTTCTTGTTTTAGCATGGTTTGGGACCCTGCCATGCCCCATAGGACAGCCTCATATGCGGCCATTGAAATACACTTAGTCTTATACAACGGTAACATCTCACATTAGGGTTTGTTATCAATTTTAGTGGCACATCTAAACAGTTCCTCTATAGTCCTTTTACATTTGAGATTAGTTAAGTCTATGTGGGGTCCCCAGTGTCCAGATCTTGTAAAAAAGCACACCTGGATAGCAGAAGTTTTGAACCTCCTCTAGTCCCTCAAGTATGAAATTTGTTCTTTGCCTTCCCCCTCCCGCATACCATGCTGAAATACATTTTTTGCCAAGTTTAGTTTTAACTCTTTCTGATCCATTTAAGCAACAAAGCCATGTATTGATTTTTGAAGTCCATGTGCAGTCCTAGATAATAAGACTGCATCATCTGTATAGAGGAGCACAGGGTTAGGGCAAGATCCTATACTAGGCACATCATTGGGCATTTCTTGAAGTTTTTTGTCTATTACACTTAAATAAAGAGAGAATAGGAGTGGGGCTCGGACACATCCTTACCGCATACCTCTGGTAACTTTAAATCCTGTGGCACACTCTCCCTCTCGTCCATATCTCACACAAGCCATTAGTGAGGCATACATCTGGGACAAAAATGATACTATATCCACAGGGGCAACCATTTTGATCAACGTTTTACAGAGTTTATTATGATTAACAAGGTCAAAGCTACTTCAAAGATCTGTGAAAGAAAGGTGTATTTGACCCTGCTTGGCTACCGTGTATTTGGAGATTAAAAGGTGGAGGTTAATGCATTGTTCTAGTGTGCATATATCTTTCCTGAAACCATACCGGTAGTCTGTCAAAATGTGATTAATAACTGCATGAGTCTAACCTTTCCAGGATGATTCTCCTCATTATTTTTGCTGAGGAATCCAGGAGCGATATAGGTCTATAGCACTTAGCTTAGCATACCCACATTACCTTTTTTTTTTTAAATTGAGACAGTTATGGAGTCAGTCCAGGTAGGTGGAATAAAACCCCTTGCCGCTGCATTAAATACCTTCATCAGGACATGTCCACAATGCTAAACAGGATTTAAAAGCATCCACAGGGACGCCGTTGGGGCCTGGTGTGCTTTCGTGGAAGCTTATTTTTCTATAGCATTCAGTATTCCAGGAGCCCCTGCTCCAAGTCTGCAAAACCTGTCATATTGCCACTTTGCCCTCATCTAATTTGCTATCTTTGCCATCCCGGTGGATTGTTGTATCTGCAGAACGACAATGCCCTAATGACCATTGGACCCCATATTTCCCACTGATGACATGAGCCCTGGTCCAACTGTGAAGATAGGAGTTGCTGGATGCTTAGAGTTTTGTCAAGAATTCCTGTCATACGAGGGGAGGAAAACGGTAACCAGCGAAAACGGACTACATCTCCCAGGATGCTTAGCGGTTGAGAGGTTATGTAAACAGGAGAGCTGTTACATAACTCAAGGGAAACACGCCCTTATGTAAACAGGAGAGCTGTTACATAACTCAAGGGAAACACGCCCTTATGTAAACAGGAGAGCTGTTACATAACCCAAGGGAAACACGCCCTTATGTAAACAGGAGAGCTGTTACATAACTCAAGGGAAACACGCCCTTATGTAAACAGGAGAGCTGTTACATAACTCAAGGAAAACACGCCCTATAAAGGGAGGAACCGGGAGGTACAAGGCTGTCGGATATTGTGTTTACACCGACGTACCTGCTTCGTGAAGAGCAGTGTTCCGGAGTGGTGCTCCAGTAAGGCAAGAACGGAGGTAGGTCGAGTCGTTACTCCCTGGGCCGTGTCTTGCCCCATCGTCACCTGTGAAGGACCCGGAAGCTCTACCGGTCAACCATTGAGCTTCGCTTTTTGACTCGGCTGAGTCCAAGCGCAGTGGCGCTTTTGCTGGTTGGAGTCGTAACTCCCAGCCCGACCAGAGACACAGGGACTGCCAGCTGTAACGCACACCAGGATGTGTTTGCCGCGTTACAGACTCGGAAGTCCACAGGATCGATCGAGCGGCTGCTCTCGGTTCAGTCTTCTTGCTTGTGATTGGGGTATCGGTGACGCATCACCAGGAGGTGACTCCGCGTCCCGGTGCAGTCTGAGGAAGAGGTTGAGCGGCTGCTCCCTTCAGGTAGAGACCCCGGCTGGGTGTTTCCCTGACTCCTCGATTCTCCCCAACACTCTTCGTGCCCCTCACAGCCTACCGATTGGCATTGTCGGCCATTTCATTTCTGCCCTCTGTTGGCATACGCCGGGATCGGCGTATATGCAGAGGACGGTTAGGACCATCCGTGCTGTGGGCTAGTAACGTACTTAGCCTGGAGGATTCCAGTGACTATAACTTTTGTTTGTTCTTTGTATTTTATTTGCCTTCATTAAAAGAACTAACCCTTCACAAGTGGTTGCGTCCTCATTGTCGTGTCTGTTAAACGATCCTGAGACGTTCAGGGCGTTACAGAGATAGAGCCAAAGTTGAAGTGCTTAGGGGAGTGCAAAGGTAATTCCTGCTGCAGGCACGGTTGGCGCTGTGCTCCCAGGCGCTGCTGCTGGATGGGAGGATGTCAGCGGCCATCTGCCAGTGAGCACCTCCACCCTCACTGAGGCTCTCTCAACTGGCCTGGACAGCACTCGCCATGAGATGATGCGGTTAGTAATCATTTTTCAACCCAAGACCACCTGCAATTGTTTCTAGAATCTTCCTATACTCAAAGATTTTTCTGCCCAAAGTAATTGCTTTTTTATGGCTCTGTACTCCACTTAAAAGAAGTCAGACCTGCTAGCTAATCTAATGCTTCTTTCAGAGCATTCTGGTGGGGTCTCTAATCTGAGCAGGAGCCAGATGTAATTATTGCCTGGCATGCTTGTGAGGAGTCCAGTGCGCCTGTGCAGTGGCCCTAGAGTTTGTACAGTTTGTGATTGTGACCTCCCGACCGTGTTGCTTTATTCTGCTTTTTTATTCTGTTCACTTATGGCTCAAAAATGTCACTTTGAAACAACATAAATCTGAAGAGAATCAACAGCTTGTGATTTAAACCAGGTGAGTAATGTTTGGTGGTAGCGGCACTGTTACCAATGTTGGTACTGCTATTGATAATGGTACTGGTATCACTCCTGGTGCTGTTATTGGTACTGGTGATTGTATTGATCCCGGTACTGCTGTTGATACTGGTGCTGGTATCCATCTCAGTACTGCTGTTGGTACTGGTGATTGTATTGTTCCCGGTACTGCCGTTGATACTGGTGCTGGTATCCATCTCAGTACTGCTGTTGGTACTGGTGATGATGTCTCTCCCAGTATTGCTGTTGGTACTGTGATGGTATGGCTCTTGGTACTGCTGTGGGTACTGGTGCTGGTATCATTCTTGGCACTGCTGTTGGTACAGGTGAAATTATCACTCCCGGTCCTGCTGTTGGTGCTGATGATGGTATTGCTACTGGTACTGCTGTAAGTACTGGTGAGTGTATCAATCCTGGTACTTCTGTTGGTAGTGGTAATTGTTTCGCTGTCTGTACTGCTGTTGGTGGTGGTGATGCTGTTGCTCCCAGTACAGCTGTTAGTACTGCTGATTGTATTGTTCCAGATACTGCTGTTGGTTCTGGTGCTGGTATCTATCCTTGTTCTGCTGTTGGTACTGGTGATGCTGTAGCTCCCAGTACTGCTGTTAGTACTGCTGATTGTATTGTTCCAGATACTGCTGTTGGTTCTGGTATGTATCCTTGTACTGCTGTTGGTACTGGTGACGGTATCACTTCCAGTACCGCTGTTGGTGCTGGTATTGATCTCAGTACTGCTGGTGCTGTTCTTCTGTACTATCCACACTTCATATGCACCCCCCCCCCCCATGTCGGAGGCGAAATTCTCAGCTGTCTCTCTGGAGCTCCAACTCTTCCTACTGTATGCACCACCCCCCTCCTTTCCTTTGGCTTGAGGCTGAGAGGCTCTGGAGTCTCTCTAGAAACCCATGCATGCCCCTGGGCCTTGGCAGAACACATCCATCCATGTCTGCAATAACGGTGGCCACACTCTCAAACCATTCTCTTACCCACTTATAGATGCATACCAGGGGCGTACAACCCCCTGGGGAGGGCAACATCAGGTTAAACCATTTGGATGATTTCTACATGACAGACAAAGATTAGCAACGCTTTTGGTAGACGGCAGCAATAATCAGGATATTTTTCTGGCTGAGAGGGATTTGATAGTAACGTTTTTGATTAAAAAAATTAACTGTGAGAAGGAAATTTGATGTATTAGCGGAAGAGAAAACATGAGAACTGTGAGAAATTGGGTTATTGATTGTGGGAGGTGTAAGCTTTTCTCAAAGAACAGCAGGAGAAGTGTAGCTCACTGGTTAGAGGAGGCATACCCTGAAGCAGAGATCAGGCCTGGGACCTGGGTTCGATTCCCGACGCGGCAGGGTCCAGAACCCAATTGTCCACGGACTCGATAATTCTCGCTTCGGTGCCCACTCTAAGCATGAGTTCACACTATGCAGCTCTGGGCAACAAGCCAGCTTAATCTCCACAACGGCCCCCCGCGGCGGGATGCCTGGCTTTCACCTTGGGGATACCCAGTATGGGTTATCTTACAGGGAAAAACCAGGACGGGTTCCCAATGCAAGCGCCAAGATGCCCGTAGGGTGATAGTTGCGCTCTATAAGTACCCCAATCAATCAATCAATCAACAATCCTTTTCAGAGTGAACCACAGACAGTCACTAAATTAACCTGTGCTTAGCCCTCTGGTAGCTTGCAACAAAAGAAGTTATGCTTAACCTAGACGCAATGTGTAAACTATATATGTGGTACACACACAACAGTAAGGTGTAAACACAACACAAGAAAAAGCCAAGACCAAATTAGAAAAATAGAGTACACTTTAATAAATTACTTGACACCAAAACAGCAATAAAATCCAATCCGTAGAACCAGGCATTTGCAATTTCAACGTTTTAAGGTAAGTTTATCACCCAAAAGCACAAAGTGCCAAGTGTGGTTATCTGGTCTTACAGGACCAATAACAAATCACAAGTTCAGGCCTACCGCTATGGAGTGCGTGCTGGTTACAGGGACTATATTATTCCTACTGAGAATTGTACCTTATGTCCTTGATGCCAAGCATTGTGTCGACCTGTGTTGGTTCTGATGCAGAGCTGTGAAGGATGCGATGCAAGTCCTGCGTCGGATGCACTGTGTTGGTTCTGATGATGAGCTGCAAGGGCTGCAATATGAGGTCCTGAGTCAAGTTGCGTCACACTTCGTCAGTTCTTTTGAAGTCACCGATCAGGGGCTGCAAGGTGTTGCAATGTGAGGTTCTGCATCGTACTGCTTCGACTTGGGCCGCCCTGCATTGGTTCTGATGCGGAGCTGCAAGGGCTGCGCTGCAAGGTCCTTCACCGAGTTGGGTCAAGCTGCATCAATTCCTAGGTTGAGCTGCAAGTGCTGCAATGTAAGGCACTGCATCAAGTTGCATTGTGCTTCTGGACCCCCCCCCCCCCAACCCCTTCCTATCCCTTTGTTTACTGAAACAAAGGGCCTTACAGATTTTTATTTGGGGGACTAATATTCAGGAATATGTATTTCAACACTCATTTCAAGAAAAATGTCCTTGAGAAAAACATCATTGATTCCATGTGTCCCTATGCAGCATGATGGCAATAAAATTTAGCTACTGCATGTATGTAATCATGTTCTCTGTATTCACCCTCATTTTGGGGAATGGGCTAAAGTCCCGGTAATACTTGAGAGTCTGAATTATTTATATTCTAGACAAAGTCTCCTCAAGAGTTTTTTTTACCATCTTTTTATTTGTTACTCTATTAGATCTTACAAAGTTGAAAAGATGTACACTGTCAGTTATATGGTAATATGTTATATTCAATGAAAATATAGTAGAAAAACGTTGTTTATTCTTTCTATACAAAACCAACATAATCTACCCAAACTTAGAAATTCAAAAGTTATTGTGATGACTTAGTAATAACTTGCGCCCCGTCCAAAATGTCCTATAACTCACGCATCTCTGAATAGTGTTGTCAACTCGCTAGCCACACTACATGAAATATATCTTGAGTTCTTCTCCATGCATAGATTGTACTCTTTCATATTACATCACTTATAAAACCCTAAACCATACAATTCACAACAACACTTATGATATCTCCTATTACATCTTATATGAGAAAACTATGCATTGTAGCAGGGTGAGCTATAGTTCATGTGTGGCTAGTGAGTTGACAACACTGTGTACAGTGGTGTACGAGGTATAAGAGGTTTTGGATGGGGCACAAGTAATAACTGTACGTTATATCTATAACGTTTGAGTTTCTAAGGATTGTGTAGTTTAAGTTGGTTTTGTATAGAAAGAATAAATAACATTTTATTAACTATAATTAAGCTTAAACCTATGTTTGTTTCATTGATTTCTATGGTTTTTTTGTTTGGAAAAATTGGTTTGTAATTATATAATGTTGTTTACTACTTTCTAGATGGGTTCTTGATGTGTGGCGTAGAGTGGAGTGGCATGGCGTGGGGTGGAGTGGCGTACAGTGGAATACAGTAGAGTTGAGTCGGGTGGCATACAGCGGGGTGGAGTAGAGGGGCTTTGAGTGGCATACAGTAGAGTGGCGAAGATTAGAGTGCCATATAATGCGGTGGTAAAGAGTAAGGTGGTGCAGAGTAGAGTAGCATAGAGTGATGACGTAGAGTAGAGTGGCATACACTGAAGTGGGGTAGAGTAAAGTGGTGTAGAGTGAAGGGGGAAGAGAAGAGTGGTCAACAGTAGAGTAGTGTAGAGTGAAGTGAGGTACAGTGAAGTGGTGTAGAGTAAAGTGGGATAGAGTAGTGTGGCATGGAGCAGAGTGCTGTACAATGGAGTTGCGTACAGTGAAGTAGTGTACATTGAAGTGGGGTAGAATGAAGTGGGGTACAGTAGCTTGGCGTACAGTAGAGTGGTGTACAGTGAAGTGGGGCACTGTGAAGTTGGTAGGGTATAATTGGGTAGAGTAGAGTGGTGTAGAGTACAGTGGTGTACAGTAAAGTGGGGTAGATTGTTGTGGAGCGGAGAGAAGTGGGCTATAGGAAAGTGGCACAGACTAGAGTTGGGTAGAGTCAAGTAGGGGAGAGTCAAATCGGGTAGAGTGAAGTGGTGTAGTTTCAAGTATGGTAGGGTTAAGTGGGTAGAGTGAAGTGGGAGTAGAGTACACTGGCATAGAGTGAAGTGTGCTAAAGTTAAGTGTGGTGCAGTGAAGTGGGGTAGTGGAGAGTCGCATAGAGTGAAGTGATGCAGGGTAGAGTGCAGTGGCAAAGAGTGCAGTGGCATAATGTGGAGTAGAGTGGCATAGAGTGGAGTGGAGTACAGGGGTTTTGAATAGCATACAGTAGAATGGTACACAGTAGAGGGGCATGGAGCAGCGTGGCGTAGAGTACAGTGGTGAAGAGTGAAGTGGGGTAGAGGAGAAGTGGGGTTGAGTGGAAATGAGGTACAGTGAGGTGGGGTATAGTAGAGTGGCTTAGAGTAGAGTGGCTTAGAGTAGAGTGGCATAGAGTAGAGTGGCATAGAGTTAAGTGGAGTGAAGTGGAAGTGGGGTAGAGTGGAATGCAGTAGAGTGGTTTACACTACAGTGGAGAAAAGTGAAGTGGGTAAGAGTGATGTGGGGTAGAGTAGAATGGCATACAGTAGAGTGGCGTAGAGTGAAGTGGGGGTAGAGTGTAAGTGAGATAGAGGGAAGTGGGGTACAGTGAAGTGGGGTAAAGTGGTGTGGTGTGGTGTACAGTAGTGGCGTAACGTAGAGTGGGGTAGAGGGAAGTTGGGTACAGTGAAGCGAAGTAGAGTGAAATGGGGAAGAGTTAAGTGGGGTAGAGTGGCAGAGTGATGTGGGTTAGAGAAGAGTGGCATTGAGTAGAGTGGTGTAGAGAAGAGTGGCGTGCCGTGAAGTGGGGTACTGTGAACTTGGCAGAGTGAAGTGGGGTAGAGTGGAGTGGCATAGAGTACAGTAGCGTATAGTAGAGTGGTGCACAGAAAAGTGAAGTGGAGCAGAGTGAAGTGGAGGATTGCAGTGGGGTACATAGAGTGGCATAGAGCAGAGTAGGGTAGAGTGAAGTCTGGTAGAGTGAAATCGAGTAGAGTGACGTGGGATAGAGTAGAGTGACATAGAGGAGAGTAACAGAGTAGAGTGGCGTAGAGTGAAGTGGCGTAGATTCAAATGGGGTAGAGTGAAGTGCGGAGACTGAAGTGGGGCAAAGTATAGGTGCGTAGAGTAGAATGTCTTACAGTGCAGTGATGCAGAGTAGAGTGCAGTGGCTTAGAGTGCAGTGGGGTAATGTGAAGCAGAGTTGAGTGGCGTAGAGTGGAGTGGAGTACAAGGGGTTTGAATAGCGTACAGTAGAGTGTCATACATTTAAGTGGAGTAGCGTGGCGTAGAGTACAGCAGTCAAGAATGAAGTGGGGTAGAGTGGAAGTGGGTTAGAGTGAAGTGGAGAAGAGTGACACAGTAGAGTGGCATAGGGTGAAGTGGGGAAGAGTGGTGTGGCATACAGTAGCTTGGCGTACGGTAAAGTGTGGTAGACTGAAGTGGCGTAGAGTTAAGTGGGGTAGAGTAGAGTGGCATAGAGAAGAGTGCCTTAGACTGAAGTGGTTTTCCGTGAAGTTGAGTAGAAAGAAGTGGGGTAGAGTAGAGTGTCTTAGAGTGAGGTGATGTACAGTAGAATGGCATGCTGTAAAGTGGGACAGAGTGAAGTAGATTAGAGCAAAGTAGGGTAGATTAGGGTAGAGTGGCATAAAATAGACTGGCTTAGAGTGGATGGGTTACAGTGGAGGGAGGTACAGTGAAGTGGGGTAGAGTAGATTGGCACAGAGTAGTGTACAGTTCAGTGGTGCAGAGTAGAGAGCCGTAGCATACAGTGCAGTGCTGTCAAGTGGAATAGAGTGGCATAGAGTGGGGTGGAGTAAGGTAGCTTGGAGTCACGCACACTTGAGTGACATAGAGTAGAGTAGAGTGGCATATAGGACAGTGGGGTAGAGTAGAGTGGCGTCCAGTAGAGTGACGTACAGTGAAGTGGTGTAGAGAGAAGTGGAGTAGAGTAAAGTGGGATATAGTGAAGTGGGGGTAGAGTACAGTTTCGTAGAGTTGAGTGAAGTGGTGTAAAGTAGACAGGGATAGAGTAGAGTGTTGTCGAGTAGAGTGGCATAGACTAAAGTAGGATAGAATGAATTGGAGTAGAGTGGCATTTCACAGAGTGGTGCAGAGTAAAGTGGGGTAAAATTAAGTGGAATAGAGTACAGTGGTGTTGAGTAGAGTGGTGTGTAATACAGTGGGGTACAGTAGAGTGACGTAGAGTACAATGATGTAGAGTGAATTGGGGAAGAGTGAAGTGTGGCGTATAGTAGCGAGCAGTACAGTAGATTGGTGAGGAGTGCAGAGGTGTAGATTACAGTGACATGGAGTAGAGTACAGTAGCATAGGGTGGAGTGGTTTGGAATAACATAGAGTGCAGTGGAATAGAGTGGAGTGGTGCAGAGTAGAGTGGTGTAGAGTGCAGAGGAGCAGAGTAAAGTGGTGCAGAATACAAGGGCACAGAGTGCAGTAGGGTAGTGAGCAGTGGCATAGAGTAAAGTGGTGCAGAGTGGAGTGCAGTGGCGTGGAATGCAGTGGTGCAGAATTGAGTAGAGTGGCGTAGATTGCAGTGGCATAGAGTTCTGGGGTGTTGAATGGAGCAGTGGCATAAAGTAGAGTGGCATAGAGTAGAGTTGTGAAGAATACAGTAGCGTGGCGTACAGTGCAGTGGCGTAGGGTGCAGTTGCATACAGTGCAGTAGCATAGAGTGCAGTGATGTGGAGTGCAATGGCATAGAGGCTAGTGACATAGTGTGCAGAGGCATAGAGTGCAGTGGCCTAGAGACCAGTGGCATAGAGTGCTGTGACGTGCAGTGCAGTGGCGTAGAGTCACGTGGTGTACACTGCGGTGGCATATAGTGCAGTGGCATACAGTGCAGTGGTGTCCAGTAGAATGGTATAGTATGTTATGTAATACACCCCTCTCCTTGCAAACTATAATTTATTTTTTACATTTCTAAGTACCACGGTACTCTAAATGGAGAACCAAAGTACTTCGCAAACTTTCTTAAAATTATATAAAGTAATATAAATAATTTTACCTACCTGTACACACTGTGATAAACTGCCTCTTGTCCTCCTATATATAAATACATATTAATGAGCTATATCCCAGGTACAGCCAAAGTATGGTCTAAACAATCTGGCTGCATTTACTTTTGTAAAGGCAGCCATTGGCCTATAATATGGGGTCGTATCATGGCTATGTACCCCGAAATTACCGGGGTATACCGCGGCCAAATACAGCAATTATTTTTATGCCTTAAACTGTAAAACTACTGTACCAATTTCGCTCGAATAACAAAAAAGGACCATTTCCACACCATATTCTACATTTTTGAAAAATGTCATCATAATCAGACCGCTGTTTCAGCTCTCCATATGAGGAAAGAGTCTATGGAAAATGCATTGGTGGAAAAATATGTTTAGGGACCCCCTTGTTTCTTTGTACCCCCTTAACTAATCACTGCAAGACTTTGCATCATCAGCCAATGTAGAAAAAGCAATAGGTCTGCAAGGTTTCGCAGAGATTCCTCAAACGGTGGCAAAGTCATTAGCAAGCAAAAATCAGAGGAATGCTATCTCTGGGAATCCTAAGAATAGCTACAGAGTGGTTATTGCCACTCTGTAATATATTTGTGTTGCGTCATCTCTTCCCAACACTTTGGCAATCCTTTTTCATCAATATTGATAGACCTAAGCATAGATGACTCAGTCATTTTGGTTTCTCTGTGGGTCCATCTCTAGAGGCACCACCATGGGTGTCTGATGTTTGGGGCTAATATTGTGTCAGCACCACGTTTTCTTATGTACTCTAACACAGTGACAGTATTTAGTATAGAACCTGATAGCTGCAAGGCTCAACATTTACATAGATAAATACTAACAGGGGGTTGAAAGATTGCATAACCCTTCACTTGATGCATTCCATAAAAACACCAAATACACCCTTAGTGTCAGCACAGATTTGGGTAGTACAATTAGGGTGTACCTGCTGAAGGTAAACAAAATATCATGACACCTTAAGTGCGCTCAGTGTCCTAAGGGAATGCACTTAGCACAGGGCTAGGTCACCTTTAAATCTGTGATTACTATTTCTGACTTGTAGTCAGGGCCGGACTGGCCGTAGTGTGCACCAGGTATTTTACCGGTGGGCCAGAAAGGTGTGGGCCAGTTTTAGAGTGGGGTGGGGCGGTTTTGTTACTGAGGCCTGGTTTTGCAACAGTGCTGCAATATCTGCCCCCTGTAACAAATGCGGAAGCTGTGTGAAAGCAGTGCTGCTTCTCACTTGCAACCACCACCCCCACCCTTGTGGGCGGTCAAGCAGAATTGCCAGGGCTGGTTTGTGTTCCCAGTCCGGACCTGCTTGTAGTCCTTAACATTTGCCAGTGGTAGCAGTGCACATGCTACAGATAACAGAGGGCCTGATGTACAAAACAATTTTACAGTTGCAAAGGTCAATTTGGACCCTTTGCAACCACAAAGCTGAATTTTTGGAATGTACAAAACCCTAATTAGGATTCAGTAGCACGTTTGGGTTTTGGTATTTCAAAGGGGCATATAAACGGAGTCCATTCCAAATCCACTATGATTAGGTACTTTGTGAACCAACTTTTAATCCAGAGGTTTGTACACAAAATATCAATGTAACTGGTATGAATTGGTGCAGAAATTGCGACCACTTCTACCAAATACATTTTAGTTCACTCCAATTAAGACATCAGAAATTGTGAATCGTATTTATTCACAACATTTCCTCTGTGGAATATTAATACATCAGGTCCATAGTCCTTCCAAATGGCTAATCAAATGCATGCTTTTTTTCTTTGTGGTGTTTCTTTAACTGTGTCATTACTAGCCAGAATTATTAAGGGGTTTGAATTGATTTCCACTTTAAGTAAGTAGGTTAATGCCACATCTGGAATCTGATTTTTTGAATTAATACTAATAACAGCACGCATGCAGCTTTTAAAGACTTGACCAGTCCTAAACCACCTGGGGAGAGTACATTTTTTCACATTCTTTTTTAGTAGGACACCAACTGCACGTGGAAGAATGAAGACACACACTCAGTTGTGAATTTAGTTTGATAGGAATAAGTGTGATTGATCAGCAATGCAATGCACCTCTCTAAGTAAGAACATTGTGTGGCACCCTGACCTATCTAGCTGTTGTACCAACATTGTTTATTTACCCCGGTTCAAGGGATTCGCCAGAAAATTAAAACGCCCCCTCTATGAACTATGCCCCTAGTGGCAAGATAAGAGCAAAGATTGACACATCCTAAAGGACTTCCTTTCACCCTTCACTTTCCTGCCATCAATCCTTTCACGATCCTCTCAACCCTTCCATCTATCTTTGAAAATTTATCCATTGACCGTCCCTTCTTTTCTTTTATTCTTCTTCCTGCATTATTCCCTTCTTTTCACCATTCTTCGTTTCCACCTTTCTTTCTTTCATCATCTTTAATTTAACCTTTTCTTCCTTACTTCCACCATTCTTTCTTTTTACCAATCACCATGTGCTAGAAATGGGATTTCTGGTAGGCTAGGGCATGTACCAAAGCCAGGCAGAAACTACCACTCTAATCAGGATAAAGGAGTTACACTCCTAAAATAACCCCAGCTCACCCCCTTGGTACCTTGGCACAAGCAGTCAGGCTTATCTTAGAGGCAGTGTGTAAAGCATTTGCACATAACCAACAGTAACACACTGTAAGCAGTGAGCACTACAAAAGGACACCACACCAGTTTAGAAATATATCCTATATTTGTATATACTCAAGTCAAGACCAAAAACAATACAAATCCACAATACAGTACTTAGAAATCTTCAGTTATCAAAATATGCTTGAAAAACAGTTCCTTGATGTCGATAGCTCCGTCCGGGGCTATCATGGCATCGTGAACAAACATATCCAACCAGTTCTAGCTGACAGCGGTGTCGCGGGCCAGCTACGGTGTTCGGAAGACCCGCAAACAGTACCTTTTAGAAATGTAGGGCGTTGGCGAGCCTCTCGTTGAGCTTCGGTTCCGGGCGTCGGTTCCGGGGGTCGTTGCAGGAGTCATCGGGGCCCTTGAAGTCACACGCGTTGCAGTTCGAACTCTGTTGAAGTCAGGAGTGCTGGCGTCGGCAGGCGTCTGGTGCTGTGGTGCGAGGTGCAGCGATGCGGCGTGCGATGCCCTCAGGTCATGGTGCGAGCAGCAGCTTGGTGGCGGTGTCAGATCGCTCGTCGGTGAGACCGGTGCGAAGTGAATGCGGTGCTCGGCGCGGTGCTGGCAGGTCGCGGTGCAAGCAGCGACATTGCCGTTGCTGAAGCACTGTCGTCGGCTGACGAAATGGAATCGAAGGCGCCGGCGTCGGTAGGCCAAGGCTGCGGTGCGTCGTGGAACTTTACGAGCGGTGCCCATGAACCACGGTGCAAGCAGTGGCATAGATTTTGGCATGGAGCGTCGTCAGGGATACCAAGGCGCTGTCGTGAAGTGAGGCGGTGCGGAGTGCGGTGCCCACAGGTTGCGCTGCGAGCTGCGGCTCGGTGGTGGTGTCAGCAGGTGTCGTTGGTGAGACCAGGGTCGTGGTGCCCTTTGAGGTGCCTTCAGGACACGGAGTCGGCAGCAGCGTCGTAGACGGCGTCGGGTTGCTTTTTCTTCTGTTGTAGCACAAAACACACAGTCCCCAATGCTAAGGGCAGAAGAACTTGAAGTCTTTGCTGTTCCTGAGACTTCTTGAACAGGGGGCAAGCTCCACCTCAAGCCCTTAGAGAAACTTACAAAAGTAGATTGCAGAAAGTTCAGTCCAGTCCTTTCACTGCCCAAGACAGAATCAGCCTCTGCAGGCCAACACAGCAAAGCACACAGCAAAGTGGTAGTTCTTCCTCACAGCTTCTCCAGCTCTTCTTCTTGGCAGTATTCTTGATCCAAAAGAGTTCTAAAGTTCATGGGTCTGGGCCCCAGTATTTATATCCCAAAATCCTTTGATCGCTTAGGCAGAGAGTGTCTGTGTCCAGCCAGAACCAGTTCTGCCTTCTCTGGTGTGACTTCCTGGCAAGAGGTGGAGATGGCATTGTCAGAGGCAGACCAAGCCCTTTGAGGTGTAAGAAAATCTCCTCCCCCTTCCCCAATTGCAGCCCAGGTCTATTCAGCCCTTTCCTGACCCACCTAGACGATCTGAAGCCACGCGTTCTCCCCAGCCTTCTGTCATCTAAAACCCAGACAGGCAATCCACATTCCTGCAGAGGCACATGGGGCGACTGAGCAAGAAAATACCCACTTTCTAAAAGTGGTATTTTCAAACACCGAATGCAAAAATCATCTTCACTAAAAGATGTATCTTTAGATTCTGAGTTCAGGCATACTAAACTTTATTTTCCTACCTAATTCCCCGGGCCAGTTATGTTTATAAGATGTTATAAACAAACTCCCCATTTCGTCCTATGGGGAACAGGTAGCCTTACAATAGTGAAAAACGAAATTGGCCGTAATTCACTATCAGGACATGCCACACACACCAGGGCATGTCCTACCTTTCACATACACTGCACCCTGCCCACAGGGGTACCTTGGGCCTACCTTAGGGGTGGCTGACGTAACAAAAGCGAAGGTTAGGGACTGGCAAGTGTGTGCACTGCCCAAGTCGACATGGCACAATCAGTGCTGCAGGCCCACTAGTAGCGTTTGATTTACAGGCCCTGGCACACTCAGTGTACCTTACTAGGGACTAACAAGTAAATCAAATATCCAATCATGGAAACACCAATCCATAACACAATTTACAGAGGGCATATGCACTTTAGCGCTGATTAGCAGTGGTAAAGTGCCCAGAGTCCTAAAACCAACACAAACAGCTCAGGAAAAATAGGAGGAAGAAGCAAAAAGTCTGGGAATAAACCTGCAAAAAGGGCCATTTCCAACACCCTGCCTTTCACGCTTTTGTCTTTCACCCTTTGTGACTTCATTCTTCCCCCTTTCTTCCTTCTCCTCATTATCTTTTTACCTGCCTTACTCCTAACTTTTTTACTTATCACTTTCCTATTTTCTGCCAGGCTCTGTTTTCCTCTCTATCTGCCTTTTTTTCCTCAATGTCATTGTTTATTTGACTCTGTCGCCTTCACTGCACTTGGCGGCTTTCAAACTCCCACCTCTCAGCACTGTCATGGCACTCCCTTTCATGAATATTTATGAGCTTTGTGGCAGGCATGAAGACAGAAATACACATCTTTTCAGTAGCTCAAAATGCTCAAAGGCAACTCCTACTTTAACTGTTAGAGGAATATTTACAATGTCATTGTATGGTTATATCTAAAATAGAATTAGCAATCTTAACTTTCTGTATGCTGGACCATCTACATCAGGGACATCTGTTTTCCACAAAACTAATCACTGATTGTACTTTGTTTTCCTGCATTAATTTTTTCTCACTGACAACATTCTTCTCTCTTGGCAGAAAGAGGTTAAACTATAGTCTGCTATCTAATAATTTGCACTAAGATAAACTATAGTAATTAGGTGATGGAGGAATCGACAGCGCAAATGATGGGGTAATGTGATCTGTCTAGATGTCAGTTTCTCCCAGCCGCGGTCCGTGCAGGTAATAGCGGTGGGGCTGGGTAAGGGGGGGATTTCAAGGGACGATGCTGAGGGAAAATTAATTATTTATTTAATTTTCCCTTGGCATCGTCCCTCGAAATTCACTTTTACCCGGACCCATCGCTGTTACCTGCACGGACCGTGGCTGGTTTCTCCTTAATCAATTACATTTCTGACTGCTACTTTTGAGGTACATGAAGGATCAGGATTTTTCAGAGTGGTTTTTGAATAGTGCTTTTCTAAATTTGCAGCAAGCAATAAAATTAAAATACTATAAGTATTTCTGTCATTTAGTTGCTAAGTATGCAGGCAATAATCGTCCTCCCACTGCAATACCTCTCTCTCTTTCAGAATGGATCAATTACTTCACTGTCTTATATGCAAAAAACTCAGTCATAGTGCAACGTGAGCTAGCTGTATTACCTTTGGCAAAATCTATTATGAATCGTGGGGAAATAAATCCTCCAAAATGATAAACAAATAAGGTCTTTACTTGATAAAGCAAAATTATCGGGAGCAATGGGTCCAGATGAGATACCAGTAAAAGCGATGAAGAACGAACTGGAAATGTAATTCCATGCTCACCTTATTGCATCGTTCTATGAAACAGGGCATATACTTAGTTCATGGATAAGGAGTATCGTTGTCCCAATCCCCAAAAAGGCTCTTGCTCCCTGCCTAATAACTATCGTCAAGTCGCCTTTCTGGATGCTATGGGAAAGATCGTGCATCCAGCAGTCTGGAGGAGCACTTAGTACAATGGGCATACTCATCAAGGGTGATTCCCACTGTTCAAGTGGGCTTTAAACCCAATCATTCAGTGACAGAAAACATGGCAATTGTTCAGTCTCTTTTTGATAAATAAGGGGTGTCTAAGTCTCAGGTTCTCTATTCTGAATTTGTCTAGTTCTCAACTGCATTTGACAGAGTGGACAGACCCACCGTTTGAAGGGAATTGATTTGTCTGGGGATTCTTTCTAAACTATTAGGATTAGTTATAGCATTATATTTGTCTACATGTTGTAAAGTTATAATGGGGGGGAGTAAGGGTTTGTCTCCAAAAAGTATGACCCAGAACAGCCTGAAACAGGGCTGTGTTGTTGCCCCGCTTCTGTTTTCTATTAATGTGATTTTCCCTCTCACTTTGCAAATCTAAAGAATTTCCCTCCGCATATAGTGCAACATGATTTACATGATTTATTTTATGCTGAAAATGTTGTCTTTTTTCATCTTAACGCTGATTGGACTCCGGCGTAACTTGGATGCTCTTTTTAAATATGCAAGAGATAACTTCGTGACGGCAAACATAATTAAGACCAAGGTGATGCCGTTTAGAGGCAAGAGGTAGTATTGTCCTTTGTAATGGAATTTGGATGGAAGTCTTCTTTAGGCTGCAAAAATGTGTGTTTATCTTGGAAGTGTCTTCTCCCAGTCTCTAGAAAATAGGTCCCATCTATTTTATAATGACTCGAAAGCATTGTCCCATATTGGAGCCTTAAGCAAATTTTATATTGCCTCCTACAAGCGCCATTTTAAAGCAATTTTAAAGATCTACAGTGCCAAGATTCCACTCACCCTAACCAATGCTTTTGAGTACATCCCCTCCATCATTGGGCTCTCATCAACCTCTTTGAAGGCCAGTTACTCCTGAATGTATCCTCTTTAAGTCAGGCAGTTGCTGTCCAGACATTGAGGCTGGAATTTGTTCTAACAAGTACCTTTTATTACTGAATTGGCTAATATCATTAGATGGGCCAATAAATTAATAAACACTCTCCCGGCTACCCTGAGAGATTTGCTAAAGCAGGAAGCTTTTAACAGCAAAATGCTTACTTTCACTTTTAATAACAATCTCAGGGTCGCCACTGCACAATTGTAATGTGCGATTGACCACCTACAACAGTGGACCCCATCCCAACTTAAGCGTTGTTTTAAAAATGCTGTCATTAGACTAAGTTATTCTAGCAATAACACCCACTGTCTTACATTTGAAACATATAGGCCTTACTGTGATAACAAGTCTCTTTAGCAAAGCAGACAATATTTTTATATTATACCTGATCCTCGACGTCCCACGCCGCGACCACATCACCCCCCACCTGAGGAGCCTGCACTGGCTCCCCGTCGACAAAAGAATCTCCTTCAAGCTCCTGATCCACGCACACAAGGCACTCCACAAAACCGGCCCAGCCTATCTCAACAGTCGACTATCCTTCTACGTACCCAACAGGAAACTCCGCTCCGCTGACCACGCCCTGGCCACGGACCCACGCATCCGGAGAACTACTTCCGGAGGCAGATCCTTCTCCCATCGCACCGCCAAGACCTGGAACACCCTCCCCCTCTACCTGCGACAAACCGAAGACCTGCTGAGCTTCAGGAGACAACTCAAGACCTGGATCTTCGACCAATAGCAGCAGCTCCCCCCCCCAGCGCCTTGAAACCCTCACGGGTATGTAGTGCGCTTTACAAATTATGTGATTGATTGTTTTCTCTGGCTTATCACGTGCGACATGTAATTATAATGTTCAGAAGGGCATTTCACCTTCAAAGGGTTTTATGAAACCTTACTGTGGCTCAGAACATTTATCTGGCAATTGTGATATTTGGAATGAGGAGTGCAGGATTTAAAACAAGCACTTAGCTTGTGTCCTCACCCGAAGGTAATGGATGCCAGAACCTCGTTTTTTAAAACCTCTGTATTTTAAATGTAAAATTTCTAATTTTGGATCATTGTTATCTTTGGCAAAGTCTTCTCTATATGAGTTTGTGTGTTATAACCTTATTAAATTCTTTCAAATCTTTTTTTTTTTTTAATCTGGGTAATTATAGAGATGTGATATGTAAACTGTATGTTTTTATTCTTTTTTGTAAACATTGTTGATTTCAGCTGAGATCTAAATCAATAAATTATTGACAGTGAAAATAGTGCTTTTCTGTGCCTTACCGAACTAGAAAGTCTGGGTCAGTATCCCAACAAAAAAACATCAAAGACTCTTGTATAAATGCTGCTAGATGTCTGTGGGTAATTTGCAAAATAAACAGTTCTCTGGCTGCATCTGGTTAGGTAAATAGGAGTTCTTTAGGCATAGCGCTCTCCTGTAGTCTCCACTTGTTTCCAGTAATCTTAAAACATTTTTCAAGTAGAGGCATTTTTACATTCTTCCTTGAGTTTCGCTATTGGTTTTCTAATCCAATACATTTGCTGTAATATTCTGGGAAGAAGGACAGAGTGAGATGTAATCTTTCAAACTAGTTTAGTTGCTATTCCATGGTATCTTGACTTCTCTTGTGGAAGCTCATGCCAGCACACTTAATTATCTGGATTTATTTTCAAATCTGCCCTCTTTTGGGGCCCTGTTTGATGGAACAAGCAACTTGAAGCTACATAATTATTTGTCTGATGGATTACAGGCGGATTATGTGTTGTCAATATCCTTCATCTTTCTTCTTGAGGAAACCTCCCTCATAAACTTTTTAAAGGGGGCACTGTTTTATTGGGTGTGCTAACAGCTTTCTTTCTTGTTCATTCCCCTGATACAGGACGTACATCCCTTTACAGTACCAATTTCATATCCTGTTGGTATGAAATGTAAAATTCCCTCACTTCCCATTTTCTTCAGGGAGACTTCGCAATAATTCCAGTCTCTGAACTCAGACAGACCCTTTGTTCTTACATTCGTCACATGGTTCCATGTTTCTTTCTCTTTCTCATGTGTCTCTCTGAAACAGGGCCATTTTAACAGCATTATAAGCAGCTGGCAAAGTAGTGCACTGGGATCTGCCTACACAACCACTCACAGGTTAAAAAATCTTTAACGGAAAATTTGTGTTAAATTCTAGTCGGTATTCTTATAGCACGTCTTTCTCTCTGACATTCTTGCAATTGTTGTGCTATATGCAGCACGTTGGTTAGACAGGTATCAGATGTTTATTTTTTCTTAGTGCTTGCAGCATATGCTTGCCTAATTTCGTTTGTGATTGTTTAACACAGTTTTCTCACTTTTCAGTTCATCAAACAATTAACATGTCACATTCAGTGTCTAAATCGATGAATTTACAGCTTTTGTGCTTGTTGTTTTATTTGCTCCCATATTTCTTCTTTGTTTATTTAACCTGGATGCTACCGAACATTGATTTTATCATCTCATTACATTCTTCTCTGTCTCTTTAGTTAAAAAAAAGTCTTGATTTGGACTGTCCCTTCCATACTTTTCTAATTAGGGCCTATTCCTAAATGATTCATAATGGAATTTCAAACCTGTGTACAGTCCCTTAAAAGGCTGTCACACGTTTATATGCTGTTTTTTACGATTTTGTTTAAAAATTGTAATTTAATTGTGTTTTCATCTCTAGATACTTTTTGTACAATTTCAAAGTACTTATTTTCTTCTATTGCTAAACTTATATTTGTGCTATATTTGTATCAGACAGATTCTGTGCAAGCGACTTGCAATGCTCCCTGAGTTAACATTCATATGGGGGCTTTGGGGGGCAGCTGACCGTAGAGAAATCTGCCCCCAGGGCAGATTGGGAGGGTGGTGCAGTCCAACGACTGCCATTTTGTGTTGGGCTGCATTAGAACCCAAATGTAGCCCATCGTATATTTAGGGGGATATTTTGGGCTACCAGCCACCATTTTAGGTTCAGGTGACCTAGACGCTGGTAGACTGCCCTTAATGGTAATCTGTGTCCCTCCCTCCCGTCCCTTTAATTAGGGCTTTGGGGGTGAAAAGGTTTGGGGGTTATTAAGTAGGCCGTTGTTGGGACAGGTGTACTTGGGCGATGTTTGTGTATGTTGTCCCTTGGAATAGGTCCTTAGGGTGGCATGGAAAGTTTAACAGGAGTTTGCAGAAGGTGCTTGGCATTGCAAATTGAGGAACCATGTGCAAGGGGAGGGTAGGCAGGTAGTTAAAGGTCCAGTTTAGGACATTTGGTTACTTACTGGTTTATATAGATACTCAAAGGATGTAGGGGGAATTGAAAGTTGGAAACGTTGTAAAGCAATACTGGTAATGAGTTAGCTGCATATTCGGTATTTGTGAGGGGGATTGTGTGGGTGGGATAGGGGCTAGTTCACTGGATGTATAGAGAGGTTTTAGTTTTGTAAGGCGGATGGCCAGGAAATGTTGTGATGTGCACCTGTTTCAATAAAGTGGCCTTTTCCACACACAGAAGTGGTCAGTGTTTGTACTGTACCCTTCCCTCCCAATCAATAATGCTCAAAAATAACAGTGCAAAATTACAGTTTCATCTAAAAAGTTGTCAATTAAGTGTCAATATAATTGTAGAATCAGAACATGCCTAAAATCTTCTGTTCCCTATGTGCTGGGCAGAATCCTATGTACAGCACAATAATCATGTAAATCATAACTCACACACTAATTGCAGTGCTCATAATCTCGCCCTCTAATGATACAGATGCAGTTACAAATGTTGTTAATCATCTTACAGACACGATTACATATCACATTACCCTTAGCCTTGTGACAGAGACATCTATGAATGTAATAATTTATCGGTTTGAGTATGCGCTGTTGTTTAATTGTATTTGTTTTTCTGTGTTTTTATTTATTAGCGTACATATTGTGAGATTATAAGCATTTCATTTAATGAGCGAGTTATAGTTTTCCTGGCAGTTATGGATTGTGGTCTTAACCATACTTTGCGGATTTCAGTGGTTTTTGGTTTTATTTGTGACCATAACTGCAACGTGACTTTCTGTTTTTTAGGTGTATTTCTGAGGGTTTTTATAAACATACTTCAATATCTTTGTGGAAGGTGAGTTATGAAATACTGAATGAAGCAGTTATAAGGTAGTCTGTTTTCTGGTTTATTTTTCCAGTTTTTACAGTCTTAGTGGTTGTTCACTCACTAGCAAAACAATACTACTTGCATTAATTGGCTTTCATGTCTTCTTTCTTCAGTGAGTCAGACAAGAACCTAGTCTCCAGGAAGGGTCTCTCAAAGAAAAGACAATGACACCAGGTATGTTCTCAAAAAACACGCACTGATAAAGCCAATAGGGTTAGTCTATGAAATGTTTATTGACTTTGACAATTTTATTTTTTTAATAAAAGAGGTTTCGCAAGCAGTGCCCTGTGCAGGTGAATCATAAAAATAAAGCATCGCTCTCACAGAAACTAGAAGATATGGTTAAACGAGAAGGATCCACTTCCCGATCAGAGTCAACATATAACAAACTAGCCCTCTTCCTCCAAAAATCATAGAAACAGGAATTGCCTGCAAACCATCTGCTTTTAACCAGGCTTCACTCCTGAAGCCTGGTTGCCTGGCAGCTACGTCGTACAATCCGCTGAAGGAGACATAAAATAGAATGCTCGGACAAATGATTTAGTAAGAAAGGAGAAGCTCAGGTTTTGTAGTTATGTTACGATACTGAGGGTTTCAATTTGACAGGTATAGTTAAAAGAAAGGAAGGACTACACAATGCCGAATTCCAAACTACGCCCCAAATTAAGATGGCCACATCGTTTCGCACGTGATTTTAACTGATTCAATATTTTTTTATCTTTTATTTATTTTACATGTTTAACACAGTTTTAAATTATCTATTACATAAAAATTTTGGGCTGTGGGGTTTATTGGTTTACTAGTTGAGCAGTAGTTCTTAATTTTATATACATTTAATGTTAATTGATTAATGTGGTAATTGTTTAAATGTTATGTATTTGTTTATATTCCTAAAATTGTTTTAGACATTTTTATTTGAGGTTGTTGGGTTTATTGGGGGAATTGGATTTGTAGTGTAAGTAAAATGATATTTACATAGATAATTAATTTCTTTTTCATTATGCCATTTTTTATCTACATGTTAAAATGTTTGTAGTTTATAAACCATTTACACATATATTCTTGTAAACTGTTATTTTATTTATTTTTATGCATAGTGTTGTTTTTAGCAGTTCGAATAGGATTCTCATTCTTAAAGTGTATATAAATGATTGTTGCTCATTTCATATCTTAAAATTTGAATTTTCTTTATATTTTTCATTGTTTTATATTTTTGTACTATATGCAGTGTACATGAGGTATAAGAGGGGAGTATTTGTTTTTTGTTAAAGTTACTTTAATATTGATTACAATTTTCTTTTATCACAACAAATTTTATTACTTTAGAGTTACCTGGGGGTCATTGAGTAATGCTGTTAGTCATAATGTTGTTTATTTTTTAGGTTTAAATCTTTTTTATTGAGATTTGTAAACAATCAGACAATGTCACATTGATACTTCTCTTTATCGTGGGCTACATCTATCCCAATACATTTAGCATCTGTAAAAATCAAGAAAAACAAGGTAAAACACATTACCCCCCAACCCCTCCTCCCCACCCCATTCCTCATTCACCGTGAGATCTGTGAATCTCATTATTTAGAATTGCGATGTTTCCTGATGGTCCGTGTTCGGGGCAGCAGAGGCACTAGCCTCAAGTAAGCGTATTAAGAATAAGTATTTAGGGCAGGTGAGTTCACGGAACTCAGATGTGAGTGGTGACAAGAATGGCTGCCACAGTTTCCCAAATAAGGAACCTTTCCCGGATAGTGTGAGAGTTATTTTCTCCATCCCCAATATGTGCCACAGTCGTTGTAGCCAACCCGTGTGGGTGAGAATCCGGAGAGTTCTCCAGGGAATCAAGATATTTTGAATAGCTGTTCCCAAAGCTATCCGGATTTGTCGACCTCTCTTGGACTTAAGGGGAGACGTAACGGGTTTGGCACCCCTAAAAGCACATAGGCTGGAAATCTAGGCAACTGGGTGTCCAGATGTGTGTCAATCTCATCCAGAATCCGAGACCAATACTGTTGTAGGTGTTCGCATTCCCACAGAATATGTACCTGTGTACCCTGCTCGCCACAGCCCGCCAGCATTCTGCACTTTGTTTGGGAACCACCGTGTGTATTCCACTGGAGTGTAATACCAATTGGTAGCCACCTTCGTCAACGTTTCGGTCAGCCCCATATTACTGCTGTGGTATACTCCCTCCCACTCCTTAACACTCAGCTTCCGTCCCAGATCTCTCTCCCAGCGAGCATGACTTTCGTTGTATGAATGTTTGTGTTGTGTGTTTAACATCCTATACAAGACAGAGATTATCTTCTTGTCCGAAGTCCTAGTTATGAGCCACTTTTCGTAAGGTGCAAGGTGTCTCTGCGCGTGCGGCCTCTTGTGTGATTGTAGTGCCCAATGCCGGTATTGTAAATAGCGTAACCGTTCTGTCTCCGGAATCCCGTATCCCGATTTGACCTGTGGGAAAGAGAGCATGCCCTCAACGACAAATAGGTGTCCTAAGGCACGGCACTTCAAAGTGCGCCAATGTGCGAAGGCATTCTCGCCCACCCCTGGGTCGAACTCTGGTTTATCAAAGAACGGAGTAAGAGGGGAGGGAAAAGTGGTCAGTTTGTATTTGATGCTAGTGTGGTTCCAAGCCGCTAATGTTGAATGTGTTATGTGGGATGCATACCAATTTGGGGTCTGTACTCGCTAGAACTGGGTAGATGGCATGATGGCTGTATCATGCACTTGTTGGTTAGTCGTCTTGAGAGATTCCTGATCTTTTAAGGCGGCGTGCAGGGCTTCCCGTTCCTGTTGAGACAATTTGGTTTACTGTTCGAAAATGAGCTGCAGATGGTGTTGGCCCTCTGCCAGTTGGGAGATCATAGACTCCATGGTGAGGGGTTATATCATGTTGGCTAGACACAAATCCCACTTCTGACATCACTGTGCTCGCTAGACCTGGGTAGATGTGCATCGCCCCCCTTTTTCTGCAAGAATGTCACAACCACGTAGGGTATTATGAGGTGGTATCTGTTTATTTACTCTCTGTGGGGCTACATGAGTAAGACCCTAGTCCCTTCAGGGTAAGTTCCTTCCCTGGAACAGGCTCCAGAAGGGTAGAGTCAAATGGTAGGGCTTCAGTAGGGGTAGGGATAGAAGGGTCCTCTGTTTCTTCTTTTCCCCACGATCCAGTTGCCTCTTCTGTGAAGGTTCTGTACTTCTCCCCAGAGTTGGGCGGGAAAGAGAAAACCAAGAAGTAAAAACAACAAAGAAAACAAGACGTCAGAACTGCTGTCCTGGCGGAACTAAGGGATATGGAAAGTGCCACCATCATCCGTACGCTGCTCCCGTGATGTGTCTAGGTGGGGGAGGGATGTGGTGCCTCAATGCGAGGCGGCCCATGCTCCCGCCCACCTGCCCCTAAAAGAGAAGAACCCGGGCACTTGCATGTGCCCACAACCCTCCTGGGCCGCGGGAAGGGGATTCACGGCCTCCGCTTCACTTGGTGGAGTACCAGACTCGTGGGCGTTGCTCCTCGAGCTGCTAGTCTTGGCGTGGTCGTTCTCTTCTTCCTGCTGCGGGCTTCCAGGTAGCAGCAGGTCTCCAGCTCCTCTGCACAGGATGCAGGACTTGTCCTCGGCTGCTCATTGCTCCCCGTCTCTCTTGCTGCTCTCCTTCTCGCTTGGCGTTTCTGGTACAAAAACCCATCCCTCGACTCAGCCCCTTGTGCTTGCAGGTTCTGGTCCTGGCGTTTGAATGACTGGGCTGTCGGACCCAGTTCCAGTCGGTGTCTCTGCGGCCTCCATTTTGGAGTGGTCGGCTCATTCCGCGACGGGGGAGACACCAACAAAGGGCCTGTGTGATTTTTTAAGAAAGGGGATCTTCTGAAGAGATGTGCCTGCCACCGCTCGATCCTGAAATAACAAATGTTTCTCAGATTCTGTGAGGCTCCACTCCACCAGGTGTCGCAATTGTGCTGCATAGTAATAAAGCTGGAGGTCGGGAATCCCCATCCCTCCATCGCCTGGCGGCAAGGAGCCAATGGTTTTCTTCATGCGCGGTTTGCGGCCTTGTGAAATAAAGTGGGTAATCTCCCTCTGTATCCACTGAATCAGACCAGAGGGGGGTCGCAGGGGGAGTGTTTGAAACAGATACAAGTTATTGGGAAGGACCGTCATTTTGATTGCGACTATTCTCCCTAGCCATGAAATAGGATAGTTTTTCCACCATTGAAGTGTGTGCAGTATACGATACTTAACCGTAACTGTAGCCTGCATTGTAGATGGCAATTGGATTCCCAAATATGGGACTGTGCTGCTCACCCACTGTACAGGGTGTTGGCTCTGCTGACCTTTCAAAACTTGGGGCAGCAGGAAGAGTTTGAGGGCAACAGATTTCTCAATGTTCACTTTAAATCCTGAGTCCAGTTACGCAAAGAAGGCTCCTAGTGCGATAACTGGGTTGGTCAGTGTCACCAAGCTATCATCTGTATACAGGCTAATAGTATTATGTCCCCACCGAACGGGACCTCGACAAAATATGGGTGTGATCTCACTCTTTGTGCCATGGGTTCCATGTATAATGCAAAGAGCAGGGATGAAAGAGGACACCCCTGTCTTGTATCTCTACAAATGGGAAAGGGGGTCAATGTATGCCCATTGATTCTATTGAGTCGCTGTGGGAAAACGGTATCAGTTTAAAATTTGTGTCCTCATTTTCTCTCCTAGGCCAAAGAATGACAGTACCTGTTCAAGGTATGGCCAATGGACCCTATGGAAATCCTTCTCGGCGTCTATGGTTAGGAGCATATACTCTCTCCGGGGTCCTTGAGGCCTTCTCTATGATATGCAAGACCTGCTTAGTGATGTCACTAGTTTGTCGTTGAGGAATGAAGCCCGCCTGGTCAGGGTCAATCAGGCCGGGGATATATGTGCTAAGTCTATGGGCCAATATCCCTGTGTATAGTTTCGGGTCTATATTTTGCAGGGAGATAGGACGGTATGAGCTGCAGCTGGATTTGTCTTTCCCCAGTTTAGGGATGACCACAATAGTGGCTTCAAGCATTGAAGCAGTGATTGCCCCAGGTGTTGAAAATGTATTAAAAAGTTGGGTTAATAGAGGGGCTAGAACCGAGCAAAATGTTTTATAGAAGGCCGCCGTGTAGCCGCCTATCCCGGGAGATTTGGCCAATTTGAGTTGCGAAATTTCTGCTATAACCTCCTCTACTTGGATGTCCTCTAGATATTCTACTTGCGCTGCGGTTAGTGTGCTGGGTTGCGCCCCGCTAAATAAGTGCCCCCAGCCGTGCTATCCAACGTCTGCCCTGAGTATAGCTGGGCGTAAAATTCCCGAAAGGACTCAACTATTGCTATGTCGGCCAATACCAGTTTCCCTGCTGAATCTCGCACCTCTTGAACCCCCTGCAGTTGTTTGCTCTCATGTAGCTCATGTGTCAATACGTGTCCGCATCTGTCCCCACCTACGTAGAAAAAGTGGAGCAGTCGCAAGGCTGCGTACTCTGCTCGATCGTCGTCAGTAGCCGCTAATTGTGTTTGAACCGCCCTTAATTGGTGCCAAACTCTAGGTGCCCCCGTCCTCTGGTGCATTTGCTCTAACTGCCATATCCTCTGAGCGAAATCCTCTTTTTTTTTTTTGCGGCAAATGTTTTATGCAGCCTAGATCACAAAGAACTCGCCTCTAATAGCCGCATTGAGAGCCTCCCACAGTTTTGGTGTGCATGTGTCTGTAGTGTCATTGTGTAGGAGGTAGTGATCGATGGCGCGCTGGATTTGCTCAATTGAGTCTGGACATTGTAATAGTGTGCCCCTAAGACAGGGCGACATGTAGGGGGAACGACAGTGTGGCCATGACCGGTGCGTGGTCTGATAGTGATGCCAATAAAATTTCAACCTCCAAGGCGAGATCATGAATAGCCGTGGAGCCTATTAAACAGACAAGCCTGGCATAGGTTTTATGAGCATTTGAAAAAAAGGAATATTCCCTGAGTTGGGGGTGTTGGGATCTCCACAGGTCTACCACACCCAGCTCCCTCATTCAATCAATCAATCAATCAGTAATTTGTAAAGCGCACTACATACCCACAAGGGTTTCAAGGCGCTGAGGGAGGGGAGAGGGGGGAAGCTGTTGCTACTGGTCGAACAGCCAGGTCTTGAGTTGTCTAACCCCTCTGCCGAAAGGGCACCCCTCTGGACAAATTGTTGGGACGATCAGTCAAGAGAATTGTCGAGTACTAGGTTGAGGTCACCCCCCCCCCCCCACCCAAGTGTATTTTATGTTTATTCGTCGCTGTTACCTCAGTTAGCACCTTGTGAAAAAATCTCTCCTGGCCCTCATTAGGTGCATAAAGCGACCTGATTATCAATGTTTGGCTCCCAGTTGTAAACTGCCTCCCTCTAATTTCTGCCTCTTTCTGGACCATCCTGTCTTGGAAGGACCGGGACACCAGAATAGCCACCCCTGCAGCTTTTAGTAGGGCCAGATAAGAATAGCTGCATGGGAAACATAAAGGACTTAAGCGTATAGCATTCGCGGGGAAGGAGATGAGTCTCCTGTAAGAGGCAAATCTCAGCATTGCTGCTTTCTAAATATGATTGAATCGCCCTGTGTTTTATTGGACTGTTGAGACCCCGCACATTCAATGTAAGGATCTTGAGATCAGTGGGATGCATCTGGGCAGTCAAGGGCAGGATTTATAGCGGCAGCCCCATGGGTACACCATCTTGCTTGTTCAATGCCGCCACTCTCAGGAAGCACTGTATCTCGTTGTAAAACTACTTGGTGCAGCGGTACAGTGAATGAGGAACCCCCAAAGAAACCCCTAAAACTAACAAAACAAGCATGCAAATAAACAGTCATATTTCCAAGAATAGTTAGTCAGCCATTTGTGACTGGCAGAAAGACTTTACGGGGTCCATAGTGCGGTCAAGTGCTGGGTCTCCACCACTCCCGCTGCCCGCCCTTGCACAATGAAAAGGGTATATGCCCAAACTGCATGCTCATGGAGTCTTTGACTTCACAAGGGCCGTCGGTATGGACTCCAGTGCATCCTGTTGTCCTTTCGTGATCTCTACTTGACCAGGTCTGTTCGAGTGCCGTCTGCGGACCTGGTGCCGCCATCGTGGAAGTTGGTCGCCTGCGCCTGGAGTAGGGATCCCCTTTTCTTCGTCCTCTTTAGGGAGTTCTACTCCCAGCAGCCGACTTGCTTCAGAGAGCGACCTCAGCTGGTGGAGCTTACTATCCAAGCGGAAGATGAGCCGGAAAGGGTGGCCCCAAGAATATGGAAGGGCTTGCTGGCATAAGTGTGTAGTTATTGGTCGAAAGTCCCTTCGCTTTTGCAGTGTAAGGATGGCGAGGTCCTAGTATAATGCCGGTGCCTGGTCCCTAAAGGTGATAGGGTGCATGGACCTGGCTTTATGGAGTATTTATTTTTTTGTTTGGAAGTCCTGCACACAAACCAATACATCGGCCGGGGGAGCTTTGTCAGAGCGAGGGGGACCCACCCTGTGCACTCTGTCTAGCTTGAGTTTAGTATTGGGTGGGTTACCAAGGATGTGGTTAAACAAGTCCCTCGTTTAGCTAAAGATATCGATACCATCTGGGTTCATTTTTCACCCCTCTGGTCCGGATGTTGTGTCTACGAGAGCGGTTTTCAAGGTCCTCAAAGTGTGCCTGTAGGTCAATGTGTTGGTAATGGAGGCGGATTACCTCTTACTGTAGGGTTGCCAATTCAGTGTCTGTTGTCTCCTTTATCCTTCAGTGAGGCCACTCGTTCTACGATAGCGTCCACACCCCTCCTGATGTTTTTAATTTCTGACGTAAGGTCACACTTGACTGTCTGTAGATCTTCGCAGAGCACCGAAAACAGCGACTCTAGAAATGCGTGTGCCACTGGTTCCTCCGTCGAGCCCTCCGCCTGTAATTTGGTTGCTTCACCTGCGCCAGTATGGTCCATTTTGCTGCCGCCCTGGGGACGCACGGACCATTCTTTAAGTGTTTGTCTTTCTTCCCACAAGTGGAGGTCATAGTCCCATTCCGAAGCAGGCAGTCGTTGCTGCCCAAGGGGTGATTTGCTGCTGCCCGGTGTATTTTTAAACCCAGCTGTTCTAGGTATTTGCCTGTTCCACGGCCGCTGTGTTCTGTGGCCCAGTATTCTCACTAAGGGTGCTGGTACTCCCACAGGCGCTCTCCCCCGGTGGACTCAGTCTATCTGGTGTTGTGAAGCTGCCCACTCCAAGGCACGCAGACACTAAACTTGCGCTCCTGAGCGCACACCCATACCCGTGGACACCCGCGGGAAAGTCCTGGTTGCCGGTGCCTCCTTCAGCAACTCCCCCCAGAGGGTTAGTGCACCACAGCCTGCGTTCTTGGAGCTGGGCCCGTCTGGTAGGGAGGTGCGAGGGGGTCGGCAATCCCGTGCCGCACCGGGGTCTGTAAGCTCTATAGGGCGCACCCGGGCCCCCCAGGGTAGCTTCGGGGTGCTTCTATCTCCTCCTGTGCCACTAACGCGCCTGGGCTCTCTCCTGCTTATGACTCCCAGCGAGGAAGCCTCTGTTCAGTCACTGCTATGTAGGCCCAGGGTCTGTGCGAATGTGTGATGTAGGGGGCCCAATCAAAGCAGTCCCAAGGCACAACCCCAGTGCACACGGCAGGGTGTTTCCTCTCTTCGGCGTCGGCCGCGCAGGAGGCCTCATCTTTAGCTGGAGAGTCACAGTCTCGCATTCACTTGGCCTCTGCGGGGCCTTACCACCTAAACTGTGTGGGCCCTCGCTGTGCCTTGCTTGTGCCGCTCACCTTGCTAGCGCTGGAGCGAACCAGTACCTCTCCGGCGTCTCCCAGATCACGTGCAGGGCCGGCCGGCCACTCTTTCTCCCCCCCCCCCGCAGCCCTTGCCAGCGGCCAAACCGCTCTGCCTCTGCCGTGTTACCTCGTTGTCTCCCTCGTGGCAGAGCCGCTCCGGTCGCCGCTGGCCTTCCATCGGGCAGTGTGCGATAGTGCTCACCCCCGTGATCAGTGCGTGTGCAATTGGGTGTTGCAATCAGGCTGGCAACAGGCACTCCGACTGCAATATGGGCCGCAAGTTCTCCAGCGCTCCAGTAGACTACGAACAAGGCGGCGCCGTCCACGCCCCCTCCAGCAGTGGCGTTTGTCAGAGGCTGCACCGTTCCACTGCTTCTGCCTCACCGAAGTCACCCAAACTGTTCCGGGCCCCTCTAGGGATGAAATTCAGCGGAATTCATCCCTTTTCGCCACGCATACGCAGTGGGAATCGCGTTGTTGGCCCAGCGGCAGGCAGGAGCGAAGGAACCCAGCGTCCTACCTCAACGCCATCTTGGCCACGTCCCCCTGTTTATTTTTTTTTAATTGAAACAGGTTTTGCAATTCTTATATTTGTTGTTTTGAAAATGTATTTAATTTCTCTATAATATTTAATAGGATTTTGATATTTATTTTCATTAATTAAATAATTTTGAATATTTCTTTGTGTTTCTTGTCCTTGAATCCCTCAATATATGGACTTTCTCTATTACTTGTATACTAGACTTACAATAGTAAATGTGATCCTCCTAATGTATGTGTTTTCCCTTGTGTTTGATAGGTTGGGGTTAGAATAGTAAATCTGTCAATATATGTACTTTTCCCAATGTTTGTTAAACTGGAAGTAGAATAGTAGATCTACCCCCTTTTCCCGATTTTTTTACTTTTCTCAATGTTTGTAGGATTGCGATTAGAATACTACATCTGAACCCCAAAAATGTGTGCACTTTCCCAAATATTTGTTAAACTTGAGTTGGAATTTTAAATCTGGAATTCCCCAATGCATGTAAGCCTGGAGTTTGAACAGAAAATATGATCTCTCCATGTATGAACTTTCCCCAAACATTTATTATATTGGAGTTAGAATAGTAAATCTAACAAACCCAATGTATGCACTTTGGTCAAAGTTTGCTAAACTGTAGTTGAATGCTAGATAAAATAATTTTTGGGGGAAGTTAAACTGAAGTTTGTGTCTTCTTTGTAAATTATATCTATTCTGAAATTGATTAATTTTATCAAAAAATATATTTTAAATTAGAAGTTTTTTAATTTCAATAAAAAGGTGTATATTTACCATTATGATGCAATATTTTAGACCATGATACTTTTAACACAATATTTTAGTGCTTTACATCTTAAACATATAAAGTTAATATTTTTGTGTTTGATGTTTTTCAGCACAATATTTTTGTACCATTATAATTTTGTAGTCGATATTGCGTCACATGACCATTGCCAGAACTAAATCCAACTACTTCAAAAACGTGGTTTTTAACAAGGCAAAAAATTTACTAAAACCCACCTTTCCAAGTATAAAACTATACACCATCTCCACCAATGAAGATAGATCACCTTGCACAACCCACAAAACTGCAGAGTTTGCCAAATTCTTTATAGAAAAAAGTTGTTAAAATCTACGAGCTACAACCCTCTCACTCTACTATAGTCTCTCTGTCCCAAACAGCTCAATCACTATTTGGAGTCTTTTCTTCCTTTATATATTAACTCAGTCACCAAGACCATCTCCTTCACAAAGTCCTCCACCTATTCAGAAACCCCGTTAGCACCATCTTTAATCAAGATATTCTCGCCCTTAGTCTGAACTCCTTTTTAGAAGAATACATCTTCCCAGAAGCACTCAAACTAGATCAGATGGCCCCTTCTCTCAACTTTGACCCCAACAGTCTTGAAAACTTTAGACGTATCACCAAGCTACCATTCTTACATAATGTCATTGAAAAACTGGTGGCAAATGAGCTGATGAACCAAATGTCAAACAGTGACCTCATAAGCAATATTAAATGCTGCTTTGTACCCAAATGCCACATTGAGATTTCTCTACACATTCTAGATGATTTCCTAAAATCAATAGCTGATAGAGTGAACATAAAAGTACTTTTCTAGTCAGAACACAATCTGTCTTTTAGATGTACTTCCTGCCAAATAAAATGTGACAAACCTCGGGGCGCAATCATTTATTTTCTACATTGCGCCACTTAGCACTAAGGTCCGTGATAAGAAAATATCGTTACTTCAACACGCAGCCGACACTAAACTGTACCTCAAAGCTTCAGATGCCTCAGAAATCACATCTTTTAAATTCTTTCTTGAAAATTGAATGTATTGGATGTTGCCACTGTCTCCAAATCTAAGCCAAATGAAACTGAGTTTCTACTGCTGTCTACAAACAACTTCCCTCCACCAGTCAAAAAATGGCTCCATTCCTTTCTTCCATTTGGCATTTCATCCTCTGTAGTTCCATCAGTGAAATCCCTTGGTTTCGTAATCCACTTTCACCTCAACCTAAAAAAAATATCAGTTAGCCAGCAAAATCAACTTCATAAAACTACACATCCTAAGGAAAATTAAACACTCTATTCCTCCAGTGGATTTGAGGACTGCCATTCAATCCCTTTTTCCTTTCACATATCAGTGGAGGCAACGCTCTCCTTACCCTCCACCAAAACCATCTATTGCATCTCTCAGAACAACTCCAAACGTGGCAGCTTGATTCATCTTTAAAGCAAACAAATCAGACTACATCACCATGACCCTCAAACTACTACATTAGCTGCCTCTAGTAGCCCACATCAATTTCAAAATCAAGTTAATCCACACCAGTCCTTCATTTTGTCCAAAAGACAAAGTGAAAGCAATAGATTCAATAAAAATATTATAAGTGAAAGGAATAGTTGCATTGAGAATTTCATTAATTTGAGATCCATAAAGGCTGTGCAAAATTAGTGTAAAATAACATATTACAACTAAATTTTTTAGACATAAAAAACCAACACAACCCATGCTGATCATGCTTCTGTTATGGTTACATTTAACATTGATGATCTTGGCTGTAATGGTTATCAGGTGGGTATTATATAACTATTTCCTCTCTGACAGTGTCCTTCATAAAGATATTTGATCTTTTTTTCATGAAGTTTTCAAATTCAATATCGCATCCCGAGCATCCGTTGTGAGTAATTAGGAAGCTTGTAAAGCTGCCCTTAAATACTTTATTATCTTCTATGTGAGTTTAAAAAATAGTTCTTGGATTGTTGCCTAAGAAGACCTACAAAACCTTTGTTACAAATCTTCAATATTTATATCATACTATACTGAAATGCTTTAAGAACTTCTCTAAGACTGAATTAAATAAGATTTCAGGTCTAAGTGCATTCAAAGGTCTATGGTGGGTGAATTCTATGATGGTCAGAACTAAGCTGGTAGAATGCTGACCAATTATCTGAATACAATACAAGAACATAAATTGATCACTGTCATATATGAAGATGAAAATACTGTATCTATTTCTGATATTCTAAAAATACATAAAAACATATATAATGATGTGATTCATCCTTCAGAAAATAATTGGATTGTAAGATGGATCTAAAACCTTTTTCATATGATTTTCGACTATATAATGTTCATGATGTTATTCAGTATTATGGTCCAGATGATTTTTCAAAATTTGTTTTCAATTTTCTGACAATTTTGCACCAAACCTATTGGGGATATTTATTTTATAAATATACATTTTTAAACAAAATTAAATAAAAGCATTCTCACTAGCATTCTGTGAGAAATTGGGTTGTTGGTTGACTGAGGTGTGAGCCCTGATCAAGCTACAGCCACAATTCCTTGCAGGGGGGTATCACAAAAAGTCACTAAATTAATCTGTGCTTAACCCTGGGCAGTTTGGCCTAAAAAGCAATCAGGCTTAACTTAGTGGCAATGTGTAAAGTACTTATGCTACGCACAAACAGTAATAAAGTGGAACCACAACACAACACATTAAAAAACACACACCAATTTAAAAAAATAAGGTAACATTTTATAAATTATTTGACACCTAAATAACCAAAATTCAATCAGTAGAATCAGAGTTATGAATTTTTAAAGTTTTTAGTAAAAATGAGCACCTAAAAGATCAACTCACCAATCGTGGACATCTATCACGCAAGACCGAGTGAAAGTCAAAAAATATGGCCGACTGCGATGGAGCATGGTTCAGATACACAAAGTGGATTAGGCCCACTTACTGTGGGACTTAGAAGAAATTTTGAGAAGAAAAGGTTCTGAGAAGGTAAAGTTCAGCGGGGCAAGGCTGCATAAGGTGTTCAAGGAGGAAGTGTTGTTGCCAGATAGCCTTCGGTCGAAGCTGCGGTGAAGATTTCTACGTTCAGACTTAGTCTCTGAAATGGAAGTCAAAAATCTCCAGCAGGACGAGGCAGGGAGCTTTAGCCAAAAACAGTTCCATGAGGCCAGATACCCCTTTGGTGATGGAGCACTGCAAAGGATTTCCTGCTGCGGAGTAAAATGGCACTGGAGAAGCCCCAAAGCCAATCTCCACGGTGATTCGTCTTAGGCGGATAGGCGAGCAGGTTGGTCCTGGTCTCCTCTTGGTTCTCAGAGCAGTTTTAGCAAAAAAATCCCCACTTTTGAGTTTTGGCTGTTTGGTAATCATCAGCACCACTTCCAAGTGTCCAGGACTGATGGAGCACCACTTGGAGGGTCACAAATCACTCAAACTGGGGTCAGGTGTGGGTCGAAGGGGAAGGGAGGCAAGAGGGCAGAAAGGCAGAAATTTAGCAAGTCAGCAGCAGGCCAGCATTCAGCAGAGTGCTAGTCATGTCAACTTAATTTTGATTTTGAAATTATTTAATTCTATTACCATTATTTCCAATGGGGTGAGTTGTATTAAGTCCATACCTTGATTTATTTCTAGGGCACGTGTTGCTGTACTTGTGAAAGGCCATGTACAGAGCTACTAAGCTGACTCGAGAACATTTAATACTGTTTTGTGAGCTTTAGGACGCTTTTAATAGAAGTGTAGTTTCTGAACAGCAATGTTCTTAATTTTATAGGTGCGTGCACATATTAGCATTTGCCTCCCTAATCCACTCCTTTTCCCCCATTCCCCTTCTTAATATTCCCAGCCCCCCTCCCATTTAATAGTAAGGGTTTCCAATTTCCAATAGTCACACCCCCTGTGCCTACCACATTCATTAAAAAAAAGTATACCTATGAATGCAGAGATCTCCGCCACATTGCCCGAGATCCTTACACTAAACATTTAGGAGCGGCGTAGGTCTCTGCATGTAGGTTTGAGAGCAGGCTTTTCTATCGCATGAGTAGTACTATTCATACCTTAGCAAAAACATGGCAAACTGTCAGCACCCAAGAGCGCGGTGGAGTTGGCATGGGGCCTTTCGCTGCCCTGGCGCTCAAACCAATAGTTTTTTGCCAATGGACATCATTGGCTAAAGGGACAAAGTATTTTATCCTTTCTACAGCAAAGTCTTTAAGAATAGGATTAGCCAGTGCCATCCATGGCGAACTGTAAAATTACAACAGAGGAAGCAGAGACCTCTGGGTAGTTCCCAAGTTTTCTGCTTTTGTCATTGTGCAGCTCTGGAAGGATGGCACTTGTTAATCCTATGCATAAAAACTTTGCTAGAAAAGGCACACCTATAGATGTAAATATATATCTATAGAGAGAGATATGGATATATACACATATACACACAGTCAGTCAGCCAGTCAAGTTTGAAGCCCACAAGTCATTTTTGTTTATTTTTTAAATAGAACAATTAAATAGAAATAAACTTAGCATAAGGGAGCATATCGAAACTTCCCGCTCTGAAGGAGAGAGGTATAAACTGGATATACTTAGTAACAGACAGGAGGATATGCCGGAGGAGGAAGGGTCCTGTTTAAAAAAGAAGAGGGCTGTTTTTTTAAGTAGAGCAAGTAAATTGCCTTTCTCCTGGTGAAAAGTCACCTCAGCATTCAGGACTAGGATGGTCTTTATCAAGATGGCTTTCATTGCTTTCATCTATTAGAAAATAACATGAGTCCAAACTAAGGCTAGCAAACAAATTGTATTTTTACAATGGCGAAAAATCAGCTTGACTATGGAATGGAACTTTGTATCATGTTGGATAAACATACCATATATCTCTAGTTGTTAAGAGATTCAACCAGGTACCTTTAACATACTTTACATACATTGGACAAGAGGTCTCAGGTGGCCTTATAAGTTTCCTTGAGCCATACTCCAAATCTCTAGTGCAGTACAGATTGGTCATGTAAATGGTACTGGCAGAGAGAACGTGTAGATGTTAGACACCGTCACTTTCTCTAACTAAAATAATCCTTTGGGCTTTTTGCGAAAAAAAAGTAAAAATCTTATAGAAACTTCACGTTTGTATGCTCAATTCCTCAAGGCCAAACTTCTAATGAGAGGTGCTCAGAGCTTTCCTAATTGCTGCGAGCATATCCTACTTTCTTTTATTGTTCTTAATGTCATACTCCTTTTCCATGAAAACATATTATTTGCAATATTCTGATAGTAATCCTAGAATAGATATTTACCACAGTTAACCTAGTAATTTCCCAATTTTCTGGTACTAGAGGAGACATAATAAATCTTTAGGGAAAAAACGGTAGAGGCTAGTGGTGTTTCTAAGAAGAACATACTAACCTGTTACACATCATTAATTACAGTTGTTGTTTATGTTTATATATTCTTGGCTTGGCAAACTTTGTGATGAACAGCCATCAACTTGACAAAATCCTGCATTCTGGATTGAAGCCTAACTGTTCCTCTGTTTCAGAACTCTGTGTTTACTCTACTTGTTTCATGGATTGCTGGATCTGATAGATTTTTTAAAGGAGATCTGTGCTCTTGTTACTAAGACAAAGGCAAACATTAAATGCCCCACAACCTAGCCTCTTGTGTAGGGAAACTCATGGGCAGGATTGAATCCATTAGTCCATACCCGAAACATCCAGTAAACCAGGAAATAGGGCATTGAGCAAAAGGTAACAATGAAGGGATAGAAAGATTCCTTTTCGGTGGCTCATAGGTGATTAAGTGTTTTGCTGAAAATGTCTGCCAATAACACATCAATCTTAAACAAATGGAAACCATAACCATGTTTCTTCAGCCTGTAGGACACTAGCATGTAAGACGTAACTAAACTAAAAAAAGCAAAAATAATTATTATGGTGGAAGGTCAGATTGATTTTAATTAAGACAGGTGTCTGGCTGCAGGTCCACACCCTCATATAATATAGGAACCTTTGCCTGTCTCATACCTTTATGTTGAATACCATTTTGGAATGCCAGCAAAGCCAACCCATGGCCATCACACATCCTGTGATCCAAGTCACAGGCATTACTAGCTGCCAGCAGGCGTTAATGGTCTATAATATAAGAAGATTAAAACACTTCTTACAATCTCTATATCTGAGAAGGCACTCTGATCATTTACAGCTCCTTCCACAACAAAACCAAAATAGAAACGTCTTGCTGTGAGCATAGTCGACCGGTGGGTTCAACAAATTTTCATTGACTTGCTCTCTACAAGCTCCCTGAGGATTAAATGACTTCAAAGGGAACTAAATGAAAAGAGAGTAGGTTCCTTCATAGAACTCTTATTAATATCATAATATATTTTGAAGGGAGTATATATTACAGCTGATTTAATTAATTAATTATAGAGACCTGCCCACCTTCACTCAAGTTGTTGCTCGGGAACATTTACTCAACCTTGAAGATACCTTTTTACAAACCCAGCAATTACAGCGCTAGACCAGAAGCTGTGCTGCTATATTTTACCTTCCTTGTTCACCGTCCATGAACTTGATGTGTCGGATATAACATATTCGAACTTCGATTTAAATAGCAAAAAAACAGCTATACTCTGATAGGCCTTCCTAGTTTATTGTTAGAATTATGAGTCTGATTTAGAGTTTGGCGGATGACTTATTCCATCTCAAATGAGACAGATATCCCATCTGCATTATATCCAGGGGAGGCTGCTGCCAATAGGAGGTGGTGGGGGCGGGGATTTTTTAAAATAAAAATATAAACTTACTGTAGTGTTTCAACCTCGCGCGCCACCCACGCGATGTCAGTGCGCGCCAGTTGTCTTGTGCTGCCCGTTGGCACGCTAGCTCGTTTGAGGGTTGACAGTTGGTGAACTACGGTTGGGGTTACCATTGCGAGAGTGCGTCCTTTGTGCTTGCACGCACTTCTGTGCCCATCTGTGGGAACTTTACATCGAATTTAAATAAACTTACCTTTCAACCATTCATCGGCTCGTGATATAACTACATACATTGTGGCGACGACCTTTATCATAAGTTCCCACACAGCACCCACACGGAAGAAAAAGTGAAGTAGACGACACTGTCCACAGAAGTATTCTTTCGTTACAGACACATGAGCAGATCTCTTAGGAATTGTGCCATGTGGTAACCGAATGCTTCCTGCTGAAAGATTTACACCAGATCCCCGCTTGCACGTGACGTAGCACACGCTGGTAGGACCGCAGGAATCAAGGAGAAGGCTGGGCGGATTACTTCAACACTTCTTCTGGCAATGCACTCCCCGTCTATGGAGTTTGGTTGCCTAGGTGATACTGAAGCTTTTTGCCTAACGTTCTTCTCCCTGGCTCAATCTGAGAGTCGTTTCACGCTCACACTTCTTGTTACGAAGACGTGCGGAGCTCTATAGTCTTACCACCTCAAGGATTTCAGATACGGTTTTCATTTTTATTAATACATCCCACAGTCTGTAGATAGCAATTATTTTCGCACGCACATTGCTGCACACATTTATAGCGTAAGAGCGTGCACCTACTAACACGGTGACACGCACACCAGGTCTGTTTTAAGGGAAGTTGCTCTACGGATTTTCAGAGACATCCACACCTTTTATTACTCTATTGCCAACTTACAGCGTGCACTTATATTCACGGTGACACGCACACCACTGTTATTGAGAAATCCATCAAATTTAAAATGTAATTATTTGAAGTCCTTCTGTTGTTGCAATGTAATAGCGTGCACTTACTACACGGTGACACGCACACCATATCCGTTTATTGGATCTTTTAATTAAGGCGTTACAGTGAGACACTCTCCTATATCATACATATTTTAAGTAAATATTTAAATCTATTTATGGCTGTATACTTTTATCAATGGCATGCAGGCAGTTCAGCCTCCACCTCCATTTTTAGACTCTCCTGGAGAACCACCTGTCAAATGGAGACAATGGCTCGAAACATTTGAGACCTATTTAGGAAAAGATTCTTACTCTTACACTCCTTGGGCTTTGAAGGGAGGGCTACCCTTAAACATTTGCCTGAGACAGAAGTTGTAGAAGGTGAAGAGCCAGACAAATACCAAAGCACCATAAGGAAATTAGCGAAAAGATATGATGATCAGCCTAGTGTAGTTCTTTTGAGACACAAATTCTTCAAATGTGTCCAAAAGAATTATGAAGACGTTGACACTTACATAACTGCACTAAGGAAAATGATTGCTGATTGCGAATTTGAAAACTTTATTGAGCAGTTAGTTTGTGATCACTTCATAAGTCAGTGTTCCGACAGAGCTATTAGACAAAAGTTATTGTCGTTGGAAAACCCAACCTTGGAAGAGTCCATTCGCATAGCCAAGAGTATAAAACTTCCCAGGTTTCAGTGAAGCAACTTGAAAGCAAGTCTACAGAAGTAGTTACGCCAGTACGCCTTACTAACTACAAGAAAAAGAAAGATGCCGCACAATCTAGTTTTTTCAGAAGAACAGACATTTGTTTTAGGTGGGGTAATCCAGTTCATCAAAAAATGGTAGACCATGTCCTGCAAAAAATGTAGTGTGTCGGTTGTGTGTAAAAGTAGGTCACTTTGACAAAGTATGCCAGAGTCCTAAACAAGAAAATGTAAAGATAAGTTGTGTCAAGGACAACATTGATACCGAGGATGAAGATCCATTGAAAGAGTTGAAAGAAATGATTCTAGTTGTACAGGACAGTGATATCAGGACAGTAGATCCTAACGACTGTGTAGACCCCTACGTTGAGATAACTGTCAGAGAGAAAAAGTTACATCTTCTTGTTGATTCAGGTGCACGCATCACCATGATTACTGAATCCCTCTTTAAAGATAAATGGGGGTAACGGCCGTTACTTCCCCCGGATCGTGCACCTGTGTCATATGTAGGATGAAAAATAGACCTACATGGTTATTTTGAAGACGTTATGGAATTCAAAACAGACGCATTCATGGCAAAATATTTGTTGCCATACATGGGTTGAATATCCTTGGGTGGTTTCACCAGGGGTTGTTTGACATGATGCTATGCCCTGGCGCAAAGGAACAAGTCTTGGCAATTCGAGATTCTACAGATGTGGCGAAGCTCCTTAATAAATATCCAAAGGTCTTCCCTGGTGAACTGGGTAAAATCAAAGGTTACAAACATAGACTAAAAGTAAAAGAAGACGCTATCCCCATAAAACATAAATTGAGAAGTGTTCCGTTTAGTATAAGAGAAGATTTGGAAAAAGAACTGGTGTCCATGTGCAAGAGAGGAGGGATCCAGCCTATAGACTCTTCTGATTGGTCTTCTCCATTAGTATTAGCACGGAAAAAAAATAAGAGTTTAGGATTTGCATTGACTTGCGCAGTTTGAACAAAGTTATTTGGGTTGACTCGCACCCTCTACCAAACATATCCGAAATGTTGGGCATGGTAGCAGGAGCAAAAATCTTCTCCAAACTCGATCTGGCATCAGCATATCACCAGGTCGAACTGGACAAGGAATCACGTCATCTCACAGCGTTTAATTCTCCCGCAGGCATGTTTCAATTCTGTCGCATGCCATTTGGCCTTGCATCGGCAGCTTCAGTTTTCCAGCGCTTGATGGTTAATCTCTTCAAAGGAATAAAAAAAGTGGCAATTGTCCAAGATGATGTACTAATGTACGCTGCTGAGCAGTCCGAACATAATGCAATGTTAGGTCAGGTTCTTTCAACATTTCAGGACTATGGAATTGTGCTTTAGCGTGACAAATGTGTACTCTCTAAAGACTCTGCGGAATACCTGGGTCTCATAATCTCTAAAAACGGTGTCATGCCTAAACCCAGCCTTGTGCAAGCAATAGTGGATGCCTCAGCCCCAAAGGACAAAACAGGAGTAAAATCTCTGCTGGGTCTGACTGAGTTGTATTCATGGTTCATACATGATTATGCCACCAGAATACGCCCCATATCTAATTTGCTGAAACATCAGACTGAGTTTGATTGGGATGAAGAATGTAAACTCGCATTTGAATGGCTCAAAACACAACTCATCTCCGTCAAAGCTCTAAAAGCATTTGATCCCTCGTTACGCTTCACAGTAACTGCGGATGCTAGCTGTTATGGTCTGGGTGCAGTCCTGACACAGGATGTGGGTACTCAAGAACACACCATTGGTTTCACATCGAGGGTATTGAAAGACTCTGAATCACATTATTCAGTTATAGAAAAGGATCTTATTGAGTGTTGGTGGGCCATCAAAAAGTTCAAGTGCTACCTGTGGGGAAGGAAGTTTACACTACAAACAGACCACAAACTGTTGATGGCCATCTTGGGGAACATCAACCATCGAAACACCACACCACGGATAGCCCGCCTTGCATCCAAACTGCTCCACTTCAGTTTTGATGCTGTACACATCTCTGGAGGAAAGACCGTTCAAGCTGATGCGCTCTTACGCTTGCCTCCTATTCAAAATCCATCTGTAGTTGATGAAAAGCACATTGACGATGATGAGCACGAAGACTGCATAATTGCAGGTGTTGAACTACGAAATGTGTGTTCTGTTGGTGAAGCCAGCTGGCGTTCTGCCATGGATTCTGATGAAATTTTGAATGAAGAAATACATTATTAATGGGTGGCCAAAAGAGAGAAATGTTAATGTTGATTTACAGTCATTTGTTAAAGTCAAGGATGAGCTGACACTTGAAGATGGTCTTATTTTCAGATTAGATAAATTAGTAGCACCTGTCAGTATCAGGAAGACTCTTCTCTCTAAAGCCCATGAGGGTCATCTGGGAGCTACTCTCACTAAACGTAGAATTTGTGAGTACTTCTGGTGGCCCCAAATGGACAGGGACATTGATGATCTAGTCAGTGAATGCTCTATTTGTGCAGGTAGTGATAAGACACTACGCACATCTAATCCTCACCTCACTCCCATACTCCTTTGTGAGAATCCCTGGGAAAAAGTAGGTATTGATGTTATGGGTCCCTTCCACACTCTACCCCATCAGACTCAGTTTGCCATAGTGTTAGTTGACTACAACTCTAAATGGCATTAAGTCAAATTTGTACATAAAGCAGATTTTAAAGAGATTTTGGAATTCATGAAAGAGATCTTCACGAGGGAGTGTTTTCCAAAAACTGTTATCTCCGACAATGGAGTACAATTAGTATCAGCTGATGTTGAAGATTTCCTTAATGAATCCTCCATAACCCATCTAAAATGCTCACTTTATCATCCTCAGACCAATGGACTCGTGGAGAGGCTCAACAGAGTCATTGGGGATTGTATAAGGTGGGTCATTGATCATAACAAAGCTATTCCTGCTGCTGTAAGAACTATGCTGTGGTTCTACAGGACCACACCCCACTCAACTACGGGTGTCTCTCCTTTTGAACTTCTCAAAGCCAGGAAACCCAGCACGAACTTTAGGCCAGCATGGATGTCTAAGTGGTTCAAACGCAGTTCATCTGCAGCAGAGCTTGATGTTCTGGTTAGAACAATAGTTGGTGAGGTCCAAAATAAACAAAAGATATACTTTGATACTAGGAAACCTGTCTCCAACAGGGAATTTGCTGTAGGTGACTTAGTCAAAATTAAGAGGGAGGGTTTTGTTAAAAAAAAGGTGAATCTAAGTTCAGCAAACCTTTATCCATTGATAAGATATATGGTAGTGCAGTACGTGTCAACAAGTGTAATTGGTGGAATATGAACAAAATTGTAAAAGTCTGTGATAAAGCAAGTGAGCGGTCAAGAGTAAGTTCTGATGTGGACCATTCACACTATCCTGTGTCCAGACAATGTGACGTTGATGTTCTCAATAAACCTCTTGGGTTTCCCAGGAGGTGTACCAGAGTTATCAGATTACCCTCGAGGTACAGGTGATTTCTCTTCTGTTTCCTTTTCTCTCGTTCTTTCTTTCTTTCTTTCTTTCTTTCTTTCTTACATTCTCCCTTCATTTCTTCCTCTCTCTCTCTGGCTCTCGCTCTTCTTTTCCCTTGCTGTCTTCCCTTAAGAAAAGGAGATACATGTAGTGTTTCAACCTCGCGCGCCACCCGCACGAGGTCAGTGCGCACCAGTTGTCTCGCGCTGCCCGTTGGCACGCGAGCTCGTTTGATGGTTGACAGTTGGTGAACTACAGTTGGGGTTACCGTTGCGAGAGTACGTCTTTTGTGCTTGCACGCACTTCTGTGCCCGTCTGTGGGAACTTTACATTGAATCAAAATAAACTTACCTTTCAACTACTCATCTGCTCGTGATATCACTACTTACCTTTCCTGCCGGCCACGGCTATCTTCTGCACCTGCGCCATACTGCTCCTCTGCTCCCGTTCCGGCACTACAATTCCCATGGGCACAGGCTTTTAGACCCCACACAATCCAAGCGCTTTTTCCAGCATGAGAGAAGCACTAGGATTGGGCGTAGTAGGCCGGTTTGGCGCTCCAGCAGGGTCTGGGAGGCTGTGTCCCTGAGCACTAGGATATTGCCATGGAACAGCCTGGAGATATCCAAGTGTGCATGTCGGTTTGGCAGCCATGGACGGTCAGACAAACCGACATGCGCACTTTGAATGCCTACCACCACTGCCCACCTGCTGGGTGGTGCTGCTGCCTGGCCCTGCCCCACCCTCAACTCAGTGGACTGAAAGTAAAAATAAAATGACAATAAAATAGTTTTATTGTCATTTAATTTGTCTTTTGACTGCTGCATTTCAGCAGTGGGACAACACTCCTTCGCCATAGCAAAGGAGCCCCCCGATTATATCCTATAGCACTTTTAAAAAGGCAGATTGGATATCTGTCATTTTGGTGAAGGAGTGGCCCTCAAACTCTATATTCGGCCCTATGTGTCTAAAATGTTTGCTTCCTTTCTCTTCTCTAGCTTGCTCTTCTCAGTAAGGAAGGTAGTTTATCCAGTTGTCAAAATTGTGTTTGGTTTAAAAGTTATCTCTTTGGCCAGTGCTTAATTTGAGCTGGCGGTTGCAGGTGGGGCCCATTGGCACTCATTTTGAGGGACTGGCACTTACTTTTCATCATCAGCCTTGGACACAACTCAATCGAGTGGAAAACACACAAGAGGAAAAGAAAGATAAAAGGAATAAAGCAGAAACCTGCAAGAGTCAGATAAAGAGGGGGAGTGTTATGTGGTGGATTAAACAGGCATGAGGTGCAATCAAGGCTAAGTAGCATTGGTATTTGGGCATGCTGTCATTCAATAGCGCCAGTCGCAGTATCTTTAGCAAAACTTTGGGCCCTGGCACTTATTCTTTCACAAATGAAGCACTGTATGAGGTAACGTTTGATGGGGTTTCAAAATCTTCGTTTTCCTGAAGTTGTTTTGTTGAGCTTTAGAATAATGAAAGCATACATCACAAATCCTGTATATGAGAATGCATGACATGATCAAAATGTAACCCTTGCAAATTTCTATAGCAGTAATTCAAAGTCGATTGGGCCACTCTATCAGCAGCCTTTATCTACTGTGTTGAGATTTTTCCATTTTTACCACGTTATTCATCCAAGAGCTTTAATAGGCTTAGAGCTTATCTCTTGGTTTGCAAACTGTGCTGCGCGCGTGAGCCACATTCAGGAAAGACAAGCCCTGCGGCGGTGCACCTGAAAGTATTACTTATGCAAATATGCGAATTGCTTTTTTGTCAGGAATCCAAGGTGCAAATTGCACTCGGTTTCTGCCCGCAATTTGCAAGGCATAAATGAATGATTCACAACATGTATGCGTGTTTTAATCAAAAGGCAATTTAGGGATTCTTTAAGTGTTAGGAAGTCGCTTCCTGGAGCAAAAGTGGCTATGCGCGATAACAAGCACAAGCTGTGTTGGAAAAGGGGGTTAGCCTGAGTTGGTACAAGGGCACGTGCAAGGTCCATACGTCTGGCTGGAAGTCTCAACCCAACTACTAGGAGTAACCCTCTATCAAGAACGTGAAAAAAAGACTCTTTCCGTTGTGGAAATATGGATTTTTCTGGTCAGTTATGTCCCCTATCTTGGACCCCAACGGTTCTATGTGCATGTCACAAATACATGTATGTTCCCTCCAGTTCCAGTTATGAAGACGCAAATACATGTGCGTCCACCGTCAACATGTCCTCTGTTAGATCCGCCATGAATAGGCCGGATATTCCATTCCTAAATATGAAAGGCCACCGGCTTTATATGGTCCACTTATGCCATTTTACAGTCCAGGCAAGTAGGCCCTGATTCTGTCATCAAACTCCTCTTGCCTTCTGCCTCTGAAAACTCGAGTCTGAGCCTGCATCTGTGACCATGAACTTTGTCTCATTCTCTGCGCGGCTCACGAAGCCTGACATCAGCCTATTCTCTGCCAAGAACTGTATTTCACCTTCGAATTATCTGCTTCACTCCTTAGCCGATGCATTCCTGTCTAGCAGCTTAAGTAAACATTCTTCCAGCTACTGAGCAAAGGCTCGGCTTCTCTGTCCTCATGCAAGTAATTCATAGCCCTGTTACCATGGAATATTCCTACCCCCTCGCATTCAGTGTAGACACTTAGACGCTTGTACACGCACGCACAGTCAGTATAGAATAGATTCTGTCCGAGAGTCCTTCTTTTGTGGATAACATAGTTCTTTAAACATAGGATGTTCGATATGATTTGGGATTAGGTTGACTTGACCCCCCAGACTTTTTGTCTCCACATGTAGAGCTAAATGTCAAGTCCCCTTCACCCCCTAGTTGCACGTCAATTACACGTCATGCTGCTGCGCGCGCATCTATGCCAAGTATTATCTTATAGATCCACCTATATGTGACATCATAACCAATTATGTTCCTTTTTACTCCTTATTACACCCATTTTCGGTTACGCATATGAATCGTCAATTTCCTTATCAATTGTTACGCCTACTGCATTCGCTTCATTGTAATGTATGTACTATAAAAGTTACTTCTTGTCAATAAAGTATGTACTTCACTTCCTGAACCCCCGTGGTGATGGAACTTGGAGCAACCGATTATAATCGATCATTGGAATAAAGCCCATTCCGAACCTCTAATACCACGGATTCTGCCTCTTATTTTACTGAGCTATTTTATTATGTTTCTGTATCAAATTAAGTCCCGGTAAAGGAATTTTATTTACCACATGAATGGCGCCCGAACAGGGACACTTTCTCATCTCACGCGCCGGCGGTGAGTTGCAGGCCCGGTCTCCTGCCACAGCTGGACGGACAATAACGCGTACCAGCAGGATTTCCTGTATCTCCCTCCGGTCAAGCGGGGGCGACTGAGGCTGCGATCAACACCCAGACGAGGCGGTGAGAAGTGCGAAGTATCCCGACCAGAGCCTAGCTGAGAGAGCAAGATCCGAGGTATACAGAGACCCACCAGTTCGAAGTCGAGTCCAGTTTCCGACGAGTCGAGTCGAGTCCAGTCCGGTTCAAGTTCAGTTGCCGAGGCCTTCCGTTTCCGAAGCTACCCGGTGAGTACCATTACTGGGGAGGCATTTCTGACGTGCACATAGGTTGTGCCGGTCAAGACGGGTTTGGGTACACAAATCCGGTCTGCACTGTTTTAGCAGTGTATCTGTACTGTTTAGCAGTATATCAAGTATTCCGAAGTATCTAGTTATTGTCAAGAATTAAGCTTGGTGATTAGTTATGCAGACGATCATCATTGTTGGTTATTTTAAAGGTTAAAAAAAAAAAAAAAAAAAAAATGTTTAATGTTTAATGTGTTAAACGTCCTGCATATTGTGGTATGAATGGTTGTTCATTATTGTGCTTTTGTATTAAGTGTGTTCAAGATTAAGTATCGGATCAGTTGTCAATATGCCGCTCTTTTCGAAATTAAGACAGATCACTACTAGAAAAGGGGTACTCGAAGAAGCCGTCCCTATTCCTCCTAGGGACACTCCAGGGCACTTCATGTATCACAAACATGGCTTAGACGCTATATTATTTCTTGATTTATGGGTAGACTACACCAAGGGATTACCAGAAAGTCAGAGGTGGCCCGCAGCGGGGACCTGGGATGCAGAGTGCATCATGAAAGTCGAGGAAGAGTTATGGAAAAGGAAAGTCAGACAGTCACAGAAAGACGCCGTTGAGTTATGGCGTAAAGAATCTCATAGACGCACAGAAAAGGCACTCCGACAGGAAGAAAAGAATAAAGAGAGTTCAAATAAAGTTCGAGAGAATCTATTACTTGAGGAAGGTATCCGAGTGAAATCAGAACAAGTAGATAGGCAAAGAAATGCCCTTATGAGTGGTATGTATCCCCTTCTAGCCGAAGGATTACCTAAGGCTACTCCAGAGATACCGAAAGACTTGCCACCCCCATTATTCCCAATAAAGGTACATCCTAAGGGGCATCCTAGAACCGCAGAAGATGTTTTTCTTTCCTCATATTTAGATGACGCAGCTCCCGAGTATGCTAATTCCGCCCCACATAGACCGCATACCAGGGAGGTCCAACGCCAAGATCCAGTACCCGTATCCCTACAGCAACAGATCGAGTCACAAGTTCCGGCAAGCACATCTGTTTCTGCATCCGTTCCTACAGCTACTTCTATAGCTGTGTCCACACCTGTAGTTGCTGTGTCACGTTCAACGAATCCTTTCACACCCGACACCCCAGATGGGGCCACGGGAGGTGCTACCAATATTTTTTCTACGCCACCCAGAATAAATAAACTTACTTTTCAAGAGTCAGCACATTCACGTACACCCAAACTCATAAGTGCCCGTACGCTTAAGGAACTTCTTATAGATTGTAGATATGACCCTGTGCCCGGTAAAGAGGACGAAATGACCCTGGCATCATTGCGTATCAGACGAGCCGCAGTGTATTTAGGGAAGTTACCAGGAATGACTGCGCATCTAGATAAAATATATCATTTTGTCCAAACAGGGCGAGATCCAGAATGTATTAACAGAGCTATGGAATACCAGAAAGTAGAGATACAGGGGGAACTGTTACGTTTCCTCATAAATTGTGTGATCAGAAATCAAGACCGACCGGGGGTAGACCCGGAAGCAATGCAAATTCTTACCAGATGGAGCCAGAATATATCAGAAGGGAGACATGATAAGCAAAATTGTATAATAGCCATGTGCCGAAAGATCCGTAAAGAAATAGAACGCCTACACGAAGAGAGATTAGAGGTAGACGAGTTCGAACAAAGCGAGGAAGAAGGGTCAGGACTGCCCGCGGGACAGTCGGACACCATAGCCTATGTAGGTAGAGGAAGATCTTGTAATAGTAATAGATGTCTTACTGACTCGATACGTCCGATATGTCCAGATAATAACAGGAATTTCCAAATACCTATAATTAATATAAGGTCTAACGAGCATTCGTTCCAAACCGCCGACAAACTACTCCGAGAACGAAGGGGTTATCATTTTCTCGATTCTATGGATGAACAAGATTTAGCCAGGGCAGCTGTCCATTGGGTGGACAGTCCCGGAAAATATAGTGATGATACAGTAGCACGCACATTTTTGAATCTCACCCCAGATGAACAGAGGTTAGCTGGGATTTATATGATTCAACAACTCATTATACTATATCGGAGTCAGCATTCGGACCCTGGTCCCTTACCTGACATATTGACTGAATTGCTTATGAATAAATGGAGAGGTGCAGGTACTAAATTAATTAAAGAAATTCTAGAATCAAGAAAGCAGTATATTCTTTTTGTATGCGCAGAGCATGTCTCATTGCCCGTCAAGGAAAGAACCACGTATCACATGGATAGACAGAATCCCTTACGAGAAGTGCACCCAATAAAAGGCGAGGACAACGAGTTTAAGCGCGTATTTGTATATACGCCCATATCGAAAATAGAATTGTTACAAATGAAGAAAGTGGTACCCAGTCATGACAAAGATCCAGCGGGTTTTCACCGAGAAATTAAAGACATGTTACTCATGGGAGAGTATACCTATCCCGACATTATGACAATATTAAAGGTATTGATGCCTGCTGGCATTTATGAGAAACTCAAGGAAAAAGAGTGGGAGGTAGGAGACCAAAAGATAGAATGGTCAGTGTTAGAAGCGGAAGAAAAGGCCCGAACTGCAGGAGCAGGACTTGGGGATAAAACTAAAGCATTACCAGGTTTATTAGTACAGGTACTGCCACGTTTATTAACTACGAAAAAGGAAGATTGGGGTACAATTTCAGCCTGTAAACAGAAGCAAGATGAAGACACTAGTGATTACTATGCTCGATTCGAAAAATGTTTTGGTATAAATAGTGGCATAAAAGCAAGTAGCGAATCATATCCGCATCTGTTTGTAACAAAATTAGTAGAAAATGCCCTGCCCCCAGTAAAGAATAGAGTATTAAAATTCGAGAGTACCTGGCAAGGTAACACTCCATCACAAATGTTACAAATGTTACAGTACCATCACAATAGAATTAGAGAGGAACAAGAACATGAACACAGACGCATGAAAGACACGAAAATGAAAATGCTAGTTTCCCAGACAGTCCCAGCTGAAGGACATAAAAAGGGTATGACACATTCCGATTCAGCAGGACCTGTAAAAGGGACATGCAATTATTGTAAAAAGCCAGGTCATTACGTACACGATTGTCCAGTTTTAAAACATAATATCGCCATAGGTAAAACACAAGAAAGATCACGGCCACTAAGACAAGATCAGAATGAACAAGGAGCTCTGCAGCATGCACAGGCCATGCCAGCCGCACAACAGCCAATACAGTTTGTGCCAGCTGCACCACCGTTGCCTGTTGCTGCCACACAGACAACAACACGACAAATGTATCAGACCGCACAGTATGAATATCCTGAGTATCAGCGTTACGCATGAACTAGCCTAGAGAGGGAAGTTGACTTACCCCTTATCGAGATTCCTGTAGATCAAGAAGGACCTTATGTACATAGTGAATTATTAGGCCAAGATAGAAAATTTTTACTCGATACAGGGGCAAGTCGAACAACTATAAAACGTAGTGAAGTTCCAGGGGCACCCCTCTCAGGCTCTCAGAATATTTCCCTTGGTTTTTCAGGAAAACCTATTGTTAATGAAGTATCACAGCCTCTTCCACTTACGATAGGACCTCTGACCCGAACTACAGATTTATTGCTTACTAAATCATGTCCAGAAAACTTGTTAGGAATAAAAACACTGAAAGCTCTAGGAGCCATAATATGTTTCTAGGAGCCATAATATGTTGTTCTCCGGAAGGAGTAAGGTTGTTTTTACGTGATTTTAAAGGTCACTATGTGTCTAGAGACATGGATCCCCGACTGCAGACTTTACCTACACATCTATGGGCACAAGGCCCTACTGATGTTGGTTGCATGAATATTACACCATATCGAGTCACATTAAAGGCAGGAGTGGTGCTACCACGAATGCGACAATACAAGTTACCACCAGATGCTGTAGTGGCTTTACTACAAATCATTGACGAGCTCATTGCCCAAGGAGTAGTTGTGGAAACAGACTCCAATGTATGTAATTCACCGATAATTCCGATTCTTAAACGAACAGATCCTACGGCCCCGCCAGTATATCGATTGGTTATTGATCTGCGCGAGTTAAACAAATGCATTGTGCCACAATTTCCTGTGGTCCCAGATATCTCGTCATTATTGACAGCTATTGATTCCGAAGCAACATTCTTTACTGTAATTGATCTCAAGAATGCCTTTTTCAGCGTCCCAATAGATCCGGAAAGCCAATATTTGTTCGGATTTAGTTTAAATGGGCGTAGCTTTAAATTCTCACGCGCACCTCAAGGATTTACAGAAAGCCCCAGCATCTATAGCCAAGCACTGAAACGAGAACTTGACAGTATCCATATGCCAGTTAACACTGCCTTGCTTCAATATGTCGATGATCTGCTGATCACCGCGAGAAGCGAACCGGAATGTGAGAAAGCATCACTGACAGTTTTACAATTTCTAGCCGAAAAGGGGCACAAGGTGTCCCCTTCTAAGCTGCAATTCTGTGTCCAGCGAGTTGTTTATCTTGGACACTCGCTGTCCAAGGAGGGAAGGCAGCTTACACCGGACCGCATTCAGTTAATAGCTAACATGCCAATACCCAAGACACAAAAGGAGGTGCGGGCTTTCATAGGCCTCACTTCATATTGCAGGCAGTGGATCCCTCAGTACGCATTTCTAGCAAAACCACTCATTCAGTTAACCACACAGGAGGCAGCCACATCGACTGTTCTCCCTTGGACTCAGGAACATACACAAGCTTTTGAAAGCCTAAAGAAAGCTTTATGTCAAGCACCTGTTTTAGCAACGCCATGTTACAGAAAACAGTTTACACTCTTTGTTACAGAGCGCGAAGGTACTGCCTTGTCAGTACTCACACAGGAACAAGCAGGAGCACACAAACCATGTGCTTATTTTTCTAGTACATTAGATCCCGTAGCTCAGGCTTTGCCTGCATGCCTAAAATCAGTAGCAGCGACAGCTTTAGCAATCAGACAAAGCGATGCCATAGTGTTAGGACATCCATTGACAGTTCAAGTACCACACGCAGTAGAGGTTCTTGTAAATAGAACGCAAACACAACACTTGACTATAGCGCGACTTACAGGATACGAACTTACATTGTTTCAGCCACATATAGAAATCAGACGTTGTAACACATTGAATCCTGCCACACTTTTGCCAGTAACCGGAACAGACCCACTAGCCCATGACTGTATTGAAGTTATTACAATAACGACAAAACCCAGACAAGACTTAACCGATGTCCCATTGTCAGATCCAGACCTGACATTGTATGTAGATGGTTCATGTATGAGAACAAGTACAGGAGAGTTAGTGGCCGCTTACGCAGTCACAACAGATACTGAAGTCATTGAAACCAATCGTATAAATACTTTGTCAGCTCAAGCCGCAGAGCTTATCGCTCTGACACAAGCCTGTATTCAAGCCACGAATAAAAAAGTCAACATATACACTGATTCACGTTATGCATTCGGAGTTGTACATGACTTCGGCGTGCTGTGGCGAGAGAGAGGTTATTTAACTTCCCACGGTGCCCACATTCAGCACGGACCCCTCATTCATGCCTTATTAGATGCAATACATCTACCCACTGCAATATCAATTATGAAATGTAAGGCTCATACGAAGGTTACTGATATCATTTCCCAAGGCAATGATCTAGCCGACAGAACAGCTAAACAGACTGCTCAAACTCAAACCCCCGACATGATAAAGACAATAGTCCCGACACCGACACATTGTATGACAGTTAAAGATCCTACTCTTGACGTAATTGACATACAGACACATGCTACACCAGACGAAATAAAGAAATGGACTGAATTAGGAGGGATCCAAACGGACCAAGGATGGATGATGAAGGAAAAGTCTGTGTGGTTCCTTCCTGATTCAATGGTCCAAGTTATAATTAACACTATACATAGTCCAGCACATCTAGGAGAAAAAGCTATGCTAGACAGCATTCAACACATTTGGTTCAATAAACATTTACGAGCAGCAGCCAAACAAAAGGTCCGTACCTGTATGATGTGTTGTCAGTTTAACCCAGGTAAAAGCGTTCCCGTAGAACAGGGTGGATTTCATCCTCCTAATCACCCTTTTGAAGCCCTCCAGATGGATTATATCCAGATGGAACGATGTTGAGGATTCAAATATGTTCTCGTAGTTGTCTGCGCTCTGTCCCGTTGGACAGAGGCATACCCGGTTTCAGATTACACTGCCCCGACTACTGCCAAACAGTTGGTTCGAGAATTCTTCCCACGATACGGTTTACCACGTGTTGTTCACTCAGATAACGGCCAGCCGTTCTCATCCGAATTAATGAAACACGTTTCACTTCTGTTAGGATATCAGTGGAAATTCCACTGTGTCCGACACCCCGAGGCAGCAGGTCTCGTAGAAAGACATAATCAGATACTGAAAATCAGATTGTCCAAAATATGCAGAGAGAAAGGTGTCGACTGGGTAGTAGCGTTACCAGTTGCACTCTTTTACATGAGAATGGTAGCACACTCTCGAACAGGGCTATCCCCGTATGAGGTGATCTTCGGCAGACCACCAAATATGTGGGGGACGCCTATACCACGCAAAATAACTGATATTGACTGTAATATGCTGACAGATTACTTGGCTTCCTTGATGTCTGCACTACAATCTTGTCGTTCACAGGTTGCTGCAGCCTTTCCCGACAACACTGAGGTGAAACCCCATGACGTAGTTCCGGGGGACCTCATACTTGTGAGGAATTTCGACCGAAAGACTCAGCTGGAGCCCAGGTGGAAGTCGCCCAAGTTGGTCCTGCTGACCACAAGAACAGCCGTGAAGATCGAGGGCAGGAAAGGCTGGATTCATTCAAGTCCTATCAAGAAATTTCATGGACTTCCTGCAGATGTAAACAGCCCACCTCGTGTGTCTTCACCCATTGACTCAAAACTTCCTTTTGTTGAACAGAATAACTCTGAACACTATAAACTAAAGCTTAGGCCCAACAAGTCGAGCAATTTGATTGTTTAAGTCCTCTCCAAGGTGAAGCGGTTGAATTGTCTCTGACATGTATCCCTTGGACCTGAGTAGAGAAAATACCCGGAAAATGTTGAAACGACAGGCGTATTGTAAATCACTGCGTAGCCACTGCATAGTGACATTATTAATTTTGTTTTTCTTGAGTCTTTTAATAATTACTGCAAGTATATTGTTGCACATATATTACCCTATTTCTAGACATGTTTATAATGTTACTGCTGAACATTCTTTTAGTGACTTACCTCCGCATGAATTGTCTTATAGACTTGCGCTGCGCAATAACACTTTCATTAGTATGTTACATCATTCCCATCAGACTAGTAATGCTACTAATTGTTGGGTGTGTGGCCGGCTCCCTCCCTATCAGAATTATGAAGGTGTCCTGCCTTTCTTTCCACATCCATTTACACATAATGGCTCCTGTGGAGCATGGTTTAGTTTAATCAATTCCATAGACTCAGACACAGCAGTTTACCAAGATCATTGGGTATGGGGAAACCTGAACCTAGTTTTACTCAAGGTCTGCTACCCTGACAAGGAGGGTCGCCCCAAAAGAACAGGAACTGATCTAGAAAATGAAGTATATGGATTAGGTAATTTTACACCTAATCTCATGATTCTAAATGTCGTATCCGAAGTTGAACTAGTCTTACCCACCATGTCAGTATTCCCAGCGAAGGGTGAATTGTGTGTAAGAAAGGTTGGTTCCATACATATGGGCCATAGTAAATGCACTACTATAGTAGAATTCAGTGATCAAGGCAAATCTTCATTTAGAGCTTATCGCCACTCCTACTTTATATGTGGTCAGACTGCATATATGCGTCTACCTCTAGATTGGGATGGTACCTGCTACATTGCATTCCTTTTGCCACCTGTTTTCCTAGCTCCTCCTGATTATTACAGAAATATTCATTTAGTACACAACAGAGAGCGGAGAGATCTCCCCATTGTCGATTACACTGAGACGGCATGGGACAAGTATGTAGATTTTAATAAAGGCATCTTTCCCTATATAGGTACTGTTACTAATAGTAAGCTGATACGTAGATTAACTAGAACCCTTGAAGCAGTAGTGAATGAGACTATTTCCGCCTTAGGCAATTTAACAGAAGAGCAGTCTGCTATGCGGATTGTTGTGCTTCAAAATCGTCTTGTCCTTGACGTCATCCTGGCTGATAGGGGCGGAGCTTGTAGGGTCATCGGATCAAGCTGCTGCGTATTCATACCAGAAAATTCGCCATCTGTATATAAAGCCATCACTCGCCTTCATAAGATTGTAAACCAGATACACCAGAACCCAGGCACTTGGACTTGGTCCAGTTGGTTTTGGAGTGTGGTATCAGCCTGGGGATGGAGAGTTTTATCCTTCCTAGGTATTGGCCTCCTCATACTATTCAGTTGCTGTCTATGTCTACAATGTGGACCAGCGATTTGTGGTCTGTGTACCACATCGTGTATTCCACCACCAAGATTTCATTCGTCACGGAAGAAGAAAGAAGAACAAATGATGCCATATGAACAGATCAATGGATTGATGAAGATTGATATCTCTTAACGGGCAAGTAGGGGACAAGGAGGGAATGTGGAAATATGGATTTTTCTGGTCAGTTATGTCCCCTATCTTGGACCCCAACGGTTCTATGTGCATGTCACAAATACATGTATGTTCCCTCCAGTTCCAGTTATGAAGACGCAAATACATGTGCGTCCACCGTCAACATGTCCTCTGTTAGATCCGCCATGAATAGGCCGGATATTCCATTCCTAAATATGAAAGGCCACCGGCTTTATATGGTCCACTTATGCCATTTTACAGTCCAGGCAAGTAGGCCCTGATTCTGTCATCAAACTCCTCTTGCCTTCTGCCTCTGAAAACTGGAGTCTGAGCCTGCATCTGTGACCATGAACTTTGTCTCATTCTCTGCGCGGCTCACGAAGCCTGACAGCCTATTCTCTGCCAAGAACTGTATTTCACCTTCGAATTATCTGCTTCACTCCTTAGCCGATGCATTCCTGTCTAGCAGCTTAAGTAAACATTCTTCCAGCTACTGAGCAAAGGCTCGGCTTCTCTGTCCTCATGCAAGTAATTCATAGCCCTGTTACCATGGAATATTCCTACCCCCTCGCATTCAGTGTAGACACTTAGACGCTTGTACACGCACGCACAGTCAGTATAGAATAGATTCTGTCCGAGAGTCCTTCTTTTGTGGATAACATAGTTCTTTAAACATAGGATGTTAGATATGATTTGGGATTAGGTTGACTTGACCCCCCAGACTTTTTGTCTCCACATGTAGAGCTAAATGTCAAGTCCCCTTCACCCCCTAGTTGCACGTCAATTACACGTCATGCTGCTGCGCGCGCATCTATGCCAAGTATTATCTTATAGATCCACCTATATGTGACATCATAACCAATTATGTTCCTTTTTACTCCTTATTACACCCATTTTCGGTTACGCATATGAATCGTCAATTTCCTTATCAATTGTTACGCCTACTGCATTCGCTTCATTGTAATGTATGTACTATAAAAGTTACTTCTTGTCAATAAAGTATGTACTTCACTTCCTGAACCCCCGTGGTGATGGAACTTGGAGCAACCGATTATAATCGATCATTGGAATAAAGCCCATTCCGAACCTCTAATACCACGGATTCTGCCTCTTATTTTACTGAGCTATTTTATTATGTTTCTGTATCAAATTAAGTCCCGGTAAAGGAATTTTATTTACCACACCGTCAGACACAGTCAAGGTGAGTTGTGTGACATTAGCTTTCAAAGGGAGTACTTTTTTGTATTGTGGCATTATATAGTGCTTACTACTCTTATGTGGGGCGCTGAAGTGCTTGCCTACATGAGAAGCATGCTTCACAGTGTAGGGTGTGTGGTTGAAAATATGTTGTTTTTGTCATATGTGGTTAGGTTGAAATGAGGCACCCAAAGTTTGAAAAAACTCATGTTATTGAAGATTAATCTGGTAAATCATTTGAGTTCCTTAAATTCTTGGTTGTGGCATCATAGAAGTGCTGCAACAATTCATAAGCAAGCATAAATGTGTCATTCTGCTGACTTCACACGAAGAAAATAAAAAAAATCATTTTGACAAGCACATTTCACTGGCACTCTCCATTTAAAGTTAGAACTCTGTATTTCATCGAATTTATCAAGTAGATGCAATTCTTCTTTCAAATCACCAGTATCACCAGACCTTCCTCGGGCCATCAGTGTTTTTCCTGATAGCCTCCATTTGCTACCTCGTGAAATATTACTACGCAGGAAGACATGCATGTCTAAAATCCTGTGCAGCAAATATTCATGTTTCTTATGTGTTTTCTTGTGTCCAGATAAGCATGGCACAGGCACAGCTTTGGTATGTGGTGTTAATAGCCCATTCTTGTTGTGGCTGATCAGTTTCCCCTGCCGCGCCCCATCCACTGGAACTAAGGGGCTTAGCCCCCTCACCTTTTACCCTTCAAGAAGAGTGTCTACCAGGCTGAGCAAAGGTCAGCCTGACAGACACTACACATTTTGGGTCCTGGCTTCCTGAGCTGAAGTTTGCTGGGCTGAGGATGTCACAGATCCTGTGGATGTGAGCTCCTCAGCTCAGGACAGGTCCTCAAGGTTTTCCCCCTCGTGACGAGGGAAGTGTCACTCATTGCCTCAGACCTGGGCACTACAGTTTTAAGCCCTGAAGTGCCCAGGGCTGAGTGTCAACCATTGACACCTCGTCACAGAGTGGGGTGGGGTGGGGTGGCGTCACCCCATTCCACTCTGTGACGAGGTCAGGACTGCTGTCTTAACTCATTGGCTGACCTAAGATCAGCCAAAGGGGAAGGCAATAGTCACTACCCTCCTGGGACCTTTAAGGCTTGGGACTGCTGCCTTTCCTCATTGGCTGACCTAAGGTCAATCAATGAAGGAAGGCAGCAGTCCCGACCCTCCTGTGACCTGCGAGGCAGAGCTGCAGGTAAGTGTGATTTTTTTTAAATTAATGTTTGGTGCGTGCATTCGTGTATGCTTGAATATTTGGTAGTGAGTGTTGTAAATGGATGTGTGTGTGCTTGCACATGTGTGAATGCTTGGGTGTGAGTGAGTGTGTATGCCTGCGTGTGTGTCCCGTCCAACTCCCTTCCCTCCTAAATGTACTAGCCGCCACTAAGTTTTACTGAGGGAATATTCACTAAAGTTCTAGTTAGCATAGCTGCAGATACAATAGAATACCTGAATTTTCAGAATCCTCCCTGACATCAGGGCATTTTGGAATGTTACGAAGGCCTCAGGGATTAATGCGGTTTTACGTTTGCAACATGTAGCAATAATCCTGGGGCAACTCCTGATTGACACACATTTTACATATTTGATTAGGAAATTATTTGCTACAGTGTGCTACAGAGTGAATGTGCTATCAAAATAGTTAACTAGACTGGTTGCGATTGGATACAAGGGCCAGGTTCACACTGGTCAAAAAGTTGCCTTCGCACTTAAAAAAAGATAATAGAACAGAAAGCGTTTGGCGGGACAAGTTTACAGGCTGTGGCCGAAGCTGGGCTCGATGACGATAAGGAGCCGAAGTCTGAACTGGAACTGGTCAGCTGGGAATGCAGGAAAAGGCCACTTGAAACGTGTGTCCCGTAGCTCAAACATGTCAGCCTTATTACCCTTGAAGTCCACTTCTTTGTCCTGGATTCAAGAGAGAGAGCAGGTCTAATCTTCAGGGCTCGTCTCAGGATAAAGACTGCAAGTCCTCTTCTATTCTTCCACCGGTCTAGAATTGATCTAAGGAGGATACTGTAGGTGCCACCTTTATGCCTGCAGCAACCTATAGGTGAGGGTAACTGCTTACCCCTCCCTCACCAATGGGGTAAATGTTCCCAGGGGCAACCCTACCCACTTTTGCAGCACTTCCTGTGTGCCCAACTGTAAACAATACCACATTGCCTCTCTCCATCAAAAACCAACATGACAGACCATTTCTTCCCCTATGCAGAGCTCCTGTACCCACCCTAGAGGTGTAGTCTGAAAAATGAGCAACCCCCTCTGTGGTCACTGAAAGCTAGATCGGTGGCAACTCCTCTCTCACTGGGCATGATGTCTGGCTGGCGAGAGGGACAAATGATGGACGCAGGCCTAAGCGTTAACTATATCTGCCTGTGACTGAATAGTCCTCTTTGAAGTTAAATAGATTAGTGGGCGTAGCCTAGTGAGTCAACCTGGCAGAGAAACTGAACACCCCCTCACACCCAAAGCCTTTGTCGCAGCTCTGGCAGTCATTTCGCACCACATCACAGGGGCTATTCTGCTCCTGTGTGATAGTCGGGAGCTCATACCAATGGGCTTCTAGAGGCTTTAGGCAGGTAAAATGCCTTTTTGTAATATTTACTACAAATCTAGCCAATGATTTCCTATCATATAGCCAACCCTTGTACAGCGAAAAAATCCTTTTGGGCCTTTTCACTGTAAGGACATGTTTAACATTCAGCTTTTATGTGGCTTACTTTTAAATACAATGCACCATGCCTTATTGGCAAGAGGGCCTACTTGGAGGTGGCTTATTTAAAAAGAGGGTTTAGGCCTGCCAAAAGGATTATTTTGACAAATTAAATTTGCAGTTAAAACCTGCACAGCTGTGCTGCAAAGGGCAAGTCTGTAATCATGTTTACCCTGTCACTGAAGTAGGTGTCACTATGAGTGCTGCAGCCCACTGGTAACATGTAACTTACAGGCCCCATAATATTGATGCCATTTACAAGGGATTTATAGTTAACTTAATTATGCCAATTAGGAGCCAATGTCATCATGTGGAAAGGCGGACCACAGACACTTTACCACTGATTAGCACACAGAGTTCAATAGCTAGGAAACAGTCAAGGCAATAACCATTTTCCCCTGAAATAATGTTTCTTTCTTAAACAGTATATTGCTTCTTCTTTTGCTTAATTATGAAGCAGTATACAACCTTTTTTAAGTGTCTTTTTGGACTGGCTTAGCCAGTCATACAATGTGTTACCCACATTAGTTCAGAAAAATCACTTTTCCATACTTTGCCAGGGCATTCACAACCAAATTTCATAAGTGAATTTATATTTAGCATGCTTCCTGAACCAGTTACGAGTGTTAAGAGTGTTAGTAATAGCAAACATACACCAAAGGCCGCATTCCAAGTAGTGTGACTAGAGGAAGTTCAGACCCAAACAGCTTTTTCTACTGAATTTAACTCCTTGTGCCTATTTTGAGATTTGTACAAATTGTGCTCACCTACGACCTTGTTGGTGGATCATCTTCTAGATCCTACAAGGAGGAAATTGCTATAACAAAACCGTGAGGTGTTAGCAGTACTTTGCAACAAAGTGGGTGCAAAGACTGTTGCTCGTTATTTCCCTTGTCATAACATACTAGTTGTAATCAGGTGCAAAAATAAACCTGGTAACGTGCACTGATGGTATTTCAGTAGTAGCTTTTGCACCCGTCATCACTGCTTCACTTAGAATGAGAACTTATGGGGGAACTTTTAGCTTGTTACTTTTGTGAGTTAGGAGCATGGGAAGGGGATATCCTGCTAAGTTTAACTTGTGGATCATCTCTGTATCTACCAACCCAGATGACTAGCACTATATTGACATTACTCTAAATTGCTATTAGCTGTAGAAGAATTTCTCCCTTCTAGAAGTCATCCCAGTTTCATTGCCATGTAATGGACTTGTTCTTCCTCGATCACAATAGAATTGGCACACACAGGGCTTCATTATGAATTGCCAAGAATCATCACCTTTATTTCCACCTTCCAAAATTACCATTAGTGGGGATCCTGGTGATGGTCGTGGTGTAGGAATAAAGGGGATAGCAGTTTTTAGTAGATAAGATGCATAGATAAGACACAGGAATCAGCGTTTTAGCAAATGTTTTCCCAGTGTCAAACAAAGAGGTATCAGCTGCTTTCCGCAGCCCAAATCTCTGTGGGAAACACCACATCTTGTAATCCTGATGGGTCATTAACTTCCATTACTGGGCCCACCAGAGAGGCACAGTAGCTAAAAATCAATGTATGTTTTTGTCCTGGAACATTTACAGGGAACGCTTATTTTTTCTTGAATAAGAACACTGGGTGCTATCTATTCCAGACTAGATTAGAATAATGGCAAATCTGCTGATAGCACAAGTAGGGTTGCAGGTCTTCAGTGTTGGAGAAGATGCAGCATGGAGCTGAAAGTTGTTCAGTCTACCAAATGAGTTATATGCAAACCTTCTCTACCTGTAAACATTTCCTTCATATCCTGGTTACCAAGCCAAAGTCCACTTGGTAGGGTGCAGGACTTGCTGTTTGCTGCTAAAATGGATAGGTATTACACGTTACTCTGAGTTCTTTGGCCATACCAGGCTTATTCTGAAACTTTCTTAACTCAAAAATGTTATGGGTGTCCTAGTAGAGAGTTCTGCTTGAATCTGTATCAGCAAGATGTTTTCTGCACTAGTTAGGTCCACATGTGGAAAAAGTGTGGGAATTTTGCCCCTGTGAAATTGCACTGAATTCTACAAATTTCACATCACATAACCTTCACCTAGTTCACTCACATAAAGAAATGACACACACCCACACTGACAGTTTGTATGGAGGGGTTGTCATATGGACACCCGTCTAGAGGAACTCACAACCCCATAAACTGATGGGTTCTTGACTGTGTGGAAAGTACATTCCTCATTACATCTATTGCAGTCATTGACATCATACAAGTGGACCAAGATTCTGTCCAATGGTAAACACAAGCAAAACCTTTTTAGACTCCTTTCTTGATCAAAGTTATAAGGAGGATGGAGAAGGTTTACACAGTTTAAATTACTCACATGACATTATTAAATTCTTGGATGAATTGAAATAAATGGGAGTTTCACTTCTGTCCAGGAAAATCATTCAATTTGCGTCTTCTATTCCTATTACCTAATGGGTTGCATTAATGTAAAATTGTTTTTTTTCTAGAGAAAGCAGTAGAAATACAGGGGCAGGGACCATTGTTATTAACCTTTGAGACCTGGTAGGCATTCCCATGAGAACTGTATAAGTTTGGAATCGAATTAATATGTGTATGTATAATAGGTGGTCTATTCGTTTGAGGCCCCAAGACGGTCTTCTGTTACAAAGGTGCCGCTTTGCACACCTCGCACTTTGCACTTTTGCATAGGTCACTTTATATTCATTGATGCATATATATAGCTGATCACTCGCACTTTGCACTTTAGGACTCCTGATGTTTTATGAAACGCTCTGTGAAAACGATTTCAATTATTTATGCTTTTTATGAATGTGATGGTTTAAACAAGATGGATCATTCTAAACAAAAGGGATGCCTTCTGAATGCCGGTCCTCATTGTTGGTCTGCGTAGGACCGGGTGTGTTAGGGTGTATGGGTGGGTGAGGGTGACCCGATGCTTTGTTCATCATTCAAGTGTTTGTATTTAAAAATGCTAATACAAACTTTAAAAAAAAAAAGAAAAGAAATACTGGGGCATATTTACAATAGATGTGACGGAGCACGTTGTTAGCCTTCTTAGCTTAACGCCGCACTCAGTCACTTCTAAAATGCAGGGCTGCACCATATTTACAACAATATGGTTCAGCTCTGCGTTTCCCCCTGCACTGGTGCTAAATTTAGCTGCCTAGCGCCAGCGCAGGCACCCTTGCACCATAGTGCAAAGGTATCTGCGTTGCAGAGGAAGATTGTTTATGTACAGGAAGGTGTCCCTTCCTGCACATAAACAATCTTTAAATGGTGTTTTGTAATATCTTTTTGTGCTGCTTAAAGCAGCACACATAGAAGTTGCAAAACTTCATTTTTGTTAATGATTGTATATGTGCAGGAAGGGACACCTTCCTACATGCAAAAAACCAATGTTGTTTTGCTGGTTCCATGTGTGCTGCCCAACTAAGAACACATGGAAACAGCAAAAATGAGGAGAAATTAAACATTTCTCCTCATTGCGCCAGGGTAAAACCAGGTTTTCCCTGGTCTTAATTTTGGAGCTGCCCCCTATTAATGCCACCCTTGGAATTATGGGCAGCATCAAAATCAATGGGTGTTGCGGTGGAACGCCAACAGCAACCTCCATTTCCCTCCCCTTTCACGCTAAGTATAGCATGAAAGGGTGCCTTATTTACAAGGCAGTGTTAAGCCACGTTAAGTGGCTCAACGCTGCCTTCTAAATAAGGCAAAGCCCCTATCGCCACCACAACATCATGAAAAGTGACCTTGTGGTGGCGATAGGGGCTTGTAAATGTGCCCCACAGTTCTAAAGCATGCTGGAAGATCCTCAGGACCCGAAATGATGGATACCTTTTGTCCTTGGCCACTATTACCGGCAAGGGTATCCTTATGCTGAGCAGGTGGTAGAGCTTAGCCCTGTCTATGGTGGGTTGGTTAATTGAAAAGCAAGGCCTTCAGCTTCTTTTAGAATTCAAGAAGAGAGAAGGATGCTCTGATGGGCAGTGGGAGGTAGTTCCACTCTTTAGGGGCGATATAATAGAATGCCGTCCTTCTGATCTAGTTCTGTGTATGTGTGGGATGTGTGCGAGTAGGAATCTTGCAGAGCCGAGGTGTCTGAGGGTTGGTGGAAGGAGATGCAACTATTGAGGTAGGTGGGCCTAAGTTGTGTAGGGCATTGAATATGTGTATGAGGAGTTTGAAAGTAGCATATTTGTCTATTGGGATCCAGTGGAGCTCACTTATGTCTGCTGGGATGTCTGTTCTGTGTGGGTGGTTGAGGATGAGTCTGGATGGCTTATAGTCTTCTAGTGAGTTGCGTGTGATCCTGGCCTAGAGGGTGTTCCCGTAGTCCTACTTGCTAGTGACTAGAGTGTGAGTGACAGTTTTTCTAGTGTTGCCTTGAAGCCATTCAAAGTTCTTCCTCAGCATCATCCGGGCATGTAAGCAGGTTGGAGTGATGGTGTTGACTTGTGCAGTCATTTCCAGTTGTTGTCAATGATTACTCCGTGGTTCCTGGTGTGGGTGCTGGTGTGGGTCCAAGTTCCGCCCCAATCGATTTGGAGTTCCATGGTGTTGTGTTCTTGCCAAAGATCACTACTTCTGTCTTGTTAGTGTTGAGCTTTAGACTGTTGGCTTTCATCCAGTTAGTGACTTCGGTCATGAAGGCGGTGAACTTGTTTCCTGCGTTGGGGGTCTTTCACGAGAGGGAGAATGTAAGTTGTGTGTTGTCGGTGTAGAAGAGGATGTTGATGTCATGTGCGAGGATGACATTGGCCAGAGGGTTCATGGATGCATTGAAGAGGGGAAGGGCTGAGCGATGAATCTTGAGGCACCTCGCATATGAGTTTTTAGGCTCCCGAGAAGTAAGGTGCCAGGCTGACAGTTTTTGTTATATCCTTCAACAAGTAGCAAATCCAGTGGAGAGCAGGTCCTTGGATACAAGCCTTTTGGAGGCCCCTGATGAGGATGGGTATGGGACCATTGTTCAGGCGGAATTAATTCCATTCTAAACGTCAGTAGATGCAAGTCATGCATACGCTCAATTTCTGAGTATAATATACTCAAAACCACAAAGAATTTAATGTGGCTTGTGGGCTACCAAAGTCGCAAATTATGCGGTGCCTCCCGAATTCAATCCGTAGGTATAGTTGAGATAACTGTCAACAAAGAAAAGAAATTTCAAATCTCAACTGTGTCACAGTCCACTCTTATCAGTGCTATCCAAATTACTTGCGTCTATTGATGTTTAGGATGTAATTAATTCCGCTTGAACAATTGATGGTTGCTCTCTATTCTTTTTTTGTCCTGATGATGACCTGTGAAATTAATAAGGTCGAAATGTCGTTGACGTATTCCTGGCAAAACATAAGAGGAAGCATTAAGTGCATTGTGTCTTTGTGATTCGACAAAACTTGTTGTTGTTTGTATTATTCCCTCTTTTGCCATTTTTGTTTACACTATAGTTTGTTCTTTGTCACTTTTATTTGTTTGTGTAACCCTGTGAGCACCTTGTGTAATTGTGCATATTCTAATTAATTAAAAATATATCTTTTTTAATAGCATTTTGAGGGTACTTTGTTATTAGATTTTTCAAAATGCATCTTTTGAAGTTCTAAATGATCTTTTTCTTAAACTAGAAACCTGGACCACTGTAGCACTCATTTAATTCAGGAAATGGTCATCAAATGTAATAATAATTTTAAACTCTGCCTAATAAATTTCTGTAATCATGAATTTTCTTACTCAAATATCGTTGGCTATAAAAATCGATAACAGGTTGTAGATGCTGTAAAAAGGCAATTGAGTGGGAGAATGTTCTGCGTAAACATAATTTAATGTGGGAATTGTAATGCAGTGCTGAACGTTTACACATATGAGTATGTTTTACATAATATTCCAATGTACTTAAACCACATGGGTATTGAGTTAGGTAATCTGGCTTTAGAGAGAGACCTGATATGTATACATGATCTACAGCCCAATGATGTATCAGGTGTTCCCATTTTGTTGCCAGTGGGTGTTCCTCTGTTATAGACTATATTTTAATTTCTAGATCCCTAACTACCTCATATGTATACTGACTGTGAAATTATCAATTTGGGTACTGGAGACAATAATCCACTTACTTTGTCCCATGATCTCCCTATAGCACACTTTGTACCTATTCCTGGCCGTAATATATGCATCCATTTCAAAGTCAACAACTTTTGCTTGGCATAGAAACTACCAAATCTGGTAATCCTCTTGGAAAAGATAATTAAGGATGGGTATTGGGCTTTTCTCGTTTGTCTTAAAAGTGTGAGGGACAGTGTCGCACAAATGGAGTCCATTATTGAGATTTGTATGATGACTAAGAAATTGCTTATGAAACCTGTTCCTATCTCCAGAACCCTAAATGGTTTAACTCTACATGTTCCTTGGTGAATCATGATCTGAGATTAGCCGTGAGAATTAAGTTTAGGAACATTGAACTTATAAGAAGATGTAGGACCAACTATAAACTCACCCTAATGAAATGAAAGACTAAAATTAGAAAAGGGAACCTAAAGAACATAGTGGAAGCTAATAACAAGAAAGACCACAGATCTTTCTTGGTAATGAGTAGTTGCCTAAAAGATAGCAGTTTGAAAATTACATCACTTAGTACACACAAAACAGCTGGCTCAAGCATGTTTTTGGTGTATGTTGACTGAGTAGCAGTGAGGCTACTCCAGTATTTCAGGATGCTGATGGAGGGTTGAGAAGCAGTTGCAGATTGACCTAGATAAAGTGGTGATTGCCCTTAGCGCATGTCCTTCTAGTAATGCACCCGGACCAGATGGGGTACAGAATAAAAGTACAATATGGACATTTTGGTGCCTTTATACCTAATATCTTTAACTGAATTCATTCTGCATCCTTCCCAGCCTCATGGTCTTCTTCCATAATTATGCCCATTTTTAAGAAGGGGGATCAATCTGACCTGAGGTGCTACCGACTGATATCCCTTATGAATTCTACTGCCAAAGCGCTGGGAGAGTGGCTTTTAACCAGATTAGGGCATGGGCCAACAATAAGATTGTCCTAAATTTCTATCAATACAGGTTCAGGGAGCAACTTGGCATAGTGGACAGTGTTTAAACACATCCCACTGTACCTGGTCTTTATGGACTTGTCTAGTGCTTTCGACTGTGTTAATAGGTCTAAGTTATGGCCGATACCTACAGTGAAAGGTATGCACCCTGTCCTGGTTAATTTTCTGTCTACCGTTCATCAAAACTCAACTTCAAGGGTCAGATTTGGACTGGTTGGGGAAGTACAGAGCTGTTAGGATAGAGAAGTCCGTCAAGGATATATTTTAACTCCATTTTTATTTATCTTTAACATCAATGATCTGTGTAAGTATATGACCTCTTGTGTGCCACTGATTGGCAACCTACAGGTACTGGTGCTGCGATATGCCGGTGACACAGTACCGGTGGCCTGTCCACCAAAGAGTCTATTGTATTTACTCCAAGGTTTTTCAAGATTTTACTACTGTAAATCTCACATAATTGTTTGTGGCCCTAAGAGGTACAGATTGAGCCTCATATATGTCAACTCTAACATGTTATATTCGGTGGTGAGTTTCTCATATCTGCGGGTGAGATTTGAGTCATTTGGTCTGTGGCATTCCAATATAAACCACTAGGTGACTGAAATTCACCCAAACAATGTGTGCGCTTTTTAACCTGATCCCCATGATTGGTGGTAAGCAGGTAGCCACTTTTTTCAGATATCTATAAACACAATGTGTTGCAGTAGCTACGTACAGTGCTAGTGATTGGGGAAATGCTAGTGTAGATACTATACACATTGAAGAAAATCACTTCTGTAAGAGACTTCTATCACAAACTCCAGGTTGCCCTCACTTTGTTTGTCATAAGGAACTGGGTCTTACCTACGTTGAAGATCTCATTAAACTTACACAACTATCGCTGTGGCTTTCGATGTGGAACAATCTGCGTGCTACATTTGACCAACAGAGGGTTGGTGATGGACTTAGCTGTGATCAAGTTTGGATATTCCATGGCTTTCCTATGTCAAAAATGTATTGTGTCAGCTGAGCAGGCCTGATCTTTTTACTAACCTTGATTATATAAAGGGAGCGCTAGGTGGCGCACGACCAAGATGGCTGCACGCCTGTGAGGCTCTTGCTGCTTGGCGGCACGATTCATCATTTATCCCCGTAATTCACGCACTGATCTCACCAAATGTGCTTGCTGCGAGTACCCGCATTGGCTGCCCTGCTCCGGTTTCAAGATTGGCCCCCTCTGAAGCTGCGGGACGTTGCTGGGCGGCAGAATGCGCTGGGCGTGGACTGCGCGAGCTGCCTGGCTGGAGATATCTCCGGCTTGAGCAGGTAGGCGAGCACTGGGGATCCCACGTGGCGTGTGGGTCCCATCCGACTCACACCGATTGGAGACCCACATGCCGAAGTCCTCTGTGCCTTCTTTGGTACCATCTTCTGCTGCCCGGCTCCTTCCCTGACTATTGCAGCAATTCTGGCAGTTCAGTCCCCGTTTGTGTGTCCCTGGGATACAAAAAGAAAAGCGAACAGCAAAAAACTTGCATTTGCAGTAGCAAACGGTGATCATCTGGCTCTCTCACACGCATATAAATGTTGGATTTCAGCGAGCAAAGAAAGTCAGGGTGCTGGTATTTCCTTTGAAGACCAAATTTCTTACCTGGAAGAGTCCTAATGGAAATTTTGACCCATCCTCCGGACGACACCGCGCTTGTGACAGGCAGCAGAATCCGCGATCTCTACCCGCCATTACACTGCTGCCTTCGGCGCGGTCCTGCTGCCTTCTGCACCACATGGACTGCCATAGCGCAGGGCCAGCTTCCTCGGGCTGCAGGTTAGGTCAGCACTCACACCTCCATCTGAGCCCTTCATCCTACCCTCACCTTCTGCTGTGATTGCAAGTGGTGAAATGGTTAGGCGGAGATAGGTACACTGGGCACGATTACAATACACCGTATGAATGATGGGGCACAAAACTACAACTCCCACAACCCTCAGAGAAGGTTGGCTACAGCACCTGACTGTGGGTACTTAAGCCCCGCCCTTGTTGTGCTTGGGGCTTGTGACTTGAGCAAGTTCCTATGAACAAAAGACTATGTGATACCGTCGCTTCAGACGAGCTGCTGAACTTGGTGTTTTTTGGTTTCCCGGAGGCATCCACCTGGAGGACGGCTGCATTCCTGCTTGGTCCGGGACACTCCTTCCTGACAAACCGCCACGATTCGGCGTCTCTGCGCCCTGGTTCTGTAATCCTGTGGAATCACTGAATGCCTCCTTGCGTTCAGGTGGGCGTGTCCGAGTCGCGTTTGAATGTTTCAAGCAAAACAGACGGAACTTTCAACATTGAGAACGTTTCATGCTTATTGACGGAAAGAGGATGTTAAGCTAATAATCAGTATCTTGGTTGTATTGGAGCGGCTCTTATTTCCTCGAGCACTTAGAAGACGGGCCTCCATGCTGGTGAAGTGCTTCTATTTTTGTTTATTCAGCACCGCAGAGTATATCGCTCAGGTGAGCGAGGAAGTGCTGGCTTAGTATTATTCTTTTCGACAACCTCCCGAGTGAGGTTGCTTCCGCGCCAATGAGCGCATCAGTGTGGTGATTACTTACGACTTGCCTAGCTACGCTCTGGAGAGCTGAACAAGCTGGGCATTAATATATATCCACATTTACAGGAGGCTCAGAACAGCCAAACGTATGGAACAATCACCAGCAAAAGAGGATTATCTGCGATAAGATAGGTACCTCAATCATGTGAAACAGAACTATGTTTTTCTATTTCTTTTATTTTTCTCTTTTGTGCCATTTTAACTTGGGAGAAGCACCGCTATAAAATAAGTAAGTATATGACACATAGGGGTATATGGGGTTCTACGGATAGGGGGAGTAATCTCATGTGTGTATTGTGTTTCACTTACAGGGCAGATGGGGTGGACTGTAGGAGAGAGAGGTCTACATCTTCTGAAGACATCCCTATTCTGAGCCTAGCAGTGGCAACGTTACTGTTTCTTTTGTCCCTTTTTTCCTTTTCCCCCTATAGAGGTGTTATCTGTGGAGTGTCATATGTATATACTCCTGGATGTCTCCTTATAGGGGAAGGGATTAATTAGCTTCAACCATCGTTCCTGCTGTACCCAGCTGTAAGGTTAGTGCTAGCCATCCTCTGTGTTTGACAGGCCCCGCTGCATGCGGGAATAGCGAGGCAGGCTGAACTGCGCTTCCCGGAGCCCCGCTGCCACAGGTGAAACCCTCCGACCGGCCTTCATAGCGGCTCGCCGTATGCGCCCTGTCATTGGTTTTCAGCAATGCTATAGCCCTCCTGTGCCGTGTAGCTGCCTAGCCATACATTACCTGCCAATTGAGTACACAGGACATTTCTCCTGTTACTACTGTCCTCAGCGTGCTGTTTTGACCCCCTGGGAGCCCTAGATACAGGGAACTAGAAGCTGCCGCTGAGGCACAGACTCTGCTCAACACCTGTGCCTGGGATCTGCCTCCAACTGTCCCAGGAACGACAGATGCCCCCAATAGTGTTAATTCATCCATCAGAAGGTGCATCATTACCTCCATTCTCCTTACTCAGGTGCTTTTACCTCCAGCGCCTCGCAACCACAATATCATGGGGAAAACGGATGGACGTCAGTTCAAACTTCCTTTTGACACCAAAAAGGCCACCATATGCTCCAGCTCTGACGATCCAGAGCAGCCCGTGGACGAGCAAGCGCAGGCCCCACCGGGCCCCCAGGTGCAGCACAGTCTCGCAGACATCTCCAGTAAAATGGACTCCATGAACAGCGCATCGACTTTATAGTCCTGAAAGTTGACAAGCACGACGAGCAGATCATCAGATAATGAAGACGCACGACTCAAGCGAAGCAACAAGTTGTGCAAATGGACAGACTCCTCAAGGTAATTGCAGCAAAAAATGAAGCTTTGGAAGTGCGCAGCAGGCGTAACAATATTTGCATCATTGGGATCCCAGAGAGTACAAACACTGGGCGTGTGGAGGAGTTCATCGAATGTTTGCTGTGCGACACCTTCGGCGCTGAGGCCTTTTTCAACCAACTGATCGTGGAGCATAGACATCGCTCTTTAGGCCCCAGGCCTACTCCTGAAAGCAACCCGCGCCCAATTATTGCCCGCCTCCTTAATTATCTCAACCGCGATGTTGCTCTGAAACTTGCCAGGGAAAAAAAGACTTTACATTATGACGGTAATGAATTCACAATCTACCCAGATTTCACAGCTGCGTCCAGGATGCGAGTCACAAGTTTCTTCCGGCCAATCAAAAGCTCCGGAAGCCACAAATCGAGTACGCTCCACTGTACCCGACTCCCTTGTGAGTTGCACACCAGGGCAAACAGTACTTTTTCACCAACGGGCAACAGGTTGACGATTTCCTCAGGACCAGTAGGAAGAACTCTCCGCAGCGAGAATCACAGGAGTGCCTCTCGAGATCGCCCTCTCTCGGCATGGACTGAACTCTGAAGTTTTTACTCTTCATTTGGTGGGAATCACTGTGGGCGCTTTTTCTTGTTGGCTTCACTACGTATGGACTGCTATCTATCCAGAGGGAGCCAAGATGTTGGGGACTGTGGTTATCGAGTGGCAGGACTTCTCGTCTTGCAAATGTCTGGTTTGGCTGAGCCACTACTCAAAGTCAAATAAGTGCCCAGTGACTTAAACATACAAGGGACTTGGGTGGCGGGCACATTCTCCCTTAATTTGCACGCTAATAATCTGAACTATGCCAAGCAACTCCCTCCTTCTTCCCTTTCCCCCCCCTCCGCTGGGAAACTGGCTTTATGGCTACAGGAGAAGGGAGGCCCTTGCTGCCCACTAGCTTTCCCTCCATGGGCGTTCCCCTAGCCATTTTGGTGTATTTGTTTTACTTTGTCATGACAAAGTTTAGTTGGGTTCTGGGTGGGCAACAAAGTGCCAGCACAATTGGGGTGCTGTTGTGGGAGGGGGTGGGTTGGGACTCGCTTGTTCTTGTTTTCAGTATTCTCCTAGTTCAGCTGGTAGATATGAAACTGCATATTACAGGATATACTCACACATTACTTTAAAGATCACATTGTGACATTTTTATATCATTCGACTACACTTCCGCATGCTGAGGCACTATAGGTAAACCTCCTCACATGGAACGTCAGGGGACTCAGGGACCCCCGTAAATGCAGACAAATACTCACATATCTTGATAGGCATCAAATTCACATTGCCATGCTGCAGGAGACTCACCTCTATCCCAATCAAACTTCTAATTTTGCCAGTAAATGGGCTGCAGAACGCATATTCTCTTCATATTCCACATACTCCAGAGGCACAGTGATTCTTATAAAGAAGAATACTCCTTTCATACTGGGGGGAACGTACCAGGACTCACTGGAGAGGAGCTGCATGCTCTGGGGCACACTAGGAACGCAATCCGTCACGCTAGTGTGTTGTTACGGGCTGAATATTGATGACCTGGATTATTTTACAGTTCTTTGGGGACGCATACCTCAAGTAGGCTCCACTTACATCATCTGGGGTGGAGACTTCAATACAGCATTTAATCCCGCCCTAACCCTCTCCTTTCCCACTACACCAAGACACAAAGTGCATTGGCGGGCATGCTTACTGCTCACGGCCTTACAGATGAGTGGCGACATCTACATCCAGACGAGAGAGATGGCACCCATTACACAGCAGCGCACTCATCCTGGGCTCGGTTAGATTACTGGATAGTCTCTTGAGGGGTTGTCTCGTGGGTTAACAAAGTAGAACACCTAGCTAGGGCGTATTCCGATGACGCCCCAGTCAACATGATGGTTGCACCGCCTAACTCGATCACTGCCCCTAGATGTTGTAGACTAATGCTAGAGGCCCTACTGGATGCCGCCTTCGGGGCTGAGCTGGGAACGGAAATCATGGACTTTTTTCCAAAGAAACATAAACTCTGTCACACACGTGGGCACAGTTTGGGAAGCCTTTAAAGTTACGATAAGAGGGTAATGTATCGCTAAAAGCTTCAGAGTCTTGAGAGACCATCGCCCTCTTCTACGTACACTTGAGGGGGAACTGAAACAATTGGAAGGGGATTTGTGGAAAGACACCTCCGGGCTTCGGCAGGCAGCGTTTAGAGATATTTTATCGGACTACAAAAACACTGCCGACCTGGAGGCTCGATTCCGGGGAAAGTACTTCCTAGAATGCAAATACGGGGAGGGAGAACGTCCAGGCAGAGCCTTAGCGCAGGAAGTTCGATTGCCCAGGTTCTCTAATTATGTCCTTAAAATCCAGGAAAATGATGGCGTGCGTCATAGAGACAGTCTTGGTATCCTGCAAGTTTTCACTGAATTTTACACCGATTTATAAAGCACCCGTAGAAGCGCACCTCCAGACTTCTCAATATACTTAAGGGAATTGTTCTGGGATGGCTGGGTGATGCGCAGAGGGAGTGCCTTGCCGCACCTCTCAAAAATGATGAGAGACGTGCTGCAATTATGCAGATGATGTCAAGGAAAGCCCCGGGCTCCGACGGTTTCCCCGTCGATTTTTACAAAACGTACCTTGAGCAGTTACTTCCCATTCTTAAACAGGTTTATGTGGACGCACAGGAACTAGAGACTCTTCCATATTTGATGAGGGAAGCCCTTATTTTGTCACTCCTGAAACCTGGCAAGCCCGCGAACATTTGTGACTCCTACCGTCCCCTTTCCCTGATTAATACTGATGCGAAAATTCTAGCAAAAATATTAGTGAAGAACCAGAACCTTTTGGGCCTGGCGGCGCAGGGAACGCCCTAGTCTCCTGGGTTCTCCTGCTCAGCTACACAGAGACACGGGACACTCTGTCGGCGTTAGAAGATCAGATTTATTAGCTGCAGCTAGTACAGTTATCCCAGAAGTACACAAGGTAGGTTCTCAGGAGACTGCCACTTCACTCTGTGGCGCACAGGTTTATATACTATATAGGTAATATGTACATTAACCAAAACACACTCCCAGAACATACAAGAAAGAGCCAATAAGGAAAGTTGGAAAACAGGACAGAACCAATAGGAGAGATTGGAAACCAAAAGTGTCAGATGACTTGAAGAAACCTCTCCTCCAACTATGTTTGTCACCCCTCCCTTAGGCTAATTTATTAACGGATTCGTAACTAACTTGCAGGTGGCGAGATACGGTTGTGTGTGTTGGAGGACAGTTGTGAAACGAGAGAATGCTAGCAGAAGACCGTGAAGGCCAGACGATAAGATAAAGTCAGGAAAGAATAGTGTGAACCAACAGATAGTCGAGACGGGGATTGGAAAAGCCAGACAGGGATTAGTGTATTCGGCTAGTCCTAACATCAGCTTTGCAAATAGAGGCAGAAAGGGTATTTCGACACCAGGCTGCAGAAAAAGCAGAATAGACTTTGTTCGCCGTGCTGCCTGAGTGATGGTAACACAAAATGGCGGTGGAGCACAAAATGGCGGGTCGATTCGATCGCGATCAGAAATCGAAGTTCCTCATTAGCTAATAGACTCAGGATGCTAATGAAGAAATTAGTTCTCCCAGACCAGGCTGGGTTTATCCCTGGCCGGGCAACATCACACAACTTTCAGAGATTATGTGCAACTTGGAGATAGCTTGGTATACTGTCGGAGAGTCATTAGGTATGAAAATACAGCAACTTGACCCGATCAGTTTGCACACTCCACCACGATCTGCAAGAACAAAATCTAAGGCAACTCGATTTTGTAATGTCATAAGACGGTTCGCCTGTAGTTCTGCCGTGATGTTACTTAAGGCTCCTACAGTGATGTCTATTGTGGTCTCTACGACACGGACCAGTTGCCTTATATTTCTGCTGTTGGCCATTGGACCCCAAAAAGGAAGAAATCCTTTAAGGAAATCTCCTCCCTTCCTTTCTTAACTTTATCACTAAGACTAGACATATATTGGGTGACGTTCCAGTTAGTGTACGCCTTTCTTTCGTCAATGGAGATTTTACTATTTTCCATGATTTTAGCCATAGCTACCATTCCGTTAATCAAAGAACTAGGACTAAAATCCGGATCACTAACATGTGAACTAATGGATCGTCTGAATTTGCTTTGATAAGCATTGGAGAAGATGACGAAATAAGCCCAAGCAGAACCCTCATAAGAAAACGGGAGAACTAAATATGGCATTCCTTTCTCTGTGGTATGTGGCATAAGTCCACACACCCAACAGTCAGTTGTATTGACTAGGCCTGGGCGGCAAATTCCGTTCCGCTCGCGGAATTTGCGGAATTTCGGTAATTTCGCGTTCCGCGGAGAACGCAAAATTGCCCAAAATTCTGCTTTCCGCGACTTCGCGAAATTTTTTCTTGTTCGCGTTCTCAAAATGCGTGTTCGCAAGATATTTCTCCCCGAGCACGCAAACGGCAACTGTGAACAGGAAAAAAGCATCGCGAACATGCAATTCCGCGTGTTCGCGGAATTTCTGCATGTTCGCGGAGATTTTTTACCGTTTCGCGGAGATTTGCGTAACGCGATTACGTAAATTCCGCCCACCCCTAGTATTGACCACTAACTGATGTTGATGTAATAACTGAATAAAGGAATTGTTATAATATTCAGTTCTTCTAATGAGTTCATGTTGAGGAAGAGTATGAAAGAGATGTGGAGAGACAGTTGAAGAAGAGGGAGAGGAAGAAGGAGAGACAACTTTTTGCTGCAGAGCATAAATGATCCAACCTATAAATGCCAAAGCAATACATAATGATATAATAATACATACCGTTATACTGAAACGACTGTACATTATTTTACAGGATTCTTTCTTTATTTTATCCTTTCTCTCTCTTTTCCCAAGTGTAGTTTCCATCTTTCTAATAGATGCTCACGGCAATCTTCCTCGATCACTTAATTATGATTGTCTGCCGTCCTATGACACTGCAAGTCCTGCAGGCCTATTGCCACTACTCGGGTCGCAATTAAGACTCCTACCGTGACCCTGCAACCGGGACAGAGTACTACACAAGAGAGAAATTTTAAGAGTTCTTTGTTCTAGGTCTTAAATTATAGTGTTCCTTGTTCTGTACAGTCTGGTCGTGGAACAATGTTCTCGGATTTGTCGTATCCAAGCGACGATGTGATGGTATTGCTTCCTGAAGAATGTCGTCGTCCTCTTTCTCAGATAATGTCCCTTTTAGGTGTGCATCACTAAAGGGCACAAATCGTGGAACCTTCTCACTTTCAGAGTCACCAATACCCTTGCGCACCCATCGATCGTAGGGTAAAGGCAAAGGCACTTTCTTACAATGCACACCGTGAATCCAATTTTTCTTTCCTTCAACTTTAACTGCTGTTCTCGTAGTGAGCAAAAACCATCCGGGGCTCTCTCCATCTGGGTGCCAAATTTCTCGTCCTTTGGAAGTTCTTGGTACAGACCCAGTCACCTGGTCGGATGGAATGACCTGGGTCTGTGGAGGCCTCCGGCAGAGCACTCTGAACCTGTTGATGGAGAACACGCAATTTAGTTGTAAGACCATGCAGGTAGTCAATCAACATTGGATATGGCAAGTCTGAGTATTTCTTAGGGCGAGGGACTCCCCATACGTTAGCCGGGCGTCCAAAAACCACTTCGTAAGGGCTAAGTCCCAAACGAGAGTGTACTGCAGTTCTGGTGGATAGCAAGGCTAATGGCAAAGCATCGGGCCAATTGAGTCCTGTACTTGCTTGAACCTTTGCTAGTTTTAATTTTAAGGTTCCGTTGTAACATTCTACTAAACCCGCTGACTGTGGATGATTTGCCGCATGGAACTTTTGCTTGATACCAAGACCTGCACAAACTTTTTGCATGACTTGGCCAACAAATTCGCTCCCATTGTCACTCCAGACAATGCGCGGCAAACCAAACCTGGGGAAAAACTCTTTTAGAAGGATTTTAGCTGTGGATAAGGCTGTGTTATCCTTTAGAGGGTATGCTTCTATCCATCTTGAAAAGGCGCATACTACCACCAGAACGTATTTGAGGTTGTTGCATCGCTCCATATGAATATAATCGATTTGCAACACCTCAAATGGATATGTTGGGGGAGCAAAGTGACCTGCTGGAGTTGGGGTTCCCTTTCCCGGGTTGTACATTAAACAAATAATACAATGTTTCACCACATTGTCTGCGCATTTTGGGATACCTTCATTCTGCCACACTGGAGCCACAAGTTTAAAAATACCTTTTACACTTAAGTGGGCTGGACCATGTGCCATAGTAACCACTGGGAGTACATAGGCGTCTGGTAACAGCCAACGTTGATGTTCAGATAATTCTACCCAACAGCCCGTCTCATCTAACATTCCTGTTCTCTCTTTCCACTTGCTTAACTCATTCTTGAACGGGGCCTGAACTCAATCACCTTTCCTGTGCTTCCTGTGTTGCAAGGGTAACGAGAGACCCGCAGCTACTCGCAGAAGGGACCATAAACAGGGGACACTTACCGGATAACCTTCAGGTCTGCCGTGAGGGGAACGGCCGCACCTACAAAAACTACAGTTCCCAGGCTCACCCGACCGGCGATTGCAGGTGACGTCAGTGGCAGGCGTCACCTGCCTACATCAACGCTGCTTGCCTCACGCAGCGCGGGACGCATTCTTGAACGGGGCCTGAACTCAATCACCTTTCCTGTGCTTCCTGTGTTGCAAGGGTAACGAGAGACCCGCAGCTGCTCGCAGAAGGGACCATAAACAGGGGACACTTACCGGATAACCTTCAGGTCTGCTGTGAGGGGAACGGCCGCACCTACAAAAACTACAGTTCCCAGGCTCACCCGACCGGCGATTGCAGGTGACGTTAGTGGCAGGCATCACCTGCCTACATCAACGCTGCTCGCCTCTCGCAGCGCGGGACGCGCTCGGGCAGCGCCCGGGCGAAGTCCGGGCCAAGGGCGGGCCCGTCCTTGCCCGTCAAAGGCCGGACAAGACTGGACTGGGCCACCCCCCTTACTTCCCAAGTAAGATTCTGGGTTAAATCAAAAGCAGAAGTGTGCAAAGTTCATCTCATTTGTTCACGTATGCTATTGCCTATGTCTATAATGGCTGTAGTGTTCTGACTTGCAACCCAAGGTAGTTACTAATTTCTTAGGGGGTGTGTGCAATTTTGAGTCCTGATAAACTGAGCGGACCCCCAATACCTGATCGGGACTTTCATTTTAGACTGCTACATAAGACATACTGATAGTTTAGCTTCCCTCCACACTCTTTGGTTTTATTTATTCTTTGGAAATTGGCTAAAGAGTCATTTTTGGCTGTGGGGCAAACAGTGTTGTTCTATCGTCGGGGCTGTGATGGGAAAGCGGAAAGCCACTGAACCTATGACTGGTAAAAGGAAATTAGCCAAAATGCAAAAACAAACAAAACCAGTTGTAAATAATTGTACATTGGCTGAGATCGATAATTTAATAGAAGAAGTGGAGACCATGTTGTCTAGTGACAAGGGGGTTAACAACAAGGGTAATAAAATCTCATCCTACTACGGCAAAAAAGAGAAGGTGCCAAGGGTAAAACCCCCAGAACCCATCGTCATAGTACATGAACCCCACTCACCTTCACAGATACAGACACAATCTCAACCTTTAATTCCCCTATCTCCAGTGCAAAGAAGGGGGCCCACTACAAAGCCTCCCTCCGGCCCAGAAATTTCTGATACCACGGAGGTAGTGGTTAGGCAGCCAGACAGTCCCATATGTAGAGAGGTGACCACAGTTGAGTGCTCTAATAGATTTGCACCTCTGGGTGATAATTTAGTGCCTGACACTTGGACCTCCGCGAGAAGTAGCGATGAAATAGCTTCTAAACATCTAGATGTGACGGGGGATAATTCTCAGGGACAGCTACCAACTAATCCAGTAACATTGGATACCTACAGCTTAGTGATTACCCTAAACACCAAACTGGATGTTCTCCAAGAGGAGGTCAGGTCAATTAAAAAAATACTTGAGACCTTAACGTCCCATTTACCGAATCACAAAGGGGCCTTATCCCTAACATGGACGAAACCGCTGCTCCCGAAATTAAACTAGCAGGTACGACCAGGGGTAGCCAAATTGCAAAATCACTGCCTCGAGTACCTAATCGTCACCTTGAGCACCAGAAACTTATGCAGTGTAAAAACCCAAGTACACAAACATTTCTTCAGACCAACGAGGGTAGAGCACAGCATAATAACATCAAACTCTAAAAATCTTATCCCCCAACACCAGGCCAGACATATTCAGGCAAACCCGAGCATCTACCATAAAGACATACCTCCACATTCCACCTCCTGGAGAGGGACTATAGACAAAGAGGTAGTGCATAATCGATATCTAGACCAGGCCAACTATCCTTTAACAAGGGAAGACCCAGAGCTACGTTGTGTATTCCTTACAAATGTTCCAAGACTGAAGGTGGGCACAAGGGAAGACAAGGATTCCCTACTAAATAGAGCAATCCACTGGATCAGAAAGGAAAGGCAGTGTCTATCCATAATAAGATCTGACTTAAAAAACGCTGAAAGGATCCAACAAGACATGGGTGATCTGGATGATATTAAGCTAACCTTTCACTATAAAAACATCGCAGACAATCTAATAACAATGAATCTGAGATCCCATTCCTTCTTTAATTCCAGCATTGGTATCAGACAGAAAAGAACCTGTCTAGTTGGTAGGGACACAGTACACCATACCTTAGGGGGCTCATCGAATTTAGCAGACCCGGACTTACTGATTCAAGAGCGGACTGGTAACCTATTAACAAGGGCAACACCTTCCTTAGTCTTGGCACAACAAATCCCAACTGTATTTTATCCCGTACCTGAGAATGATACACACTGCGAAAAATCTTATTCTGTGGGAGGACTAGGCTCAACTGTAGTGGGAGCGGGCAATTTGGATAATATCACTGAGACACCATTGCGTCATATCCAGCCAATCTGTAGTGGACTGTAACCCCCCCACTTATACTATTTTAAATGCCGTGAAGATAGTAAGCTGGAACATAGCCGGCCTCACAAGGAAGTTGCAGGAACCCGACTGGCACGAATACATAGACACTTTTGATCTTTGTTTGTTCCAAGAAACGTGGGCCAGGGAACCTCTGTATAAGGCGGGCTACAGAACTTATAGTGTAGAGGCGCGGCAATCAGACCGGGGCAGACCATCAGGAGGTCTTCTTATTTGGGTTGCAAATAGCATCAATGCCTCAATAGGAATAATACGTTCAAACTCAGAGGATATTCTGGGCTTAAGCTTCAAATTCAAAAATGATTTGAGGCTATCATTATTTAATGTTTATATTCGGCCCAGAGACAATTCTAAAGAATCAACGTTAGTACAGTTACTGGAAGATGTCCTAGCTCCCTTACTTCTTGCTGGCCCCATTCTAATTTCCGGTGATTTTAACTGCTGTTACGAACCCTTGCTAGGCCTGAAAGACATTTTTGAAGATGAAGACACAGCTATGGGCATACCCCCTCTGGGAATAGCTAAATTCTGTAGAAGCTCTCAATCTGCACTACAGTTACTTAACTTTACCATAACAAATGGTTTGAGATCATGCAACGGTAGAACATCATCGGACCCCCTTGGATCAAATACCTTTTCAAGGGGGTCCGCGACATCCAGGATCGACTACATTATGTTAAGCACGGCTTATTGGGCTTACGTCAAAGACTTTAAAATAGACGCCAGAAGAGAAAGTGACCACTTCCCCCTCTGCTTAGATCTTGCAGAAGAATCGTTTCAAAAACATCCAACGATCCATTTGGGACTTGGCCACGAAGTAACCCAGCCCATAGTGAGTAACAATAGAAGGGCGGTAAAATGGCCATCTATAATGGGGAACATTGAATCACTTACTCACATCTATAACAGTTTCAGTGATCTTGTGTCGTTGCACTTAAACGAACCTTTAGGGTCTATTTTGATAACACAAACCCACTCAAAACTGGTAAAAAGAATTGAACCAGACCTGACAAAACCAGGGCTTACCAAGATAAAAAATCGTGCTAAGGCGGTGAAATCAAACCCCTGGTTTGATAAAGACTGTGCAGAAAAAAAAAACTTCTAATGAAGGCACTCCACGCAAAGGATTCTTTGCTCATCAGAGAAGCAAGGACATCATACAACAAAACTCTGAATGTAGCTCGTAGAAGTTGGGAAGACTCGAGCTGGGGAGAACTATTAAAGGCAGCAAAATTGGGCGACCAATTCTCATTTTGGCAGATCATCGCAAAGGGTAAGAAACCAGGTACCCCGACCCCTGATCTTAACCTGGATCCAGGCACCTGGTATAGACACTTCACCCACCTATACGCCTCACAAGTCCCTATGACGGATGGCCACAGCAGCGCCATTGGTAGTCTTATATTACCAACTACGATCGCTCCACTGCATTTCAGCATCGAAGACACTAGACTGGCCCTGGATTCAATAAAGCCTTCAAAAGCTCCGGGACCTGACAAAATACCAGGCGACCTTTTTAAACACGCACCAGATGTATGGGTACCATATATCAATTTGTTAAGTAACGCAATTGCAGGAGGCCAGCCAATTCCCGATTCCTGGAAGGGAGCAGAGATTGTTCCAATATACAAAAAGGGTGGTAGAGACGACCCGGCTAATTACAGGCCCATTAGCTTGTTGGACATACTACAAAAACTCTACGCAAAACAAATTCTGGGAAATTTAAAAGACTGGATATTTGTAAACACTATTATTTCCCCCTACCAAGCAGGCTTCAGGGAACGGACAAGAACTATAGATCAGGTGTTTCGCCTGTTAGTATTGGCCTGGAAATACACCAGGCTAAGAGATGGCCATTTATACGTGGCCTTTATAGATTTAAAGGCCGCTTTCGACTCAATCCCCAGAGAGCTTTTGTGGTCAAATTTGTTGCAACAGGGAGTTCCCAAAAACATTTTAATCCAGCTGGTCAGGCTCCATGAGAATAATTATGCTAGAGTACGTTGGGGACAGGCGGGTGAACTCACCGAAGAAATACCAGTGAACAGAGGTGTGCGCCAGGGATGTGTCCTGGCGCCAACACTCTTCCTCCTTTATGTCAATGACATGGTTGAGTTCCTCCAAAAATCTAGTCACGATTCCCCGAAGCTGGGGGGGAACCATGTTTGTGCTCTAACATTTGCAGACGACACAATATTACTATCGCAAACACCAAAGGGCCTGCAAAACCTTTTGAATTCACTTAATGACTATTGCACTTTAAAGGGTCGGGAAATCAATCCCACAAAGACCAAATACATGTCGATTAGACCCCATAAATGCTTTAAGCGCAATCTCAAATTGAACGGAATGAGTCTAGAGTGTGTCCCTAATTTTATTTACCTTGGTGTGAACATTGACTCTAAACTTTCTTGGAGTCCACAGATCATTAAATCAAGCACAATCTTAACGCAAAATTCAGCCCCAATTTTAAAAAAACTGCATGCAACCACGTCCAGGGCAATTACTCCAGCACTGGAAGTCTAAAAGGCAAGGGCCCAATCTGCTGCGCTGTATGGCTCAGAGCTCTGGGGGGGGGGGCTTCGCTTAATGTCTTAATTAAGGGGGAAGATAAGATATTGAGGAGATTTGTTACACTTCCACAAAACACACCATTAACCCCCCTCATGATGGATTTAGGTATTAAACGCCTGGGCCACAGAGCCGTGTGGATGTCCCTGTCTTACTGGATAAGAATCTGGACGACAGAGGAACTCTACATGTATAGACAATCACTAATCGAACTCCTGGCCCTGGACACCAATCTTAGTTTTCCGTGGTTGGCACACATTCGTAAATGGCTGCTGGATTTGGGTCTGAGCAGATTCTGGGTTAACCCGAGCTTGCTCAATCTTGACTCAAAACAGGAAATAAAAAGCATCTATTGGAACTTTATCACGCACAATGTTGTCTTGAATTGTGATGCTGGTCCCCTTACCTCCCAATTTATGATGTTCAAAACAATCCCCCGTTTTGAGCAATTCCTGGACGAGATCGAGCCTCAGCTCGCCAAAGTGTTATACCTTAAATTTAGGTACGGCACTCTCCAAATAAAGACGTTCACATCCAAATGGGGGCCTGCCCAGAGAGAGAGAGGGGAAGCTGAAGACAGGTGTTCCCAATGCAATACAGGGACTAAAGAGGATCTTGCACATGTTTTATTTTTTTGCCCTCTTTACAGAGTACCTAGAATCAAATGGATAAAACCCCTAGCCAGGAAGTTATGTGTTGGAAAATACCTCGAAATGCTGCGTATTTTAAAAACCGATTCATCAAGACTCATTGTGTTTGGTACTAGTAGATTCCTACTGTCAGCCTATTTTATTAGGATAAAAAAGGGACTTAGTTTTTAAACTCATTTTATTGAGATCTGTGGGATTTTAAAATTTGTAACTAGTGTGTATTTAAAGCTTATTATTGAATGTAATTATTTTCAGGGAAGTCATGGTTACACGTTTTTAAAAATTAGCACTTTATGATAAAGCACCTTGCACTTTGCACTCTGTACTCTATGAAAGTTAATCCCGTTTACATATGAATATTTAGTCTAGAAGTAGGTAATAAGCATCTAATATGTCATGCTAGGGACCGAATATGTTGCACCTTGTATTATCTTGGGGTTTTAAATGCTGATAGGCGTATTTTCATGAAGGATCAATTTTATTATTGTAAATAGATCTCACATATTTTACCTTTCTTGTTTGTGTAATGCTTTTATGATTCTGTGAATCAAATAAAGATCTATTGATTGATTAACTCCCTCTCTGAAGCCTCTTTCTGATTTGCTTTTACAATTTCCACTGTATCCTCATACATTCCTCTCTCTCTGACCCAATTCGCAGGACCCGCCACATACATTCGACTTGTAACATCTCTCGCTGTCTTTTTCGCTATTCCATCTGCAAATGCATTTCCTCGACCAACATCATCTGTAATCTTTTTGTGTGCACTACACTTAACGATTGCTATTTGGGTGGGTAAGGCAAGTGATTCGAGAAGATCAGTCACTAACTGACCATGTTGTATTTTGGTGCCATGTGAAGTGAGAAAACCCCTTTCCTTCCAGAGACGCCCAAAGTTGAACGCTACACCAAAGGCATATTGGCTGTCGGTGTACACGTTCACTCTCTTCCCCTTTGACAATACACAAGCTCTTGTTAATGCTATCAATTCTGCTGCTTGCGCTGAATTGTGTCTAATGCGTGCAGTTTCTACAACTGTATGTAAAGTAGTTACAGCATAGGCTGAAACTGTATCTCCATTAGACATTTTAAAACAAGAATCATCTACCCATAGAGTTCCATCTGCATTCTCTAGCGGTGTGTCTTTCAAGTCAATTCTTCCTTTTGTCTCTTCCTCAGTACGGAAGAAACAATCATGTTGCTCCTGAACACTTTTCTCATCTGGAAGGGGCATCAGAGTAGCTGGATTCAGGGTATGTGACTAGACAAAAGCGTCAGCTCATATCCAGTTAGACGAGCACTCGTAAGATGCTGCGTTTTCGTTCTGTTTAGTAAGGTATCCACTGCATGTGGTACCATGACAATGAGAATATTATCCAACACCACTCTAGCAGACTGTCGAATAGAAATTGCTGCTGCTGCTGTCGCTTTGAGACAACTGGGCAATGCTTTAGCAAAGGCTTAGTGTAATCAGGGGTGCCTAGTACAGGAGCAGAACACAGAGCAGTACGTAAGTCAGTGAAACTCTTTTGGCACTCATCAGTCCAAGGAAGGGGCTGAGGCGTATCTTTTAAAGTGAGTGCCGACAAAGGTTTGGCTATTAGAGAGACGTTAGGGATCCACTGCCTACAATAAGAGGTAATACCCAGAAAGGCACGTACCTCCCTTTGTGTGGATGGCACAGACATTTGCGTAATCGCCTGAATTCGTTCTGGTGTCAATCGTCGTCCCTCCTTTGATAGGAGATGACCCAAGTAGGTAACCTCGCGACAAACATATTGTAATTTGGAAGGTGAAACCTAATGATTCAGATTAAACAAATGGCGTAGCAATGCAACAGTGACATCTTTGCAGATATCTTCTGAATCAGCGGCGACTAACAAGTCGTCCATATATTGGATGAGAGCAGCACCAGACGGCAGATAAAAAGTATCAAGATGACATTTTAAAGCTTGGCTGTAAATGGAGGGACTTTCACAATAGCCCTGAGGTGCGCGCTTAAACCGGAAGCTTCGGCCTCCAAGAGAGAAGCCCAAAATGTCCCTACTCTCTTCTGCAATGGGAATACTAAAGAAGGCATTCTTTAGATCGATAACAGAGAACCAAGTCGCTGTGGAAGGTATCATTATCAACAGAGCAGTGATATCTGGAACAACAGGGAATTGCGGTACAACAATCTTGTTTACCTCCCGCAAATCAATTACAAAACGATATACAGGTGGCTGAGAAGGATCAGTACGTTTAAGAACAGGAAGAATAGGACTATTGCATGTGTTACCTCTTGTTTCTTCAACCACACCCTTCTGAATTAAGTCATGAATGATTTCCAAAAGCGCTTTTTCACCTTCAATAGAAATTCTATACTGCGGGATGCGCGGTAATTCAACATTGGGCTTGAGAGTGACAACATAAGGTGGAATCTCAAGACAACCCACATCATTCGGACCCGTGGCCCAAAGCGCTGCTGGAAGAGAAAGCAATTCAGGTGGAAACTGATCTTTGGACAAATACATTGGAGAGATCAATTTCTGTCCTAAAGTGAGATGTACACCAGAAGGAGAACAATATATTGTAGCATGCATTCTTTTCAATAGGTCTAGACCCAACAGATTTTCACCGCAACCATTTGTCAACAAAAGTGAACCTTCCAAATCATAAGGACCAACTGAAATAGGCAAAGGGTAAGAAACTGGATTACGAACAGGGGCGCCAGAAAACCCTACAGAAACATTTGTTAAGCCAGACAAAGGTGCTCCAGGGAGTTTAGAATGAATGATAGAACTTCTCATTGCCCCAGTATCTAGAAGAAATGGCTCTGAAACACCCATTGTAGAGACGTTAACAAAAGGTCCATTCTGATCTACTGGGATCGACACAACTCCCTTACTTTGTCCATGGCTGTCCTAGTTAGCATGAAGACTTTCATTCTCGCCTTCAATATAATGGTCTTCATTGTAATACTGTGCAGACCTAACATTTTGCTGATCAAAGTAGTTCATGGAATTGGGAGAAGGAAGGGCACGCTGTTCTTGAGTCAACACACCCCGACCTCTACCTGCTGACTGGAGGCCAGCACGACCTCGTGGAGCAGATAATGCTCCGTTGTGTTGCAATAAAAGCGGACAACTATTCTTAAAATGACCTTCCTCTCTACAATAGGCACATTGATTAGGTCCTAACAAAGGTCGCGGAATGTATGGCTCAGGTTTTTGATACAACCTCTGAATCTGCGGAGGCTGTTGAAATTGAGGCTGAACATAACGTGGAGGATAGGCTTGTTGCAAGAGAATCTTCGTTTTTAATTCTTTCGTCGTTTTCTCTTGTTTTTCTTTTTCTTCTTTATCCCTGTTTTCATAATATTGTGCAGTAGCCAATATCTGGGCAGAAGAAGAAACAGCCCATGAACTCTCTGAATCTTTCAATTTGTATGACAGCTCGGGAAGCAAATTAAATACAAATTTGTCCACAAATAATCGCTGTCCACCTTCTGTAGCCATGTCTTGACCACTGTGATCAATAAGTCTCCTCGAAACGAGTAAAGAAATCAGAGACACTTTCATCTTTCTTTTGTTTGCATGCTGCTAGTTTATCCCAATTTACTCTCAATGCAGGTATCATAGTTTTCATCAATGTAATGATTCTACCAGGGAGCTCCGAAATCAAAGCGTCAGGCTTTGCACCACCCACTTGATCCCTATCTGTGGTAGTTATAACATCCCAAGTAGCACCTAATTCCTGCGCGTGATCCTCTCTACGAATCTTAGCCCATATTGTCTGTGGGACTACATTTCCCATCAACATATCGATGTCTGCTAGGTTCATAATGCAAGCATCAACTGTCTGTGATAATTCTTTATAATAACCTGCAGGGTTTTTACGAGGATCCGGTAGAGTCTGTTTAAGGGCCAAAACTTCAGATCTCTTCCAAGGGACATGTACCCATATACGTTGGAAATGAGCAGGAATAAGTGGATTAGCACCTGCTGCTGGAACCTCTTCCTTCCATACTGGAGGAACCTCTCTCATAGGATAATTCTTCAATGTCAGTTTAACCGACGGATCAGAATCAAGGGAAGCCTGAGAGGATAATAAGGGTCTATAAGAAATAAGTGTCCTTACAGCTTTCTCAACCTTAGAACCCACAATAAGTCCTTTATCAAAATCAGCCTGAACTTCTAATAGATCTTGTGGGATCGGACTTGAACTCGCATCTTCCCATTCTTTAATAAGTGTATCGCACATTGTATTAAAAACATATCTTTGCGTGGGTGCATTCCATTGTAAAAAGGTAGGCATAATATCGGGCACACTGTATTGAGGACCCTTTTTGATCCATTTTCGTGCAAGAAAGTCTAACTTTTCTCGTTCTTCAAAATCTGGGAACTGACTACGAGATTGTCTTTGAGCAAAAGCCGGAGACACATTTAAGGCTTCAAAGAAAGGAGATAGAATACCAGTGACTGTGTCTGTGAGACGCTTACGCACAGACGGAGAATTAGACATAAGAATTGGAGACAAAGTATTAGGAGGACTGACAGAAGGAGAATCGATAACTGCAGGAGGAGCAGAAGGCAAGAGAAATCTAAGATCAGGAGATGAGGGCAAAGAAATTGAGGTTAACGGTAAAACCGGCAGAGGCAGTAATACTGGAGGAGGCAAATGCGGAAGAGCCGGAACAGGCGGAGGTACCGCTGGCGGATAACCAGGCTTTAACGGCTGAAGTGCATTGGCACTTTGTACATAGGGCGGAGGCAACCTTAAAAAGTGGGACATTAGGGGATCTTCTTCTATATCTTTCTTATTATCAGTAGGGGAGACAGGCAACACCGGATAGCATTTATCTATCGCCATACGATGCTGTCTTTCTGCGATTTCAGTCGCATTATTAATTTCATCGTCTTTAAACTGTTGGGCAGCCTGTATAATTGTCATACCCTGTGCTTTACTATCTCGTTTTGCTAGTTTAATTTCTTTCTGTTTGGCTTCCTTACGCCGGAAAGAGTCCAACATTGCCGGCCGGGCTTTTCTTTTGAATAAGACTGCTTCTAAATTGTCTAGCACATCAGGATCAAAACTACCATTTTCTGGCCATTTTAGAACACCATCTTTCTTCGTGTATCGGGTCCATGCCTCGCTAAAGGCAATGGGGCCGATACCATGTTTCGAATAGAGCTCAAATGTGGGAGTTCCAACCGAAGGAATCGGACAAGAGTCCTCAAGTCGGGAATCCCTATTACAACCAAAGCAACAAATTCTTCCAAACTTAGTCAGACCAGGCATCTCGTGATATCACCGGACTGTTCACAAACTTCAAGGGAGTAAAACTCAGTTGACGCAGCACAAATGCACTTACCCTCGTCTTCGGCTATTGCAATAGTCGAATCTAAGGACTACAAAATACCAAGACAACCAAGAACAAAAAGTTGTGGGCGTGACCCACGAAAATACTTACCTAAGGACGTCTTCTCCCGCCAACAGAGGCCCGTCTAGTGTCTCGCCTTACCATACATCACCAAAGGAAGGGCCAAGGCAGGGCGGCAGTCAGGGCAGCGGTTGTCAGTAGCCGTCGGGAAGGAGTAACCGCGCTGCAAAAGACCTTCGGACCACTTTCGACATACAGGGGTCACTTAATGTGGCTCGCGAACCCTCCGGAATTTTCTTGCGGGGTTCCTCACGACCTTCGGCAGAACTGGTACCACTGAAGCCGCCCCACGTTGGGCGCCAGTTGAAGAACCAGAACCTTTTGGGCCTGGCGGCACAGGGAACGCCCTAGTCTCCTGGGTTCTCCTACTCAGCTACACAGAGACACGGGACACTCTTGTCGGCGTTAGGAGATCAGATTTGTTAGCTGCAGCTAGTACAGTTATCCCAGAAGTACACAAGGTAGGTTCTCAGGAGACTGCCACTACACTCTGTGGCGCACAGGTTTATATACTATATAGGCAATATGTACATTAACCAAAACACACTCCCAGAACATACAAGAAAGAGCCAATAAGGAAAGTTGGAAAACAGGACAGAACCAATAGGAGAGATTGGAAAACAAAAGTGTCAGATGACTCGAAGAAACCTCTCCTCCAACTATGTTTGTCACCCCTCCCTTAGGCTAATTTATTAACGGATTCGTAACTAACTTGCAGGTGGCGAGATACGGTTGTGTGTGTTGGAGGACAGTTGTGAAACGAGAGAATGCTAGCAGAAGACAGTGAAGGCCAGACGATAAGATAAAGTCAGGAAAGAATAGTGTGAACCAACAGATAGTCGAGACGGGGATTAGAAAAGCCAGACAGGGATTAGTGTATTCGGCTAGTCCTAACATCAGCTTTGCAAATAGAGGCAGAAAGGGTATTTCGACACCAGGCTGCAGAAAAAGCAGAATAGACTTTGTTCGCCGTGCTGCCTGAGTGATGGCAACACAAAATGGCAGTGGAGCACAAAATGGCAGGTCGATTCGATCGCGATCAGAAATCGAAGTTCCTCATTAGCTAATAGACTCAGCCTGCTAATGGAGAAATTAGTTCTCCCAGACCAGGCTGGGTTTATCCCTGGCCGGGCAACATCACACAACTTGCGAACACTCTTCTCAATTTTATAATTGGTAGATCCCCAGTTGCAGTTGTGATGAGCCCAAAACCTCTTTATCTTCACCTTTTTTTGGCAGGAGTAGACACTGATTTCAGCCATGGGTCAGGGTCTTGGGGGTGGGGGACCTCTTGGGGATCAAGACTCACTCTATCAGAGGCCAGCAGCAGGGCTCAGGCAGGTCCATGCAGCTCCAGTTGATGTTGGTCAGCAGGGAAGTTGCAGGGGGGCCTCTGGAAATTTGCTGTGCCCCTTCAGCTCGAACAGGTCAGCCAACAGACCCTTGGAGCCACTACTTGAGAGTCTAGGTGCAAGGCAAGGAAGTCCAATCTTCCATCTTGAGACAGCAGGGCATTCCTTCTTCTGAATTTTCCACAGGCCCAGGAGTGTTCTTATGAGTGGTTCTGAAGATGCCATTTTAATATCTGGTGTTAGCCTTTGTGTGTGTGAGGGACTTCCTTAACAAACCCCCAAAACTGGTTCTGTTCAGTTCTTCCTGGTCATGACTTCAAATTGTCTAGGACGACAAAGGCAAGGGTAGGCCTTGTGTCGGGTTCTTTTGTGGGTGCTGCAGATAGGACTCTTTAAAGTGTAATCAGAGCAGGGGACAATTCCTGCCAGTCATCCTAACAGGAAGACCCTCTCCTTCCACGCCTAGCTATCTTGTGCCTCAATGTCCGTAAGCAACAGACAATCCATCCAGAGAGCCATCCAGAGTCATGCGACCCTTAACACTGGCAGGAAGGCACATTTGGTTTAACAAAACTTTCCAAAACTGGCATTTTCAGAATAGTAACTCAAAATCTGATTTTACCGTTAAAGAGGATTTTAAATTACAATTCATTTGAGCGTAAACAGCATTTTCTATTTGGTCCGAAACTGACGTTAGCACTTTTTAAGTGTAAGAAGCTAACCCAGTGTTATTCTATGGGAGAGACCTTAGAGCAGTAAAAAAAGCAGTTTAGGAGATTTTCCCTGCCAGGACATGCAAACCTTACAGCAACATGTCCTATTTAATAAATACCATGCACCCTGCCCTGTGAGCCTTTATGGCCATACCTTAGGGTTGACTTATAAGTAGTAAAAATGAATGTTTGGGCCTAGCAAACGGTTTATCCTGCCAGATCGAAATGGCATTTTAAAACTGCACACACAGCCTGCAGTGGCAGGCCTGAGACATGTGGGTGACACAATGAGTGCTGCACCCTATTAGTGACATTTAATTTACCTGCTCTAGGTACATGTAGTATAATTTACTAGGTACCTCTAAGTAAGTTAAATGTACCAATCAGGTGTATGCTCATTTTACCATGATTAAACGACAGAGTACAAAAATGTTGCCACTGGTTTGCAGGGGGGATGTGCCAACAAAAATGCGTTTATCAAAAGTCAGCGAGTGAAGGAAAAAAGTCTAAGCCAATCCCACATCAAGGAGGTCAGGTCTAACACCGAATTATAAATCAAAATTAAAAAACTGTAAGGGAATTACAAAACATGTTTAGAGTCAATTGCTGTACATAAAAAAAGAATTCATAAAATTGAAACATAGTAAATCACATTCAAGCATCCCTAGTCCTGTATTACAAAAATTAAATCCACAATTTAGCCCTTCTGTGAAACGTGAAGGTCATCTTCAGCCGGCGCAGTGTAGTGACGAATGACCGTGCGACGTCTCTTAGAGTAGCCTTTGACGATTCTACAGCGGGCCACATTCTAATTCGGTTGAGCATTCGAGAACTGTTCTATATACTTATATGTGTATGTACTTTGTGGGCTCTGGAGATCAGCCCTAGGACTTGTCTGCTTCCGCTTAGGGACTTTTTTTTTCTGTTCAACTTCCTCTATTTAACTTTCTTGATGGAAAACTACCAGCAGAGCTCAGGAAAATTCCAGGATCACTTTAGCATTCTCTAGATTTCAGTCCTTAGAAATTGTCCTCCATGAGCACCTTTTGACAAAATCTTGTATTTTCAGTGATATGACCAACTGAAGGACCTGATTTTATATTAAAAACAGAGCTTTGGACTATACAATTTCCCACTGAAAGGCAATATTTCTCTCCGTGTGTTCCCATACTTGGCGTGTCACGCAGGTTGTTGCTTACTCTCCCTCTATGCTAAAGGACAGTAGATGTTTCAGCACCCAGGCTAATGTGCTGTATAGCTGAATACATATAAGGTCTCAAAGGCGAGACCGATTGCATTGCAAATGCTTGTATTGCCTACTTGTGAATTAGACTACGGAGGGAGTTCAGAAATGTGGTGGTCTTTTCGCGATTTCGATGCCACTTTGGAAAATCGTCTATTAAAGGGGCAGTAAAAGTACACCTGGGGCGCGAGGACGACGCTGCGCAGATTTGTTGAGGATGCTCAGTTTCACGGTTTAAAGCGTCTTCAGACGAGCTTTCCTGAGGGATGAACGCGAGGGCTGCACTGTTATGACATCGTTAAATATAGGTTGACAGGCTTCCTCTAGAAATAGAAACCGTGCACCTACGTGCGATGAAAGTGGAAGCTAACACTCAGGTGAAAGGAGTTTTTTCTCCTTATAAGCGGCAACATATGTGACAACAATCCCCACGAGAGCTGTACAGAACAACAAAACCGACAAGAAAATAAGTCACAGCGCTCGTTTTTCTTGCAGGTTTGAGGACTGACGCAGCGCCTAGAAATGAAGTAATTACGAGACAGAGCAAGGGGGAAGGAACTCTGACGAGAGGATGCGTGACAACTTGAATATCTGAAAACTATGACCAAGATCAGGTGACAATTGGGAGTTGGAAGAAAAAAGACTCCAATTGTCTACAGGTTGAGGATTGCTGGCACTTCAACCAGTGCACTAAAGCAACACACGGCGTCATTTAGCATAAATAACGAGACGTGCAGTGACAATGACTAAGGCCACACGACTTCAAGCAGTGAAAGTGTTTCACACAATTGAACGTTTTTTGCAAAGGTCACAACATTGTCTTGCACTTGTAAACCTTGCCACAAATGATACGGCCAGTAGAAAGTTAAGCTGCAATCAGTGCTTAGTTTGTGCTGGTGGTGAGCACAAGTTGATATTTTGACCCCGAAATTGTGGTAGAACTCCTCCTCGTGTCAAGATGCTTGTCAGTGTCCTGTAGCTTAAGCTAACGTGCCTGGAGGCAAGGGAAACATTCGTTCGGCTTTTGAGAGACCAGGCTATTTATACACCTTTGACATCTCTAATAAAGCATTAACGTCTGCTGATGAAAGCAACAGTGGATGTTAAAGCCCTGGACCCGAGGTATAGGCCTCAGCTGCAGGTAAAGGCCTAGAACAAGGGAGAGGGGCTTTAACAACCAGTATAGCCTGAGGAGAAAAGGCCATAATGATATTAGTATATTGCACATACTGGAAGTAAAAGGTTTTAAATTAAAAAGGGAGAAACAGAAAGGCACACATTGGTAATTTGAAGCAGAAGGTCTATACCAGGAGGCATTATTGGCCCTTGGCTGTCCTTATTAGTGAATCTATAGCTGATCCATGGCAGGGTGCTGCATCTCCCTAGTAAATGGTCATGTACTTGGTTTACTATTTGGGTGAATGGAAACGCTGGTAATATATCTTTCTTGCTTTCAGAACCATTGACATGGTATATTCTAGCAAAAGGTACACTATATCAGAGGCGCAACTAGAGTGAAATTTCGGGGGGGGGGGCTAATAAAAATTTCAGGGGGGGTTAATTCTCCAGTATTGGGGTGTCTTTCATAGATTCGCATGCTTGAATATTCCCCGTCGTCGAAGTGGGAGTCCCACGGTACATAAAAAAAGCAATAAGCCATATATATATATATATATATATATATATATATATATATCTACTGGCGGTCGCCAGTAGATAGTTATAGTTAGGATCGTGTTTCCATAGGAAATCCGCAACATTCTATTTGGAATAACTTTGGCGCCGATTGACGAATCCTCGCGAAATTTTCAAAATAGGTGGGGCGCTCCGCTCCGCTCCTTCCCTGAAAGTCTCGGGGGGATTCGTCAAGCGGGGGCTGAGAAAAAGGGGGGGTCCCAAAACGCGTTTTCCCCATGCATTTTTCCATAGGACCTTTAGTCCAAGCTACAGCCCGAACGGCTGAACAGAATTACTTGAAATTTGGCAGAGAGGTAGTCCTCAGGTCAGGGATGTGCCTTTTGCAGGTCTGGTGTAAATCTGTTCAGTATTTCCTGAGAAAATAGCATTTAAAAGCATATATATATCTATAAGTGCGCACCGTGCGCGTATGGTAAACTTACCGTACGCGCACGCTGCCGTGCGCGAGCGCGATTCTGATTGGTTGTTAGATCTTAGTAAACATTCGAATCGGTGGAAACCAGGAAGTGTCGGCCGCCATTTTGTCTCTCGCAGTCTGAGGGGGTGAAAAACAAAGGTGGAGAACGTGAAAAGGGGGCAGGGCGGACAATTCCTGACCCCCTAGCCTTTGTCAGGGGGTCCCAGAAGGACCCCCAAGGGCCAACATTTCTTTAAATTTTTTTTCGAAAAATCGCGGAGTGCGCGTAGCGTGCGCGTACGGTAGAAACGGAAAAATTCAGCGAAATTTCAGCGAAATACAGAGCGCGCACGGTGCGCGAAGCGCACCGTGCTCGTGCGGTACGCGCACGGTGAAAAACCTTAAAAAAAAAATTATAAATACATAACTTAGCATTTAAAAAACCGTACAAATTCACTGAAAAAACCATAGGTTTCACACACGTTATAGTTAGCAATTAGCATTTAAAAAACCTTGCAAATTCACTTAAAAAACCATAGGTTTCACACATGTTATAGTTAGCTGGACATTTCACTCGTGAAAAACCATTGAAATTCCCCCGTTATAGTTAGTGCAGGCAACTATAACTCACGCGACCGCAATCCTCTGCTGATGACGTCAGATATTACATCACTGATGACATATGTGTCTTTCTGAAAAAAAAATATTTGTAATATATGTATAGCTAAAAATTAATGGAAGAAGACATGGGTAAATACGTGTCTAAATACAGTGATGTAATATGTGACGTCATCCGCAGAGGATTGCGGTCGCGTGAGTTATAGTTGCCTGCACTAACTATAACGGGGGAATTTCAATGGTTTTTCACGAGTGAAATGTCCAGCTAACTATAACATGTGTGAAACCTATGGTTTTTTAAGTGAATATATATATATATATATATATATTCCAAAATGTTAAGATGCCGTGCGCTCTCAGGAACAAAATAGTTCAACACAGATAGCGGAGAAACGGGTGTTTATGTGAATAAACACCCGTTTCTCCGCTATCTGTGTTGAACTATTTTGTTCCTGAGAGCGCACGGCATCTTAACATTTTGGAATACTTAATTTCCGGTGTGCTCCGCCGGCGTGTGCGCCAGCTCCCTTGGGTCCCAGCAATCGGAAGGAGCGCTGTCTTTGGAGTTTATATATATATATATATATATATATATATATATATATATATATATATATATATATATATAGGAATAAAATACATATATAAATAAACATTATATATTTTAAAATAACATACAAAGTCTAAAGTTCCATAGGATAACATTGACACATAGGAATGCATTTAAAAAGAAATCACTTTACTGACATATCCATGTCGTTTTTATAGTCCAAACTCCAGCCAATCAGGCGCAAACACCCTCTAGAACCTTCTCCTCAGAAGCTCAGGCCCTCAGATTTTCTACCACACGTCGTGTGAAGGGAGTCTCCCTGAGCTCTGCTCAGTTTTTCTCTGGTTTTGGATATCTTCAGCTTTTCCTGATGTCTTCAAGTAAGAAGTCTCTTTTCCGTCCTTGCGCTTCTTGTGGGAAGTTGAGGCTCTTTTCAGAGGACCCTCACGAGAAGTGTATTTACTGCCTCTTTCCAGACCATAAGGTAGGAAACTGCAAAATTTGCAGGACTTTTTCTCAAAAGACTCTAAAGGATAGAGATGGCCGCCTCCTTCTGTGGCTACAGAAGTGGAAAGTCACAGATAATCCTCTCTCTGACGCCGAAAGTGTGGCTTCTGGACGCACTTGAGTCTCCTCTAAGCGTAGCAGTGTGCATGACTTGCCCTCCCCCTTTCTTAAAAATAGGAAGCTTCACCTTCTGGAGGTTTCTAAAGTTCCATTACACTCTGCTGCTACGCCCACGCTTCCGAGATCTCACTCTCAGGCGTCTGTGGCTCTCCCAGCGCATGTTTCCTCTCATAAACGTGCCAGACCGTCGACGGGCTCGTCGACGGTCACTCCGTCGACGAAATCTGCTGCTTCTAGTACTTCGTCGACGATGGTGATGACGGCTTCCAGCAGGTTCCCTATGCCGTCGACGGCGGCTTCGTCGACGCTATCTTCGTCGACGTTGGTTTGTGTCTCCTTAAAATCTGTCTCGTCGACGATGCCTATATCTTCGTCGACGACGAAGAAACCTGTGGCTGTCCCGTCGACATCTAAATCTTCATCGACGACGATCAAGAAGAAGAGATCCTCCTCGTCGACGGTGACTAAGGCTTCGTCGACGGCGGCTTCGTCGACGGTAGCTTCGCCGACGGCGTTGGCTAGTTCGTCGACGGCAGGTCTCTCGTCCACGCCAAATTTTGCATCTCTTCCATTGGTGCCTGTCTCTACGCCAACGCCTGCTGCTGTCGATGATTCACTCCTGCAGCGTCGTCACGCTGTTTTGGATTCCATTACAGTGCCACCAGCCACAAAACCACCGCCACAACTGTTTTCCTATGGCAATGAGGATGATTCTGCCTCGGATGATGAAATACATAACACATTCCAGGCTGCTTGCAGTCCATCTGAACTTTTCATAAAGTGTCAAGATTACGACGATGAGGACCAGGAGGACCTTTATCATCAGGAGGAAGAGGAGGAACCTCCTGCGGAGATTCCGATGGCACAGTTGCCATCATCCCTCATCTCTAATCTCCAATTTATGCTGGAGGATTACAACCGCCGTTTCCCACCTTCTTCCCACGGCTCTCCACGAGAAGCGCCTCCGAACACTCCAGCTACTCCTCTGCCTGCGGCGGAACCAACACCATCCGTCCCTTTACTAGTACCTCCTACAGAGGGTGACGCTGACGTCCTTCCGTTTAGAGAAGATGGTGAACTCCTGGGTGATGATGATACTATGGCTGATTGGGACGATTACCAGATAAATTCGCCGTCTACGCCTCCGGGGTCACCAGTGAATTCTCCTCCTGTTGATATCACAGGTTTCCATCAATTGATGGAAAGGGCGGCACAGCGTTTTCATCTCCCAATGGTTGTGAGAGAGGAGGATTGCTTTTTATATGATTTTAAAACTCAGCTGCAGAATCAAGTTCGGGCTGTGCCCATAGTTGATTTCATCTGGAACGAGGGTATGAAATTGATGAAAACACCAAATTCAATTCCTGCAGTTTTCCGGCGGTTGGAGAAGAAATATAAGGCTCCAGACTCTTCTCCTCCTTGACTGGTATCCCAGCCAAAGCCGGATTCAGTGATAACCCAGGCGGCACAACGTCGCTCAAGAAATCCGTCTTCTCCGCTTACCTCTCCACCTGACCGTGATTGGCGTCGCTTGGATGCCATTGGAAAAAAACTTTCAACCATGGCCTCTACAACTGTCAGAGCAGCGAATTCCCTAGCCATCTTGGGTCGCTACGACCGCCAAATGTGGTCCGACATGGCTGCTTTCATAAACCTCATCCCAGAGCCCTTTAGAGCGGATGCTCTAAAGATTCTTCAGGAGGGAGAAAGAGCATCTTCGGAGATCATCGATTGCTCTGTGGATATTGCCCCAATTGGTTTTTGCCAGCTAGCTGGGGCAGCTGTTCGAAGGAGGCAGGGTTGGCTTCGCTCTACTTCTTTTCGCCAGGAAGTCCAGGCGAAAATCATTGACATGCCCTTTGATGGGGAGTCGCTGTTTGGCCAGCACGTGGATGAGGCGCTCCAAACAATAAAAAAGGACACGGAAACAGCTCGTTCCCTTGGCACGCTGCAGTTTAAAAGACAGCCTTTTCGGGGTGCTCGCGGACGCAGCACCAACTCCTCCTTTCGTGGTGGATCAACACAATACCGCCCATACAATCAAGGAAATCAGCGTTTTTCCTCCCAGATTCCACAGTCTTATCGACAACAGACTAACAAGTCCTACAGGGGAAAGTCTAACTATCGGGGAACCTCTTCCAGGAAACAATGACTTTCTTTGCTTACACCCCCCTCCTCTCAAGGCCCCCCTATCAGAGTTGGAGGATGAATCTCGAAATTCTTTTCAAATTGGTCGCTAATAACTTCAGACCGTTGGGTATTGGACATTGTTTCAAAAGGCCATGCTCTGGAATTCGTCAAATTCTCTCGGAACTCCCCCCTCAACCGTTCCTCCTCCCACTCATCTCAAGAAGCTTTTCCAACAAATCAAACTAATGCTCAAAAAAGGGGCCATTGAAGTGGTTCCAAAGACTCAGAGGGGGCTGGGTTTCTATTCCTGTTTTTTCCTCGTGCTAAAGAAGTCTGGAGAGTGGCACCCTATCCTCGACCTGAGGGCTCTGAACACGTTTCTAAAGGATCAGAATTTCCGCATGCTTACACTGAGGGAAATTCTTCGGCTCCTCTCTCAAGACGACTTCATGTCGACAATCGATCTGAAGGATGCCTATTTCCATGTGCCGATTCTACCACGCCACAGAAAACACCTGCACTTCCGTGTAGGCCAGAGAGACTTTCAATTCAGAGTCCCGCCCTTTGGGCTCCGCTCCACCCCCCGGGTCTTTGCAAAGGTCCTCGCCCCGGTGGTGGCCTATCTACGATTGCGAGGCATTCAAATCTTCCCATATTTGGACGATTGTCTAATCAAGTCTCAGTCTTCCCATCAGGCATCCTTAGACACTCAGTTTTGTCGGACTCTGTTCCAATCTCTGGGACTGTCAGTCAACACACAAAAATCTCAGTTCACGCCAGCTCTTCACAGAACTTTCCTAGGCGCTACTCTCAATACCTCCATGGCCATGGCTTTTGTTTCCGACGACCAGCAGAAGCGGATCCTGCAGCTCGCAGCTCACATCAGATCAAAACGGTCCGTTTCAGTCCGCATCTTGAAGTCCTTTCTGGGGATGGCGTCGCCCTGCATTTCTTTGATCCCACATTGCAGACTGAAGGGTCGTCCAATTCAGGAAGAACTGGACATGCAGTGGCGTCAGGTGTACGGTTCATACAGCGACCGGATCTTCGTCACCGCTCGCATGGAACAAGCTCTGCGCTGGTGGACGCAACCTCGCAACATCGCAGTTGGCACTTCCTTCTTGGCAAGGGCTCCAGAGATCATCCTAACCACAGATGCCTCCCTGGAAGGGTGGGGCGGTCACCTTCAAGGATTGTCCATCAAAGGCAAGTGGAATCTGTCCCAACGTTCTTGGCACATCAACAGGCTAGAACTGATGGCCATCTTCCTTGCGCTCAAATCGTTCCGACTTCTGCTTCAAGGGGAATCAGTGCTCATTCAAACGGACAACACCACGAGCATGCACTATCTAAACAAGCAGGGCGGTACCAAATCTCTGCTGCTTTCCCAGCTAGCTCAGAATATCCGGGATTGGGCCATAGTCCATCAGATCGTGCTAACAGCAGTCCACCTACCAGGCATTTCCAACATTCTGGCGGATTCTCTCAGCAGGTCCGCGTCATCGACCCACGAGTGGGAGTTGCATCAGCCAACTCTGGACTTCGTCTTCCGCCTCTGGGGTTACCCGGGCTTGGATCTCTTTGCAACTCCACAGAACAGCAAATGCCAGTCTTACGCAAGTTGGCTTTCCCACAGCGGGTTGTGCGGGAATGCCCTTTCGATGGACTGGTGCAAAATATTTGCCTACGCTTTTCCGCCAATCCCGCTGGTACCTTGAGTGTTGTGGAAAATGCGGAGACAACCATGCCACATTCTCCTGATTGCTCCCCGGTGGCCTCGGCAGGCATGGTTCTCGTAGTTACTGCTCCTCTCACAATGCGAGCCCATCCTTCTTCGCCCCCGGCCGGACCTTCTCACGATGAACAACGGTTGGATCTGCTATCCGAACCCCAGTTCGCTCAAATTGTCGGCCTAGAACCTGAGCACCTTGAATTTGCTCACTTAAATATTTCGCCTGCCTGCAGAGAGGTTCTTGCCAGGGCGCGGGCGCCTTCCACGGTGAAGACCTACAAACTAAAGTGGAAACGCTTCTGCCATTGGTGTTCGTCTGCTAACATCCACCCAGTGCACGCCTCTCCGGCACAACTTCTGCCTTTCTTTTTGCAGTTGGCACAGTCAGGACTTTCTCATTCCACTCAAAGTCTTTTTGGCAGAAATTTCTCGTTTTCGCCAGGACGGCTCTTCCTCTCTGTATTCGTCTAGAGTGATTCAACAGTTCTTTAAGGGATTGTTCCGGATGTTTCCACCCATTCGGCATCCCCCGCCCACATGGCATCTTAACATCGTATTGGCGCAACTTATTAAGGTGCCCTCTGAGCCAATCCACTCAGCAGATTTTAAATTCTTTACCTGGAAGGTTGCCCTCCTGCTTGCTCTAAGTTCCTCACGTCGAGTGAGTGACATTCACGCCTTCACAATCCAGCCTCCTTTCCTCCAATTTAAATCGGACTGTGTTATCCTTCGAACTAACCCAGATTTCATACTGAAGGTGCCGTCCGACTTTCATCTTAATGAGCCTGTGATTTTAAAAACCTTTTTTCCTCATCCGCAATCTCCAGCGGAACAGTCTGCATTCTTTGGACTTAAAGAGATGCCTCGAATTTTATATTAGCAGAACGGCACCCTTTCGCCAATCTGACCAACTGTTCGTTGGCTATGGACGAACCTGTAAGGGACATTCTGTTACCAAGCCAACAATTGCACGTTGGATTTCTTCAGCGATATCATTCTGCCATCAGAAGGCTGGCAGGCCTCTTCCTTCCGGAGTGAGGGCGCATTCTACAAGGGCAATGTCCTCCTCTACTGCCCTATTCGCTGGTGTGCCGATTCATCAAATCTGCCGGGCAGCTATGTGGTCCAGCACACACACTTTCACGAGGCACTACTGCCTGGAGGCGATCAACAAAGCCGATACAGCAGTGGGCCAAGCAGTTCTTCGTAATCTTTTCCAATAAGGTGAGCCTCTGTTACTTACCTCCTCCTTGGGTGGTTATCAGTTTTGTGATTCTGTGATGCTATGTCATTGTATTTCAAGCAACTTTGATACTGCTTCTTCAGGCTGCAGAGTACTGCTCACTATTCTATTCAAGCATATGAATCTATGAAAGACACCCCAATACTGGAGAAGAACAAATGTCACTTACCTGTAAACTGTGGTTCTCCAATATTGGTGTCTTTCATACATTCACATGCGACCCACCCTTGCTCCCCACAGAGGCTCTCTTCTCCTCATAGACTCTTTTGTCACTCTTGTGCTATGAAAATCTGAGGGCTTGAGCTTCTGAAGAGAAGGTTCTAGAGGGTGTTTGCGCCTGATTGGCTGGAGTTTGGGCTATAAAAACGACATGGATATGTCAGTAAAGTGACTTCTTTTTCAATGCATTCCTATGTGTCAATGTTATCCTATGGTACTTTTGACATTGTATGTTATTTTAAAATATATATTGTTTATTAATATATGTATTTTATTCATATATATATATATATATATATATTTTGCATATATGGTGTCAATCTGTTCCGTAGTTACTGAGAAAATCAAAAGTAAAATCACATATATATCTGGGCGGAGCCTAACCACACATCTCATCCTGAGATCTGATTGGCTGTCAGCACTTCATCCAAGAAGTGTTGGCAGCCATCTTGGGACCAATATACATGATAGCACCTCATTAAAAAGCATTGCAGTTAATAGAAGGTTTTAAGACTTTAGTTACATTATAAATCATTTGTTGATGGTGCCATACTCATTTTAGGAATTGTGGTATGTTCTAAGGTGATTTCACCATGTAAAAAAGCCTTCTGCTGGGATATCATTATTGAGAGAAAAATATTTTCTCATGCTTTTCCCACAGAGGTTTGGAAGGTGATCTATAAGCTAAACTGAGAGCTTATTTTCTGTAAATTCACATTATCTTTCTCAGTCATGTGAGAATGAAGTCAGACATTCTCAGTAAAACATGTACATCCAACAAGGGCAGAGACTGTCAGTTGATTCCTTTTTGTTCTACTGCAGCTTCCCAGAGTGTTCCAAAGAACTAGAGCGCTAACAGTCCTACTCATGATAAACGTATGGCACACCTGAAGCCATCTTGATTGGATTAAAGTGGTAACTCTTAAAACATTTAATTTAAAAAGGAACAAAATGAGGGGGTTCATTTTTCCATAGAAAGTATGATTAGTGCTGCAGAAAGAAAAATTAAGGCACATTTTGAGTAACTTCTCAAATCCTCTTCTATTTCATTAAAAAATTCTGACATGCAGACTGAAACATGCACTTTCATTACCAGCAGCAGACTTCCCTGGTGAGCAGTAGCTTTACTACAGTGATCTAATGAGCAACTAGAGTGCTAACATTCTAAATTTATGGCAAATGTGTGACACATCTGAATGCCTTCTTGATGGAATCAAAGTAAAAAACTGAAAGTATTTCCTACTGAGGAGACTGCAGTAAATGAGGAAATTAGGAAACTTCATAACAAATAAGTCTCCCAAAATGGCCACCAGAGACAAAAGAGCCCAAATGTAGCCCAAATATCACCCAGATGTAGCCCAATGACAGAATGTCCCAGAGTGTTCTTAAAAACAACTAGAGCGCTTACGGTCTTCATTATGACAAAAGTATGGCACACCTGAAGCCATCTTGATTGGAATAAACTGGTAACACTTAAAACATTTAATTTAAAAAGGAACACAATGAGGGGGTTCATTTTGCCATAGAAATTATGATTAATGCTGAAGAAAGAAAAATGAGGGCACATTTTGAGTGACTTCTCAAATCCTCTTCTATTTCATTAAAAAATTCTGACATGCAGACTGAAACATGCACTTTTAATACCAGGAGCAGACTTCCATGGTGAACAGTAGTTTTACTACAGTGATCTAATGAGCAACTAGAGTGCTAACATTCAGAATTTATGACAAATGTGTGACCTATCTGAATACCTTCATGATGGAATCAAAGTAAAAAACTGAAAGCATTTCCTACTGAGGAGACTGCAGTACATGAAGAAATTAGGAAACTTCATAACAAATAAATCTCCCAAGATGGCCACCGGAGACAAAAGAGCCCAAATGTAGCCCAAAATTACCCAGATGTAGCCCAAGTATAGCCCAATGACAGAAGTGTGCAATACACTTATTATTTTGTGTTTTGCAGTTTTATATAGTGCAGACTTGTCAGGTATTGGAGTGCTTTACATGAGCATTGGTTTCATCACACAAGAACAAATTCATTTTGGTTGTAGACATGGGGAGATTAAGTGATTTGACCAGAATCACAGAATGTCGAGCTGAAGCAGAAACTCCAACCTGGTTCCCCAGTTTCAAAGTCTGCAGTTCTGGAAGTAACACCACATCCTCTCCCCTAAGTGCAACATTTAATCAAATGGTCAACTGGATAAAAAAACATAAAGATAACAAATAATTTAAAAGTGCTTTGTCGCTATTTGAAAAATCAGAAAATATGTCCTTATTTTAGTCTTTTAGAGCACTAACCATAATTTTGATGCAAATAAGACCCTCTCATATATGTAATTTCTAAAGGAAATGCTCTAGGTATTACAGTTTTGATCACATCAAGATGACGTCAGGCGTTCCAAACTTTTGTAATAAATATAGAATGTTAGCAATCTAGTTGTTCATTAGGATACTGTTGAGAGGCAGAGGCCAGGGGCACGGACTCTGAAAATTGAAGGCAGGTAGGAGGGTACAAAGGCAACAATTTAACCACACTGAGCAGGCAGGAAGGGCCGTGGCAGCACAACAGACTATGGAGGGCAGTGGAAAGGGGGGCAGGGGCAACAAACCAACAATACAGGACTTGCAAGAGAGGCTGTGGCAATGTAATAGACCATTGTGGGCAGAAGGAAGAGGCAGTGGTAGTACAACCATACATGCCAAGAGACCCGTTTCAGCCAGGAAACATCCAATGTTTTTAAGCTCAAATGGGCTTTATTTGATCTGTCTCCTGTCTACAATCTCCTCTTTTTTAATGTAACTCAAAGGGGAAAATCAATACCCCATTTTTTTTTCAAAATCTCCCTCTTACCAAGTTCAAAATGTTCGCAAGTATGGTACATTGGATCAAGGAAGGAAATGGGGTAGGGACATGGACTTGGATAACAGAGGACAGGAGGGACATGGAGAGGTGCACCAAACTGACCCTGCAGGGCAGGCATCAGGGTTTGCAGCAGCACATTACACCACACAGGGCATGCGGGACGGGAGTGCAGCACAACAATCCATAGAAAGCAAGAGGGAGGGGACAGGACCATGCACATGGACAACAGAGAACAGAGGGGCAAGAGGCAATGGTAGCTGGCTGACCATAATGGACAGACAGGAGAGAAAGCTGCAGCATAACAGACCATAAAGGGCAGGAGGGACGGATCAGGGGCATTACAATGGAACAGACAAGCCAGGAGGGAGGGAGTAGGGGTCTGCACATGTAAACAGAGGGCTGGGGGCAAGGGGGCAGGGCAGGAGCAGCAAGATAACCATGGAGGTCAGGCAGGATGGGCACTAGAAGCAAGACACACCATGAAGAGCAACAGTGAGACTGCGATGGCATACACACAGACCATGGAGGGAAGGTGGGAGGGGGTCAGGGGCAGCTAACTGACCACACAGGGAAGGTGGGAGGGGCCATGGCAGCACAGAAGACCATGCATGGCAAGTGGGAGGGTTAGTGGCAGCACAATGGCGATGATGGGCAAGAAGGAGGGTGCAGGGGCATGCACAAAGGACGTAGGAGGATAGAAGGGAGGGTCAGGACCTGTGCACAGACAAGAAAGTTCAGGGGAAGGGGCCTCACAACAGACCGCATGGGGAAGGCAGGAGGAGCAGTTGCAGCACAACAGACCAGGGAGGGCAGAAGGGTGTGGCAGTACAATGGACCATGTAGGACAGGAGGAAGAGGATAGGGGCATGGCATGTGGACAGGCAGGGTGGAGGTGGCAGGGACAGGTTACAGTCATCTGACAATGCTAGGCAGGTGGGAGGGGAGTGGCAGCTCAACAGAACACTCGAGAGTAGATAGGAGTGGCAGGTCCATGGAACATGGTGGGCAAAAAGGATGGAGCAGGGGCATGCACAAAGACATCGGAGGGCAGGGGGAAGGAGAATAGGGGCAGCAAGCTAAGCACAGAGTTTAAGCAGGAGGTCAATGATGGGGCATAGAATTGGGCAATGGAGGGAAGGAGGAGTGGACTGGTACATCATACTAAATTGAGTGCAGTGGCAGCACATCAGACCATGCATGGCAGGAGGGAGGAGGCTAGTCCATGGATTCACACAACAGAGGATAGAGAGGAGGGGGATGGGGCAGCAAGCTAACTGTTCAGAGAAGGCGGGTATTAGGAACTTTATTGTTTTTAAAACGTGTGTCTGTGCGAACTACTTAAAATATGAACAAGTATGCAGCATAATCTCACTTTTATTCAGGAAGAAGAGGACGTTTGTGACTGTGACTCCGGGCTCACTTGGCAGAAACACCCCCTGACCCTCCACCCCCTATCGCAAAATGTAATGCCCGTGAAAAGGGTAGGTGAACACAGTGTTATATAGAACATAGTCCTGAGAGCACGATTGAAAATGAAAACTAGATATAGTGTATGGTATAAACTATGCACCAAAAAGTGTGATATAAAATGAACCGGGCGTGAAATATAATATGCAATACATTGTGCGCAATGACAGATTCATTGGAGAGCGCGAGATAGCACAGGCACTAGCGCGTGCTATGCGATATGCGCCTTGGAGTGTAATATGCACAGGGCAATGTTGTGTAACCTAACTAGTCTCTAAAGTTGTAATATAAAATATGTGCTGGGGAGTGTAATGTTGCATATGCACTGTGACAAAGATATGGATCCCAGATTGTAATATGTATGGCATAGCGATGTGCGTTATAACATAGGCATCGAGGAAGGCACGTTAGATGGGGCAATATAACCCATGCGAAGACAAGTGTGGCATGACATATTCACGGGGTGGTGTTACAGTGCACATGGGCTAGAGAGTGTCATAGCATATGCACTAGCTAGTGGAATACAACACAGAGGTGTGGGGCACTCGGCAGGCAATGGTGGGTGTAACACAGCATTGGGCTCTGCCAGGAGCGCGCTGTGACTCTCAAGTGATGTTCGTCCCCTTTCCAGAGAGTAAAATAAAAAGTTTTACACATCCGGCAGTGGATGTGTGTTTTATTAACCGTGAGGGGGGTTTCTTGCATAGTTTTGGTTGAATTTTTGTCGAATCCCCTTTGAATGGCTTGGTGTGCGTGTGTATTAAATGTGCCCGTCAATATCTACCCATGTTTGTATAAATAAACGACAAGGGTGTCTACCGGGATTAGGCACGGTAGGGCATCAGACATGTCAGAGCTTCACTAGTGGTATAAATACATTCCACGTGGATTCATTGTATGCATAGTTGCCTTTTAATGAATATCACGCAAATCGTCATGGTGATAGGTACGTACGGTTTGTCCAGCATGTCCTAGGTGTGTCTATAAATATATATTTTTAAAAAATAATAAAAAACAGTGGGCGGCCCTGGGGATTGGGGTACCTGGGGCCGATTAAGGCCTTGGGAGGGGGGCCACGCGGCGCCCTTCCAAATTGTTTTTCTCAAAATAAATTAGGAGACAGGCCCTGGGGGATGGGGTCATCAGGGCCAATAAATTAGAATAAGAAGGGGAACCACACAGCCCCCCTTCTTAAAAAAATAAATAAAAGACTGACATCGTGCCGGAGGCCACGCCCCCTCCTTGCAGCACTCTGCAAACGCGCCCCCTGGTGAGTTGTAAGTTGGGGAATTAATTCCTCTTCAATACTGAGGGTCCCTGAGGGCCAACTAGCCCAACAGGCATCTCCAGTATGCGCCAGGGAGCTGCGCTAGAGACAGGTGTTCTGAGGCCAAGCCCCTTTTTACACCTCTCTGCAACGCAGCTCTGTGGCGCTTACTGGAGGCACCTATTGGTCTAGTTTGACCCTAGGGACCCTTAGGATTCAAGGGGACTTAATCTCTCAACTTAGAACAGCCACAGGGCGCGTTTACACAGTGGTGAAGGGAGAGGGACGGGGCCTGAGGTGACGTGTGCAAACACGCACTATGGCACGTTTTAAATTGGGGATATAATTTCCCTTCAATCCTGAGGGCCCCTGGGGGCTAACTAGCCCACCAAGTGCTTCCAGTAAGCGCCACTGAGCTGCATTGCAGAGAGGTCGTGCCACTTTTTACACCTCTCTTCAACGCAGCTCTGTGGCACTTACTGGAGGTACCTAGTGGGCTAGTTGGACCCTAGGGACCCTCAGGATTCAAATTAACTTAATCTCCCAACTAAAAACGGACACAGGGCGTGTTTACACAGTGGTGAAGGGAGGGGACGGGGCCTGAGTTAACGTGTGCAAAAACGCCCTGTGGCCCGTTTTATGAGGTAGTTTTAATCCCCCTGCCCTATTATATACTAGGGGCTTACAGATGAGGTCATGCTAATCACACGGGGACCCCAACGCATAATGTTCCCTAGTGTATGTAGGTGTTTTCACTGTATTCTAAGTGTCTTTTAACATAGCACTGGCTCTAGGACTGGTTAGTCAGACTCAGTTACCACCAGTATCCGTCTGAAAAAGTTGAAGGTACAGGATGATTTTGCAACAAGGCTTCTTTCTCCTCTTCTTTTTGTTCTTTCTGCACGTTATCCTTTTTCCTGCACTTTTCTTCGTCTTTGAGGACTTCTGTTGTTTCTTTCTGCACTTCTTTTTTTTCTTTCTGTGCATTTTTTCTTCTTTCTTCACATGTCTTATCTCTGTAGGCATAGTTAGAAATTAGCATTTAAAAAACCTTTGAAATTCACAGAAAAAACCATAGGTTTCAGGCACGTTATAGTTAGGAATTAGCATTTAAAAAACCTCAGAAATTCACTGAAAAAACCATAGGTTTCAGGGGCGTTATAGTTAGCTGGACTTTTCACTTGTACAAAAGCATTGAAATTCCCCTGTTCTAGTTAGTTCAGCTAACTATAACTCGCGCGCCCGCAATGCACTGCTGATGACGTCACATATTACATCACTCATAACATGGTCAGTGACATCACTCATGACATCACTGATGACATCTCAAATGACATCATCCTTGTGATAGAGTGGCAGACCTCTTCTCACCCTAATATAACCTTTGATACACACATTCAAAAATAGAGACTAACATTTTCAAAACAATGGACATACCAATACCAGTTACAACAACCTCTTCAGTAATTCTAAGATCCACATACACATCCACTCATTCACCAACAGTCCTATACAGTCACTCATACATGTACTCACTCATCATATGTACTCATACACCTATACATCCTGTTATCCAATGCCACTCATCCATAGAGTTACTCACACACATAGTCACTCATGCTAATAAAGAATCAAACATACATTTACTTGCATATACAGTTATACACACCACCACCACACTTACTTCTACGGAAACTTACACATACTTAGTCTTTTAAACAATCACTTATAGAAACACATACTTATTCATACAGGAACTCATTCAATCTCTCACTCTCACATATACTCACTTATATACACCAATAGTCACATATACTAGTTTAAAACATATGTAGTTACTCATAAAGACACTATTGAGACAGTCATTCACTCACTAACACACCCATACACACACTCATCCACCCATACAGTCCTGCACACATGCTGTCTTCAACACATACAAACAGTGAGTCACTCATTCATGCACCTATGCACTACGTAATACCCCCCACCGAACCATGCAGACACTCAGACTGATACTCAAAAAACCAACTAATAACCTATATAGACACCCATGTAGCTACTCACCAACCCATGCAGCCACTTATACACAAAGTGAGAGACTGATACAGATATTTACATATTTAAACATTACTCACTAAGCCATGTATTCACTATGATACACTAAATCAGTCAGTTACGCAACCAATTTTTCAAAAACAAATCATCCATTTAGACACTTAGATACCCATTTATTCTTCCATCGACCTTGAGATATACATATATAAAACATATTTAATTTTCAGAAAAACACACATTCACTGGATGATGTCATCAGTGATGTCATCAGTGATGTCATCAGTGATGTCATGAGTGATGTCACTGACCATGTCATGAGTGTTTTAATATGTGACGTCATCAGCAGTGCATTGCGGGCGCGCGAGTTATAGTTAGCTGAACTAACTATAACGGGGGAATTTCAATGCTTTTGTACAAGTGAAAAGTCCAGCTAACTATAATGCCCCTGAAACCTATGTTTTTTTCAGTGAATATATATATATATCGGGTCCAATTCCATTCCAGCTCAGAAACGGGCCGACATATGCTCAGTGACAGCTCGTAGATTTATTTACCAATATTAAAAGCGCAAAGCGTGAGCCAAGTTCATTGTTGTGAAATGCTCGGCATACGCGTTTCAGTCTTTCAACCTACCTCAGTGCCAGTTCCAACAAACAGTGATAATACACCTGGAGGCCTGTTTAAATATGTGGAAGTTCTTTTCTGATTGGAGTGTGTAACTGACCAATCTCCACGGCCTCTGGCTGCGCTGCTCACCGTAATCCATGCCGGGTTTTCATGTGCCCTCGCTGCGAGTCAAAATACAGTGATTTTGTGCTCATACACCAAGTGATGGCCCAGTCCTGCTGGTTACGATGTGCACACTCACCCCAGCCTCTTTCACGGAAAATGATGATGGCAAGTACACTACTGTTGGCACCTTAATACAGCAACCTGCCGTATCCTCTCTCCCCATCCTTTGGTCTCATCCAGGTAAGTGTCCTTGCCAAGTGGGGGCGCGACGCGCTGTAGTTTTATGCACAGTCCAAAAAGTAGCAAGTTATGCACGTAGCACAAAACCAAGAGGGCGTGTCCGTAACCAGTGCTTGCTTTACCGGTGACACATCGGGTCCAATCCCATTCCAGCTCAGAGACGGGCCGTCACATGCTCAGTGACAGCTCGTAGATTTATTTACCAAAATTACAAGCGCAAAGCGTGAGACAATTTCATTGTTGTGAAACGCTCTGCATACGCGTTTGTCTTTCGACCTTCCTCAGTGCCAGTTCCAACAAACAGTGATAATACACCTGGAGGCCTGTTTAAATATGTGGAAGTTCTTTTCTGATTGGAATGTGTAACTGACCAATTTCCACGGCCTCTGGCTGCACTGCTCACCGTGATTCATGCTGGGTTTTCATGTGCCCTCGCTGCGAGTCAAAATACTGTGATTTTGTGCTCATATGCCAAGTGACGTCCCAGTCCTGCTGGTTACGATGTGCACACTCACACCAGCCTCTTTCACGGAAAATGATGATGGCAAGTACACTACTGTTGGCACCTTAATACAGCAACCTGCCGTATCCTCTCTCCCCATTCTTTGGTCTCATGCAGGTAAGTGTCCTTGCCAAGTGGGGGCGCGACGCGCTGTAGTTTTATGCACAGTCCAAAAAGTAGCAAGTTATGCATGTAGCACCAAACCGAGAGGGCGTGTCGGTAACCAGTGCTTGCTTTACCGGTGACACATCGGGTCCAGTCCCTCCATGGACCAACTAAAACTCTTGAGAGAGGTCAGGCGCCTCTACAACAAACAGATCAAGAGAGCGAAGGCCGACTATTTCAGACGACAACTAGACCAAGCGGCAAACCGCCCCAAGAAACTTTTCAAATTGGTCAAACAACAATCGGTTACTGGTCCAATCCCCTCTGATCCGGGTGGCATCCCACCCTTCTGCAAAGATTTTGATGCTTTCTTCACGGAGAAATCACGACTCTTCTCTACTGACCTCACCTCTAAGAAGGCTTTATTACCCTCTTCTACTGCCGCCTCACCCCCTGACTTCTTTGAAAAGTATAACTTGTCCCTCTTGAATGCTAAGAACAATGCGTCTTGGGGCACCTTTTCCCCATTTACTGAAAAAGACATTGACAAAATTCTTCAGTCTATCAACGCGTCCAATCACTTTGTTGACCCATTGCCCACATCCATATTCAAACAGATCAAGTGCGCTCTCATCCCCACCTGGGCTAAGATTGTAAATGCTTCTTTATCTCAAGGCCTGGTCCCTGACTGCCTAAAAGCAGCTCAGGTCTCACCTATTCTTAAAAAAAAACCAACACTGACAAATCTGATCTCACTAACTTCTGTCCCATCTCCAACATCCCCACTCTAGCCAAACGTCTTGAAAAATGTGTGCAATCCCAACTCTGTGCTCACATAGAGAACTACCAACTCCTAGACCAGCATCAATCTGGTTTTCGGAGGGGGCACAGCACCGAATCGGCCCTCACACACGTTATGGGCGACATTCTGAAAATGCTTGACCAAAATTATTACTGCCTACTGATCCTCCTTGACCTTTCTTCAGCATTCAACACAGTCAATCATGACAACCTTCTATCCATCTTGCAACACTGAATGGGTTTCTCTGATCTGGTGCTTCAATGTTTCTCATCCTGCCTCCATCACAGATCACAAAGATTCAAGGCCAACCACTCCTTCTCCCAGCCTTCTCCAGTAGTCATGCGGGTCATCCAAGGATCCGTCCTTTCTCCCATCCTCTTCAACCTTTTCTTGGAACCTCTAGCTCACGCACTAAACTCCATGAACATTATCTTCCACATGTATGTCGACAACACTCAACTCTACTTGAAAATCTCATCCCCGGAAAACATCATCTCACGCAACACTGTCCTAACGTCCACTCAAAATTGGTTAACTGAGAACCATCTCCTGCTCAACACCTCCAAAACGGAGTTCCTGCTCATCTCCCCTCCAAAACACATCCCCAAATTAGATCTCTGGCTGACTCACCTCACTGCTTTCAATTGCACCCCGATTATCATAGATTCAGCTAAATCACTAGGAGTAACCGTGGACAAGCACCTGAATATGAATAATCACATCAGCAATGTTTGTAAGGGGGCAAACCACTTGACTAGATCTCTCAGAAATATCAAACCTTTCCTGTCACAAAATGATTTTAAACTGGTGGTCCAAGCGCTTATCCTGCAGAGGCTAGACTATGGCAGTCCTTAAATCTCTCAACTGGCTGACCTTTGAAGTACAAATTCAGTTAAAGATTGCAGTACTGGCGCACAAAGCCCTTCACTTCAATACTCCCAGGTACCTGGCGCAAGAACTTGAACTACCCTGTGGGGAGAGAGCATCAAGAAGCGCCTCTAATTTCCTCTTGAAACCTTGCACCTTTAGTAGAAAGAGAACTTGTCTCCGAGCCTTCTCAGGGGCAGCCCCAAAGATTTGGAACTCTCTTCCACCGGAAGTACGTAGTCTCACCTCAACGATGGCGTTCAAATTGGAAACCAAAAAATTCCTAATAAGCAAATTCTTACCCTAAGCGGGCTAGGCTCACGGGATCGGATGACATGGTTTGTATTATCATGGTACCTCCATTTGATACAGTTCTTCTATTCTGCATATTATTGCCCCCTTCGTTACCCGCTTACTTCTGCTTATTGTATGGTCTTCGTTTTCCCAATTGTTGCTGTCAATACACTCATGTCCTCTCTTGTAAAGCACTCTGTTATCCCTCTGGATCTTGTTCGCGCTATATAAAACTTCATAAATATATAAATAAAATAAACTGCGGTTTATCTTATGAGATAATGCGACATCTGTGGGACCAAGAAAATGAAATCGCCTTTCCGATAGCCTATCTCCTGGAAACCAGATACTTATAGACATGCTAAAATGGGTTTTTCCCAGACCAAGCCCCAAGGAAAATGAGTAATTATTATGCTGCATAGTTGCAGCTCTCAGTCAAAATCCCTCCGAGATAAGCCTCTTGCCATCCAAGAGACAATGTGCAAGTCACAGACATGGTACTCTAGCCTTTCTTCCTGAAGGATTTGAAGGTTCTATTGCACAAGTCAATGGTCTTCATTAGCAGGGGTTTTGCAACACTCCTAAAGACCCTAGGTAGTGCTCCTCCTGAATTCTGCCCTCCCAGTTCGCTGTTGGTAAGGGCCGTGACCATGTGCCAAGTGTCTTGCAAAGTGAAATGACAGGAACTGCAAAAAAAATAGTTTACTGCTGCGTATAATTCATCTTTTTGAAAAAATTGAGGAGTTTGGCCCTAAGGGACGAGGACTAGGCAGGGCCATATACATATATGCATATAATTCATCGGCACTTAGAAGAACATCCTAACTACTTCTAGAGGCACCAGAAAAAGGCTTTCCCAGACATACTATCTTCCCTATCTACATAACAGGAAACTCAAAACTGATTACTTTTCTGCCCCTTGTTAGAAGGCTATTTTGTGTAATTTGCGTTAGTATCATGTTGCAATGATTTTTTAGGAATCCTGGTACCGATGTAATATTTTTTTGTAATTATTTAGCACTATTCCCATCTTTGGCTAGGTGTAGAGGAATGCTTTGTGGAGTCAAAACTCTAAATAATCTTTACAGCTGCTAGGGCCCCCAGAACAGGCTATCTCCTCCCTATACAAGCACCAAAATAGGAGCTAGTTCCTCACCCATACCTTAATTACTGAGCCATCCTTTAACTATTAAGATGAGGCTAAGGCTAGACAGCATGACCCCGGACATGGCAGGCTAATCTTGCTAATCCGATCCTGGAACAGATGAGCACACCACCCAGCTCCTCTCCAACTTCCAAAATTCTCACTATTGGTGAGGTGATATTAGAATTTAGGTATATACCACTAGCCCAGCCAACTTACCAGTCATGTAATTTGCAGCTGTTGCCAGTTAATTGCAATTAACTGCTGAAAGCACACAATCTCAGTGGCATTTAGCAATTTACAGAAAAAAAGTGATGGGTGGAATGCTCATATTAATCTCAGCCATTGGTAATTACTCTGGGCTGCACCCCATTTCATTGTTATTTTCACAACAAGACAACCAAGTTTGCACTTAGCAACTGACCCTTGCCCAATACAAAAAGTGGCATAGCATGGGCGGGGCCAAAGGGGCAATTGCCCCGGGGGCAAAATCCATAGGGGCGCAGGGGCATTCTAGGAGTGCAAAATTTGAAAAGAAAAGTGGAAGGACACTTGCTGGCAACCCACGCTACACCGCTGATATACAAACAGGCCAGTCCAAAATTTCTAGGCCAGGTCCTCTCCGAAAGCAACAGTGCAATGGTTGAGAGCTCTCAGAAAAGTAGCATTTTGCCTGACGAAGTGCTTCTCATACCAACAAGAAAAGTAGTTCCGTCCCTTTCTCCAGTAATTTGCCATCACCACTTACAGGTTCCTTTAGCACCATGTTTTACATTGCCTACTGCACGCGCCAGTCTTCTGAGCAGCTGTTCAATGCGTGAAATTACAGCAGAGTGCCGCGCATGCTCAACTTTCCCACCCAGGTGTCAGAATTCAAGCAGAAACAAATTATCCTGCTTCCCTGAAAGCGGCATTTTTTACAAAACATTTTTTTTTGTTTCACTACAGAGGGCTTTGATGCGCTCTCCCATGCAAACTAGGCTATATTCTCCACTGATTTTATCAATGTATAGGGAGGCGCGGCTTAGCCGGCCACAAGATGGCCGCACTCTGAGTGGGCTCTGCCTGCCAAGCCAATAATCCGCCAAAAATTCTGCAGACATCCGCGGTGCCACCTTCCAGAACCACGCTATTTTGACTCACCTCACTCTGGGGTGCTGATCGATCCCACTCTGGGCCCCCTCCGAAGCTGCCACACCGAGATCCGCTGTTGGAACCGAACGCGGCATCTGGGCCCTCCAGCTGGCATGTGACTGGCGCCTGGCCCAGGCCGTGGCAGCGCCGCTGACTTGCTGCCTCACCCGAGCTGATCCCCTAGGGCCGGTTTGCCACATTGGAGCTGGCCTGCTGCCCTGCCCCTCCGGACCCATTGAGTAGTGTCGCTGTGGGGGGCGGCTTGTGGCAGGGTAGGGGGTGCGCGTGCTGTACCACTGGGCCTTCACTCCGCGCAGGCGCCATTTCCCCATCCCTGGTGCCCGTTGCCTCTGCTTGATCTTTCCGGGCCCCACGACGTGGGTGGGGTGCCACCCGCGACTCCCCGCTGTTTTTGCCCCCGCGGGCGCAGACTCCCGGCTGCTCTTCTAGTGTTCTTGCCACCGGGGCCAGGGACTACACCTCTACCTCCTGCCCGCACGCCATTGCATCACGGCGCCTTGGGCCTCAGACGCTGCCTGCACATCTCCCACATGGCTGGGGACCTGAATCTATGGCCACGCACAGTCCTTATTGCCGGCACCAGCGAGTCTGTCCTCCATCAGCTTCTTCCTTTGTGGGTGGCCTCCTCGCCAGATCTGGGCCCTGTGGTGGGCCAGCCTCGTGGGCGCTCCGGCCAATTTTACCGCTCACCGTCTGGACACGGATTCCTGCACGGCCACCCTTTAGGGCCGACTGCTGCTGCTGACCTGCCAGGACCAGAGCCTCCTCCTGATGGCTGCCTTCTGCCCCATCTCCCAGGTGGGTCTCACTGCTGCTAGGGGCACCCTGCAGCGGGGTTGGGGCGCACACGTCGCACCGTGGGGCCTAGGCCTTCCATCCCGCTGCCCGTTGGCACCTGCAGTGCCCTCAGCCTCCCGGTAGCTCAATTTAGGCCCCGCAACGAGGGCAGCGCACTCCCCGTGCTTTCCCGTCGACTATTGCTCCAGCGCGCACAGACCTCTCGGAGCGCTCTCCGCTGACGGCGGCACCGGTTTGGGCACTGCTGTGGCCTTCCTCGCTCCAGTGCACCAAGGGGCCCGCCTCCGCCATCCTGCATGCCACACTTCTGGTCATGGCATATCCCAACCGTTTGGACCGGCCGGCCTGCCCTGACGCCCTGCCTGCTGCTACGCGCTGCGGAGCCTGCCTCACTTCCTTGCTTCTCTACTCTTCAGGGAGCACACCTGAGACTCTGGGACCCGGTGCGGCGCTTGTCTCCAAGAGCCCGGTGTACACCAGCTGGCAAATTGGAGTCGCCTCTCCCTCCCCCAGGACTCCTGTCTCCAGCCCTGCCCGGCTTCCTAACTGGATACTCTGCTAGCGTCTGCTGCTGCCGGAACCGCTTCAACCCAGCCTGCGTATCCTGGCAGTCCACTCCCTCCTCCTCGGGCCCATTTGCTCGTCCTGGACTTCAAACAGACACTGCCTCCCCTTGCCAGCCCAGCTAGCTGCTTGGTGCCTTTCCTTCTCCGGTCTGCCCTTTGGGCCTTTCAACTGCCGCCTTCTCTGGAGTTCATTCTCTGCCATAGCCTCTCTTGCCAGCCCCTGCCTCCTCGCCCTCAGTTTCCCAGCAGCGCAGCCTGCGAGGTACACAGGGGCCCGACCATGGGGAGGACGGACCCCAAGCAGCCAAAACTGGCCTTTAATCAACGCAGGCTGGCGCGACAGTAGGGGGCGGCCCTGGACACTGGCAACCCCACTACTCAGCCCAAGGCTGGTCCGACTCGCGAGTACGACCTCAAGGCCATTATGCTGGATGTGAAAAACATGGTTACTGTCATCGCCGCCCAGCTCAACCAGCTTTACGCCCGTCTGGACATGGTCAAGTCCCGGGTGGACTCACGCGACACGTGGCTGACTCATGTTGAGGCGAGAGTGTCCGATGTTGAGGGCGACGTGACCCGGGATCACCATATACTCCTTCAGATGCATAAAGAATAAGAATGAGGATTTGAAGGCGCGTTGCCGCAGAAGCAACCTCCGTATCAGGGGCGTGCCCAAATCCTCCAACATCGCCAAAATGGAGGACTTCATTGAGCAGATGATTCAGGACTTATTTGGTGAGGTTCTTTCCCCTGTATTTATCGTGGAGCGTGCCCATTGCTCTCTGGGGCCTCGGCCCGCTCCTAGCCTGCCTGCTCGACCTAATATCGCCAAACTACTTAAATTTTCGAGACCGAGATGCGGTCCTGCGTGCTGCTAGGGAGAAGGGTGAAAATCGCCATCAGGGGAACTCAATATCCTTCTACCCTGGTTATACAGTGGCGGTTCAGGCTGCCTGCCGCAAATTTCTCCCGGCTAAACGACGGTTGCAGAAACACAACATCTCCTACTCCCTGGCGTACCCGGCTAAGCTGCGTGTCAGGCATGGCTCACAAGTTCACACCTTCACGGAACCAAAGGCGGCATTGGCCTATGCCCAAAAACTGGATAAACCCCAGCGTTCCACCCCTTCCAGTTCCCAAACGGCTGCTGGAGGCGATTTAAGTGACAACTGATGGTAGCCCTCGCTCATGGACTCCGATTGCATGCGCCTAATGGCACGATCTTGCCTGCCCCGGCCTTAGCACCCTTTGTTTATCCAGTCACTCCTGCATCGGCCCGCATCTGACTCTCTCCTGTTCTCCGGCTGGTGGGCCTTCCTTGTTGCAGAGACATCTACTGCTCCGAACCCCTTAGCCCTACATTCCTTTCTCCTATATGCAGTAACGATTCACTCCTGCTTTGTCTCATCTGTTCTGTTGTTTGCATCCTTGTTGTGCCCTGGTATACGAGGCGCCCTCTTGGCCTCCTATTTCTTCACTCACAGTCTGCTCTCATCCGCGGCTTGGCCACCCTGTCCTTGCAGCAGGGGTGTTCGCTGAGCTGAGCCACGTCTCTACGAGGTAATTCCCTTCATCTCTTACTTAGATTTTCCTCTTCCCTTTTGGGGGTTCCCTGTGTGGGTGGGGATGGTCTCTCAACCTGATTGGGGGGGATTCATGGGGTATGTTGCCTCTTCTCCGAGGCCTGTTGTTGTTTTCGTTTTATGACCTTATCTGTACCGTGTTGATTGCTACACTGTCTTTTGCATTGCACATCCCGTCTCAAGCACATCTGGCTTCCACTGTGCATCTGTTCACATCCAATATTCACCTTTGTGGCATAGCATTATTACGGCCACCACGCTCTGGACTTGGAACATCCGCGGTCTCAATGACCATCGGAAGGCCCGCCTTGTACATGCACACCTCATTTGTCATAAGGTTGACATCTGTTTCCTTCAAGAAACTCACTTACTACCTGCCACTGCCACCAGGCTTCACTCTAGGCATTGGGGAGAGATTCACTCCTCCTTCTACTCCTGCTACTCCCGCGGGGTATCCATCCTCATAGGCAGAGGTCTTCCCTGGCATACTACTAAGGTTATTGCGGATCCCGAGGGGTGCTTCGTCATCCTGCAAGGCACTCTCTTGGCCCAACCCCTGATCCTTGCAGCGATATATGGCCCTAACTCTGACGACCCTGACTTCTTTGCGCAGGTATGGTGACACATCTCCTCCCTGGGCCCTGCTGCCCTGCTGTGGGGTGGGAGCGACTTCAACATTATGCCTTAAGCCACTCTCTATCGCTCTGGGCCCTGCACTCTACACCCACGCTCCACATCCCTCTTGCATTCTATATTAGCCGACAACTGCCTGCTTGACGCGTGGCGACACACTCACCCCGAAACGCGTGAGGGCACATGCGTTACAGGCTCTTTGGGCTGCTGGTCCCGCTTAGACCTCAGGATCACCACTCAAGATGCTTTCGCATGGGTCACCTCTGTCGAGCACATGGCACGCACTGTCTGAACATGCTCCCGTCTGCCTCAGCTTTCTCCCCCCACACACCACGAAGCACATGTTTGCCGGGCAGCTGCTCCCCCAATGCGCTCCGCGACATGGTGTTTTGTGCCGAGATTCAAACTGCAATAGAGAATGATTTTGAACTCAACACCGGCTCCGTGGACTCCCCTTTCACACTCTTGGGGGGGTTTCAAGGTGGTGGTTTGGGTCGAATGTATCTCCAAGCAGTCTGGTGTTCTGCGCTCCATTCGTGGTGTCCTCGGGCGCTTGGAGGGAGAAATCAAGGCTCTCGACTCTTCGCACTCTCTCATCCCAATCCCGACACCTTAGCGCAGCACCGGGGCAAATTTTCTTACATCACAGCGCTCCAGGACGGAGGCCCAGAACGCACTTCCTCTCCTACTGAGGTGGTTTCAAGGGTCACCGCCTTCTATACTCCACTCTACACCGCAGGGATCACTCCTTCGCGCGACATCCTTGACCAATATTTTGACACTCTTGAGCTCCTCTGGCTGGGTAACGGCCATTGGGAGTACCTTGACCAGCCTTTTTCAAGGAAGAGATTCTGGCAGCCATTGATAGTTTGCCTGGGGACAAAGCACTGGGTTCCGATGGTCTGCCAGTGTCCTTCTACAAGACCTTCGCGCCCATCCTCATCCCGCACCTCGCCGCTATGTACAATGACTCCTTCGAGTCTGGCCACTTCCCCCATTCACTTTGTGAGACCCTGCTAATGCTGCTCCTGAAACCGGACAAGTCTCCCGAGCTTCTGGACTCTTTTCGCCCCCTATCTCTCATCAACACCGATAAAAAGATTTTCGCCAAGCTTTTGGCTTCCCGTCTTCTGCCCCTCATGCCCATGATAGCTCGTCCTGACCAGTCCGGTTTCATGCCGGGCGCGCCACGTCACATAATCTCCGAACTATATTTGCTGTACTCCACCAGATCAACCCCGTTCTTCTGGCCCTGGCTGCTTTTTTGGACGCCACCAAGATCTTTGACACTCTCGAGTGGCACTTCCTTTTTTACCTTCTCCCCGCCTAGGCTTTAGCCCATTTGTTTTGCGCAAGGTCCATCGCCTCCACTCCCTTACTACTGCTCACCTTCGGATCAATGGCCAGATCTCGGAGCCCATCCATGTCTCAAGGGGTACGAGGCAGGGGTGTCCACTTTCGCCCATGCTCTTTGCTGTGACTATGGAGCCCCTCGCCACCTGGCTCCGGCAGCATCACACCCAGAGAGGTCTTGGCTTTGCAGCCCAAGCCCTGGTTGTCCCCATGTACGCGGATGATGTTATACTCTATGTCCGCCACCCCCAAGAGAATCTCGGTCCCATGGTCCGTGAGGTGGTGCGCTTTGGGGGTTTATCCGGCATCCAGGTCAATTGGAGTAAGTCTATTCTCATTCCTCTGACGGATGCCACTGTCTCCTTCACCCCAGATTATCCGTTTGTGTGGGCATCAGGGCCCACCAGATATCTGGGCGTTTGGCTCAGCAGGAGCGAGGACGAGCTTTGGAAGGCGAATTTCGGCTGGGCGGTTGACTGGCTGTAGAACAAAATACCCCTCTGGCAGCGTTTACCTCTGTCCTTAGCGGGGTGCATTGCCATAGCCAAGATGGTGGTGCTCCCGAAGTTTTAATATTTGTTCCTGAATGTTCCCATCCCTCTCACAGTTAATTTTTTCCGTACACTCAGCTCCCTCATCATGTCTCTCGTCTGGGCTGGGCTTCAGCCTAGAATTGCATATGATATTCTCACGTGCGGCGGGTTGGGTGCCCCGGACCTCCAATTATACGCCCTCAGTGACTAGGCCAGTTTCCTTCACTTCTGGCTGCATCCAAAACCATTTCAGCCCCACGTGGCGGGGAAAGCCGAGCTAGCAGCCCCCTCACCCCTCCGGACTGCTATTTTTGTCCCCACAAAACCACCGCGTGGAGAGATTGACACGGTCGAGACCCTGCGCTGGGCCTGGGACGGTCTTTCGGAGATATTCTGGCTCCAGCTTGCTCTCCCCTAGTGCCATGCCCATCGCATACAACCCGGTATTTCCCTCACTGCACACGGCCAGGATGGTAAAATGCACGACTGGCCTGGGACTGGCCACATTATCGGACCTCTACCCCGACGGCGATTCCTTTTCTCTTCCAGCCGAGTCCGGCCCAATGGATACACTGCTCTATTATCAAATAAGTGCGTCCTGCCGAGAGCTGCACCCCACTTTCCCTCAGCCCCCTCCTTCGATGGCTGCCCTCGACCTGGCAACACTTCCGTCTCCCCCCGCAAACTGGTCTCCAGACTTTATGCCACCACGTTAGCGGCATTCCCAATATCTGCTGATCGTCCCCGCGCTACCTTGAGCGAGGATCTAGGTATTGATCTTTCTCAGGAGGACTGGCTGTACTGTTGCAAGCAGACCAAACGTCTGTCTCCTAATTACCGCCTGCGCCTCATACATTTTTAATATTTGCACAGACTGTACTGCTCCCCCGCTCAGCTGTATGGAATGGGCCTCGCTTCCAGTGATAGAGGTCTCCGGTGCTCGGCTTCTGCGGTGGACTTTTCTCATCTTGCTTGGCTGTACCCCAAGGTTTCTGCATATTGCCGCGACGTGTGCACCATCATCACTGAGATTACATCCACATCTGTCTCGCCCGACCCATTGATCTGCCTTCTAGGCTTTGTGAAGCATTGTCCTGACGCCTCCCGTCGGCTCACCGCTATGCTGCTCGTTCTCGCACCTCGCAGAGTCGCCATGCATTGGGGTCGGAGAACCGTACCCAGGTTTAGTGCTTGGCTTGAATATGCTGCACGTTGTCAGACGCTCCTGTCAGAATTCTGGGAGTTGACACCGGCAACTGGTCGGCCACTTGATATCTGGGGTCCTCTTGTCTCATACCTCCTCCGCCGGAGTGCCTCTCCTTCTGCGACCTCTCCCGCGCTCCCTGCCGGCTCACACCCCGCGGCAGCCACCGGTGTTGGTCCAGAGAGGGCTGCCACCCTCCCTCTGCACTCTGCTGATTCCCTGTGGCCTCTCCCGCCGGCACCCTGCCTGTACTGGGTGCTCCTCCATGTCCTTCCCTGCTTAATCTCCTGTCACCCCCCCATATTTAGTTGTGTGCCACTAGTGTACAAATGCCTTTACGATGTATGTAACACATGTGGTTTTTGTTTTTCTCCTTGTTATTTGAGAAAACCCCGCTTATTTACCTTTTAACTTGATGTGCAAGAATTTCAATAAAGGTCTTTGAAAAATTAAATAAAATATATATATATATATATATATATATTTTATCAATGTATTCACAGCCTACCCATGGCTAAAAACATAACTCCACATGCGAGAGTGCCATATCTTGTGATTGCTTTGTTTAATTTCTGATCGACGCCCCACGTCACACCCTATTTTAGACCTATTTTGGGTATCTCACCTTAGGATGATGAAGATCAATTTATTACACTACAACAAACATTTTAATATTGGGATTTTAACTTTTTGACGTGACAAATTTAATCAACTATTTGGTCTACAAGCTGACTATATTTAGAGGTTAAACAGATGCCTTCTATTCAGCATGCTCATTTGCTCTTAACTGACATTTATTTTTTCTCACAATCCATCATTTTCTGTTGCTTCAAGGTGACATATAAGCATAACAAAACATTTTCAATAACATCCATAAGCCTGCTCGTTTGAATAGATCAGCAAACGTTGCGCATAAATAAACAAGTTTTCCTACTGTAGTCTTTATAATTTATATGTACAGAAGGGGGTATTTGAAACAAATGAGCTGTATTTAGACAATTGACAACCGTGTTTGTCTTGCGCTGAAATAGGTACATTTGTTCTGTTTTCCGATAGGTCTGCCCATCTAGTCTGGAAAAAGCAAGCATTTTAGTTTTTATTACAAATGATCTGTATTTGCGAATGTTTGATGAAACACACTGCTGCTCGGTTTTGACCAATAAGGATGCCTTGAAGAGCAGAACATGTCTGTAAGCCTGGACGAGTGTCAGTGGTACATATCAAGAAATATATGCTGTAGGGAAATAAAGTATTGTACCAGCTACTTTGCGACAAACCTTATGGAAGAGCCTAGACCCAAACTGAAGGGCAATTATAAAATTATATTACTTGTACATTAAGTACTAGGCCATTAATGTATTGTAATGCTTTGCCTTCACAACTTGTTATGCAAAGTACAATATTGTTTTGTGATGAGTATAAAATACCATGTTTCCACTTCCAATAATATTACGCTGTTAACGCACCGATTCTAACTTGCACCTGACAAACATCAAAGATGGGCACACTGGTTAGTCGCTCATGTTTTTGTGCTGCATTTTAGACCTGAGCTTGTTTCTAAATTTGTCTGGTTTAAATGATACCTCATTACTTAGCTGAAACCAGCACTGCTGCCCCTTTTTTTGTAACATCTCAAAGACACACAGCAGGGTTCTCACCATAAAGAGCTACTCTACCAGAAATAGGCATAGCAGTAACTGCTTCCATCACGTGGTTTCCTTCCATTGTGTACAATGTAGCTACAACTAAGCCTGGACAGAGTTCCGCTGTGCAGAACTCCACGAAGTAACAAAAAAACCTCCGTCAAGCTACACGGAGTTCCGTGAGCTGCAGAGTGGGTTACCTCACCTTCTTTACACTGATTTTTAGTGCTAGGTGTTTGTCCCCCGCAATAAATTCAGCACAAACTGTATCTTGTGCTGTTTCTTTCTGTCGTTCGAGTAGAAGTTCTACTCGAGAGGCAGGTTCCTCAATGCGAATGGAAGGATTCTCAACGCGAGTAGTAGCGATCATCTGCGACCGCCCATGCTGAGAAATTTCGCACAAAAGTATTCTAGCATTGGATTTTCCTTCTTTGCCAACTTACTGTTGGCGAGCGAGGAAAAACACTCTGCTACGTGGATTGGAGTTTACTGAACTCCACATGCTCCGCGGAGTGCGAAAACTCCGCAAACTCCATGAACTTTGTTCACCGCTGTCAGACACAGAGGATGGTTAACACTAACCTTACAGCCGGGTACAGCAGGAACGATGGATGAAGCTAATTATTCCCTTCCCCAATATGGGACCATCTAGGAGTAGATATATTGTACACTCCACAGATAACCCCACCAGAGGGGAAAGGGAAAAAAGGGACAAAAGAAACAATAACGTTGCCGCTGTAGGGCCCAGAATAGGGATGTCGTCAGAAGATGTAGACCTCTCTCTCTTCTATAGCTCACCCCAATCGCCCTGTAAGTGGGAACACAATACACACATTAGAGTAGGGTTGCGTACTTCTGTTTTCCGCACAATCCTCTGTTTCCGTCTGGGTCACGGCGCGCTTGGGAGCCTTGAATCCTTTCCGGTCCGCTTCACTCCGACAAACACTTCCTGAGCACGCCCCTAGGATTACAGCGAGGCATCCGGTTTAGTCCCCACGATACTGCTCCAGGGCGCGGAGACACCAGCGAGTAGCGGTTTACAGGAATGGGAGTCTCTGGCAATTACGACTGCTGCCTTCCTTCAGGCAGAAGCCGTAGCGACTACAAACACCAAGTTCATGGAAGAAATCCAACGCACAGGTAAGACGAGTCTCTCTGGTACAGGGAGTTTGCTCGAGTGACAAGCACAGAGTTCAACTAGGGCGGAGCTTAAGTACCCATTACCAGGGGCAGTCTCAACTGTCTCAAGGGGTTGTGGGAGTTGTGGTCCATGCGCTTCACATTCATACCATGCGTGTACTGGCGCGTAGTGTAACTATCCCTGCCTAGCCATGACAACCGCCCAGGCTTAGTTACAACCCACGAAAGCAGTATGAAAGTTGTTATTCTTAGCATATATGCTCAAATGCCTGCTTCATCTGCAGAGACCTATTCCATCCGAGACAGGCTGGACTTCGAACACTTCACTGCTGATCTGTTTTTGGTATTAAACAGTCTTCCGACTTTCCCTGCCTTCCGATTTAATTTCACATTGGCCCTGGGAGGTAATATCACCCTGGGAAGTGTCAGCGGAAAGGCACATAAGGATCCATTGAACATAAGACACAAATGGGTCAGGATGGCATGCTATGTGATTCTGCCACCCACTGCTATGCACACTTCTTTCTATAGCCAAGAATGATTGCCATTCCCGTGCCACCTTAATGCCAGATTCTAGGTAAGGATATAAAGAATATCCCCTAGGCCATATTTTTGCTCAATTTCCAAACTCATGTTTTTCTAAGTATCCCTAATGTTCATTTTTTCCAAATTCATATCGGTCTGCCCTGATTAGAAACCTTGCCTCACCACCAGCGTCTTTATAAACATACAGGCTCCTCACTAGACTAACCACCTTTGCAGAAACTCTTGTAATTAAGGGGCCAAGAGAGGGTGCAGTCATGACTTCTTTGTTCTCACTAGTGAGGACAAAGCCTGCCTGTGTGATACCTCAGATTCCCAGCTTTCTCACCAGCTGTCTTCCAGCTCTTTTGTAAGATCAGGAGTACAGATTTGGGTGATTGTTTGCAGTGCCACCATCTCTTATTGGAATCAGCAATGAGCTGATAGGCAGGCATTTGGTGTGGGTCGGTGTCACTGTAGCTGTTGATAGGGGAATCATTAAGGAGTTCCCTCAATCTAGCTAGTAAGAAGCCTGCCAACGTCTGCAGTCAAAAAATCTTCTCCCACCTTTGTTTCAGAAAGCAGATCAAAACCTAAACATTTAAAAAGCCTTTACAAAAGATGCCCTAAGGGATGCTTTTTTTATTTCTTTTGCAAACCATAAACAGAAATGCACCTTCAAGAATATGAATACAGATTTTATTTTTTACGCATTGCAGTGGCTTTTGTCCAAATCACTTACCCTACTATTTGCATTGTGGAGTTACAAGGAAACCAGTATTGATTATTTTAAAATCCTTTAAATTGTCTTCTTCACTCTTTGACCTCACTTGAATGTAGTTAATTGAAGACCGAAGTGCTGCCCTGGACTTATATCTATAATCAATTAGCCGCTCTCCGGGGGACTGGTGTTAGAGGAAGGCAACAAGCGTAGCTTTCTTCAGGAAAGTGTCACTGAATTGTACTAAGCTGGCCAATTTCATACCAATTGGCAACCTGTTAATGGACACAAAAGGTTTTAAAACAATTAGGTGCTGGGTAATTGTAGACATTTCTGTGTAAGGATGAGATCCCAGAGGAGGCCTTCAGTGGCTTAGCTACCGTTGCCTCAGTTGACACTTCCTTCATTTCATTTTGTTGTGTGTATTGAAATTAACAGCTAGACCTCTGCAAATGTTTCATTGCATGCATGGCTGCGAAATTGTGCGGCTATTACGGTGTATTTACTCCTCAAACTAGTTGCCATGCTGGTATCTCACATGACGTTTGAATATAAAGTATGCCCTTGCAATCCATTGTCACACAAGATAACGCAACAATTTGTTTAGAGAATTCTCAAAATTATATTTCTCAATTTCACACAGGCCTAGTAACAGGTAGTGCATGCAGCTGAATGACTTAATTTATGCTGACCACATTCAAGGCAACCCTTGGGATAGTGTGTCAAAATGGCTTTATATTTGCAGGTTATTTCCTCCCTGAAATGTTGCTGATTTCACTACTGTTTGCTTCAATGGCTTGTATTGCTATTTATTGTACAACTATTGGTACGTGCGATGTCTGGAATACGGAACAATTCCAAAGCCCTACTAAACTGGTTGTTGTTAGACCTAGAGGACGTTTCACCCATTTCAACTGAGCTTAATGAAAAAGGATAGCAGGACCCTGGAGCTCCACTTGGCCGTAGGAGCACGAGGAAGCCCAACACCGATGTTCCTGGATAGCTGAGCTTACTAGAAGCAAGATGAAACAGAGTCAACAGTTTCTCTCTGCAGTCAGCTATAAAAGTGAAAAATAGGGCCATCCAGAAGCTCTGTAGTGAGCTGATCTTGGCAGCAGTGAGGTGGAAGTACTGCCATGCTTGGTCTGGAATCTTTCATCCTGACAGCGTCTGCCTTACTCTTGAATGTACCCTTTGCTTTCTTGGGAGTCCACTGAGCCGTTCAAATTAGGATGGGCACAAAACCTAACCTGGCTGGAATGATGCAGATATCAATCAAAGCAGATTTATTAGGCTAATCACTCGTGAGGGTATCCAGGTGCTGACAGTGTAGCTGCTCAGATCAGTCGAACAGCCAGGTCTTGAGTCTTTTCCTGAATTCCAGGAACTCCAGAAGACAAATAGGTTATTAAATCGGCAATCAATTATTCTATTGCTTTCCATTGTATTGGCTAATAAGCATTTAAATGTATCCAGCTTGGCTATTGTGCTATGCATTGTTTGAAATGTTCCCCGGACTGCAGTGTACTAGATCAGAGGCATTCATGTTGTTTATCCTTCCGTACCTTGCCTGACTTCTGGGTTCCAAATGAAACCAGCATTTGCAATGCAATAGGTCTCGCATTTATAAGAGTTTGAGCTATTGGCATTGTAAAATTACAATGCCTTTTATTTATGTTTTGGTTTTAAAACAAATAAAAGGCATTGTCATTTACAATGTCAGTAGCATCAACTCGCATAAAAGCAGTGTGTGGAGTGCAGCAGTGTGCGGCGTGCAGCAGTGTGCGGCATGCAGCAGTGAGTAATGCAGCAGTGTGTGGCGTGCAGCAGTGTGCCGGTTGCATCAGTGTGTGCCGTGCAGCAGTGTGCGGCGTGCAGCAATGTTTTGTGTAGTAGTGTGCGGCGTGCAGCACTGTGCGGCGTGCAGCAGTGTGCGGCGTGCAGCAGTGTGCGGCGTGCAGCAGTGTGCAGCAGTGTGTGGCAGTGTGTGGCGTGCAGCAGTATGAGGCATGCAGCAGTGTGTGGCGTGCAGCGGCATGCAGCAGTGAGTGGTGTGCAGCAGTGAGTGGCGTGCAGCAGTGTGAGGCGTGCAGCAGTGTGAGGCGTGCAGCAGTGTGAGGCGTGCAGCGGCATGCAGCAGTGTGAGGCGTGCAGCAGTGTGTGGCGTGCAGCAGTGTGTGGCGTGCAGCAGTGTGTGGCGTGCAGCAGTGTGTGGCGTTCAGCAGTGTGAGGCGTGCAGCAGAGACACGTGGAGGGTGAGGAGAGACATGTGGAGGGTGAGGAGAGACGTGGAGGGTGAGGAGAGACGTGGAGGGTGAGAAGAGACACGTGGAGGGTGAGGAGAGACACGTGGAGGGTGAGGAGAGACACGTGGAGGGTGAGGAGAGACACGTGTGGAGGGTGAGGAGAGACACGTGTGGAGGGTGAGGAGAGACACGTGTGGAGGGTGAGGAGAGACACGTGTGGAGGGTGAGGAGAGACACATGTGGAGCGTGAGGAGAGACACCTGTGGAGGGTGAGGAGGAGACACATGTGGAGGGTGAGGAGGAGACACACGTGGAGGGTGAGGCGGAGGGTGAGGAGACACGTGTGGAGGGTGAGGAGAGACACGTGTGAAGGGTGAGGAGAGACACGTGTGGAGGGTGAGGAGAGACACGTGTGGAGGGTGAGGAGAGACACGTGTGGAGGGTGAGGAGAGACGTGGAGGGTGAGGAGAGACACGTGTGGAGGGTGAGGAGAGACACGTGTGGAGGGTGAGGAGAGACACGTGTGGAGGGTGAGGAGAGACACGTGTGGAGGGTGAGGAGAGACACGTGTGGAGGGTGAGGAGAGACACGTGTGGAGGGTGAGGAGAGACACGTGTGGAGGGTGAGGAGACACGTGTGGAGGGTGAGGAGAGACGTGTGGAGGGTGAGGAGAGACACGTGTGGAGGGTGAGGAGAGACACGTGTGGAGGGTGAGGAGAGACACGTGTGGAGGGTGAGGAGAGACACGTGTGGAGGGTGAGGAGAGACACGTGTGGAGGGTGAGGAGAGACACGTGTGGAGGGTGAGGAGACACGTGTGGAGGGTGAGGAGAGACACGTGTGGAGAGTGAGGAGAGACACGTGTGGAGGGTGAGGAGAGACGTGTGGAGGGTGAGGAGAGACGTGTGGAGGGTGAGGAGAGACGTGTGGAGGGTGAGGAGAGACGTGTGGAGGGTAAGGAGAGACATGTGTGGAGGGTGAGGAGAGACACGTGTGGAGGGTGAGGAGAGACATGTGGAGGGTGAGGAGAGACGTGGAGGGTGAGGAGAGACACGTGGAGGGTGAGGAGGGTGAGGTGGAGGGTGAGGAGAGACACGTGGAGGGTGAGGTTGAGGGTGAGGAGAAACGGAGGTGGAGGGTGAGGAGAGACGGAGGTGGAGGGTGAGGAGAGACGGAGGTGGAGGGTGAGGAGAGACGGAGGTGGAGGGTGAGGAGAGACGGAGGTGGAGGGTGAGGAGAGACGGAGGTGGAGGCTGAGGAGAGACGGAGGTGGAGGCTGAGGAGAGACGGAGGTGGAGGCTGAGGAGAGACGGAGGTGGAGGCTGAGGAGAGACGGAGGTGGAGGCTGAGGAGAGACGGAGGTGGAGGCTGAGGAGAGACGGAGGTGGAGGCTGAGGAGAGACGGAGGTGGAGGCTGAGGAGAGACGGAGGTGGAGGCTGAGGAGAGACGGAGGTGGAGGGTGAGGAGAGACCAAGGTGGAGGGTGAGGAGAGACCGAGGTGGAGGGTAAGGAGAGACCGAGGTGGAGGGTAAGGAGAGACCGAGGTGGAGGGTAAGGAGAGACCGAGTTGGAAGGGAATCAGAAGTGGAGGAGAGAGAGAGGTGGAGGGTGAGGAGAGACAGTGGTGGAGTGGGGGGGAGGGGAGGATATCACTTTTACTTCATCTCCTAGTGTAAGGTAACGCCCCCACCCCACAGGCCCTGCCGGGGCCGAGAGCAGATCACTGTTCTCATCAGCCATCACCCGAGACCGCTCTGTCCTTGTTGGTAAATAGAGGTTCACTATCTGTTGATAATGGGATTCACTTGGGGGGCTGACTTACCTCCTCCACCGCCAGGGCCAACACTGAGAAGGCATCAGAGACCTGGGGCTGCCTATGCTGCAGTACTGCAAGAGAGAGGGATGGAGGGGCGGGCAGAGGAAGAGGAGTGGGGTTAGAAAAGGGACAGGTGGGGAGAGAAAGAGGGGAGAAGGGACAGAGACAGAAAAGGAGCAAAAAAGGAATTAGAGAGAGTAAAGAGGAGAGTTGGGGAAATGGAAACATTACGAGAGAACATGTAGCAAAGAGGTAAAGAGTGAAGATGGGAGAGAGTAAGGACGCAGCCAAGAGATAGGGCAGAGACAAAAAGAATCGAAACAATACAAAAGTATTTTCCAAACTCGTAAATAACTACGGGCCAAACAACTGATCTGCAATGAAGCATCCGAATCCGGTATATCATGACGTTAACCATGCAATAAAAAATAAATTAAAACAAAATAAAAAAACACCAAAAAAACGTATACACCATGTTGACCCTTTTCCATGCAACGTATTCTAAAACGCCATTCTCATTCATACATTCACAGCAAACCTGTTCACAAGAGTGACAGAAAATGTGGTATTAGTGTTACATTTTTGTTTACATCCATACCCGCTCACTTATGCAATTAAAGGATTCATAACCACACGGTAAACAAAACGTACTGATTGGCCTTGCCGTGAAGGAGAAACACGTGTTGACACACACTCCCGATCTGTGAAACGTTCACCCCACTTTCTCCAAAATAAAACCAGTGCATGTGTCCGACGAACTTCCTGCCGCTTATTTGAATGCACCAGTGGCAGAGGATAGTCACCATCTTGCAACAACACAATTAAAGGGAGGCATGTCTGTCTCTCCCCACCGCCACATGTTTCTGAGTCTTACTGTCTCATGCGAGATCTCCCTCTAGGAGACAGCTGACACCGACTCTTCCCCTGAGACAGTAAGGGAGATGCGTGTGTGTGCATAGTGTGTGTGTCTATATGTATATATCTGTGTGTGTATGCATGTGTGTGTGTTTGTATGTGTATATGTTTGTGTATGCATGTGTGTGGTGTGCAAGTATGGGTGTGTCATTGTGTTCATTTGTCTTCATGGATGTGTACACATATGTTTGTGTGTATACCTATGTCTGTGTATGCATGTTTGTGTGTATGTATATGTGTTTGAGTATGTTGGTGTGCGTGCTTGTTTATATGTGTATGTGGGGTTGGTGTGTTGGTGTGCATGTATATGCATATGTTTATGCATGTCTGTGTGTGTTTGTATATGTTCATATGTGTGTGTAAATGCATGTGTGTGTTTGTATGTGTGCATAGTTGTGTAGGCATGTGATCAGAGGGAAGAGTGCACTTGAGGGCAAAGAGGAAAACATACAGGGAAGAGTATGTGAGGGCAGAGAGAAAAATACAGAGGGAAAAGCACGTGAGGGAGGAGAGAAAAATACAGAGGGAAGAGCTCATGTGAGAGCAAAGCGAAAAATACAGAGGGTAGGGCGCATGTTAGACCGGAGATAAAAACATAGAGGGAAGAGAGCATGTGAGAGCAGAGAAAAATATAGAGAGAAGAACACATGCGAGGGCAGAGAAAAAAATACAGAGCGAAGAGCACATGTGAGAGCATAGAGAAAAAATGCAGAGGGAAGAGTACATGTGAGGGAAGAGAGACAAATACAGAGGGAATAGCATGTGTGAGGAAAGAGAGAAAAATAGAGAGGGAAAAGCACATGTGAGGGCAGAGTGAAAATACAGAGGGAATAGCACATGTGAGACCAGAGAGAAAAACATAGAGGGAAGAGCATATGTGAGGACAAAGAGAACAAGTACAGGCTATGCCAAGCGGAAGTGATTGCGTTTGCGATCAAACATCAAAGCGGCGAAAGTGAAAGTAATCGAGCAGAGCATCAAAGGGCTGGGTGAGAAAGGAGGGGGGAATGCAAGGGTCAAAGCGGCTAAAGAGAAAGTAATCGAGCAAAGCATCAAAGGGCTGGGTGAGAAGGGAGGGGGGAATGCAAGGAGCAGCTGTGCACGTGCACGCCATCGTGCACTCAAGCCCTAGGCCAGCAAAACCGTGTGGGTAGCACTTTTGAAAGCCCACTTACAAAATGTCTCAGAGACAGCGTTCGCTGTCTCAGCCAGACCTAAAAATCAGCACATCAGAAAAAAAAATCACTAATCTCGGCTTATGATCTTGCTGTGTTTCTTTCACTAAAGTGACAACATTTGTGTGCACAGGGGCCCCGACATACAGAATTTAATTTTTGACATCTTCTGTTTTAGGACTCCTTTTATTTTTTGGGTTCTTATAAGTCACCTACAGTCTTCGAATGTTCCTAACCAATCCTGCCATTTGGTGTAGTGTATATGGTGCTTTTTACCCACCTTCACATTATTTTTTTCTTTTAACACCCCTATTATTATGCTATTTATTCTGGCTTGTTCCAATTTTTAAATGGCCTGCCAACAATCCCATGTCCCTTTTTGATGTCTCCCCTTAAATTTTTCATGACTTGCTCTACATTTTCTTCTTGCCCAATTATTTTAACCATTTGAAGCCGTCACACAGGGCCTCCATTTTCCAATATTCTACTGGAACTATCCAAGTTTAGTAAATATATCCTTTCTGAGAATACATACTACATATAGATATGTTATTTTATAATACATGGAAGTCAGCAATACCTCTATAAAATCTTGCTGAATTACTTCATTACAGACGAGTTGCGACATCTCTAGCCACCTGCATTAAGTAAATGGCATAGCTGCTCAACTGCATTAACTTATGTGGGTTGAGTTTCAATGTCAAAGACAGCAGACAAGGTGTAAAGCAAGTCCGAGAATCCTAATGCAGGCTTTTTGTTATTATGAACTTTAAAAAAAAAAAAATTACATTGCCAGCAGAAAAGACAGGTTTACCGCAGCTTATTTATCTTTTTTCCACATAGTTTCTTACGGAAAAGAAATAATCTTCGCGCATATTTCTACACATTCTGAGTTACAGCATGTTTAATCTGACATACATTAAACTAATTATGATATCTTTTTACAACACATTACTAACTACTTTTTGGTGTATTTAATTATGCGCTACATATTCTGCTTTCATTCTTCGTGTCTGCAAACAAACTATCTGTTTCATATGAAAGTGAAGGTAATGGTATGACCAAGTAGTAGAAGGAATAAAATGCCCACTGCTGTAACCTAAAAGGCTACTGAAAATCACCTTGGAGTTCCATGAGGTCAAAAAGGAAATCAGTGTTTGGCCGCATTACTAAATATGGTCACTAAATTCCTCCGTAACTTGAAATATCCATATAATGTACGACAGGGAGTACTTTGAACCATGTATCATAACTGGGTGTCTACAGTCCTTGTATGAAACACAGTCTAGTCAAATTTCACTGTTAAAGTCGGGTTACAAGAAGTCCGCTCCAAAAAAGTAACTGCAAAGCTGCTTAACTGCAACAGGCTATCACTGATAAGTTGCGACATCATATTGCCTGCTGCCAGAACCAGGTTCATGGTGAAAAGCAGGTTCCAGAGCATATTTACAGTTTAAACTATTAAAATAGGAAAGGGCTTTTCTGTTCATCTAAAATGAACAATGATCAACAGAAAGGAGACATTTGCAGCCACATTTTCTTTTCCACGCTATAGGTCATTACAGGAATGGTAGAATCGCTGCCCATTTCTATTCATTCTGAGCTACAGCATTTTTTTTAAATCTGAAATACATTAAACTGATTCTAATATTTTTGCAACACAATTCTGATTGTTGGTATGTTTAGTTGCACAGTACAGATTCTACATTTATTGTTCATGTCTCCAAACATAAAATCCTTCATATGGAAGAGCAAGCCACCAATGATTTAAGAGATTAGTGGAAGAGTGGGGATGTGACCATGTTTAATAAGGAAGATCCATAAAGGATATTTCAGGTAATTTCAGAGTTCCATGACCTTATAAAGGAACTTCGCCTTAGGCCTCATTCCCCTATATGGCCACTGAACTCTGCAGTGGCTTGTAATATCTTTATTAAGTACATCAGGGAGTACTTTATTCGACATATTAAAGGCCCTGCTGAGGGCTACCTTGATAGTTAAATGCCCTGGTCCTGTTTAATAGGCTTTGTAGGAATGTGCCCTTTTTGTATGGTCATCGCCCACTTTTTGCCCCAGTGCTGACGGTTGTGACTATGAAAATGCATAGGACCCTGCTAACCAGGCCCAAGTGACAATGTTCTCTCTGTAAAAATGATACATATGGATTGGTAACCCCAACTGGGGATGACTAACTCCCTTACCCCTGGTAAATGGTACCAGTGGTGCCCAGGGCATGGGAGTTAAAGGGATCACCAGAGCCTGAAGCACTGTTTGTGCCCAGGTAAACAGATGACAGCAGTCCTGCCATTGCAGACTGCATGAGCAGTGCAAACTGCTTGACTTCTACTTTACCCTCACCAAGTGAGGAATGGTCAAAGCACTATTTTTAATATATGCCAGTTACCCCCTAATGTAGCTATCCTAGGCCCAGAAGGCAGGGAGCATTATATTAAAAGGGTGGTCAAATAAGTGCAAGTGTAAGAGTCCCTGTAGTAGCCTCTTTCTATTAAAGGCCACTATAAGTGATCAGGGGACCATAGGATAACATGGGATGGCACCCGGGCACTCCCAAGGTTGGTAGCTCCATTATGGTCCCACTGAAATATGCCATGTTTGGTGTCAAACAACTTGTCTCATCACCGCTGACACAAGTCCCATGCCAGATTTGTTGTAACATACACCCAAATGGCTACCTTAGAGGCTGCCCACCTGGTTGCCCCAGAGTTTTCTGTGCCCTGGCGAACAGCCTGCAGCTGCTGCCACCAAGACAGGATCTGACCCCCTGTAAGGAGGTGTGCACACACACCCAGGAGTCAGAAACAAAGGTGTGGCCGGGAAGGAGGTGACCCCTCTCTCCCTGAAATAATGGCTAGTGAGGTGACACATCAAGTTGGTGCGCTTCAAAGCTTAAACCACCATTAATATGCATCCAGGCTGCCTCCAAAAGGAGGAAACAGCCCCCTGGCACATTTGACCCTGGGTAGGTGGGAAAATGATGTAGTCAGGGAGTGTTCACCCCTATAAGGCTAGTCACAGCCCTATAAGGCTAGCCACACCACTGGGGTGGGCTATCTGGTCTGTACAGCGAAGGAAACCATTTTATAAGTGGCAGATGGAGGGTGTTCTGGGCAGCAATGGTGGCACCCCCCCCAGATGTTGGCACCTCAGAGGCAGATTAGCAGCTGGGGCTAGTAACCCATTGGCTACTAGCCCCCACGCCCCTAACACCGAATAATCTAGGATTTAAGGGGCGCCTTGTCACCAGAACCTCAGGTATGATTCGATTTGCAACACAGGACAAAGAGACCAGAGTCCACGACCTCAGGACCTGCATAAAAAACAGGCACAATACTCTGCACCTGTGGCAACCACCCAGCATCTGTATGCCTGGGATTTGTCCTAGACCAAAGACCGACTTCCCTAGACAGAAGGACCAATTTGAGAGACAAAAGCAAACTCCTGACTCGCTTGGACAAGTGGCACAAGTCCCCTGTAAGTAAAAGCACGCTCCCTGAACCAAAGAATCGATAGCCATCTGACCTTCTGAGAGATCACACAAAAGTGGATGGTCCTATGTATTGTGGGAAATGTAGGCTTGACCTCCAGCAAGTTTCAGGTGGCAACAGTTTCTCCCAGACCTACAAACATCAAAATAACTTCACGCTATCCTTACCGTTGTTGAGGCATGTTGGTGGCCAGCCCAGCTATCACTACCTTCACTTGACGCTGCAACACAAGAGAACTTCGCAGCACCTTTAAGCAACTATCTCAGTGTGCTCAGTTGTCACCTTTTTGCATCAGTTTCCTCACTTGCACCATCTGAGTAATAAAACCAGCTCCCGCTTCAGCACCAGGGACAGTCAGCAAAACTTTGCACCGAGGCCCTACGAGGCAGGTTAAATTAAACTCACTGTCATGGCCTGGTCCTGGGACCCGCATCACCTTAACCCCTAGTGGGATCCACACAAATCGACCTGCCACTGACAAGTGCCTTTTACCATTGACCGCAATGTTAAAATTCTGCAGTATTGAATTGAACAGATTTATTTTTCCTACTAAAATCCATAACTCCGGTTGTGTTCAATTTTGGTGTCTACGTTTTATAAATTCTGATTTATTTTTATAAAGTAGTGTTGGATTTCTTTCGAGTCTAGTCAATTACTTAATGTCACATGTTCCTCTAGTAAAGCCTGACTGCTCTATGCCATACCACCAGGACCGAGCAAGGGATTTATTAGTGTGAGTCCAACCAAAGGTCCTATTTTGGAGAATTGTGAGAGTATTACAATGTGAAGCCTCACCAACATCACTGCATATTACTCCACTTTCGTGTGGGCTCGAGACGCAAGCTCAGGTCTAAAAGGACAATTTATCAAAAGAAAGCTAAATGTTATAAGTTAAACAAAGAAACAGGAAAAAAAACTTGGAATTTTAAGCACAAGGCCTTTTACAGCGATACTGGTTCTCTGCTACTGCATTATCTGTAACAAAGCTCACAAAAGGTGATGGGAGGAATGCTTGCAATTTGTCTAACCACTGGAGATCGTTCGGGGTAGCTTCTCAATGCATCGTTCTTTTGCTCATGATGCCACCTCAGTATGAACCCAGCCATATGCAAATCAGTCTTGACCCTGTGCCTCACGGGAACAGTCCAGCCCGGAACAGTCAGGCCTGGTCCTCCCTGAATCAGAAACAAGCATCCTTGGACCGGTTTTGGGGTATCACCCCTTATCAGCCAGACTAGCTTGAATCCAGTGACACAGTGAGCATGAGACCCACATCTGGGCATTCCCATGCCACTTAGGGTGGTACATGAAACACACAAAAGGTGATGTATAGAAGTGGGTCCGGTGCTCGCCATGCCACTGGCCTGGCAGTTCAGGCTCAACTGTTCCAATGGGGAGCAGAGTCCAGACTGATTTGCATATGGCTGGGTCCCACCTGATGTGGCGTGGTGAGCAAGAAAAGGATAGTTTTAGGCCCAGATCTCTGTACTGGGGGGTGAATGTCTGACATTGTTCAGCATTCTGTCCATCAATTGCTCTTTTTGTAACAAAGCTTCCAACATTCTATTGTTCTAATATAGCATGTTATCCTAGTATCAAAGGCTTTATCAGTTGTTGGGGGTCCTCTACCCAAGCCAAAGGGCCTAGTCATAGCCTGCGCAAGGGGCTAGAACAAGAGAGAGAGTCTTTACAAACAGGTATAACACTAGGCAGAAAAGCTTTGATACTATTAGAAACACATTAAAAATACATATATTCATGGTTAATAAAAATGGGTCCCTGAATGCCTTGTAAATTACTACATTTAAAGTTAATACATTATGACAGTTTAAAATATATAACTTTCTTGATAATTTAGCTTTCATTATGCAGTGAAACAGATGCCTGGATCCCACACAAATAGATAACGTTGGAGAGCGCTCATCAAAAATAATTCTATTCATTTACAAGACAAGAAATCAGTCCCCCAGTATTTATTTACCATATCCCTGTTACAGTACTGTTTGTAATATTGTCAGTTCTATTTTCACTCAGGCTGTGGTCATTTTTCTCTCCACAGTATAGTCCCGCCTACATAAATAGCTGCCGTTACCTATACAATATATATTGATCTTTCCTTTTTTGTAGATCCTAATGGGGCTTGTGGGTTGAAAGTATTGTATGTAGAAGATAATAAGTTTACATACTACCACTTTTCGGATTTATAGCACTGTAGAACAACCAATACATTACCAATTTATTAGCACTACAGCTCTTTTATTATAACTATTTGATGTTCATAGGCTGCGGCCATGGGGCCAAGGAATAGTGAAATGTAGGTTGTCGTGTACATAAGGCTTGTCTCACCTTCTTGTTATTCATCTCCATGGTAGATATCAAACAAGTAGGAATGGCTTCCTGCATTGATAAAAGTGGCTCTCTCTTCTACCAATGGAGTTAGGACTCCCAGAAATGTATGCCATCCTAATAGATTACTCTAGATAAATACTGAGTTGAACAAGTATAATTATTCAATGAAGATTTATATTTCGATAGTAGGAAATTGGCAGAAAAAGTGAATCCTAAAATATAAAAAGTCCAGAGCAAAAGTTATAAAGAAACAAACTCCTTGAACAAAAAGGTCAAAATCAGAAATCACAAAAGTAGCTGTCAACCGCAGAACAAGACTGATCTATCCAACATGTCAACTACACCAAGCCCAGAGCCATAGCAGGCACCGGGCATTATCCCGGTGAGCCGCCAGGGTGGGGCCAGTTTTAGGCCCCTGGGGGGGAGGTGTTTTTGTTACAGGGCCGCTTTTGCAGCATAGCTGCAATATCGGCCTCTGTAACTAAATCGGCCGAAACCGGCCCTTGCAAACAGCTCGGCTGCACCCCCAACCCCCTGGGGGCCGGCCGAGCACTTTGCCAGGGCTGGTTTTGGTTCCCAGTCCGGCCCTGACCATGTCTCAACATAACATCACTCTCAGTACCCGTTCTAGCTCAGAGGCCAAAAGCTCTAGCCTAGTGCAGTTCAGAGATGCTTTGTTTATCAATAAATATATCAGATATTTTCACAGGCATTACTAACAAAAACCTGTACTACTTTCCTTTGCCACTTCGAGGTCGACCTGGTTTAAACTGCAACCACCATTTTTGGCTAGCGGTTGACTTTGCCCTGTTATTTGATGGTTAGGGGTTCAAGAGAGAAGTGGTGCTAGTAAGTGCCTTCATGGATCCTTGTAGTCAGTGATAGACTCTAGACCTGAGAGTCTGTGCCATTTATTAAATGGCAAGCGGTGGGGCTTCCAGTTCTGATGGTAGCTCCTCACTACATTCTGGACATTTGAGTCATGAAATGAAAATAAAATTTATAAAATTCGACTACCACCCGAGGGTGTCTAGGTGCTAGCTTAAAGGAAAAAACGGAAGAACTGCATTGAGAATAGTATTATTGGTTGAAAAGCCATGTTTTATGCGCCTTCCGGAACCCTAACCAATCGGTTTCATATTTCAGTTTTAGGAGAAGAGAATTCCAAAGTCCTGGCATGTAGATGTGGTGGAAGTTTCCCTTCCGGCTGATCGATACACAAATTCACTGCACCTCCTTCCTATGTTTTCTTAGAGAGAAAGCTGCCACTTGGTACCACCATATTGCTGCCAGTGTGTCCTGCCACGCACATAAGTGCTGTAACAAGAATAGCACCCATCTGAATTCACCCACACCAGTAAAAGAAGATGGAACATAGATGAGGTGCACCATGGAAGAGGAGTCACCTCAGTTTCTTAATCTCTAGCATTACTTCTGTGTCAGAACAATCACCACTGGCATTCATAAAGTAATTTGAAGCCTTGCTGTTGCACCAGTAGCCGGAAAAGATATAATCTACTTTCTCTTTTATGCTCCACCCGGTTTGCTGTTCTTCTTCCCTTTTCTGCACCACTGTCAAGAGCGAGGCTTCTCTTTTACATAATGCTGGACTGAAGATGCCCTGCCCTTAGGGTTCATACATGGTAAGTACCGGGAAACCCTCAGGTTTTGCCAGAGCTCTATTATACAACATAAAAAACATCTGTAGTAGTGCTGATCATAGCACCTTGTTCAATGTAAGATACATCAATTAACTGCGTGATTGTCCTGAAAAGCATGCGGACAACTTTGGTTATGCTGCACTATACAAAAATGCAAATCATTAAAAAAAAATTAACATGCGCAATAGCGTATTTCGGCATCCAGATTGCCTGGATGCAACCATTAATCACCACAGGGTGAAAGGTGACATAACTTTTCCATTTTTATACCTACAGTTAAGAGATGGGCACCCAGGTGAACAAAATAGTCTATATAAGTCAAAGCAGGCGCTGCCTTAATTTCTTTAAAACAATATTTTGAATATTTCAAATTTTAACAACTACTTAGGCAATGCTTCTTAATTTACAATAACCCTGCACTCAGAAGTGTGGTAGTTGCAACAGTCTCACAGCTGCAACAATGCAACTACATGCTGTACATTTGATGGCTGTATGTGTATTTGGACTATGAATACCTTAATACTTGTAGACTTTTTTTTTTCTTAGGCAACACTCATTTCAATAAAATACAAATATACTAGTTCCAATTTCGTTATTTATTGTACAATATCATAAAACTACTCTTATAGTTAGAAGTATAAATGAATAATCATTATCAATGTTCGACCCGCCACCAAACATCAGGGGATAGAATTTATCACACAATTGATAAAGTCATTGGTACCCTGGATTGTGCTCCTATATTGCTCATAGGCATATATATACATAATCTCCCCCACAGAATTCTGCACTGCTGAGGTTACATGACACTTCCAGTGTTATGCTTTTTCTAGCAGTGCTACTAGGACTGCTAAGGATACAAATTCAGAACTAAGGTGTGCTGTACCCGGCCCCCCAACATAATTACGTGTACATCAAAATAAGTTTTATTTCTTAGGACCATACAGATCTTAGCAAAAAATGTATCCCCAGTAGGTCCTCATTCTGGGACAGCTAGCCAACACATGAATGTGGTTGGTAGACAATAGCAGGCATCTAAGAAAAACAGCTGGGGTTACGGTTTTCCACTTAGCAATCTTACTTATATGAGGTAACATACAAGTCAAATAAGTTCTTATAATTTTGAATGTTACTGTTGATGAAACTGATTACCGATCTACTGATAAATTCTATGCTAAGATTGGTTCCTACCCATTTAGACTGTTTATCAACCCATAGTCCTAATCTAACCACAGTGGCCAACAGGAATTCCGGATTATAACCCTGATCGGGCATATATCTGATTTTATCAGCAGTCTACATATTTTCGGTAGGTTCTGGTTTATTTTTTTTGCCCAAAAGACAGGGTCTGAACTGTAAGTATTTATAAAACGTGTTCTGCTGTATATTAAATTCATTTGTAATGTCCCTGAAGTTTTTCAGCGTTCCACTTGAGCATCGTTGGTGCAGGAGTTGTAGATTAGATTTATCCCATACAGATTCAGCCTGTACATGAAAGGCCTCTGCCAAGATATAATTGTTCCAGACTGTTTGATACCCATGTAATAACAGAATATTACAATGTCTGCTCATCTGTTTCCATATCGGTTTATGTGTCTCAAAGACTTTAAATCTAACATGTTTTAGATGTCTTGTGGCACTTGAAAAATTAAACATATGAGGTGGGGAGAGTGGATAAATATAAATCAACATGTTTAAAAGCTTTGGTGTTGGCGTAGATAAGCTTAGTCATACTCCCAGCTAATGCTGCCAAGTAATAAAGAATATTGTGAGGGTTCATCCCCCTCTCATTATTGGAAGTCGTGGGAAGAGATCTACTCGTCTTTGTCTTTTATGCCCCTCATAGAAATGATGATATTTGTGCCTGTAATTAAAATTTTAAGGACGGTAGATAGGCAGTGCCCAGAACAGATACAGCATTTTATGTAGAAAAAATTATCTTGATAAGGCTGGCCCTTCGCATTAGTGAAAAGGGTAGATGTTTACATTTATTTAATTATCGCGCAATTTCTATAGTCCTAGGTGTGCTTAATTCGATCAAGTGAAGATGTAAGCCAGATTCCTAGATAAATCATATTAATAACTCTATACACTGTGCGGTATGTCGGTAGAATGGCGGGGCCGACACGTAAGATCTGCGTTTTTTCACTATTAAATGTATAACCAGAGACTTGACAAACTCCTGACAGTACTGACACCATTTTATCTAAAGCCAAATTTGCATCAGACGTAGCTACCATAACAACTGCACAGACAAAAATCTTGCTCGTATATTTACCTACACATGCAGGCATGATATTATTTGCTTGCATTAAATTGTTGAAAAAAGGGTTCCATTTATAACGCAAATAACGACGCAGAGAGAGCAGGCACGCCAGCCTTGTATACCAACTAATGTTAAATGAGGCTGATGTTATCCCATTTATTGACACTACCACTTGGGTTTCTCTGTATATTTGCTGTACCCACTGCGCATATACCTTTACCTGTGTTGGTTGCCGTTATATATGGGTGCTTTAGGGCAACATGTGCCTAATTTGCTCTATCTCTGCATGTGAACAGATGCGTATGCGCATCGGTGATGCTGTGTCTACATAGGTGCTCACAGTCTGTTTTTCTGTGTGCAACTGTGCCTCTGTAGGGCTGTTGATGTGTGTGAATTTCTGTGAGTATGTTGATTAATACGAAGCGTATTTTGATCTCTGTGTTTTTTTATAGTTCTCCCTCCGGCTGATTATATTTTATGGCGAAAGTGCTTTAAAGATTGTAAAAAAAAGGCGGCGTTCCCAGAACATCACAGTCCGTATTAAAATTGCAGTTTGTACTGATAATTTACTGCTGGCTTAGCTGTTAGGCAGAGGGTTGCACTGACATTTAACTTGGATAATAGTGCCATGGTTAGAGCATCTAAAATCGCTCCCCATGCAGTCAGCAAGACAACTGTGGCAATGCAAGTGACATCATTTCCGCTTCCTTGCAGAGGTGGAAGTGGAGGGCTAATTGTCCTCCATAGTGAAATTCCCCACAGGGCATCTGTACAGTGCACTGCTTCCCAGTCACTAGGCGTTGAAATGGATTGAAAAGAGAGCAGGTCAGGCTCTCAGGCCCTGATAGTCCCTCACTGATACTGGGCAAGGCCAAGCGCTAATTAGCGCGCGCCGCCATTATGGCGGTCGGACCGGTCCCTGGGGGAAAGGAGGAGGTGGGAGCACTCCCACCTCCCCCATTATGCGTCCAATAGGTGGCGTTTCTGCGGGGCGTGAACCGGAAGCACTTTAGTGATTCCGGTTCACGCGGACATCCAGCGTGGGGTCCGGCCGGTTTAGACTGGCCTGGCCCATGCCTCCCCCTTAAAAGGGGGTGTGGGGAGCAGAACAGTCTCTTGTTCTGCTCTCCCCACGGGCACAGCAACCGGGCCACCAGCGGCCCGTAATGCATTTTCCCCACCCACCATCCCCTAAGGCAGGCAATTTAATTGTGTTGGTCAGGAATGTATTTTGGTTTGTTCTATTAAAAATGAAAAATAATTTTTTAATGAGAAATTTGGAGCATTATACATGTGGAGCAAAATGTGGTGTGCCGGTATCTCATACATTTTTATGCAAGTGCGCACCTTGGGGAAAAAAAAAAAACTTTGATACCAGCAGATCAGTTTGAGATCAAACTAGCACCCGCTTTAAAAAAATTGCACATTGTAGAATTTTGATAAATGTTGCATATCTAGGAATTTAGCTAATTCAATTTAGATTTCATACAGGCCTAGTTCCGAATAGCTTTAGCCTTATTTGACTCTATTAACCAATGTAGATTATTCAATATCCTAACGTAGAACTTTTTTGTTAACGCAATGACATAGGAACATAAGCTATGTTCTAAACATACTTATTTATGTTAGCCATCCCTTCATCTTTTTTTTACATGAGGCAGTAGATGGTTCTGGTCCTAAACGGCAGATCTCCCCAGAGGGTCAAGAGGGTTAGAGACTCTGTTACTCAGGTGCAAGCCAACAAAGGCTCTTGTTGCAGAAAGACACACTTTAGTGAGACTGTCTGGATGGTTAATTGGTGCATGATTAATTGATGCATGAGTGTTTATTGGACACATGAAGGACTAGATTATTCCATGAATGTGGGTGGTTAAATGTATGCTGAAATGGATTTACAAGTTAAGATGATGGAAGGATGGGTGGATGAGAGATGTATGATGGGTAGATGGGTAAGTGGGTGGATGAATAGACTGGGAAAGGAATGGGTGGCTCCACATATGTGCGTGGATCAATAGCCTATTCATCTACATATTCAATAACTTACCTTTTCATGCCTGCGCTCCCTCAACATCATTAATTCACTCATTCATTATTGCACTAATTCAAAATTAATTTATGCAGACAATCATCCATAGATTCACTCACCCACTCAAGTACTCAATCATTCATATACAGCCATACACTCACATCCATCCATGTGCTCAAATGCAATCAAGGCCACAGCGGAGAAGACAGGACCAGTGGGTGATGGGAGGGAGGGATTGAGAAGCACGTCGTCCTAGGAAGGAGGATCACTCCACCTACTCTCATTGGATGTGGGTATTTCAGGACTTAAACCTTAAGTGCCCAGTGCGGACTCAATCAGTGACGTCATAAGGAGGGGAACATTGCAACTCTTTGTTGGCCTGTTGATGTCACTGCTCTCAAGGCTGAGAGACCTTCAGCCTGGTAAACCTTGGCTCAGGTAGCCAAATGCCTGCACAATAACTCGTGTAAAGTGCCTGGCTGCCTGACCCCGCTATAAAGAGTGCGTCAGGCTTCCCTTTCTACAGCCTGACAGACACTCATCATGCTTTAGAAAGGGGAGGGTCGTAAACTGGCACAGATAATCAGTGGCGTAACGAAACTTGAGGGGGCTCCCCTGCAAAGTGCATGGAGGGGGCCCCCCACACTAAGGACCCGTTCACCATCCCAGAGGGGGACCCCCCCTGAGCTCGGGCCCTCCGTACCCTGGGGGCTGCGGGGAGTATTGTTACGCCACTGCTGGGGCCAGGCTCCAGCAGGATACCTGGCTTTAGATCAATTTGAGGCCCTCTTAGACCCTGTACCCCAAAACAAGCTGAGTTTAATGTGACTTCTAAGATTTAATGTGGCTTCGGCCTGCAGCCACGCTCTAACTCCATGCGCAATGAGGTGATTTGCACATGGCTGGGTCCAAACGGAGGTGGCATGGTGAGCAAAAGAAAGATGGGTTGGAGTGCTACCCCGAGCAATTACAAATTGCTGTCTCAGACAGTATAAGACACGATCTTACTCAGTCCAGGTGCCTTGTATATCTTTTCCTTTCTCGTCCTAAGTGCGCCGGGTATGCCCAGACGTGGGTCCCGGGCTCACTGTGCCACTGGATTCAAGCTATCCTGGCTGAAGAGGGGTGAAACCCCGAAACCGGTCCTCGAAAGCGCACGTACACCAGCCCGGTGTACATGCTCTTTACAAAACCTTTTAACATAACATAGGATGCTTGTTTCCGGTCCAGGGAGGACCTGGCTTGGCAGTTCGGGCTGGACTGTTCCCATGAGGCACAGGGCCAAGACTGATTTGCATATGGCCAGGTCTAAACTGGGGTGGCATGGTGCGCAAAAGAATGATGGATTTAACTTGTATCTCTTGACTGGGGGTGAATGTTTTAATTGGTTCTGCATTCCGTCCATCAATTGTATATCTTTTGCTTTCTCGCCCTAAGTGCGCCGGGTATGCCCAGACGTGGGTCCCGGGCTCACTGTGCCACTGGATTGAAGCTATCCTGGCTGAAGAGGGGTGAAACCCGAAAGCGGTCCTAGGATGCTTGTTTCCAGTCCAGGGAGGACCTGGATTGGCAGTTTGGGCTGGACTGTTCCCATGAGGCACAGGGCCAAGAAAGATTTGCATATGGCCAGGTCTAAACTGGGGTGGCATGGTGAGCAAAAGAATGATGGATTTAACCCAGATCTCTTGACTGGGAGTGAATATTTTGATTGGTTCTGCATTCCGCCCATCAATTGTATATCTTTTACAGTCCAGGTGCCACCCTGCATCCTAGATCTAGCGCCTCGGTGCCTCATACTATGCGCCTGATTTCAGATTTTGAGTCAGGTGGAATATGCGCTTAGTCTAGTGGTTTGGACTTCAGGTTTGAAATATTGTGGCTAAAACATCTCAGACAGTGGAATACCACAAGGCACCTGAGTTTGCAAAGAAGATTCTACTTTTTAGTCCTCTTTACGCGGAAAGAATGTGTCACAAGAAGCAAACCCAGCACAGGGAAACGGCACTGTCACGAGGTAGTGGTATTTCCGGGTCTTTTTGCACCAGCTGTTAGGGTTACTCGCTTGGGACCAGAGGCTTGGCATTGCAATTGGGTTCAAAAGATGTCAGTGCCATGTGTTATCAGTCTAATTTAACGCTTTATATGGCAGCGAATGCTGGCAGAATGACTGTGTTAAATGCTCGCCGCTGAGACATGCTCTAATCTGAGAACCAGGTGTGGACCACCAGCAAGGTCAACAAAGCCTTCCATCTTTATGAGGTCAGTAGACTGAGCTCCATTAAACTGGGTCACAGCAGTGCGTAATTTGAGCCGGTGGTTTCTGGTGCTCGGCACTGGCACTTAATTGTCAACACCGGAACTTGACAGTTTACCACAGGGTGGCGCTGTCTGGCTAATTTTAGAGATTACTACAACAACAGTTAATTATTAATTCAATAGACATTAAAAATGACTATTACATGCTGACCAAACTACTCTTATAGCTTTAGGGGTCTGAAATAGTCTCACTTGTAAGAGTGTGATGGTTAGTAGTTGTGTTGTTACTATCGTTGGCAGCGCTGGCAGGGGCAATATGTGGTGTAAGCTGCAGTGGCCTCCTGACAAGAGCCGTGGCACTTATTTTTTTACGAATTAAGCATTGCTCCCAGGCCCTCCTCTGTAACCAGGAAGAGGATGCATTGCTACGGAATGGAAAGTTAATTGGGGTGTATGCTAGTCTACAAAGTCAGACTCACTATGGTGTGATACTTTTTAGTGGAATAACAAAGGTTTCGGAATAGCATACTCCCTTCCTATGTCACTTGGCCCGTATGTTCCTTTTCTTATCAGTCAGTTCACTAAAGGTGTCACACCCTACAGAAACTCTACAGAGGCAGGGTATTTCATACACTAAATAGTAACCCACTCTCCTGATCGCATCAGAAGTATAATGAGGAAAAAGCTCAGTATTCAATGATTAAATCTGTGCAACGAGATGCATGCTCTCTGCACAAGACGTTCAATGATGCTGAGGTAGGCTCTTCCTAACAAGAAACTGTTCTGGGAGGCAGAGCTATCTGGGAGAACAAAACATTCCACCTTTTCTTTCCGATCCCATCCATTCTTTACCACTGCTCTCAGCACAACTATGTACAACCCATCTCGGAAGCTGGACGTGCTAAACACGGGAATACTACAGTAAAATGGGTTAGCAACGAGCTCAGTATGATTGGATGTTATAAATGAACACTCTGTACTGCACCTGTTCATTTTCGGAGCTGATGCTGATATGTTACTATGGACACCATCATTATATAGAGTACCTGCGATGGCCACAATTGTACGTGGTGGGCAGTTTTAGGTACCGAAAGACTTTCCATCCTTAAAATGTTAGCAGATTACCAGTGTGCCCTACCCTTTCTAGCATAACTGTATTTGGATGTTAGGTAGTTTACATTTCCATACATTGAGCAACTGATATTCAGCGAGGAAGCAGAAACAGCAGCACAACATAGAAAGGCCAATCGGAATATCCTTATGTATCTGATGATCTCCAATGTACTCCATCATTCCTTGAATGCCCCACGTGCTCCTTGGTTTGCTGCATTCCTGTTGTTAATAGGAGTGCAGCTGCGGGCAGATTGTGTTTCTATTTGAAATTATTCATGTTGATTGCAGCGCCCGTCATACCTCTACACGGCGCTGCAATTAACATGAATACTTTAAAAAAAGGCACACTATCTGCAGAATATGCTGCTCACACTCACTTCAGTCGTGACTGAGGGGCCCCCTCCAGTATGAGTATGCCTGGGGGCCCCCCGCACTGCGGGGGCCTTTGTTACGCCCCTGCAGATAATGACAGACTACCACGGCCTCCTTCTTTTATGCACCCATGGACATACCTGCCAACTCACCTGGAGAAAAGCTGAAATCACACGGTGGCATGAAAAACAAGTTTAATACATCTGTAAACAGTGGATTTCCAGCTGGTTTTCGGAGGCTGTCAGCAGCCGATGTCCATTAAAAGGTGTGAAAATACCACAGGACATCGGCGACAGCCTCAAGGACCCTTCGTTGTTTTTTTTTTTTTCTGGGGTGAGGGGGGAGGGGTGTGTGGTGAAAGGCAGAGTACCTCTTGGATACCTCTCTACACCAGCCCCCTCTAAGCCTCGCCTCACCTCAGACAGAATAGTTATTTTTAATTTGGCATGTATGCATGGACCTCCCATCCAACATGCCCTCAAGACTGACCCACATGGAGCACAGTCTTCGTAGCAAAACGCAAGCTGAAGATAACACGTGCTAGTCTTTTTCTGCAAACTGCTCATAAAGATACTTTTTAAAATGTGTCTTAGAATTATTTCTGAAACCAGGTCATTTGGAACTGATCAGAAAACTGGCAGTGTTATATTCTAGTTAGCAGCAAACACTGAATTGCCCCAGGCCTCAAACTCGCTTTAGTCAAATGAACTATAATAATGAACTAATAGATTTTAAGTGCATTTCACAATGGTTAAATATGCCATATAAAATGTTACCACCAAGGAACTGAGCGCTCATGATCTTTCGAGCAACGTGCTGAGACGCAGGCAATGGGGGCATTAAAGTGTCTTGCTGGAAGCCTCTGATATGAATCAAAGGGCATTATTGTTTTATTTTGCAAGGCACTGGAGAACTGTTATGAGAAGCACACTGCCCCAGGACGAGCACCACAGAGTAATTAAAGTGATAAGGATTCTCCTGCTTTGTAATCAATTCTGTGGAAATATGAACATAGCTTTATCTCAGTCTGGCTCAAGATATACTTAGTGCAAACATAATTAACATGCTCACTGAGATTTAGGGTTACGGATAAGGAAAAGAGGTGAAAACATATCATATGAAGTCATAGACATTGGGGACCTGCAGATCAAAATGATCACACAAATTCATCTTCATGGCAGGAGCAGTCAGATGATGGGTGTGAAGCTTGCACTGGATATGGGATGTCCACTTTTTAAAAGTGCAACTTGTGGATTGGCCACTGGAAAATCTCATTCCATGCACCACACAATGCTGTAGGAAACTTCAGTTTTGTACTGAACACCCACCATCCAATGAAAATTTACAAAGCATGTGTCATTCTTTCCACTGGCTTTCCCCAGTTTAATGAAAAGAAAAATTCCCAAATGGATGAGGGTGTGTCTCTAGCGCTGTGGCTTTTGTCAGAAAGAGCACGGTAGAGTGATTGGCCCACCATGTCCCTAACACCACCAATGATGGTGGATCAGGCACAGTGTTGTGGTTACTTCATGGATGTGGCGCTCTCTCACTGCTGGGCAAGCAAGGCCTGAACTTCCTGGTCAGAACCGCTGGTGCCAGGGAAGCAAATGTAATAAAAATCCCAACCTCCACTCAAGATTATGTAGCAGTGCATATATGCAGGAAAAAGCATTGGCAACAGCCTCTGGGAATGGTACTGTTAGTCACTTTGGGATGCCAACTTAGCATTGCTTTTACCACATTATATCCAAATGCACACATAGTTGAGGCCTGCAACTCCCATGCAAAGGTTTCAAGCAGTTTTAGGCTCCAGGCCGCTGCGAGAAATAGTAAATTATTTGGAGTGGAGCAGTGTCATCCATGATGTTGGTAATGGTAGATTTGTAGGCGTCAGGGAGTGTTTACACCTCAACCAGGTCGGGTTGGGAAGAGAGGACAGATATACAGTGAGCAGCGAGAATATCGAGGTTTACTGATCTGAGGTCCCTTTTCCATACCTTTGCTTTCCGAGTTTGATCCTTCTTCGACATCACGTTCCCGTTAATATAGAAAAGGATGCTGTGATTGTCAGACCAGTCACAAGGGGTTCTGGCGTCTAAGGTGATGGTCTATTCTTTGGAAATGATGAGGTCTAGAATTTCTCTTTTAGTATGGGCTGGTTGGTCACAGTGCTGAGTCAATACTTGCGCATTTAGAAATGATTTAAGGCAGGCTACCACTGGGTCATTGGGGTTAGACCAATGAAGGTTGAAATCACCCAGAAAGATTTGTGACACAGCAGAATCGACATTGCTAGAGATGATTTCCATTAATTGTTCAATGAAAGGTAGGTTGTCGCCTGGGGGGTGGTAAAAGGTGTGTAGTTTGCAGATCGGTAGGCTCTTACTTGAAATGATGAGGGCAAGGTATTCACAAGAGGAAAGGGAAGAGGACTCAAAGTGAGAAATCGAGAGAGTGTTCTTGTGGATATAGGCTAGACCCCCACCCAACTTTAGAGCTCTGTCTAGCCTGATTATATTATGAGTGGGAGGAACTAGGAGGTCTAAGATAGGTGTGGAGGCAGACTTTAGCCAAGTTTCAGTGAGTAATATAATATCTAAGTAATTGTGTTGGATGAGGTCAAAGATGTCTGAGTCGTGTTTACTGGCTGATCTGCAGTTTAGTAGTACACATTTGAGACGTAGCGGATTAGGAGTGGCGAGAGTCTGGGTGATGTTTACCTTGGTGAGGTTATCAGAATTGCTGCATCTCAGATTGTGGGGAGGTTCTCTGTCCATGTTGGCAAGGATGGCATGTATTTGCATTGACAGGGTCAAGTTAAAGTTTGCAGTGAACGCTGAGTGTGACTCAATTTTCCTGGGGCAGGGTTGGGAGTTTGGAGAGGGAGTAGATTTCGAAATGGAGGGGGCTAACGACTGACCCTTGTGCTCATTATCCATAGTGGAGCCTCTGGGCCAATTTGTAGAGCTGAAGAAAGAGCTGATCATGGGGAAAAGATCATTTGATAGGACTTTCAAGTCATGTAGCTCCGACGTGAGAAGAAGCAATTGTGTAGAAATATCCTCTAGGCGCGCTGTCAAATCAGGGCAATGGGCGAGGGCTGTAGGGTGTGAAGGAGAGGCTACCGGCGTCGGGGAGATTCAGTGAGAGCCAGTGAGATTCGAGGTGATGGTGAGGAATTCCTGAGTAGGGAGTTGATCAGTAGGTGCTAGAGGATCTGTTGACGGTGATGTTGTAGCCTTCTCAAGGGGGGGAGAGGTCATTGAGCTGAAGTTTGGGTAGATCAGGGATTGAGGAGAAACGTAGTCCAGATTCTAACCTAACATGGGGCAAGGTTATAGGGATGGGGAAGGGGCATCATCACAAAACCGATGAGACTGTGGTGTTTGAGGGGTCCACCCAGCACAAGAGTCATCCTGTAGCGGACAGACAATTGGTGAGGAGATTGAGTCCAGATACTCGTCAACCGGCTGAGAGGGTGTTCTAGAGGGTTGACCTACCATGGATGATGTGGTACTGGGGTCCCCTGATGGGGAGGGGTTTAGGGATACTGATTGTTTTAGGATCTTACAGATTAAAAAGAAGAATCAGAAACTACTTGAAGTGCTGCTACCCAAGGGAAGGGGAGGCCACAATTTTTTAAGTGCATCCCATAAGGTGGTTATGATTAGTCTTCTTCAAATTCTGTTATACCTACAACATTTGCAATTTGAGTTTCAGGCAAATGTTTGAACATTTCACACCTGCAAAACTTTGCCTTTCTTCACCCATTTTTTTTCTAGCAGCAGATTGGTTAGGACAGAAAATAATGAGACCTCCTTGAAAGTCAGTGGATCTCCATATGAGGCCGAAGGAACATTGTAGGAAAGTGGGTTATCATCTGGGGTGAACAGTCAACCCTCCCTCAAAGAATGACACTAACTTGTCTAGGTGAACCCCAAAGTCACTTAATTACCCTTAGCTCAACATCCTGATAGCTATGGGACAGACCAGACTGGCTTAATTTAAGGCAATGTGTAAAGTATTTATGCAGTACAAAAGCAATAATAAAGTCAAAACACCAAACAATAAAAATCCCAACTTAGTAAAAAAAACTAGTGTTAATTTTAATTAACAACGTGACACCAAATTGACAAAAGTCCAATAAGGGGACGCAGAGATGAGAACTTTAAAGGTTTTCAGTAAATATCGTGCCAAAAAACACTAAGCACCAGAGATAGTCTATGAAGCTGTAGACCAAGACCTAAGCGCGATTTCAGGCCCAACACGATGGAGCTCAGGTCTGATTCCACAAACTGATTCCTCTGGGTCAAACGTTTTACCTGAGAACTTAGTCTGTTTTTGTGGAGCTCAACATTTTCCAGTGGGGCATGCCTGAAGCAGTATTTGATGAGGAGACAATCAATATTGGACAAGTTTGTAGCAAGGTCCATCGAACAGCTCCAGAAGTCTTGGAAGTGATAAAAATAATCCCTCTAAAAAATCCCAACTTCTCAGGGTATATGAAGCCGTTAAAGGCTCCCAGGAACCCAAAGACAGCACTAAGGGTGAGGACTAATTCCAGTAGAGGCCACCGAAAAGGTCCAGTCAGGAAAAAAGTCTCTTACAGCATGTTGCGTTCCTGTAGCCACAAAGTAGGTCAGACAGTTGACAGAAGCAGCCCACTTCTTTGTCCTGGCTACAAGAGGGAGCAGGTCCAGTCCTTCAGGACTTCTCTAAGGTTATGAACAGCAGGTCCAGTCCTCTACTGATTCACCTTAGGTCCACAAATTGATTTTAGTAGAGTGCTTTGGGATACCACATTTATGGTTGGCACTAGCTTGTTGGTGGGGGTGATTCCCTTCTTCTCTGTAGCCAATGGGGTACAATATCCCCGGGGAAGTCCAAACTACTTTTTCAGCAGTTCCTTTTTACTGTACTGTAAACAATCCCATGCATCCCCCATCCCTAAAATACAATATGGGGAAACCCTTTCTCCCATGTGCAGCGGTCTTGTGTCCACTCAGGTGTGGCCAGGGAAATGAGCAATCCCCCTCCCCTATGCCCACTTCACATTATTTAAGAGGTAACTTCCCTCTCACTGGGTTCGGTACCAATCTGGCTAGTGTGGAACTTAGGGACAAAGGTTTCCTTCTTCAGGTCTTTCCCTACACTAAGCTATCAATGTGCAAGACTCGCCTCTGTTGCTTTCCTGTTATTGAAGTTCCTGGTGACACCCCAACTTTCATTCTTGGGCTGATGGGGATCAAACCCTCCATTCTGAGTACATTCTGTCTCCAGGCGGCCTGAGAAATTGTTCCCCTCTGGGAGCAGTTCTCATACCTCATTAAGATCGAGCACTTGCTATGTGGCTGCTGGAAGGCTTATGCAAATTAGCCTACAGGTGCTTTATGCAGGGAAAGGTAACTTTCAAAAGTTACTTTTCCAAAATATGCATTAAAAATCTAACTTCACCAATGAATTGAATGTTTCATAAATATGACAACTTCTCTTTGACTATTTGATTTTTTTGTGTCAAAAACTAATTTTTACAATCTGTTCTTTGACATTTTCCAACTATAGCCCTGCAAGTGAAAATAGCTTTGAGGGTCTTGTCAATGGCTAAACATGCCAATTTTAATTTTGCGCGTTCCCCCTTTAAATATTAGGCACCCTACCTTCTGGGTGTCAAAGTGTTCTTTGGTGTGACTTATTAATATTTAAATGGAGGATTTTCCACTTGTCAAAAAGGGTTATTTTAACAGGTGTGAATGCAGGTTTAGACTGCTGCAGTCGGGCTACACAAGGTGGGACTGAATCCGTCGTACAGGTCAATCCTGTGGATGGCACCATAAGTGTTGCTCTCCACACTGGTAATTAACTTCCAAACCCACTGTGCATTTACTACACCATATACTAGGGTTTTGTTAACAAAAGAAAGGAGTCAATCTTAGATGAGCCATTTAAACTATGTTTAAAGGGGACACTTAGGCACTTTATTCGTTTTTAGCAGTGGTAATGTGTACAAAGTTTTAAACAAACAAAGAGCAGAAATAGGGTCCAGATAAAGGCTAACTGAGAAGAGGAATGAGGCTTGTAGGAAGGTGGATATCTGACTATGGTTACCCCCAACTTTTTGCCTAGGGTCTAGCTGGTTTTTCGACTTAGTTGGCCTGAGATCCTGCCATTCAGGGTCTCGGGCTGTCTGCTCTCTCTTTAAAATGGACTCCATGTACCCTAGGTACATACACAATTGGTAAGGATCACCTTATTGGACCCTGTACAGTTTACCCTAGGTACCCAGGGCATAGGTGTACCCTAGGCCTCCCAGGGGCTGCAGCATGTATTATGCCCCCCCTGGCCTGGCCTTCCAATCAGACACAACTGGCTGATCACTCAGCTGGGACAAGGTCGTGTAATCACCCCTTGCTTAGATATCGTATACCTATATCTACCCTTAAAATAGACACATGTGTACCTATCAGCCACTCCTATGGCAGGCCTTAACAATCCTGGAGGCAGAGAGCTTGGTAACATGTGAGATGGTGCTCTAGCATGAGCTGGGCCTGTCTGCAGCTTTCGGAACCATGTCCTTATTGCTGTTCTATGATATAGCCTACCATATACTCTTAAAGTGCCTTATAATCTTAAACGGTTATGGTAACTATGGTTTGGCTTTATCAAAACATGTCGTGTAAGGTGTCTAACACTTTGGAATAATACCCCCATACCATTTCTGGTGATGAGGATATTATTCCTCCCTTCTAGAGGGAGAGACATGTTAAAATCCTACTTTGCTGTTTAACTCTAACCAAAGCCTCAGCATCACAAAATGGATGCTGCTGCCAAGACAAAAGTCTGACCTCCTGCTGCTGGGAGTGATCCCGGCACGGGAGGCTTGGACAATAGGTTTCCTGCCTTGGGAGGTGCGAGCACCACCCCAGACAGGCCTTATTGTATTGGGGCAGGGAGGGATGAAAGAAACGAGACACTGCCTGGGGCACACAAGGTGTCCCATGCATAGTCCAGTTCAAACCGGTGCTGGGGCACTCCAGCCCCATTCCTGGCGCGAAACTGGACAAAGGGAAGGGGGTGTAACCACCCCCCTCCCAGGTCCCACCCATAAGGCGTGACCTAACAGGCAACCCAGCCCCCCAGATTAGTATAAGTGTGGTAGCTGGGCCCCAGGAGATTAGATTATCCTGAACCTGCAACTTGAACAGAAACTCTGGACCTTCGACCTTCGACGAAAGAAGAACACTGAAGAATCTCCCTTGTGGCCAAGGAGTGGCCACCCTGTGCGAACAGGCACCATCAAGAGACTTACCCTTTGCTTTGCTGAAGTTCTACGAGGGACCGACTGCAGAGCCCGACCAGAGCCTTGACTTCCAGACTTCTCCGACCCTGATCCACATCCACAGCCGAGCTGAGATCCGTGGAGGCGACGAGAGACGTGGGACCGGCTACCTGGGAAAAGTGGCGAGTATCTTCCAGCGCAGCTTATGAGGCACCCTCGAAGTTGTGCACCAGGGATTGAGAAGCCCCAACCCCAAGCACCATCTGCACCGCAGATCAGCCCCCCACACTCCACGAGTCCTGCGTGGGGCCCTTCTGCATTTCCCTGCTTGCCGCGTCTGTCCGGTTGCTTGCCCATTGGCTAGCAACCTTTGCGACGACACACCTTCAATTTTCCACTGCTGGTTTGGCTCCTCCAGACTGGCTCCTGCTCCTCTGTAAACGAGAAGCACCCCAGACCTTCCTGGTCTGCACCAGAAGCAAGTCCTCCATTCTTCGTGGGTTCCGCTTGCCAAGGCTTGGTGAGTCCTAGTTCGACTTCGACGCCGCCGACAGCACGAGCCTTCGTGGGACAGCTCGCCTCCTGGTCCTGGTTGTCCTCGACGTCTCCTGGTACCCGTGGCTGCTGCGACAAGCTTCACCTCTTCACCTGCAATCTCCCGACATCGCCTGGTTCCACGTGGTCACTGGCTAGTGAACCAGACTCTGTCCCTTCTGCTTGTAGGTATCCTTCCTTCTTGATCCCGGCCTTGGGATCCACCTGACACTCTTCACTGACTGCCTGTCAGCATCTTTCCTTCAGGCATCCATAGGAGTCGACGACGAAACCCGACACAAGTTCACACCTATGCACCCGCAGCCCGTGGGCTAGGTAACTTGGGTACTCCGGTGCTCATCAGGGTATTGACTATCCTAGTGTCTAGTTCTCAAGTCTCGACTTCCTAGCTACTCCAGAAGTGTCCTAAATCTTATTAATTCTAAACTGTACTATTTCTATCGATTATACGCATTACGCGTGAGTGTTTCCACTCTGCACCTGAATCCCGTGGGCCTCCCACTTCCTAACCTTGGGTAGTATAGTGTAGCCCCAGCGATTCCCTAGGCCTAGGCCTATTCTATTTCCGTGACAGTGGTCCTTATACCACTTACTTAGTATTTGGTTTGCGTGGCCCCTAGGGCCTAACTGTATTACTTACCTGTGTGACTTAATGTATGCTTGAATAATACTGTGTTGTACTTACCTCGAATCTCATAAAGAGTGCTGAGGGTTTGACTAGAATAAATACACTTTATTTTATATATATATCTGTTGTGGTGTCCTTTCATTTGGTATTCAAGGGATTATATATGGTATCACAGCTGGCTTCACATGCCATGCAGAGTTTAGCCTAAGACTGCTCTTGTCCATGCTACCACTAGGATAGCTGGTCCTTAAGGTTGACTTTACAACCAATCACCATAAGGGTTGTTTGGACTGATATAAGGTGTACACTAGAACTAGTGACATCATACATCAGGCCAACTTCTCACAAGGCTTCTCTCACATTTGATTCAGATTTGATGCTTGAAAACTATTTCGAGTAAAGGTCAAAAATATAGTGTTATGCTTTAATGGACTTTGGTGCATAGAAATAATTATTCTTTCCTTCACTTAAGTGTTATAGTTTACCACTGCAACAGGTACACGCAGAACTCCTGCATTTTAAACTAAACAAGGAAAAGTGGAAGTCAAATAGGAAACTGGAAGCATTATTGTAGATGTGCCAGGATTTCACTGGAATTCCCAACAGAGACTTTGGTTCTAATCCCCTTCTTCCCATTTTAGTCAAATAAAATCTGCAATGATTTTCATAATCTGAAGTTATCATTCAGGGGAGAAAAGGGAAAGAGTGTTACAGAGAAAAGAAGCTGTCCGTTAGCATTCTGGCCTGCTGATTTCTGGAGCACAGACAAGTGGAAGATGTGCGTCAAGGTACCTTGGTCTACAATGAATCGATGGGTAGGCCCCTTTCATTTAAATGTTTTTATATACACTAGGATACAGTATCTTGTAAGTATCAAAATAATGGTTTAACACCGTATAAAAGCAGATAGTCAGTGACTAGCCCCTAGATGACCATGATACAGTCTGAGAAATGACTATGAAGGTTCACCTGCAATAGTAGAGACGCCAGGAGTACTTGTGGTGTTAAAATTTGGGGGCATAGAATCCTGAATGACAGCAAGCAGCGCTAAGAATCTGTGGAAGAAAGAGTTAACTTGAGCTGCTCTAACCACTGAGCGAACCCAGGTGAGCCAAAAAAGGTGCAGGAAATGCAAACAGTATGAGGTATGTTGTTGGAATAGAAAACCTACCAACTTCTGTAGCCAGTCAAATTGCAAATCTGTGACTGGCGCTTAAGTCTTTCCGGCTCTTACTGGCCTGGATGTCTCCAGAATATTCCAGCTCCTTCTAAAATTTTCTGTCTCCCTCCTGAACTTTTTGGCTTTTTTCACCTTGTCTTGGAACTGCTGATCTGTTTTATCTTATGACTTCACCCACCTTTGCCTTTTCAGCCACAAGTAGGCTGTCTGCCATGGTCTCTAAGGTGGTCCTTAATAAGGTTGTATCATGGAATCTGAGAAATGTAACTGCATTCCCTCAACACTAGATGCAATCCCCAAAGAGAACAAACTCCAGGATTCCTGACGAGCTGCAACTGAAATTGTTGTATCATTATATTACAGATATAACTGTGGGTAGTAGCAAGTGGACTGACCACGTTTCATCAAAACTGCTCACCAGTTCCAGTATAATGCACAAGAGTCACCATGCCTTTTAACTTTCTCAGAACCAGCACCCGTTCACTGCAATACATGCACAGGAATTCACTAGATGAAGAACAAGCATTTCTTGCGCTTTTGTCACTGAAGTCTGTAGCATCACCATGGGAGCGAGCGAAAAGTGGCCAACCTGGATGCCAAGGTAGTGCATCCTACTCCTGCATAGTGATGTGCATTCACACAAAGCCCAATACGCCGTGCGTCAGTGTTAAATGGGACTACTTTGCCAGAGGACAGTGGAACAAAGCAAAGTCATAAGCATTCCACGCTTTGTATCTCTTCCATGCCGAGGGCCTCTCTTTATTATAGTCACCTTCAATAATTCTGTTATCGAACTGTCGCACCACCACAGGCCACAACATGCAACATTTCAGGATTAATAACCCATCATATGGTCTCTTTTCTTTTATTTCTGTGACAAGTGAAAGGGGTGCTATACTGTTTGTCACCATCTAGGTATCCCATGCCATCTATGCCTCTGTTCCCATTACTTGTCCCAATGACTTTGCCTCTAAAGCCTTCGACATTCCCAACCTCAAATAATCCACGATGAAAACAAGCCTGCTGGAAATGTCTTCTAACAGTAGTTTGTTGCCAACTGGAATGTTTGAAAGTGTGTCCACTAAAGAAATGCCTTTCAGCATATGCAGCTATATGTAGCCTCTAGGAAGGATGAAGTCATTCAGACTTTGAGATTTGACATTGAGAGCCTCTTTATCACGTCTATTTCTGTCACTTTCACTCTCACCAAGATTTCATTGTAATGCAAAGATTTTCTGAATCAAGTGACCACCAACGTATCACTTGGGCACTACTTTTGTGAGTTATAAATATTTACCACTAGATTCTAGTTGTCCTCAATTCAAAATGGAAAGAGAACGGAAGAATGCTTTTTCACTCAGAATCTCACATATCTGTCCATGGAGCGTCTCATTGTCTTCTGAAAGACTCCTGTAAAACATTTGAAGGCCTGCACGCAAACAGAAGCTGAATGGCATGGGCACAATTGGATCTCATTGTTTTTTGGTAGCACCCATGTCCATTAATGTTTTCTTGTATTTTTTCCACCATCTCACGTTACCCTACCATCACCTCTTTTGCTTCCAAGACACACTTATTGTTTTTTTCAGATGTCCCTTAAACTGCTGTTCATTGATCAATGTACCCTTCTATTGCTCACAACTTCCAAGTATCCGAACAATAACCCTGGTTCAAAATCTTACTGACCTTGAATCTTTCCACAGATTTTGGCAACTTTTCAAATCTCTATTGCAGAGGTTCATTCACACACCACAGCACCATGCTTTTCATCTGACAATGCACAGAATCCATGACTGCTTCCAAAACTGATGAGAGCCACACAAAATGTCCTTCCACTATGCTTTACATTTACATTTTGTAAGTGCAAACTTAAGAGTTGTCTTTGTTAAAGACAATGACGGATACGTCCAAGACTCAAGTCAAACTTATTTCTTATTATAGTTTATGCTCAAGGACCTCATAATTAAGGGCATCAAATTGTTACTCTCCCCAGGGTACATGATTATCTGACAGCAAATTTTCCAAAACACCCCGAGGTTAGTTACTGTAGACAACCACTAATCTCATGCATCATCAATGTTCAGGAAATAACATTTATACACCAAAGTATGCTACGGACTTGGATTCAACAGGCTACCCAGTCCTCCACCCCAACACCCCCATGTAATTGTCTGGTGAGGGGGGTTCATATTTCAGTTTGTGCTCTTGTCTCCTGAAACCCATTGACAATCTATGCTATCTATAATTGTTCTAAAACATATTTGGTTTTACTTACAAAGGTGGACACATGCCAGACTTGGTTTTTACATGCAAGCAAGCCACTATCTTCCAGGCATACTCATTGATTAAATTCAACTATGCACCCAACTGGCATACACATATAACTGCTCCATTGTCAGGCTACTCTATACCAACACTGTAATTTAGACAGTTAGTCAGAGAAGAATTTGATGCCTGAATCTTGTGGCCTTACTTTTGACCATTCCGTGCCAATCAAGAACCCTTCACTGGTGCCACAGAGCACTCTTGAGAGTACATCAACAGAAATGCTTGAAAACTACAAGCACAAATCTGTCAGACGGTATATCAGTGGATGAAAGGTGTTTGAAGATATTCTCATAACTTACATCCACTATTTACAGAGCCTTAATAAAGTGTACAAAACCATGGAGTATAAGAAAATTATTCATTGAACCCAGAATACGATAAATGGCACACACCTCCTACAAGATCGTTTCAATGACAAAAGAACCTACAAACCAATGCCATAGAGCAAATGCCAGAAGCATTAACCAAGTTGTGTGGATTGCTACCAATTCTTCATAATTTCATTAATTGTTGCTTCCCTACAAGTAGTATACACTCTACACATATGGAGAGGTTACAGCTCCTGCTAGCCATACAATTCCCACCTCTTACACTCATTCAAAGAGCTTACATGGTAAGAGGTGGAGACTCTTCTACTGTTCGATAAATGCTGAACTGCTCTGAAGTCATGTCTTTTCTGCTCTCTAATGTTAATATGATTTCTAAAGCGCGCAAATACCCTGAGGTGTCTTGGCGCTGAACCTAACCGTAAGCCCTGAGCGAGATGGAAGGAGGTGGATTAAATAGAAAATAACCAAGTTTTCAGTTATTTTCTGAAGGAGATGAGGGAGTTAGCCTCTCTCATATGTGCCGAGAGTGTATTCCATAGCTTGGCTGTACCATAGCCAATGATTCGGCCTTCCCAATTTGAGGTACGAATCCTTGGTACCAGCATTAGTCTGGCATTGGTAGACCTTAATTCTCTGCCTGGGTGGTACCACGAGATGAGGTTTTTCAAAGGTACTGGGCCTATATTCAATGCTTTGTAGGCTAGGGAAAGTGCTTTAAACTTGATACACTGTGCCACAGGCAACCAATGAAGCTTCCGAATCTCTTCTTTGACTGATTGATGCTTAGGTATGTTCAGTAAAAGCCTGATGGGATCTTCATTCAAGGTTTCCCTCCTTCAGCAAAGAGAGGGCTACAGTCATTTACCTACAAACAAGCCATGGCCATTAGAGGGGGTAGAATGGGTATCCTCTGATCTGTATAATGGGCCTCCATTCTTCCACCATGAGCACTTTTCTACTGGGTGGAGCATTGCCAAAAGGATGACACATCCATCCACCTCTCTTGCGAACGAACCATCTTCCTCATGTGGGATGTTTCATTCCTTCCTGTACCTTAAAATCAGTCCATTGATGTTGCAGGATGCAAGATATCTCATTCATTTGTCTTGTGTAGCTCATAAAATACCTGCACCATTGTGTCCCGATTGATTTAAACACACCAAGTCCACCCCCTGTATTCTGACCAAGTTGACTGGTTACAGGTTTGAGGCTGAGTACAGTGAAATTAGTTACAGCATTCAGGACCAGATATACGGCCAAAAAATACCATCGCACTTCCTTCCTTGAGGTGTTCCATGATGTGTGATGCTCCGAATGGTGCAGGGCATAGAGATCTGCAGACATTTTCCCACATGGATTATTTAGAGCAGTGTCTTTGAATTGTGTACTTGAGTGGGCAGCATGGAAAATGTTGTAAGCCCGTCATTGTCTTCAGCCTTAAAGAGAGGAATAGGCATGACTTGGCAATCTTCAGGCCACCTACAACATCCATGTACGTGACTCCAGAATGTTCTCTGCACCATATTTAACTTGGGAAAAGCAGTGGCTTTGGTTCTTCTAAAACCCTCAGTTTCATTTTATGACCTGGGCCCTCAGAACACCTAATCAATGTGCGGCTGGGCGAAGTGGCCCACACTGCAATGGATTTCTTGTAGCAGGAATGCAGACAGGATTTTAGAGGTCTCCAAGTGGACAAATGTGTCCTACAAAGGGAAACAGTTGGCCCCCTACCCTGTGTGATGCCTTCAGCCAGAACAAGTTTTTATTTACCAACAGCATTTGCTTGCATTATGGGACTTGTAGTTTCAGGTCTTGAATGGACTGTTGGGAGGGGGGAAAGAAACCAGAACTCGCTGAAGGTGTATTACACATCTCAAGATACATAATTATACAGGTGCGGATTCTCCTCTAAGGCAGAGGAGCGTCTCCCCACTGCTCTCAGAGCAGTGAAAAAAGGAGGAAAAAAAGATAAAATAACATCTTTATTATCATTTTATTTTTCTTAGCTACGGGGCTAGGTTATGGCGGAGAAAGGCTGGGGTCAAAGGGGGAAGAGTGGTGGGCACACTCTAAGTGCACATGGCGGTTTGGGCAGCTGAATTGAGCCGGCCAAACAGTCATGTGCACTTTGAATGTTCCCCTACAGGCTATAATGCCCAGCCTGGTGGGGAACATGTACAGGTTCATAGTCCCTGTCTTTGTGCCGAACCACTGCGCTCAGACCAATCAGAATGCTCCATTCCAGCATTGTGATTGGCTTAGGGGAGCCTGTGTACTTTCTGCTTCTGTTCCGGGACTCATCGGAAGGGAAGCGGAGGAGAGACGTGGCAGACCGAAGAGGTAAGTGTTGTTTTTTTTCGACGCACCACCCCCGCTCACTGCCGGCCGACACTGTAATTATGTTCCTTAACTTTACTTTAAAGCTAAGCTAAGTAGCATTGTTAGAGGCTCCTTTGTGATTGGGGGGGAGGGGGAGGGCCCTGTAGCAGATGGTGGGACTTAGTGAGTTTTGACTGCAGCACTCTCATCAACAATTCTATATGATGAAGTTTCTAGGCTCTTGCTGCAAAATGCAGAGAGCATCATGCAGACTGAATTCTGTGCAGCACTACTTTGCCTGGATTAGCTATGGAGTCTGCTGCTTAGTCTGGTCCTATCCATGCTCCCAGGGAGCTGCAGCATTCACTATGCACACCCTCTTCCCTGCGCTATTTTACTAACATAGGCACACAGTTCTACTGTAAAATAATATGCACACAATATTGACTATAGGAATTAGTTTGTAATTACCAAATGACAATGTGTGACATGTAAATATACAATGCTGTTTTTACTTTCTTTGGCAAAACTGTAGGTCCTTGTGATGTGTTCATTTTACCAATTACAATAACTTGTTTGTGCACTTCATACTGCATGCTTGTTATTTCTGTGTGCTGTAAATTACAGATGTTACTATTAATCACTATATGGTCTAAATGTATGCCCCTGGGGAAGGATGGAAGGCTGGGTAATCCGTGCCCGGATTCAAACTTGCTCAATGTGCTACTGGATTCAAGCTGGCCTGGCTGATTAGGGGTGTCACCCCAAAACCGGTCCCTGGATGCTTGTTTCTGGTCCAGGGAGGACTCGGCTTTGCAGTTCGGGCTGGACTGTTCCCATGAGGAACAGGGTCCAGACTGATTTGCATATGGCTGTGTTAGGGACTGGGGTGGCGAGTGAGCAAGAGAACGATGGATTTAACCCAAATCTCTTGACTGGTGGTGGATGTTTGATTCATTCAGCATTCCATCCAACTTTTGTTGCCGCAGCACGGATTCAAACTGGTGACATCCATATTAGCTCATTTAGGAGTTGGAAACGTTTAGCTCGTTCAGCCATACTGGCAGCTTTAATGAATTTTCACATCAAATTTGGTATCCATGAAAAGAGTTGTTTTTAGATTGTGAGGACGAAATGAAGACAATAAACTCTTACCCCTGATATGTTATTCATAAGCATGAAGATATGTTGACTAAAAGTTTAAGCTTTATTTGGTGTTCATAATTGTTTACCAGTCACTCGAACTAGATTCTCTTCCAGGGCATCCTCATCAATAGCCATAAGCACTGAATATTCCCGCCCATGTGCGGGGACCCCGGAAATAATAAAATTATATATGAAAAACACATATATATACAGCTCTGTATATGTATAAACATATATTATTTTTTCCAAGCCAATGCAGCCCCCATAGTAGGCTAGACAATGTAGATATAAATATCCAATAACACACCATAGGTATAATAATATACCTAAATCTCTTTTTTTTTTTTAATGAGGTAAAAACTCATGAGAAAGAAAAGACAACACTGTGCGAAACACAGATCCACAAAACATTGTTAGCCTGCAGGCTGCATTGCAATACAATACCATAGAGACTGAAAAGCCTTGTACAGTTAAAAACTGGCACCGTGCCTTTAAGGCAGCCCTGATTCCAATATCCCATCATGCCTCAGGGGTGACAGTTGGGTCAGTTGTTCTTTGCGGCTCCTTCAGTCAGGACCCTGGAATTCAGCTCTCTTCAGTTTTTTTTTTTAAATAACAATTTTATTGAAAATAAAATCCACAACATTGCAGCAGTCATGACACTTAATTAGCTCCTTCACAGGCAAAATATACATCCGGGCTTTAGAGACAACAAGCGATACACTCAGGGTAGTAAGCCTTGCATCAAGCCGATCAGTGAAGCATTACAGAGGTGGTTACATACACATATTAGGATCGGGGAGCCCCCCACATACAGCATATGAATGGTGGTCTTAAGCATTTAGGTCACCGCGTCTGCCCCCATTTTATCCAGGATAGCTGGTCTCTCCCTTCTAAGTTCCACCGTAGGAGAGATACAGATGTCTCCCCGATATTTATTCCAGCGTCCCCACTTGCGATCCCACTTCCGCAGACAGCCTCGACTTTTGTAAACCGTTTTCTCCGCCACCATGGCCTGAGCCATATCTGTGGCCCAGTCGCGCAACAGCGGCATGGTGTCTACTCCCCACTTCTAGGCAATATTCCTTTTTGCAATGGCCCACCCCCCGCCACCCACTCCTGCTCCACCTGAACGAGGTCTGTAGCTTCCCACACATTAAGGAGGCAAAGCTGGGGAGAAGGGGCGATGGGCTTATCTATTGACCTCGCCATCTGTCGGGTGACTTCTATCCAGTATTGCTGAATGAGGGGGCATGCCCATAGTATGTGCAGAAATGTACCTGTCTGGTGACAATGCCGTAGGCAGAGCGCGTCTGGACGTCTACCCAATTTATACAACAGTTTGGCATCGAAATACACCCGGTGCAGAATTTTGAGCTGAACAAGGCGAAGTCGCATCGGCATCGCCACCTCGCGAGGGGAAGCTATAGCGTCAATCCAGTCCTCGTCAGCCATTTCCCCCAAGTCCGTCTCCCACCTGGCTCGTAATTTCTGCATTGGGTCGGCATGATTATTAACTAACTTTCTATAGGTCAAGGAGATAGCCCTGCGGTCCATTGGATCCAGCAACAGCCTGTCCTCCAAAGGAGAGGAGTCTGGAAGGGGGTACCGGCGGGGAGGGCGCCGTCGATAGCATGGCTGATTTGAAGATATCGATTATACTCTGAGGGTGCGAGCTGGTATTTTTAAGCTTGAGCTCCGCAAACGATGCCTTCTTGCCTTTAATCCATACATCCCCCAGCGTAGATATACCAATAAGGTCCCATTTATCGAAACCTGCGTAGGTACTCAGACGCCCCAGACAATTGGGCTCCCTGAGTGGGGTGGCCTTAGTTAGCCGCCCATGCCAACCCATGCGCCGCTGGAGCCTGTGCCAGGTTTCCACCGTCCGGGCCATAGGGCCAGTCAAGTCTAGTTTTTTGTGATTTGAGTATAGTGCCCTGTTGTACCCTCCCTTCCCCAAAAGCCAGCGGTCAGTTCGGAAACTAGGATCATCGTGGGTTCCAAACACCCACTGGTTAATAGCGATCAGTTGCGCTGCTTGGTAATAGAGGCGTATGTCCGGCAATCCTATCCCACCATCGTACCAGCCCATTGTGAGTTTTTGCATTGCGATTCGGGGCGGCCCAGTATCCCATAATAGGCCTCGCAGTGTCGCCTCAATCTTCAAAAAATAGGCGTCGGGAATCGGGATGGGCGTATTTTGTAGGGCATAGAGGAAACAGGGGAGGGCTAGCATCTTGAAAAGGGCTGCCCGACCCAAGAGTGTGAGGGGCAGCATCTTCCAATTGGCCACATCTGCCCTGAACCGCTGCAATGGGCCCACTAGGTTTCGCTCATGAAATAGGGACGGGTCCAATGTTATAAAGATGCCGAGGTATTGGAAATCCTGTGTTACCACCGGAATGTTATATCCCCTGGGACTATGTGGCGGGTCACCCCAAAGGGGGTAAATCTGGGATTTGGACCAGTTGATCTGGTACCCGGAGTGGGCCCCAAAAATATGAAAAATATGAAGTACCCGACGGACCGAGCGTGCCGGGGAAGCCAGGTACAACAGAATATCGTCCGCATATAAAGAAATACGGTCTTCATGATCAGGTGTCCATTTAAGGCCTCTGATTTCGGGGTCCCCCCGGATCCAGACCGCAAGCGGCTCAAGCGCCAATGCAAAAAGAAGCGTTGATAGTGGACAGCCCTGTGTCGTACCACGGCACATGAAGAAGGTGCTCGAGCGGTGGTTATTAACTGAGACGTGGGCAGGTTATATAGCAGTCTGATCCATCCGATCAGCCGGGGACCCAACCCTACACGGGCCAAGACAGCGAAGAGATACTCCCATGCCACCGTATCAAACGCCATCCTGGCATCAAGGGCGAGCAAAAGTGCTTCTTCTTGGAGTGTTGCAGCACGGCCCAGTGCCCCGTAAACACGGCGCAAATTACGCGCAGTATTACGGCCCGGCATGAATCCCGACTGGTCCGGGTGGATTAATGCCGTGAGATATGGTAGCAGACGGTTGGCCAGCAATTTGGCCAAGATTTTGGCCTCGACTGTGATCAGGGATATGGGACGGTCCGATGCACACTCTTCCTCTGGCTTACCAGGTTTGCAGATAACCACTATGGTGGCAGTGCGAATATCGGCTGGGAGGACGCCAGTATCATACCACTCATTATACATGTTCAGCAGGTGGGGCGCAAATTTCAGAGCCATGGGCTTCAGGAGTTCTATCGGAATTCCATTGGGGCCCATGGCCTTGCCGGACCGGATATCTCGAATGGCTTTCTGAATCTCCTCAATGGAGATATCCCCCTCCATGGCCTCCTTGTCTTGCTGAGAAACACAGCGCATTTCAATAGTGGCAAGAAGGTCTGCCGCCCATCGTGCCTGTGAGTTCTGTGGCGCCGTATATATTTGCTCATAATACTTTGCGAACATCTCCGCAATGTTTTGAGGGTCGGTGATCAATACACCATCCGGACCTTTGATCGCGCCCACCCACCGCGCTGTCAATTCCTTACGTTCTAGCCATGCCAACAATTTACCGGTTCGTTCACCCAGCTCGTATATTCTATGCCGGGATGCAAGGGTGCGTCGATTGGCCTCTTCAAAGAGCAATTGTCTATAGTCCTGTCTCTTAACCTTGAGTATGTGTTGTGTGTCTCGGGCTAAAGTATGCGAAATCTCGCGCTCGAGGTGTAGTATCTCAGTCTCTAACTCGACAACTCGCCGCCTACGTTCAGCCCTGAGCCCCATTATCATGGACAACGCCCGTCCCTTGATGACTGCCCCGTAAGCACCCCATAGCGTTATCGCCGACTCCACAGACCCCGTGTTTTCTTCAAAATAGTGATCAGTGTCTTGCCTCAAGGCGTCTCTAATGTGTGGGATTTTCAGCAACCAGGGCTGAATCATGATGGGGCCAGGCTGCCGCACCCGACGGGCGCCGAAGGTAGATTTTACCGGGGAGTGGTCGGATATCCCCGTGCTAAGCTTGTGGACTCAGTGAAGTGTTGAATATGTTGCGCCTGGGTGAACAGGTAGTCGAGTCATGAGTGACTGCCATGAACACCTGATTGAAAAGTGTAAAGTGTGTCTCGGGGATGCAACCATCTCCAGATGTCCACCAGACCAAACGCCTCTGTAAAATTGCGCAGTTGCGAACCTTGTGGAGCTTCCCGTCGGGGTGGAGTGCAATCTATGGCACCGTCCATCGTCAAGTTAAAGTCGCCGCCCACGACCAGGGCACCTTCAGGCAAGGTCATCAAGAGTTTCCCTACATCTGCTAGGGTCTGGCACTGAAGGCCTGGTGGTGCATAAACTGAGAGTACATTGAGAACCCTCCCCTCCCAGCTACCGGAGCAAGCAACATACCTACCCTGTGGTTCAGTCCGAGTAGTGTGTATCACATATGGGCAACCCTTACGTAGGAGGATCCCCACTCCCCTAGATCCCGAGGTGAAGCCAGAGTGTGCTACCATACGATACCCCTTTCTGTCCAAGGCCTGACAGGAATTCCCTATGAGGTGCGTTTCTTGGAGCAACACTAGGTCTAGCCGGTGTCGATGAATATATTGTTGCACTATACCCCGTTTAATTTTGTCTCCCAGCCCATTGACGTTCCAGGTCATTAGGCTAAGTCCCTGAGTCACAGCCATAAAATCCCATCAGTAATATGCTAGACTGGTGACCACCGCAGCGCGGCCCCTCTGCCACCTCTCTACGTACAGCACTAGTCCCCACCTCGCCCCTTATGAAGACAAAGACCCTGATCCTGTAAGTAAGTGTTCCAAGTCACGTAATGATAAAGCATGCCATTTAGTACTGCTGCAAGAGAATAATAAAAAACAACCTCCCAAACAAACCCAATCAAACCAAGCGATACCCCTGAAAGTGCATCTTACCCCCTGCCTCCCTGCATAACGGGACTAAAACCGCTCGCCTCCCCCAACATGCAGAGCGCCTGTCGCACCCCCCTGAACAATTCGAGGAAACGTGTGCCGCCCCACTCCCATCATATTAACTAACATCGCATAGGATCCGTCCCCAGCACCCGACCCCATCCCCACCGTGAAAGAGAATTCTTAGCACTAATTGGACTGCCCAGGCCCCTCCAAGCCAGCCCCATCGTAGCAGCTAGTGTCCCACCCGTAACATTCTAGAAAACAGTTCTAACAAATGAGTATACATTTGAGGAAAGCCACTCTACGATTGTGAAAGCCAGTCTACCGTCCCCCCGCTGTCTTCAATGGAGGCCCATGGTGCCAACATACCAAAGGGGTGCACACTCCTCAGTTCCCGAGGTACACCCATATTCACCATCCTCTCATCGTGAGAGTACTCACTCGTCCCCTGGCACAGTTTAGGGAGGCCTGTTGTGGCCATGCAAGGCACTATACCCTCTTACCAACGTCCAGAATTAGGGTTCCCCAGCTGGGCCCGGGGCCTCAGAGTCCGGTCTTGACGGAGAACTCCTTTGCTGGCGCCAATCTTCGGCCTTATCCGCCGCCGATGGTCCCTTTCTTTTCCTTTTATCCACAGTACGTCATCCCTCCAACCAGTCCCAAGCATCTTCCGGGCGAGTAAAAAACCAGGATTTACCATCAGCCTCCACTCGCAGCTTGGCAGGGAACATCATTGCGTACCTAACTTCCTGTTCCCGAAGAGCCTTTTTTACCTCCAGGAAGCTGCGTCTTTGCTTCTGAACTCTTAGAGTAAAGTCAGGAAACAACGTGATGTTGCTGTTCTCAACAGTGACGGGTGGAGCCACCCTCGCCGTTTGAAGAATAACGTCTCGGTCACGGAAGTTAAACACTCGGGCAAGAAGTGGTCGAGGAGGTGCCCCCGGTCGAGGGCGACCCCCCGGCACCCGATGGGCTCTTTCAATCGAGAAACAATTTGATAGTCCTTGGGGCTGTAGCTGTTTGAGGACCAGGTCCTCAACAAAGAGGTCCACTGCCTGTCCCTCCACCCGCTCCGGGACACCAATGATTCATACGCTATTCCGGCGCATCCTGCCTTCATAGTCATCCAGCTGCCGGGCCATTACCTCATGGGAGGCACGCAAGTCTGCAACCTCTCGTTTGAGAAGGCCAGTGTTGCTTGACAGTTCTTTGGGGACAGTTTCTACAGCACCCACCCGGTCGGCAATCTTCCTCACATCCTCCCGAATCAGACCCACCTTGGTGGCTATGGTATCGATCCGGCTTTCAAGGGACGCCTTGACGGCAGTGATAGCATCCAGAAGGTCTTTGTTCGTCGGTGCTGCCTTGCTGTCCGAGGCCGGCATCCTGTCTTGGTCACCGCCCTGCTGGTGTTGCCACGCAAACTTGTCCAATTTAGTCTGTCTCACCGTTTTATTGCTCCGCCCGGATGGCATGACCACAACTCAGGGAGTGCTCCCCCGCTACAGGGCGCAGCCGCTATTCCCCGCCGCCTGCTGTGGAGACTTCCACCCAGCCTGTCGGTTTTCGCTGGCTACACCCCAGCTGCAGGCCGGCTTCTGTCCTCTGCACGTTTGTTTCGCCTCTTCAGTTTTGCTGCAGTCCAGCCTTCATAGCCCACACGGGGAAGCCAGGCGTCAGCGGCCAATCGTCTAGCAAAAGTAGCCGTCCTCACACCACCAGTGGCCGAGGCCTGCCATACAGCCGGAGCGGGGAATCGGGGACCTCCCAATCGGTCCCCGCTTGTTGTGTTCAACCAGCACCGTGTCGGCGTCGGGCCCCTCCCGGATGCCCTCACCCCCACCGGGATTTACCCAACAACCCGGAGCGGCCTACCGGGGCAGAGGAGCCGGAGGATCGTCCCCACCGCTAGCGCGCCAATTGCGCCGGAACCACCGTCAGTCACTCCGTAGCGGGACCTCCAGCCCCCGGGGAAGACCCCTGCAACGTGCCGTCCAGGTAGCGTCAGGGCAGCAGTCTGGACACTCTTCTCCCGGCTGGGCCCTCGCAGAAGCCGTCAATGTTCGTATCTCCCGAACAGGCTAGGCGCCTGTCCGCACATACCGGGCTTCCCCCGGGGACCGCCGCATGCACCAAGCTCTTAGCACCTTCTTCCAGGAGCGGTCAATGGCAACCAATAGGACCCCGTCTGTAGGAGAGTAGGGTCTGCTTTCTATGTTCACCCCCACTTTTTGCTTTTGCTTTACTGGTTTTCGACTTAGATGTGGCTGTGGGCCTGCTAATCAGACCCACAGCCCTGCTGTTCTCTCTCTAAATTGATACTATGTGCTTTAGGTGCATAACCCATTTGGATAGGGTCACCTTATTGGTCCCTGTACAGTGCACCTTAGGTACCCAGGGCATAGGTGTACCCTAGGCCTACCAGGGGCTGCAGCATGCATTATGCCACCCCTGGCCTGGCCTTCCATTATGACACAACTGGCTGATCACTCAGCTGGGGCAAGGTCGTGTAATCACTCCTTGCTTAGGTGTAGTATTCCTATACCTAACCTACATATAGACACATGTGTACCTATCAGCCACTCCTATGGCAGGCCTTAACAATCCTGGAGGCAGAGTGCTTGGTAACATGTGAGATGGTGCTCTAGCATGAGCTGAGCCTGTCTGCAGCTTTCGGAACCATGTCCTCATAGCTGTTCTATGATATAGCCTACCATATACTCTTAAAGTGCCTTATAATCTTAAACGGTTATGGTAACTATGGTTTGGCTGTATCAAAACATGTCGTGTAAGGTGTCTAACACTTTGGAATAATACCCCCATCCCATTTCAGGGGATGAGGATATTATCCCTTCCTTCTAGAGGGAGAAGACATGTTGTAACCTACTTACCCGGTTAAAGTTAACCAGAGCCCCAGCATCACAAAATGGATGCTGCTGCCACGACACAAGTCTGACCTCCTGCTGCTGGGAGCGATCCCGGCAAGGGAGGTTTGGACAATAGGTTTCCTGCCTTGGGAGGTGCGAGCACCACCCCAGACAGGCCTTAGTGTATTGGGGCAGGGAGGGTTGAAAGAAACTAGACACTGCCTGGGGCACACAAGGTGTCCCATGCATAGTCCAGTTCAAACCGGTGCTGGGGCTCTCCAGCCCCAGTCCTGGCACGAAACTGGACAAAGGGAAGGGGTGTAACCACCCCCCTCCCAGGTCCCACCCATCAGGCGTGACCTAGCAGGTAACCCAATCCCCCAGATTAATATAAGAGTGGGAGTTGGGCCCCAGGAGATTAGATTATCCTGAACCAGAAACTCTGGACCTTCGACATTCGACGAAAGAAGAAGACGGAAGAATCTCCCTTGTGGCCAAGGAGTGGCTACCCTGTGCAAACAGGCACCAACAAGAGACTTACCCTTTGCTTTGCTGAAGTTCTACGAGGGACCGACTGCAGAGCCCGACCAGAGCCTTGACTTCCAGACTTCTCCGACCCTGATCCACATCCACAGCAGAGCTGAGATCCGTGGAGGCGACGAGAGACGTGGGACCGACTACCTGGGAAAAGTGGCGAGTATCTTCCAGTGCAGCTTCTGAGGCACCCTCGAGGTTGTGCCCTGGGGATTGAGAAGCCCCGACCCCAAGCATCATCTGCACCGAAGATCAGCCCCCCACACTCCACGAGTCCTGCGTGGGGCCCTTCTGCATTTTCCTGCTTGCCGCGTCTGTCCGGTTACTTGCCCGTTGGCTAGTAACCTTTGTGACGACATCCCTTTGACTTTCGACTGCTGGTTTGGCTCCTCCAGACTGGCTCCTGCTCCTCTGCAAAAGAGAGGCACCCCAGACCTTCCTGGTCTGCACCAGAAGCAAGTCCTTCATTCTGCGTGGGTCCCGCTTGCCAAGGCTTGGTGAGTCCTTCTTCGACTTCGACGCCGCCGACAGCAAGAGCCTTCGTGGGACAGCTCGCCTCCTGGTCCTGGTCGTTCTCGACGTCTCCTGGTACCCGTGGCTGCTGCGACAAGCTTCACCTTTCCACTGCAAGCTTCACGACATCGCCTGGTTCCTTCCTGGTTCCACGTAGTCACTGGCTAGTGACCTTGACTCTGTCCCTTCTGCTTGCAGTTATCCTTCCTTCCTGATCCCAGCCTTGGGATCCACTGGACACTCTTCACTGACTGCCTGTCAGCATCTTTCTTCAGGCATCCATAGGAGTCGACGACGAAACCCGACGCAACTTCACACCTATGCACCCGCAGCCTGTGGGCTAGGTAACTTGGGTACTCCGGTGCTCATCAGGGTATTGACTATCCTAGTGTCTAGTTTTCAAGTCTTGACTTCCTAGCTGCTCCAGAAGTGTCCTAAATCTTATTAATTCAAAACTGTACTATTTCTATCGATTATACGCATTACGCGTGAGTGTTTCCACTCTGCACCTGAATCCCGTGGGCCTCCCACTTCCTAACCTTTGGTAGTATATTGTAGCCCCAGCGATTCCCTAGGCCTATCCTATTTCCGTGACAGTGGTCCTTATACCACTTACTTAGTATTTGGTTTGCGTGGCCCCTAGGGCCTAACTGTATTACTTACCTGTGTGACTTAATGTATGCTTGAATAAGACTGTGTTGTACTTACCTCTAATCTCATAAAGAGTGCTGAGGGTTTGTCTAGAATAAATACACTTTATTTTATATATATATCTGTTGTGGTGTCCTTTCATTTGGTATTCAAGGGATTATATATGGTATCACAGCTGGCTTCACATGCCATTCAAAGTTTAGCCTAAGACTGCTCTTGTCCATGTTACCACTAGGATAGCTGGTCTATAAGGTTGACTTTACAACCAATCACCATAAGGGTTGTTTGGACTGATATAAGGTGTACACTAGAACTAGTGACATCATACATCAGGCCAACTTCTCACATTGGTGAGCAGCGGTTGGGATCTGAGCTTGCTGTTGTAATACCATTGTAATCTTGAGATACTAAATTGAAAGATCACACAGATATTGTCTAGGTATATATAACATAGATTATAATACCTAAGTCCTACTGGACTTAGTGGTTGTAGGTTGAAGGGAGTAACACACCCTGACTACAACTAACTAGAGAGGTTTAGTAGAAACAACTAGTGTAGGTAGGTGCACACACCACACCCTCACTAGATCATGTCTCTGGGAGGAGATCAGGTAGATGCTCTCTCAGGAGGGGCAGGTCTGAAGAAGACCCCCTCTAGATATGATACCCTAACTTTTCAGGAGATGAGACAATTGTGTACCTCCAGAAAGTTAAAACAGGGTGCAAACCCTACCCTCCTTCAGCTAGTACAACTCCTAGAGGAGTATGATACTCTTAGGGCCTCACACGCCAGTACCCTAGGTACAAAGGAGGGTCTACCCACCATAGATGAGTCAGATGGGATTTCAGATGAAGAGGTAGACAGCCAGGGCCAGGTAGGAAGACTTAGCCAGGCTAACCTAAGCTTACATGGGAGTTTGCATTGGATCCCCCCATACAGACCCCCAAGTGGGCTTAACCAGAGAAACAGGAGAGACAGATCCCCTTCAAGGGAATCCATCCACTCCCATGTCTCTAGCATCTCTAATGCCTCTTCTCACAGGGGGATGACTTCCCCTGAGACAAAGGAGCCTGAAGCCAGAATGAGGGAAGCTAATCTGAGGATTCAGAGGGAATAACTTGCCCTTGCCAAAGAGAAGCTTGCTCTGGCTAGAGAGCAAAAGTTAAGTGGGTCAGAACCCACTGGTGGCAGCAATATCCCTAAGGATAGAGACAGGCACTATGATAATAGAAACCTGAGCAAGATTGTCCCTCCCTACAAGTGTGGGGATGACATCCACAAATGGATAACTGCTTTGGAGAGGGCTTGCAAAGTACAGCAGGTACCCCAAAGTCAGTGGGCAGCTATCTTGTGGCTCTCCTTCTCTGAGAAAGGTAGAGACAAGCTCCTCACAGTTAGTGATGAGGATGCAGACGATTACACTGTCCTGAAGAGTGCTCTAATTGATGGGTTTGGCCTAACCACTGAACAATACAGGTTGTTGTTCAGAGATACCCAGAAGACACAGACTCAGGACTGGACTGACTTTGTAGATTATGCCACTAAGGCTCTGGAAGGCTGGCTAGTGGGAAGTAAGGTTAAGGACTATACAGGATTGTATAATTTGATCATGAGATAACAAATCCTTAACAACTGTCAAAACCAGCTACTGCATCAACACCTGATTGATTCTGATCTGACTTCTCCCCAAGAATTGGGAAAGAAGGCAGATAGTTCATCAGAAACAAAAAGACCAGAAGTCTTCACCAGGCCCCCAAAAGGCTCAGGGGGAGGGTGGTCCCAAAAAGGATAAAAAGAAAGATGGCCAAAAGAAACCATGGTGCAACTATTGCAAGTCCAACTCACATTGGTTTAGTGAGTGCACCAAAAAGGATAAGCCCCCAGCCACCATTGCCCCTAAGGCAACTGTACCCCCTAGTTCAGCTGTAAGTGGTGGTTCCCAGCAAAAGGGTGTAGTAGGGTTAACCCTGGGAACTGAGGAGGATTCTGGCCTAGTCAGAGTACCTACTCAGGCTGTTCTGATCTGTGATGGGGACTTAGCTTTGTCCTCTACTGTAGGCCCCAGTAACCTGGGCAAGTACAGACAGACTCCTTTTATCAACCAAAAGATGGCTCAGGCCTACAGGGACACTGGGGCTAGTGTCACTATGGTGACACCTGCCTTTGTGGACCCTGGACAGATCATACTAGGTGAGAATTACCTAGTGACCAACGCTAGCAATGCCACTACCTCCCATAGTGTGGCTATTGTTAACTTCTCCTGGGGAGGGGTAACTGGCCTCAAGAAAGATGTTGTTAGTTCAGACCTTCCTGTAGAGTGTTTACTGGGCAATGATCTTGAAACTTCAGTTTGGTCTGAAGTGGAGTATAGGACCCATGCAGAAATGCTGGGGATAGATGCACATGTCCTTGCTGTGACCAGGTCACAGGCCAAAAAGTGCACCACTGAACAAGTGCTGGATCCTGAAACTATGGACCAGTCACAACCCAAGAGAAAGAGCAGTAGGGTTAAGGCTGTGCCTTCCCCCCTGCCTCAGGTGGTGGATCAGCCCTCCCAGGAGGATGATTCTGAGAGCCCTGAAGGAACTGTCCTAGAAGAACTTGAACCTGATCAGGTTGAGTTTCTTGGGACAGGGGGACCTTCAAGGGCAGATCTGAGGCAGGCTCAATTAGACTGCCCCTCTCTTGAACCCCTCAGACAGCAGGCTGCTGCTGAGGCTGCAGGGAATGCTCAAGGTACCCATAGAGTGTATTGGGATGAAGGGCTACTGTATTCAGAGGCTAGAGACCCCAAGCCTGGTGCATCCAGGAGGTTGGTCATACCCCTGAAGTTCAGAGGCTTCCTTCTTACCTTGGCCCATGATATTCCCCTTGCAGGACACTTAGGCCAGAATAAGACTTGGGACAGGCTTGTCCCTCACTTTCACTGGCCCCATATGTCAGAAGATACCAAGGAGTTTTGTCGCTCCTGTGTCACCTGCCAAGCCAGTGGCAAATCAGGTGGCACCACAAAGGCCCCCCTCATACCACTACCTGTGGTGGGGGTCCCCTTTGAGAGAGTGGGCATAGATATTGTAGGACCAATGGACCCACAAACAGCATCTGGGCACAGATTTATACTGGTGATAGTGGACCATGCCATCAGGTATCCAGAAGCTATTCCCCTGAGGACCACAACAGCTCCTGTTGTGGCAAGGGCCCTGCTTGGAGTATTCTCCAGAGTGGGCTTTCCAAAGGAGGTCATTTCTGACAGAGGTGCCAACTTCATGTCAGGATACTTGACTGCAATGTGGAAGGAGTGTGGTGTGAACTACAAGTTCACCACACCCTATCACCCACAGTGCAATGGGCTTGGTGAGAGATTCAACAAGACCCTAAAGGGAATGATAAAAGGTTTACCAGACAAGCTTAGGCGAAGATGGGACATCCTTTTACCCTGCCTTCTGTTTGCTTACAGAGAGGTCCCACAAAAGGGGGTTGGCTACAGCCCTTTTGAGCTTTTGTTTGGGCATCCTGTAAGAGGACCCCTATGTTTAGTAAGGGAAGGATGGGAGAGACCTCTCAGACAACCCAAACTTGATATAGTGGATTATGTACTTGGTCTCCGCTCCAGGATGGCAGAGTATATGAAGAAGGCTTCTAAAAATCTTGAGGCAAGCCAAGAACTCCAAAAAGCTTGGCATGACCAAAAGGCTGTGCTGACTGATTACCAGCCAGGGCAGAAAGTGTGGGTGTTGGAGCCAGTGGCCCCAGCAGCCCTCCAAGACAAATGGTCTGGACCCCACACTATTGTTGAGAAAAAGGGAGAAGTCACATACTTGGTGGACCTTGGGACTCCCAGAAGCCCCCACAGGGTGCTTCATGTCAACAGACTGAAGGCATATGTTGACAGGGCAGACATGGGGCTACTCATGGCTACAGATGAGGGGCAGGAGGAAGAGAGTGACCCTCTCCCAGACCTGTTGACTCAGAACTCTGATGATGGCTCAGTTGATGGTGTGGTCTTTTCTGACAGCCTCACTGTCCATCAGCAACAGGACTGCAGACAAGTTCTGCAATCCTATAGACATATGTTCTCTCTGACCCCAAGTCAGACCAACTGGTGCACCCATGAGGTGGACACTGGTGACAGTCTGCCTGTGAAGAGTAAAATCTACAGGCAACCTGACCATGTCAGGGACTGCATAAAAGTTGAGGTACAAAAGATGTTGGAGCTGGGAGTCATTGAACCTTCAGAGAGCCCTTGGGCTAGTCCTGTGGTCCTTGTGCCAAAACCTCACACCCAAGATGGTAAGAGAGAGATGAGGTTTTGCGTGGATTACAGAGGTCTCAATGCTGTCACTAGGACAGATGCCCACCCAATACCTAGGGCAGATGAGCTCATTGACAGACTGGCAGCTGCTAAGTTTTTGAGCACATTTGACCTGACAGCAGGCTACTGCCAAATCAGACTAGCTGAGAATGCAAAGGCCAAAACTGCTTTCTCGAACCCAGGAGGACATTATCAATTTGTGGTAATGCCCTTTGGTTTGAAGAATGCACCTGCCACTTTCCAAAGGTTGGTGAATCAAGTCCTTACTGGGTTGGATGATTATTGTGCAGCTTATCTTGATGATATTGCTGTCTTTAGCTCCACCTGGTCCACCTGAGGAATGTTTTAGAGGCCCTGCAAAAGGCAGGCCTCACTATCAAGGCTACTAAGTGCCAGATAGGGCAGAGCAAGGTTGTATACCTGGGCCACCTAGTTGGTGGGGGTCAGGTTCAACCACTGGAGAGCAAGATCCAGACCATAAAGAACTGGACTCCTCCAACTACCCAGACTCAGGTCAGAGCTTTCTTGGGCCTGACTGGGTACTACAGAAAGTTTGTTAAGAACTATGGGTCCATTGTGACACCACTTAATGACTTGACCTCCAAGAAAATGCCAAAGAAAATTCAGTGGACAGTCAGCTGTCAAAAAGCATTTGATGACCTGAAGCAGGCCATGTGCAGTGCACCTATTCTGAAAAGTCCAGACTACTCCAAAGAGTTCATTGTCCAGACAGATGCTTCTGAGTTAGGTGTGGGAGATGTTCTTTCACAACTTAATATAGATGGTCAAGACCAGCCCATTGCTTTTATAAGTAGAAGGCTGACCCCTAGAGAGAAACGTTGGTCAGCTATTGAGAGGGAGGCCTTTGCTGTGGTTTGGGCCCTGAAGAAGCTGAGGCCATACTTGTGTGGCACTCACTTCAAGATTCAGACAGACCATAAGCCCCTCTTATGGCTAAATCAGATGAAGGGTGAAAATACCAAACTTCTTAGGTGGTCCATTTCCCTACAGGGGATGGACTTCACAGTGGAACATAGACCTGGGACTGACCCTGCCAATGCAGATGGACTCTCCAGATATTTCCACTTAGAACATGAAGACTCAACTGGTCAAGGTTAGTTTAATGTCCCTAAGTTTGGGGGGGGGGGTTGTGTAGGAGAGTAGGGTCTGCTTTCTATGTTCACCCCCACTTTTTGCTTTTGCTTTACTGGTTTTCGACTTAGATGTGGCTGTGGGCCTGCTAATCAGACCCACAGCCCTGCTGTTCTCTCTCTAAGTTGATACTATGTGCTTTAGGTGCAGAACCCATTTGGATAGGGTCACCTTATTGGTCCCTGTACAGTGTACCTTAGGTACCCAGGGCATAGGTGTACCCTAGGCCTACCAGGGGCTGCAGCATGTATTATGCCACCCCTGGCCTGGCCTTCCATTATGACACAACTGGCTGATCACTCAGCTGGGGCAAGGTCGTGTAATCACCCCTTGCTTAGGTGTAGTATTCCTATACCTACCTTATATATAGACACATGTGTACCTATCAGCCACTCCTATGGCAGGCCTTAACAATCCTGGAGGCAGAGTGCTTGGTAACATGTGAGATGGTGCTCTAGCATGAGCTGAGCCTGTCTGCAGCTTTCGGAACCATGTCCTCATAGCTGTTCTATGATATAGCCTACCATATACTCTTAAAGTGCCTTATAATCTTAAACGGTTATGGTAACTATGGTTTGGCTTTATCAAAACATGTCGTGTAAGGTGTCTAACACTTTGGAATAATACCCCCATCCCATTTCTGGTGATGAGGATATTATCCCTCCCTCCTAGAGGGAGAAGACATGTTGAAACCTACTTACCCGGTTAAAGTTAACCAGAGCCCCAGCATCACAAAATGGATGCTGCTGCCACGACACAAGTCTGACCTCCTGCTGCTGGGAGTGATCCCGACACGGGAGGCTTGGACAATAGGTTTCCTGCCTTGGGAGGTGCGAGCACCACCCCAGACAGGCCTTAGTGTATTGGGGCAGGGAGGGATGAAAGAAACTAGACACTGCCTGGGGCACACAAGGTGTCCCATGCATAGTCCAGTTCAAACCGGTGCTGGGGCACTCCAGCCCCAGTCCTGGCGCGAAACTGGACAAAGGGAAGGGGGTGTAACCACCCCCCTCCCAGGTCCCAGCCATAAGGCGTGACCTAGCAGGCAACCCAGCCCCCCAGATTAGTGTAGGTGTGGTAGCTGGGCCCCAGGAGATTAGATTATCCTGAACCTGCAACTTGAACAGAAACTCTGGACCTTCGACATTCGACGAAAGAAGAAGACTGAAGAATCTCCCTTGTGGCCAAGGAGTGGTCACCCTGTGCGAACAGGCACTATCAATAGACTTACCCTTTGCTTTGCTGAAGTTCTACGAGGGACCGACTGCAGAGCCTGACCAGAGCCTTGACTTCCAGACTTCTCCGACCCTGCTCCACATCCACAGCCGAGCTGAGATCCGTGGAGGCGACTAGAGACGTGGGACCGGCTACCTGGGAAAAGTGGCGAGTATCTTCCAGCGCAGCTTCTGAGGCACCCTCGAGGTTGTGCACCGGGGATTGGGAAGCCCCAACCCCAAGCACCATCTGCACCGAAGATCAGCCCCCCACACTCCACGAGTCCTGCGTGGGGCCCTTCTGCATTTTCCTGCTTGCTGCGTCTGTCCGGTTGCTTGCCCGTTGGCTAGTAACCTTTGCGACGACACACCTTCAATTTTCCACTGCTGGTTTGGCTCCTCCAGACTGGCTCCTGCTCCTCTGTAAACGAGAAGCACCCCAGACCTTCCTGGTCTGCACCAGAAGCATGTCCTCCATTCTTCGTGGGTTCTGCTTGCCAAGGCTTGGTGAGTCCTAGTTCGACTTCGATGCCGCCGACAGCACGAGCCTTCGTGGGACAGCTCGCTTCCTGGTCCTGGTCGTCCTCGACGTCTCCTGGTACCCGTGGCTGCTGCGACAAGCTTCACCTCTTCACCTGCAATCTCCCGACATCGCCTGGTTCCTTCCTGGTTCCACGTGGTCACTGGCTAGTGACCCAGACTCTGTCCCTTCTGCTTGCAGGTATCCTTCCTTCTTGATCCCGGCCTTGGGATCCACCGGACACTCTTCACTGACTGCCTGTCAGCATCTTTCCTTCAGGCATCCATAGGAGTCGACGACGAAACCCGACGCAAGTTCACACCTATGCACCCGCAGCCCGTGGGCTAGGTAACTTGGGTACTCCGGTGCTCATCAGGGTATTGACTATCCTAGTGTCTAGTTCTCAAGTCTCGACTTCCTAGCTACTGCAGAAGTGTCCTAAATCTTATTAATTCTAAACTGTACTAATTCTATCGATTATACGCATTACGCGTGAGTGTTTCCACTCTGCACCTGAATCCCGTGGGCCTCCCACTTCCTAACCTTGGGTAGTATAGTGTAGCCCCAGCGATTCCCTAGGCCTAGGCCTATCCTATTTCCGTGACAGTGGTCCTTATACCACTTACTTAGTATATGGTTTGCGTGGCCCCTAGGGCCTAACTGTATTACTTACCTGTGTGACTTAATGTATGCTTGAATAAGACTGTGTTGTACTTACCTCGAATCTCATAAAGAGTGCTGAGGGTTTGACTAGAATAAATACACTTTATTTTATATATATATCTGTTGTGGTGTCCTTTCATTTGGTATTCAAGGTTTACAAATGGTATAACAGCTGGCTTCACATGCCATTCAGAGTTTAGCCTAAGACTGCTCTTGTCCATGCTACCACTAGGATAGCTGGTCTATAAGGTTGACTTTACAACCAATCACCATAAGGGTTGTTTGGACTGATACAAGGTGTACGCTAGAATTAGTGACATCATATATCAGGCCAACTTCTCACACTGGGCCTCCCCACGCTCGCCACACTCAGCCCCGGGGATCCGCTGGAGTCTCCGGGTCACCTGGGATGCCACAGGATATATCGGAACAGGCTCCCGCCGCGCCGGAGGCGTCGAGCCCCGAACCACTGCTCTCCGATGAAACCAGGCCGCGGCCGCGGCATCGAGTAGTCCCGGCGCCTGTCAGGGCCACGTCTCACCCGGCACAACCACCGCTCAGCACTCGGGGAACAGAGCCCCGCCTCGGCACCACCTCCGATCGGCCCCAAATTTCGCTGCTGGGTCGGCGGGAGTCCCGAGACCACCAGGGATACCTCGCAGCCCGGGTCAGGGCTGCTGGGGCACGAATATTCAGTATGTTGCGGGAGTGGCGCTTCAGAGCCTCGCTACTGAGTGGCCATTCCCGTCGGCAGCTAGCCACGCCCCCGCTCTCTTCAGTTTTGACTTTCTAGTTAAGAATTGCTAGTTTTCTAGTGAATTGTTTGCTTCATCTTAATTATCTCCTTTTGGTGAAGCATTTTTACTGATTTGCTGACAGATTTCAAAACCTTTTTCTGTCAGAAAACGCCTTCCTTGTTCATGCCCTGTCCATCCTGTGGCAAAAAGAAGGCTTCTTCAGATACTCACGATGTGTGTATCATCTGTCTACCGGACACTCATTCTCCTGCTTCCTGTCGACATTGTAAGGACCTTTCTAAGAGGACTTTGAAAGAAAGGGAGAGGATTAGGCTTTATGGCCTTTCTGAAATGTGGTCGACGTCGAAGCAGTTGATCCCTGTGTGTTCTCCATCGGCGTCGGGCTCGGCGTTGAAGACTCCAGCGGCGGGATCTTCGTTGAGAGGTGAGGAGGCCAGGGAAGCTCATGCTTCCAAGAGAAAATCAACGTCGATGCAAGATCCGGCGGCGAAACGCATTCGTTCGTCGTCGAAAACTTTGCTGTCGAGGAGATATCGTTTGGCGTCGAAGGAGAAACATCATCATTCGACGTCGAAGTCAACATCTAGACGGAAGTCGATGTCGAGGGAAAGAAGGTCGACGTCGAAATCTACTTCGAGGTGAAGATCGTCGTCAAAAAAACACGGGCGATCATCGACGTCGAGACTTGGTTCGCCGTCGAGGGAGAAGCGATCGTCATCGAAGACATTGCCGACGTCGAGACGAAGATCGTCATCGGAGCATGAATCGACGTCGAGGCGGTCGCCTCCGTCTGGATCGACGTCGAGGCAGGCGCCTCCGTCTGGATCGATGTCGAGGCAGGCGCCTCCGTCGTTAAAGATGTCCATGACGTCGGCGATGAAACAGACGTCGATGCGAAGTTCCCCATTGGGATCTAGGCCTCCGTCTAGGAGAAGCCCTCCATCGACGACAAGGCTCTCGACGTCGAGGCATGACTCACCGCCGGTTATCCACTCGGCGTCGAGGTCCAGATCTCCGGCGATAGACCTATCATCAACGAGAAAGTCCTCCGTTGTGGGGTATCAGGAAACGTCAAAACTTCAATCGACATCCAGGTCAGCGTCGAGACGCGATGCTCCGCATAGAGTGAAGTATACACCGGATGTGGCATCGGATCATGATTCAGCCTCTGGCTCACCGCCTATTTCTATTTCACCTTCAGCCTCAGCAGGATCAGGATCTCCTCCTTCAAGATCCAGATCACCTGAAGTGATAAATTAATCTCCAGCTCCTATTTCACCAATAGAGCATCCTGGGCCAACAAGTCCTCAATTGACAGCGTCACCGACACCAATAAGGCAGGAAGAGGATCATCCTCCGGGACAAAGCCCCACCAGAGTGCTGCCTCAGTCCACGTATGCCTTCCATGGCGCATGCAGTAAGCATTTCCTTAACTAGATTGAGGAATCTTACCCAGCCTAGGAGACCAGCAAGTTCCCACTCTCGGGAAAGAGAGTATGATCGGCGCTCACGTTCGCCCAGGAGAAGATCGAGGTCCAACTCTCGCAGAAGAGAGTCGGGGCGATCTGAGAGAAGACGGCGTAGGTCTCCTACATCCTCTTCTTCTTCAAGTCATTCTTCCAAGAGAGATTACTCCCCCACACTTTCAGATACTCCTCCATCTTGAGTTTCCCCAGTGGATGACATCAGCACTTTTCAAGATGTTTTGTGCAGGGGAGCGGCAAAGTTTAACATTCCAATGCCTGGTTAAGAGACAACTTCCTCACTCGTCTTTGAGACCCTTCATGAAAGAACGGTGTCTCGTCCACTGTTGCCTCTGGTCCCTGGGTTGCTTAAACCAGTGATGGATGTCTTCCTCACGCCGGTTACCATCAAGTCAGCTCCGGCGCGAATACTTAAGAAATATCGTCCTGCTCCGGAGGATCCTCTGTTTTTCAAGGCGGACCCTCCACCTGACTCTGTGATCACTGCGGCCGCCAGGAAAACCCACTCAGTGGCTTTGTCATCCACAGTGCCGCCGGACAAAGAAAGCAAGACGCAAGACTCTTGGGGAAGAAGAGTATGCGGATCGGCCGACTTCAGTTTGAAAGTTGCCAGTGCCTCAGCGCTCTTGGGGCGCTACGACAGATCACTTTGGGGTTCTCTCCAAAGATTCATAGAGAAACTTCCGCAGGAGGATAGAAAGGACTTTGAGGAGATCTTGCAGGAGGGCAGTCTGGTCTCTAATCAAGTCATAAGTGCGGCAGCAGATGGAACAACGCTGGCAGCTCACTCCTACGCCCATGGTATTTCAGCCAGACGATCTTCTTGGATAAGATTAACGGCTCTTAAACCTGAGGCACAAACCAGAATTGTCAATCTGCCTTTTTCTGGGAGTTTGCTTTTTGGTTCACATACCGATGACGAGATGGCTCGGATGAAGTCCGAACTCGAGACCATGAAAGCCATGGGGCTAGAGAAAAGGAAAGAGTTCCATCGTCGTAGGGGAACTGACAGGCGTACCTTCCAGCAGAGGGTTCAAACCCCTCACTGGCAGAAGAACCAAGACCAGCAAGGGCAGAAAAAACAACAATTCCAGTCCCGCAGATCAACTAGAGGACGAGGAAACAACCGCCAGTCCAACAGTGGAAACAAGGCTCAAGGCAAGCAATGAGCTATCGCTTCCTCCAATACCGTCCACCACTCCGGTGGGAGGAAGTATTTTGCGACATCTTCCAGAGTGGCAATACATCACCAGAGACAAGTGGGTTCTAACTATACTGCAACATGGATACTCTCTTCGTTTCCGGCGTCCTCCTCCATTTGTCCACCCGGTACATTCGTCTCATCAACTCAAGATGCTAAGAGAAGAGGTGGCAACCCTCCTACTCAAATCGGCCATAGAAAGGGTTCCGAGAGCGCAGAGAGGGAGAGGAGTTTACTCCAGATATTTTCTAATTCGGAAGAGAAGTACAAAAACAGAGTTCAGACCCATCTTGGATTTACGAACACTCAACAAACATATCAAGAGGGAGAAGTTTCGCTTGCTTGCACTTCACCAAATATATCCACATCTCCGTCGAGGACCTGCAAGACGCGTATTTTCATATAGCCATCTGCCAGCGCCATCGGAGATTCCTAAGATTCGTGGTAGGAACCTCCCACTACCAGTTCAAGGTTCTACCATGTGGCCTGAAATCAGCACCTCGAGTGTTCACAAAGTGCATGGCGGTGGTAGCTGCTGCCCTGAGGCGCGCAGGAGTCTTCGTCTATCCCTATCTAGACGACTGGTTACTAAAAGGTTCATCGCCTCAGACTGTACGTTCACAGCTGACACGCTGCCTGGATCTGTGTCACCGATTGGGGCTCCAGGTGAATCACAAGAAATCCACCTTCACACCAACGCAAAGGATACACTACCTGGGAGCGATTATAGATTCCAAACTAGGAAAACTGTTTCCTTCGGAGGAGAGACAGTTATCCCTCGCTCAAAAAGGCAGGCATGCTATAACCAACAGGCTGTCTACAGCGCGACAGATATCATCCCTGCTAGGGGCCATGGCATCTTGCATATTCCTAGTGCCCAACGCCAGGTTGCGGATGCGTCCTCTCCAACAGGATCTAGAGGACAAATGGGACCAAAAGTCTTCTCTGTGGGAGGATAAAGTGTGCCTTTCGACAACGGCCAGGCAATCGATCAAGTGGTGGTTGAAGTCGAGCAATCTGCAGGTGGGGATTCCTTTCCATCAGGAACCTCCATCGCAAACACTGATCACCGACGCATCGCTACAAGGTTGGGGCGCGCATCTGGGGTCTCTACAGACTCAGGGGCTGTGGTCCAGCAGCGAGCAGCTATATCACATCAACATGCTAGAGCTCAGGGCAGTACATCTCGCCCTCAAGGCGTTCCTGCCCTGAATCAGCTCGAGTTCCATTTTAGTACAAACGGACAACACCACCACGATATACTACCTGAACAAGCAGGGGGGTACTCGTTCCAGGACACTCTCGCTGGAGGCTCAATCCCTGTGGCACTGGATCCTGGCAAGGACCATTTCCATAACGGCGGTGCACCTGCCAGGCGAGCTCAACGTTCAAGCGGACTCACTCAGTCAACACTTTCAAGACCCAGAGGACTGGGTCCTCAACGACGAGGTGCTAGAGAACATTTTTGATGGGTGGGGCCGTCTGCAAGTAGATCTCTTCGCGGACGAAAACAACACAAAATGCCGAGGCTTCGCCTCAAGGTACTATCGACCAGGGTCTCTGGGGAATGCCCTTTTGATCAACTGGTCAATGACATTTGTGTACACCTTTCCTCCTCTTCCGTTAATCCCGAAAGTGGTGACCAAGCTGCCACACTCGACCACCAAGATGATCCTAATAGCACCGGACTGCAGCCCAGTAATAGGCCTCTGAATTAAAATATAAGGGGTATTGATTTCCACTACTAACAGGACCCGTATGCTAATCAGCCATTAGCCTATTTTCTAGTTTGACCCGTCTTCTTTTTACTCGCTGCTGGTCCCGGCCTGTTCGAATTATAGCCATACTCTTAAAAGGTGCAGGGTGACCGTTTTCTTCTTTGATGGTGTTCTTTGATGCTGACCCCATTTCGAATTTCGCTGTGAGATTAGGAGTTTGTCGCCCAAATTAAGAGTTTTTTTAAATCTATTTTTTATTTGTGATCGTTTTAATCATTTTCTAGTTTTATTTAATGTATTTTCCAATTTCATCAAAATATTCTCTATACTTATACAAAAAAAGTTTGAATTGATAAAAGTCAAACCTCTTTGTAAGAAGTGTTCGCACAATGAATAAGAAGTTGGTAGGGCTTTTCATAGGTTAGGGCCTGACTTGTCAATATCGGAGAAGCGTGAGCCTCTGAAACGAAATTGGACATGGTTTACTAGCGCATTCTGGGAAATATCCAGCTTCATTTGTGAGAATTAGCCAGGAACTAAAACCAATATTGCTCACTTTGTAGCTTTGTAGTTGAAATAAAATCTATTTGTCTGTCTGTCTACCCGATGTAAAAGTGAAAGCGTCCCGTAGGGTTACAATGAAGAGAAGCCGGAGTCCAAACGGTGTTTGTTAAGCAAAGCATTTTGGTTTTTTCACACTCCTTTGTCAAGCTTTATGTATGTATGTATGTATGTATGTATATATATATTCACAAAAAAACATATCAGTGATGTCATGAGTGATGTCACTGACCATGTCATGAGTGATGTAATATGTGACGTCATCAGCAGTGCATTGCGGGCGCGCGAGTTATAGTTAGCTGAACTAACTATGACGGGGGAATTTCAATGGTTTTGTACAAGTGAAAAGTCCAGCAAACTATAACACCCCTGAAACCTATGGTTTTTTCAGTGAATTTCTGAGGTTTTTTAAATGCTAATTCCTAACTATAACGTGCCTGAAACCTATGGTTTTTTCTGTGAATTTCAAAGGTTTTTTAAATGCAAATTTCGAACTTTGCCTACAGAGATAGGACATGTGAAGAAAGAAGAAAAAATGCACAGAAAGAAAAAAAAGAAGTGCAGAAAGAAACAACAGAAGTCCTCAAAGACGAAGAAAAGTGCAGGAAGAAGGATAACGTGCAGAAAGAACAAAAAGAAGAGCAGAAAGAAGCCTTGTTGCAAAATCATCCTGTACCCTCAACTTTTTCAGACGGATACTGGTGGTAACTGAGTCTGACTAACCAGTCCTATAGCCAGTGCTATGTTAAAAGACACTTAGAATACAGTGAAAACACCTACATACACTAGGGAACATTATGCGTTGGGGTCCCCCTGTGATTAGCATGACCTCCTCTGTAAGCCCCTAGTATATAATAGGGCAGGGGGATTAAAACTACCTCTTAAAACAGGCCACAGGGCGTTTTTGCACACGGTAACTCAGGCCCGTCCCCTCACCACTGTGTAAACACGCCCTGTGTCTGTTTTTAGTTGGGAAATTAAGTTCATTTGAATCCTGAGGGTCCCTAGGGTCCAACTAGCCCACTAGGTACCTCCAGTAAGTGCCACAGAGCTGCGTTGCAGAGAGGTGTAAAAAGTGGCACAGCCTGGACCACCTCTCTGCAATGCAGCTCAGTGGCGCTTACTGGAAGCACTTGGTGGGCTAGTTAGCCCCCAGGGGCCCTCAGTATTGAAGGAAAATTATATCCCCAATTTAAAACGTGCCATAGTGCGTGTTTGGATACGTCCCCTCAGGCCCTGTCCCCTCCCTTCACCACTGTGTAAACGCGCCCTGTGGCTGTTCTAAGTTGAGAGATTAAGTCCCCTTGAATCCTAAGGGTCCCTAGGGTCAAACTAGACCACTAGGTACCTCCAGTAAGCGCCACAGAGCTGCGTTGCAGAGAGGTGTAAAAAGGGGCTTAGCCTCAGAACACCTGTCTGCAGCGCAGCTCCCTGGCGCATACTGGAGATGCCTGTTGGGCTAGTTGGCCCTCAGGGACCCTCAGTATTGAAGAGGAATTAATTCCCCAACTTACAACTCGCCAGGGGGTGCGTTTGCAGAGTGGTGCAAGGAGGGGGCGTGGCCTCCGGCACGATGCCAGTCTTTTATTTATTTTAATTTTTTAAGAAGGGGGACTGTGTGGTTCCCCTTCTTATTCTAATTTATTGGCCCTGATGACCCCATCCCCCAGGGCCTGTCTCCTAATTATATTTTTTTGACCCCAATCCCCAGGGCCGGCCACTGTTTTTTATTATTTTTAAAAAAGATATATTTATAGACACACCTAGGACATGCTGGACAAACCGTACGTACCTATTACCATGACGATTTGCGTGATATTCATTAAAAGGCAACTATGCATACAATGAATCCACGTGGAATGTATTTACACCACTAGTGAAGCTCTGACATGTCTGATGCCCTACCGTGCCTAATCCCGGTAGACACCCTTGTCGTTTATTTATACAAACATGGGTAGCTATTGACGGGCACATTTAATACACATGCACACCAAGCCATTCAAAGGGGATTCGACAAAAATTAGACCAAAACTATGCAAGAAACCCCCCTCACGGTTAATAAAACACACATCCACTGCCGGATGTGTAATACTTTTTATTTTACTCTCTGGAAAGGGGACGAACATCACTTGAGAGTCACAGCGTGCTCCTGGCAGACCCCAATGCTGTGTTACACCCACCATTGCCTGCTGAGTGCCACACACCTCTGTGTTGTATTCCACTAGCTAGTGCATATGCTATGACACTCTCTAGCCCATGTGCACTGTAACACCACCCCGTGAATATGTCATGCCACACTTGTCTTCACACGGGTTATATTGCCCCATCTAACGTGCCTTCCTCGATGCCTATGTTATAACGCACAGTGCTATGCCATACATATTACAATCTGGGATCCATATCTTTGTCACAGTGCATATGCAACGTTACACTCCCCAGCACATATTTTATATTACAACTTTAGAGACTAGTTAGGTTACACAACACTGCCCTGTGCATATTACACTCCAAGGCGCATATCGCATAGCACGCGCTAGTGCCTGTGCTACCTCGCGCTCTCCAATGAATCTGTCATTGCGCACAATGTATTGCATATTATATTTCACACCCGGTTCATCTTATATCACACTTTTTTGTGCATAGTTTATACCATACACTATATCAAGTTTTCATTTTCAATCGTGGTCTCAGGACTATGTTCTATATAACACTGTGTTCACCTACCCTTTTCACTGGCATTACATTTTGCGATAGGGGGTGGAGGGTCAGGGGGTGTTTCTGCCAAGTGAGCCCGGAGTCACAGTCACAAACGTCCTCTTCCTGAATAAAAGTGAGATTATGCTGCATACTTGTTCATATTTTAAGTAGTTCGCACAGACGCACGTTTTAAAAACAATAAAGTTCCTAATACCCGCCTTCTCTGAACAGTTAGCTTGCTGCCCCATCCCCCTCCTCCCTATCCTCTGTTGTGTGAATCCATGGACTAGCCTCCTCCCTCCTGCCATGCATGGTCTGATGTGCTGCCACTGCCCTCAATTTAGTATGATGTACCAGTCCACTCCTCCTGCCCTCCATTGCCCAATTCTATGCCCCATCATTGACCCCCTGCTTAAACTCTGTGCTTAGCTTGCTGGCCCTATTCTCCTTCCCCCTGCCCTCCGATGTCTTTGTGCATGCCCCTGCTCCATCCTTTTTGCCCACCATGTTCCATGGACCTGCCACTCCTATCTACTCTGAGTGTTCTGTTGAGCTGCCACTCCCCTCCCACCTGCCTAGCATTGTCAGATGACTGTAACCTGTCCCTGTCACCTCCACCCTGCCTGTCCACATGCCATGCCCCTATCCTCTTCCTCCTGTCCTACATGGTCCATTGTACTGCCACACCCTTCTGCTCTCCCTGGTCTGTTGTGCTGCAACTGCTCCTCCTGCCTGCCCCGTGCGGTCTGTTGTGAGGCCCCTTCCCCTGAACTTTCTTGTCTGTGCACAGGTCCTGACCCTCCCTTCTATCCTCCTACGTCCTTTGTGCATGCCCCTGCACCCTCCTTCTTGCCCATAATAGCCATTGTGCTGCCACTAACCCTCCCACTTGCCATGCATGGTGTTCTGTGCTGCCATGGCCCCTCCCACCTTCCCTCCATGGTCTGTGTTTATGCCATCACAGTCTCACTGTTGCTCTTCATGGTGTGTCTTGCTTCTAGTGCCCATCCTGCCTGACCTCCATGGCTATCTTGCTGCTCCTGCCCTGCCCCCTTGCCCCCAGCCCTCTGTTTACATGTGCAGACCCCTACTCCCTCCCTCCTGGCTTGTCTGTTCCATTGTAATGCCCCTGATCCGTCCCTCCTGCCCTTTATGGGCTGTTATGCTGCAGCTTTCTCTCCTGTCTGTCCATTATGGTCAGCTAGCTACCATTGCCTCTTGCCCCGCTCTTCTCTGTTGTCCATGTGCACGGTCCTGTCCCCTCCCTCTTGCTTTCTATGAATTGTTGTGCTGCACTCCCGTCCCGCATGCCCTGTGTATTGTGCTGCTGCAAACCCTGATGCCTGCCCTGCAGGGTCAGTTTGGTGCACCTCTCCATGTCCCTCCTGTCCTCTGTTATCCAAGTCCATGTCCCTACCCCATTTCCTTCCATGATCCAATGTACCATACTTGCGAACATTTTGAACTTGGTAAGAGGGAGATTTTGAAAAAAAACTGGGGTATTGATTTTCCCCTTTGAGTTACATTGAAAAAGAGGAGATTGTAGACAGGAGACAGATCAAATAAAGCCCATTTGAGCTTAAAAACATTGGACGTTTCCTGGCTGAATCGGGTCTGTTGGCATGTATGGTTGTACTACCATTGCCTCTTCCTTCTGCCCACAATGGTCTATTACATTGCCACAGCCTCTCTTGCAAGTCCTGTATTGTTGGTTTGTTGCCCCTGCCCCCCTTTCCACTGCCCTCCATAGTCTGTTGTGCTGCCACGGCCCTTCCTGCCTGCTCAGTGTGGTTAAATTGTTGCCTTTGCACCCTCCTACCTGCCTTCAATTTTCAGAGTCCGTGCCCCTGGCCTCTGCCTCTCAACAGTATCCTAATGAACAACTAGATTGCTAACATTCTATATTTATTACAAAAGTGTGGAACGCCTGACGTCATCTTGATGTAATCAAAACTGTAATACCTAGAGCATTTCCTTTAGAAATTACATATATGAGAGGGTCTTATTGGCATCAAAATTATGGTTAGTGCTCTAAAAGACTAAAATAAGGACATATTTTCTGATTTTTCAAATAGAGACAAAGCACTTTTAAATTATTTGTTACCTTTATGTTTTTTTATCCAGTTGACCACTTGATTAAATGTTGCACTTAGGGGAGAGGATGTGGTGTTACTTCCAGAACTGCAGACTTTGCAACTGGGGAACCAGGTTGGAGTTTCTGCTTCAGCTCGACATTGTGTGATTCTGGTCAAATCACTTAGTCTCCCCATGTCTACAACCAAAATGAATTTGTTCTTGTGTGATGTAACCAATGCTCATGTAAAGCACTCCAATACCTGACAAGTCTGCACTATATAACACTGCAAAAACACAAACTAATAAGTGTTTTGCACACTTCTGTCATTGGGCTATATTTGGGCTACCTCTGGGTGATTTTGGGCTACATTTGGGCTCTTTTGTCTCCGGTGGCCATCTTGGGAGATTTATTTGTTATGAAGTTTCCTAATTTCCTCATGTACTGCAGTCTCCTCAGTAGGAAATGCTTTCAGTTTTTTACTTTGATTCCATCATGAAGGTATTCAGATATGTCACACATTTGCCATAAATTCTGAATTTTAGCACTCTAGTTGCTCATTAGATCACTGTAGGATAACTACTGTACACCATGGCAGTCTGCTCCTGGTATTAAAAGTGCATGTTTCAGTCTGCATGTCAGAATTTTTTAATGAAATAGAAGACGATTTGAGAAGTCACTCAAAATGTGCCCTCATTTTCTTTCTTCAGCATTAATCATAATTTCTATGGCAAAATGAACCAACTCATTGTGTTCCTTTTTAAATTAAATGTTTTAAGTGTTACCAGTTTATTCCAATCAAGATGGCTTCAGGTGTGCCATACTTTTGTCATAATGAAGACAGTAAGCGCTCTAGTTGTTTTTAAGAACACTCTGGGACATTCTGTCATTGGGCTATACTTGGGCTACATCTGGGTGATATTTGAGCTACATTTGGGCTCTTTTGTCTCTGGTGGCCATCTTGGGAGACTTATTTGTTATGAAGTTTCCTAATTTCCTCATTTACTGCAGTCTCCTCAGTAGGAAATACTTTCAGTTTTTTACTTTGATTCCATCAAGAAGGCATTCAGATGTGTCACACATTTGCCATAAATTCAGAATGTTAGCACTCTTTTTGCTCATTAGATCACTGTAGTAAAGCTACTGCTCACCAGGGAACACTGCTGCTGGTATTGAAAGTGCATGTTTCAGTCTGCATGGCAGAATTTTTAATGAAATAGAAGAGGATTTGAGAAGTCACTCAAAATGTGCCCTAATTTTTCTTTCTGCAGCACTAATCCTACTTTTTATGGAAAAATGAACCCCCTCATTTTGTTCCTTTTTAAATTAAATGTTTTAAGAGTTACCACTTTAATCCAAGCAAGATGGCTTCAGGTGTGCCATATGTTTATCATAAGTAGGACTGTTAGCGCTCTAGTTGTTCTTTGGAACACTCTGGGAAGCTGCAGTAGAACACAAAGGAATCAACTGACAGTCTCTGCCCTTGTTGGATGTACATGTTTTACTGAGAATGTCAGACTTCATTCTCACATGACTGAGAAAGATAATGTGAATTTACAGAAAATAAGCTCTCAGTTTAGCTTATAGATCACCTTCCAAACCTCTGTGGGAAAAGCATGAGAAAATATTTTTCTCTAAATCATGATATCCCAGCAGGAGGCTTTTCACATGGTGAAATCACCTTAGAACATACCACAATTCCTAAAATGAGTATGGTACCATCGACAAATGATTTATAATGTAACTAAAGTCTTAAAACCTTCTATGAACTGCAATGCTTTTTAATGAGGTGCTATCATGTATATTGGTCCCAAGATGGCTGCCAACACTTCTTGGATGAAGTGCTGACAGCCAATCAGATCTCAGGATGAGATGTGTGGTTAGGCTCCGCCCACATATATATATGATTTTACTTTTGATTTTCTCAGGAACTACTGTACAGATTGACACCAGACCTGCAAAACGCACTTCCCTGAGCTGAGGACTACCTCTCTGCCAAATTTCAAGTAATTCTGTTCAGCCGTTCGGGCTGTACCTTGGACTAAAGGTCCCTGTGGAAAATTGCAATGGGGAAAACTCGTTTTGGGACACCCCTTTTTTCTCAGCCCCCGCTTGACGAATCCCCCCGAGACTTTCAGGGTAGGAGCGGAGCGCCCCACCTATTTTGAAAATTTCGCGAGGATTCGTCAACCGGCGCCAAAGTTATTCCAAATAGAATGTTGCGGATTTCTTATGGAAACACGGTCCTAACTATAACTATCTACTGGCGACCGCCAGTAGATAATGTATATATGTGTGTGTGTGTCTATATATATATATATGTATTCACTGAAAAAAACATAGGTTTCAGGCCTGATATAGTTAGGAATTAGCATTTGAAAAACCTTAGAAATTCACTGAAAAAACCATAGGTTTTAGGGGTGTTATAGTTAGCTGAACATTTCACTCGTACAAAACCATTCAAATTCCTCCGAAATAATTAGTTGTACTAACTACATCTCGCGCGCCCGCAATCCAATGCTGACAATGTCGCATATTACATCATTCATGACATGGTCAGTGACATCACTGATGAAATCTCAAATGACATCACTGATTACATCATCCAGTGAATGTGGTTTGGTTCGTTATTTAAATATGTATTATATATATAGCAATTTGCATTGAAGAATGAGTGGATATATAAATATAAATATCTGGATGGAGGATTTAGTAGCAGTGTGATTGACTGTTTACTTGACTAATTTATAGTGTCTCACTAAATATATTGGATAGTGACTAAACTGTGTGAATATCTGTATCACTTTGTCAGTTGTGTTAACAGCTTCTCCAGTTGGTTACTAGCTATGTGAAAGTCTATATTGTTTATTGATTAGTTAACTGAGTATTTGTATGGGAGAGTGAATATGTGTGTGGTTCGGTGGGGGGTGTGTGACTGTCCAAACATGTGTGAAACAGTTGATTCAGTAGGTATATGAAGTTACAACTACATGTTATGACAGTTGTTTGGGTGAGTGAATATCTTTATGGGTGTGGTGATGAGCCAATATATGTCTCAATGGTACATGTCCAACAAACTAGAAAAATAGAAGCCAGTGTATGTGTCAGTTGTTGTATATAAATAAGTATACATAAGACTCAGTGATTGTATGAGTGACTGTATGGATAACTGTATACTTGTAATAGTGATTTTATAGCACACCAAGTATGAGTTACTATCTATATGAATAGATGAAGTGCTGTTTGTATAAGTGTATAGCTAAGTAAATGTAAGTATGATCCATTGTTTGCATAAGTGAGTAGGATGACTTCATAAGTGATTAGGATGTGTGCTGGTGTGTAATGTCGATATAGGTGTATAAGTCTATTTGATAGTGTTTTATTGATCATTGACAGCATGTATGAGTGAATCTATAGGTAAGTCATTAGATGTGTGTATAGATCTATGAATCACTGAGTGGGTGTTTAGAAACTTGTATTGGTGTGTCAATGGATTCAAATATGGCACTCTGTATTTTACAGTGAGTGATGAAAGGTTATACTAGTGTATGATGAGGTGTATCTGATTGTCACGTGGATGAAGTCATCAGTGATGTCATTTGAGGTGTCATCAGTGATGTCCCTAACCATGTCATGAATGATGTAATATGTGACCTCATCAGCAGTGGATTGCGGGCGCGCGAGATATAGTTAGTACAACTGACTATATCGGAGGAATTTGAATGGTTTTGTACGAGTGAAATGTCCAGCTAACTATAACACCCCTAAAACCTATGGTTTTTTCAGTGAATTTCTAATGTTTTTTAAATGCTAATTCCTAACTATATCAGGCCTGAAACCTATGGTTTTTTCAGTGAATTTCAAAGGTTTTTTAAATGCTAATTCCTAACTATATCAGGCCTGAAACCTATGTTTTTTTCAGTGAATTTCAAAGGTTTTGTAAATGACAATTTTTAAATGTATTAATTGTTATATTTATTTTTTTTATACTGATTTACTACATTTTTCAAACTATTTATTTTTAAATATTTAATTTTTTTAATTACATTATAATTACATTATACATTACATTAAAAAATATACCTTCTCAGAATAAATTACTTTAGTTTGAATACTTTGCAAATAGGCAATAGACTTTTAAGTACAGTAGTTGCAGTTGTTGCAATGGGCAACACAATTTCAAACACAATGCAACATTGAGCTTAATGTGAATTTCTAGTTAAATGCAATTAGTTACTTTATGGATTACTTTTCTAACCACAGAACTACATCCTAGATTCAGTCCTTGGACATCTCCTATAAACTGTTGAGTAAAAGCGTTTTGGTTACAGTAGTGATTTTTAAGCAATATTATTGTATTTTTTCACATAGAATCACCAATGTTATCCTATGGCAGAAAATTCACTTAGCAGGTAAGTAGTGTTATCGTTACTTTTCCTTACTCAGTGGTGGATCCTGGATCATCCTGTACCCTCAACTTTTTCAGATGGATACTGGTGGTAACTGAGTCTGACTAACCAGTCCTAGACCAAAGGATATGATGGACGGAGTGTTGAACATTGCAAGCACTCACCCCCAGTCAACTGATCTGGGTTTAATCCACCACCGTTCTTTAGCCCACTCTGCCACCCCAGTTCAGACATGGCTATATGCAAATCAGTCTGACCCTGTGCCTCATGGAACAGTCCAGCCCGAACTGCCAAGCCATGTCTTCCCTGGACTGGAAACAAGCTTCCTAGGACCGGTTTCTGGCATTTCAGCCGTCTTCAGCCACGCTTGCTTGAATCCAGTGGCAAAGTGAGCAAGGGACTCACGTCTGAGCATACCCTGCCAACTTATGGCGAACAAAGCAAAACCAAAGGAAATGATGGACGGAGTGTTGAACATTGCAAGCACTCACCCCCAGTCAACTGATCTGGGTTTAATCCACCACCGTTCTTTAGCCCACTCTGCCACCCCAGTTCAGACATGGCCATATGCAAATCAGTCTGACCCTGTGCCTCATGGGAACAGTCTAGCCCGAACTGCCAAGCCATGTCTTCCCTGGGCCGGAAACAAGCTTCCTAGGACCGGTTTCTGGCATTTCAGCCGTCTTCAGCCTGGCTTGCTTGAATCCAGTGGCAAAGTGAGCAAGGGACTCGCGTCTGAGCATACCCTGCCAACTTATGGCGAACAAAGCAAAACCAAAGGAAATGATGGCCGGAGTGTTGAACATTGCAAGCACTCACCCCCAGTCAACTGATCTGGGTTTAATCTACCACCGTTCTTTAGCCCACTCTGCCACCCCAGTTCAGACATGGCCATATGCAAATCAGTCTGACCCTGTGCCTCATGGGGAACAGTCCAGCCCGAACTGCCAAGCCATGTCTTTCCTGGACCGGAAACAAGCTTCCTAGGACCGGTTTCTGGCATTTCAGCCATCTTCAGCCAGGCTTGCTTGAATCCAGTGGCAAAGTGAGCAAGGGACTCACGTCTGAGCATACCCTGCCAAATTATGGCGAACAAAGCAAAACCAAAGGAAATGATGGACGGAGTGTTGAACATTGCAAGCACTCGGCCGCAGTCAACTGATCTGGGTTTACTCCACCACCGTTCTTTAGCCCACTCTGCCACCCCAGTTAACCAGTCCTAGAGCAAGTGCTATGTTAAAAGACACTCAGAATACAGTGAAAACACCTACATACACTAGGGAACACTATGCGTTGGGGTCCCCCTGTGATCAGCATGACCTCCTCTGTAAGCCCCTATTCAAGTCAAGTCAAAGATAGCTTTATTCGATTTCATGATTAAAATCATAAAAGCACAAAGAATACATATAATTAAAACACAATAATAAAAATCGAAATACATGAAGAATTTTAGGTGCAGCATAGTGGGGAAATCTAAATCCAGAAGCAGTCAAAAATTAGTTCATAGATGATCTACAACGAGTTGCAAATTTAAAAAAATTTGATACAGCATTGATAGTCATTTCATCTTCTAATAGCAGCATCTTCAAATAAGCAGGTCTACACTGCCTCAAACCCCAAATCTTAAGAAGGGGGATCAAATATCTCTTTCTCCCCCATTCGTAAAATTTACAAAACAAGAGACAATGTATTGATGATTGCATGGAAAGATCATCGCAGGGACAATTTGGAAGGCTTAATGACCAATCGTTACTATCTGGGAGGGTTAGCAACCTATAGTAGGTGCCAGTTCTCAACCTAGCTAATAACATTCTATTATAGCTGGAATACTCAGGAGATAAATATAGCTGTAAACCAGGACCTTGCACAAGTAACTGATGTTGTATTACGGATATCTTGGTCCTCTCCTCAAGCCACCGTTTATTCTCCAGGAAGGCAAGACAACTTATTTTAAAAGCCTTTCTGGAGATCGTGGATAGCGAGGAGGGGGTGTTATAGAATGTTGGATGTCCCATATTGATAATGAATTCCTTAACATACGAAATCCATATGATATTTTTCGAGCTCTCTAATTTTATACAGTCTGATAAGATTGCTCTATTAAGGCCAGCTGCCTCGGAGGTCCATATCTTATGCCATAGCAAAAGTGGACTAATTTTTATTAGGTCAGATATGTGAACCAAATCTAGTTCCTTATGGCAAATGTATGTAGATGTCGAATTGGGGACCGCTAACAAATAGCATAGGAAACAATTTTCCTTAGCGTGAATTGCCCGACAGTCTGCGACACCCCAGATCCCGGCCCCATATGTGGCGGTTGATAGGCATTTGGCCTTATAAATGTCCATTAGTATGCGAACAGGCCTTCCTCCCAGTTTATTAGCGAACTGTTTTATGGCGCCTAATGCATGAACAAATGCAAGATTCCTTGTATTGGCCGCTGTTGCCCAGGTTCACTTTTAATTAAAAACAATCCCCAGATATGAAAAAGTGCTAGTTAATCCTATCTTAGACTTTTCTATAAAAATACTACAAGGAAGCTTTGTCTTTGATGAGCAGCACATGGTAAAACGTTTTCCCAATATAAATTTTTAGGCCCCTAGAGCTCATAAAAAATGAGTAACTTGTAACCGCCTTTTGAAGGCTGACTTGGGTTCTAGCCATGATGACCGCGTCATCAGCGTATAATAAAATAGGGACCGCCGTGCCATCAATTTGGGGATAATCTAATTCTAATTTTAATAAAAATTCCGCCACGCCATTTATATATAGGTTGAAAAGAAAAGGTGCCAAAATACAGCCCTGACGGACACCTTTCCTTATTGGGAATTTATTAGAGCATTCTCCTCTTCTGCCAAAACGTACCCTTGCCCCTGCCCCTCCATATAGTTCTTTAATAAAATTGAGAATGTTTCAATCAATTCCAAGACCAGTCAAGGTGTCCCATAAGACCTCATGACTCAGACAATCAAACGCTGAGCTGAGGTCAATAAAAGTCATAAAAAGGTTACCCTTTTTTGCCACCGTATATTTGCCAATTATTATGGCCAAATTAAGACCTTGTTCTACGGTGCCCAAACCTGACTTAAAAACGTACTGGAATTTTGAAAGGACATCACTATCCTCTGCCCATAATTGCAGTCTATTTAAAATAATTCTGCCGGTCACTTTCATCAAGGAATCAAGAAGCGATATAGGCCTATAACATTTGGGATCATTTCGGTCACCCTTTTTAAAAATTGGAACTACAATCGCTTCCTGCCAAGTGAGTGGAAATCCTTTTTTATTAAAACTATTTAATACATTTGTCAATAATGGGGCCCATAAAGTAATATTACCCTTGTATATATCTATGGGGATCCCATCAGGCCCTGGGGCTTTATTTTTTGAGCTTTCGAGTAAAGCTATTTCCACTTCGGAGACAGAAAAGAGAATCTCCAAAGGGAATGAAGCAAGGGGGAAGGGCTCGCTCGCTGCCTGCTGAATTTGGGGATTACAATCTATAGTAATCAAAGCATCACATTTAGAGAGTTCAGTAAAGTAATCCACCCTGACTGATTCTTCAATAGCAAGTTCAGCCAAGTCGGATTTCCTATCAATAAAAAAGGAGCGTTGACAGCTCTCCAGAATGCAGTGTTATCTCTCAAAGAGCTTGCTTTTACTAGTGTTGTCCACGCATTCTCTTTCAGCTCCGATTTCCGTTTGTGCAGTGAGGTTTTGTAAGCTGCTCTAGCGGCTCTAATATCTTGCAGATTTTTCGGTATTTTTTTTAAAATCTGCATTAGGTTGGTGTGGGCTTTAGTACACTCTGAATTAAACCAGCCCCTTTCCTTTTGTCTCACCCCCTCCCGCAATGTTCCTGTTAATTTGTTGCCGATATATGATGTAATCTTCTGAAAGGCACTAATAGTCATACCTGGGTCGGGGTGTTCCTCTAAGCAAATCATAAAATTATTGAATTGATCCCTTACCAAGCTCTGCAGAAAATCAATAGGGTCAACCCTATTCCATTTTATCGCATAGCCATTAAGTTTTGTCAGTGAAATAGCATGGCGATATAAATTCTCAACTGCATTGGAAGCAGTTCTGACACTCGTCCCAAAATTAAAAGTTGAACTAATCGGAAAATGGTCACTCATCACATTATCCAAAATACTATACGAGAGGACATTATAATGATAACTAGTGGTGACCAATGTATAATCTATAACGGATAGAAGTCCACGGCCATTGAAGGTGGGTTGAAAATTAACCTGAGGGGTACATAATTCATTTACAAAACCCAGGTTACACTCAAAAATCAAACTGTTAAACAAATTTCCCAGCATGGAATGCTCGAAATGGGTGCATGGGTCACCAGTTAAATTAACCATACCGCATATGCCCAAATTACTATAAGGGCACAGATGGCAGTTAAAGTCACCCGTCAGTATAATACACGCATCATTATGCTCTGAGCCTATCCCATGACGCAAAGAGTTATTTAGATCTTCCAACATTCTTTTCTGATCTTCTTTTGGAATATTGTTATACAGATTGACTAGAGTGATGTGACAATTTCCTCCCGCCTTTAGAAAAAGAAGCTGTTAAAAGTTTTTTCCCCCGGTAGTCTGATACTTTACATCCAAATTAACAGTGTTGGAGATATATGTTGAAAGCCCACCCGAACATCTACCCCTCCTTGACTGGGTTGCGGTGGAGAAGTACGTACGATACCCTTGAAGATGAGTTTCAAACTGATCCCAACACTCCTGAAAGCAAATAACGTCATGTTTTTCAATTAAATCACAGAAAGTGGGGTCGTTTATCTTACTTGAAAGACCCGCTATATTCCAGGATAAAAGGGTCAACTTCTGAACATCTACAGGAATTTCCAAAACATAGGAATTATCAGCACAAGTGGCTGTTTCTACCAATGAGGGAAATATTTCACTGTCCCTCACAACGACGTTATCCAATTGTTGGAAGGCTTGTTCATTTTTATATTCGGCACCAATGGATTTAAACACTGGGTGCTCTATTGTATCTAGCCCCTGACACGGGTTGCTAGAGCCACCACAGTAATCGTGCCTGACTCCCCCAATCAAATGGAGTCAGTCAACCTGCTCCAAACAGCTAAACCTATTGGTAGTTGGTATGTAACTCCAGTTTTCCCTAGGGTTTGGTTCCCTGGAGAGTTGCCTTCCCCAGTCCCTACTAACCATTTCTCTCTCTTGGAAACCTGCTCTAGCCCAACTGCGATCATAAGCTGAAACGGGGTGAGGCCTGGGAGGATAAAAAAAGGAAAGTCGCTTGGTTTCAATACCTTCGTTGTTACTCTGGGTATTCCAGGAGCAAATATGATCAACCGTGCCTGGATCCTCAAAGTTAACTAAGACACAATCTCCCTGGGTTGTTTTACTTCCAGGCCCCACCCAGGGGGCCCTGCGAACCATCAGAATCTTACTCGTCCTGCTAGGAGGTAATGGTCGATTCATATTTAACCAATATTGGACCTTGTTTTTTAGTGACCCAAAAGACTCCTCTGTACCCTCTTTCAATTCAGGAACCCCAGTCAGAACCACCAAATAGGGGGTTACTTCCGGGGGCAAGTTAATAGCTAATTTGCTTGATGTGGATTCCCAATTACGGTCCTTGTGCATATTAGCCTCCTGTCTGTTGTTGACTATAGGGTTAATAATATTTTCTAATGGCTTTTTTAGTAACAAGGTAGGGACCGTCATATTTACATTGTCAGTTGGGACTGATGGTTTAGTTGTCAGGGGCCCCTCTACTTTATTATTTATAGTACTTAAATTGGTATTCCCAGCCTTATCTTCCTCCAGTTCTTTCGAGACCTTGAGGGAGACGGTCAGATCCGTTAACTGTTTTTCAATCCACCTCAACCTGATTTCTAGGGGGGAAAGGTAAGTTTTAAAAAGCTCCCTCATGTACTCGAAAAGCTTGTTATCAGTCTCAACAACTATACTAGGAGACACCTCGGTGTTAACCAGATTCGAGGTTACACTACTCGTGTGTGGGCGAGTGGGAGTACAGTCACCTTTTGACTGCGTTTCCACTCGCTCTTCATCTCTTGGGGGTAACTCACACAAACCTTTTTTCATGGGCACAGTGGATTTCTGACTTTTCTTGGTCTTCTTAACTTCCCTTTCTTTTCTTTTCTTTATATTATTAGAAGTTTTTAATATGGCTCCCTCTCTCAACCCCCTCGTCTGTCTAATAGTTTGCACTTCTCCCGACGGTTCTAAATCTAGGGCCGGGGATCTCTCTAATTGCGAGATAGATATGCAATCAGAGGCTGATGGTGACAAATCTATTACGTTTGGGATAGTATGAAAGTCTGCATGAACTAAAACGGGGACTATTTGTTTGTTATGTTGGTCTGGTGTTTTGGCTGTTGCAAAGTGACCCATGGAAGAGCGTTTTGCTAGTACTAGATCTTGGGATACCCTCCGTTCCATGAGTGCAATCCCTTGATCGATAACTTAATTCGCCCTTACGATGAAATTATCCAATGGGCCAATTATACTAGAAGCATCCAAAGCCGCCTTACTTCGACTCCCTCGTGTAGTCGCCATTAATGGTTAAGATAATAGCGCTAACCAGTACTTATATAATATAGCATAAATCAATATCCACCCTATTACGATGATATACGTTAGAGGGGTGGCCCGGTCCGGTCTTACTCGGTCTGGAACGGGCTAGAACGGGCCCGCCCTTGGCCCGGGCTTCGCCCGGCGCGCGACCCGCGCTACGGCCCAACACACTAAAGTTATAGGTGGGTGAAGCACAATGCGAAGTGCCCGGGAAGAGGCCGCAGCTGTTGGCAATGTTAGCGCTGCAGAGCCTCGCAGTCCCTCACGCCCAGAACAAACGCCCACAAAGTTCGCTGACAGAAAGATCCTCAATCACGAGCGGCTCCCGCAAAGCGGGGGCCGCGAGTCGCTATGTAGAGGCAGGCAGGCAGGCAGAAGGGGAGTGTCCGGGAAGAGGCCGCAGCTGTTGGCAATGTTAGCGCTGCAGAGCCTCGCAGTCCCTCACGCCCAGAACAAACGCCCACAAAGTTCACTGACAGAAAGGTCCTCAATCACGAGCGGCTCCCGCGAAGCGGGGGCCGCGAGTCGCTATGTAGAGGCAGGCAGGCAGAAGGGGAGTGTCCGGGGAGAGGCCGCAGCTGTTGGCAATGTTAGCGCTGCAGAGCCTCGCAGTCCCTCACGCCCAGAACAAATGCCCACAAAGTTCGCTGACAGAAAGATCCTCAATCACGAGCGGCACCCCATTATATAATAGGGCAGGGGATTAAAACAACCTCTTAAAACGCGCCACAGGGCGTGTTTGCACACGTCACCTCAGGCCCCGTCCCCTCACTTCCCCACTGTGTAAACACGCCCTGTGGCCGTTTTAAGTTGGGAGATTAAGTCCCCTTGAATCCTGAGGGTCCCTAGGGTCCAACTAGCCCACTAGGTACCTCCAGTATGCGCCACAGAGCTGCGTTGCAGAGAGGTGTAAAAAGTGGCACGGCCTGGACCACCTCTCTGCAACGCAGCTCAGTGGCACTTACTGGAAGCACCTGGTGGGCTAGTTAGCCCCCAGGGGCCCTCAGTATTGAAGGGGAATTATTTCCCCAACTTAAAATGCGCCACAGGGCTTGTTTGCACACGTTAACTCAGGCCCCGTCCCCTCCCTTCACCACTGTGTAAACACGCCCTGTGGCCGTTTTTAGTTGGGAGATTAAGTTAATTTGAATCCTGAGGGTCCCTAGGGTCCAACTAGCCCACTAGGTACCTCCAGTATGCGCCACAGAGCTGCGTTGCAGAGAGGTGTAAAAAGTGGCACGGCCTGGACCACTTCTCTGCAACACAGCTCAGTGGCGCTTACTGGAAGCACCTGGTGGGCTAGTTAGCCCCCAGGGCCCCTCAGGATTGAAGGGGAATTATTTCCCCAACTTAAAAAGCACCATAGGGCGTGTTTGCACACGTCACCTCAGGCCCCGTCCCCTTCCTTCCCCACTGTGTAAACATGCCCTGTGGCCGTTTTTTAAGTTGGGAGATTAAGTCCCCTTGAATCCTGAGGATCCCTAGGGGCAAAATAGCCCACTAGGTACGTCCAGTAAGCGCCATTGCAGAGCGGTGTAAAATTGGGCACGGCCTGCACCACCTCTTTGCAACGCAGAGCAGTGGCACTTACTGGAAGCACCTGGTGGGCTAGTTGGCCCCCAGGGTCACTCAGGATTGAAAGGGAATTATTTCCCCAACTTAAAACGCGCCACAGGGCGTGTTTGCACACGTCACCTCAGGCCCCGTCCCCTCCCTTCACCACTGTGTAAACGCGCCCTGTGGCCGTTCTAAGTTGAGAGATTAAGTCCCCTTGAATCCTATGGGTCCCTAGGGTCAAATTAGCCCACTAGGTACCTCCAGTAAGCACCACAGAGCTGCGTTGCATAGAGGTGTAAAAAGGGGCGTGGCCTCAGAACACCTCTCTGCAACGCAGCTCCCTGGCGCACACTGGAGATACCTGTTGGGCTAGTTGGCCCTCAGGGACCCTCAGTATTGAAGGGGAATTAATTCCCAAACTTACAACTGGCCAGGGGGCGCGTTTGCAGAGTGCTGGAAGGAGGGGGCGTGGCCTCCAGCGCGATGCCGGTCTTTTATTTATTTTACTTTTTTTAAGAAGGAGGGCTGTGTGGCCCCCCTTCTTTTTCTAATTTACTGGCCCTAGGGACCCCATCCCCCAGGGCCTGCACCCTAATTTTTTTGTTGAAAAAAATTAATTTGGCCTCCCAAGGACTTAATCGGCCCCGGGGACCCCAACCCCCGGGTCATGGCCTTTTTTTTATTTAAATTCTTTAGGAGGGGGCTGCGTTGCCCCCCTCCTCAGGCCACTTATGCAAGAAACCCCCCTCACGGTTAATAAAAAACACATCCACTGCCGGATGTGTAATACTTTTTATTTTACTCTCTGGAAAGGAGACGAACCTACCTTGAGAGTCACAGCGTACACCTGGCTGAGCCCAATGCTGTGTTACACCCACCAGTGCCCGCCGATTGCCTCACACCTCTGTGTTGTATTTCACCAGCTAGTGCGTATGCTATGACACTCTCTAGCCCATGTGCACTGTAACACCACCCCGTGAATATGTCATGCCACACTTGCCTTCGCACGGGTTATATTACCCCATCTAACGTGCCTTCCTCGATGTGTATGTTATAACGCACAGCGCTATGCCATACATATTACAATCTGTGATCCATATCTTTGTCACAGTGCATATGCAACGTTACACTCCCAAGCACATATTTTATATTACAACTTTAGATACTAGTTATGTTACACAACACTGCCCTGTGCATATTACACTCCAAGGCGCATATCGCATGGCACGCGCTAGTGCCTGTGCTATCTCGCGCTCTCCAATTAATCTGTCATGGCGCACAATGTATTGCATATTATATTTCACCCCCCGGTTCATCTTATATCACACTTTTTGGTGCATAGTTTATACCATATACTACATCTAGTTTTCATTTTCAATCGTGCTCTCAGGTCTATGTTCTATATAACACTGCGTCCACCTACCCTTTTCACGGGCATTACTTTTTGCGATGGGGGTGGAGGGTCAGGGGGTGTTTCTGCCAAGTGAGCCCGGAGCCCTCGCTTAACAATACTAGGTGTTCCTTGATGGATACTATGGTTTTTTCAGTGACTATATATATATATATATTTAGTATACTATGTATACATGTGAAAATGTCTCGGTACTCCCGTCTGCCTCGGTGGCACGGAAAAAATGGGTGGAACTGACGTCAGCACGCCGACGAGGTCCTCTTATGGTTCTGATGACGTCATACGGTGTCGCGAGCGGAGCCGTGCTGTTATGACGTCCTCGTCAATGTGGGAGAGCTAGGAAAGAGTTTCCGTGGAATGCTGGTGCAAGGGATATTCACCTAAGTGTTCAGGCTACTCCTTTGGGAGCAACAGTTTATGTTGCCACTCCAGAAACTGAAACCAGTGATCCGAGGGCAGAGGCCCTGCAGATGGCACACGAGGTGAGGTACCCAGTCGTGTGCACCGGCAGGGCAGTGAAGTGACAAGCACCACAGCCCACAAAAAAGGTAACGAGGGCACTGAATAACACAGGATCTTCTCTTTGTGTCTGACACGAACAACAAGGTTAAAATGCCCTAGTTTCAAAATGTTGAATAAGTGCTACACCGGTCTTCAAGAGGACCTGCGATGCTGCTTCTGCCCCCGTACCCTGGAGGCGGCACATGGGTCTCGCAGTACGGTCATACTGTGGTGGGACGCACACTTGTTGACCTCTCATGGCACTGCTCCACACTTCAGGGAGGATGCTTTCCATTAGCTGTGTTTTCTGATGACGTGTCGCGCCGGCCCCGTCCAACAACAGAACTCCTTTAGATCCAAACAGACTCTTCCACTCTCTTACCGGAAGTGAAACCAGGCCAAGCGGACACTCTCACAATACAACAGCCGGGAATGCACTTTTCGGTTAAAAAAACACATTCCTTCCTCCAAATTTATCAATTAAACGACTTACTGAAGCACAGGGGCCAGCTTTAATCGGTAAACAACTTTTTTACTTTGCAATACTATTACAAAGCATGCATTACCTCGCATGCGTTGTACATCGCGAAGTCATTACTACGCATTGTTTTAGAACGCATGGTCATTTACCACGCATGCCATTACAATGAATTTCGTTGTAAAGGTATGTATGGTAAATGACCATGCGTTCTAAAAAACATGTAGACGATCCACGTCGTTTTAAGGAAACAGAGGCAGTTCTGTTTCTTCACAACGACGTGCACCGCCCCTCAGAGACGATGTGAAGCAGGAACCACGAGGAGAGAAGAGCCACAAGGAGTGAGAGGTAAGGGGGATGGCATGGGGTGGGGGTTTCTTTTCTAGGGTTGAGGGTAGTGCAGTGGTGTTTGGATAGTGTTAAGGAATCGTGCTAGGCGTAATGTTTTAGGGTTTAGGGTAGTGCAGTGATGTTTGGGTAGTGAAGGGGGTTGTGCTGGGGGTTGTGTTTTGGGGTTTAGGGTAGTGCAGTGGTGTTTGTGTAGTGTAGGGGGTCGTGCTGGGGGCAGTGTTTTGTGGTTTAGGGTAGTACAGTGGTGTTTGTGTAGTGTAGCTTGTCGTTCTAGGGGTAGTGTTTTAGGGTTTAGGATAGTGCAGTGGTTTTTGTGTAGTGTAGGGGGTCGTGCTTTAGGGTAGTGCAGTGGTATTTGGGTAGTGTAGGGGTTCATGCTGGGGGTAGAGTTTTAGGGTTTAGGGTAGTGTAGTGGTGCTTGGGTAGTGTAGGGTGTCATGCTGGGGGTAGTGTTTTAGGGAGTAGGGTAGTGCAGTGGTGTTTGTGCAGTTTAGGGGGTCGTGCTGGGGGTAGTGTTTTAGGGTTTAGGTTAGTGCAGTGGTGTTTGGGTAGATCAACAGCAATAGATCTCGCCAAGCGCGCAGCGCATTTGCTGAGTCGCTAGGCGAGACCTAAAAGTATTGCATCAAGATGACTGCCAACACTTCCTGGATTGAAGTGTTGTCAGCCAATTAGAGCCAAGCTCGTGCTTGTGTGGTTAGGTCCCGCCCAGATATATAAACACATTTTTCCTATAATATCTCAAAAACTACTGACCGGATTTACACCATTTAATAAAAAGGTCTCTTTCTGAACCAAGGGCTACCTTTATGCCAAATTTGGTGTAATTCCATTCAGCAGTAAGTGCTGTAGCCGTGTCTAAAGTTTCCTATGGGAATTAACATGAAGAAAACACGTTTTGGGACCTCCCTTTTTTCTCGGCCCCCACTTGGCGAATCACCCCAAAACTTTCAGGATAGGAGCTGACCGGAGCGCCCCACAAGTTTTGAACATTTTGCAAAGATTCGTCATCTAGCGCCAAAGCTATTGGGAAAACAAAAAACGCTTTTCCTATGGAAACTAGGTCCTAACTATAACTACTGGCGACCACCAGTAGATAATATGCAGTGGTGTTTGTGTAGTATTGGGGGTAGTTCGGGGGGTAGTGTTTTAGGGTTTAGGGTAGTGCAGTGATGTTTGTGTAGTGTAGGGGGTCGCGCTGGGGGTAGTGTTTTAGGGTTTTGGGTAGTGCAGTGGTGTTTGGGTAGTGTAGAGGGTCATGTTGGGGGTAGTGATTTAGGGGTTAGGATAGTGCAGTGGTGTTTGTGTAGTGTAGGGGGACATGCTGAGATTGTGTTTTAGGGTTTAGGGTAGTGCAGTGGTGTTTGTGTAGTGTAGGGGGTCATACTGGGGGTAGATTTAGGGTTTAGGATAGTGCAGTGGTATTTGAGTAGTGTAGGGGGTCATGCTGGGGGTAGGGCTTTAGGGTTTAGGGCAGTGCAGTGGTGTTTGAGTAGTGTAGGGGGGTCGTGCTGGTGGAAGTGTTTTAGGGTTTAGGGCAGTGCAGAGGTGTTTGGGTAGTTTAGGGGGTTGTGCTGGGGTAGTGTTTTAGGGCAGTGCAGAGGTGTTTGTGTAGTGTAGGGGGTTGTGCTGGGGGTGGTGTTCTAGGGTTTAGGGTAATGCAGTGGTGTTTGTGTAGTGTAGGGGGTCGTGCTGGGAGTAGTTTTTTAGGGTTTAGGGTAGTGAAATGGTATTTGTGTAGTGTAGAGTGTCGTGCTGGGGGTAGGTTTAGGGTAGTGCAGTGGTGTTTGTGCAGTGTAGCTTGTCGTGCTGGGGCTAGTGTTTTAGGTTTTAGGATAGTGCAGTGGTGTTTGTGTAGTGTAGGGGGTCGTGTTTTAGGGTAGTGCAGTGGTATTTGGGTAGTGTAGGGGTTCATGCTGGGGGTAGTGTTTTAGGGTTTAGGGTAGTGCAGTGGTATTTGGGTAGTGTAGGCGGTCATGCTGGGGGTAGTGTTTTAGGGTGTAGGGTAGTGCAGTGGTGTTTGTGTAGTGTACGGGGATATGCTGGGGTAGTGTTTTAGGGTTTAGTGTAGTGTCGGGGGTCGTACTGGGGGTAGATTTAGGGTTTAGGGCAGTGCAGTGATGTTTGGGTAGTGTAGGGGGTCATGCTGGGGGTTGTGCTTTAGGGCAGTGCAGTAGTATTTTTGTAGTGTAGGGAGTCGGGCTGGGGGTAGTGTTTTAGGGTTTAGGGTAGTGCAGTGGCATTTGTGTAGTGTAGGGGTTCGTGATTTAGGGTAGTGCAGTGGTATTTGGTTAGTGTAGGGGTTGATGCTGAGGGTAGTGTTTTAGGGTAGTGCAGTGGTGTTTGTGTAGTGTAGGGGGTCGTTGTTTAGGGTTTAGGGTAGTGCAGTGGCATTTGTGTAGTGTAGGGGTTTGTGTTTTAGGGTAGTGCAGTGGTATTTGGTTAGTGTAGGGGTTGATGCTGAGGGTAGTGTTTTAGGGTAGTGCAGTGGTGTTTGTGTAGTGTAGGGGGTCGTTGTTTAGGGTTTAGGGTAGTGCAGTGGTGTTTGGGTAGTGTAGGGGGGTCGTGCTGGGGTAGTGTTTTAGGGTTAGGGCAGTGCAGTGGTGTTTGGGCAGTGTAGGGGGTCGTTCTGGGGGTAGTGTTTTAGGGTTTAGGGCATTGCAGTGGTGTTTTTGTAGTGCAGGGGGTCATGCTGGGGGAAGTGTTTTAGGGTAATGCAGTGGTGTTTGTGTAGGGGGTCGTGTTTTAGGGTAGTGCAGTGGTATTTAGGTAGTGTGGGGGTTCATGCTGGGGGTAGTGTTTTAGGGTGTAGAGTAGTGTCGTGGTGTTTGTGTAGTGTAGGGTGTCGTGCTGGGGGTTGTGTTTTAGGGTTTAGGTTAGTGCAGTGATGTTTGGGTAGATCAACAGCAATAGATCTCACCAAGCATGCAGCGCATGCACTGCATCGCTAGGCAAGACCTAAAAGCATTGCACCAAGCTGGCTGCCAGCACTTCCTGGATTGAAGTGTTGTCAGCTAATTAGAGGCAAGCTCGTGCTTGTGTAGTTAGGTCCCGTCCAGATATATAAACACATTTTTACTTTAATATCTTAAAAACTACTGAACGGATTTACACCATTTAAAAAAAAGGTCTCTTTCTGAACTAATTCATTAATTTGGTGAAATTCCGTTCAGCAGTTTCAGCTGTAACCGTGTCTAAATTTTCCTATGGGAAATTGGTTTTCCGACCTCCATTGTTTGAATTTCTCAGGACCTACTGAACGGATTTACTCCATTTAAAAAAAAAAGGCCTCTTTCTGAAACTAGGGCTACCTTTTTGCCAAATTTGGTGTAATTCCATTCAGCAGTTCGAGCTGTAGCCATGTCTAAAGTTTCCTATGGGAATTAACATGTAGAAAACACGTTTTGGGACCCCCCTTTTTTCTCGCCCCCGCTTGGCGAATCACCCCAAAACGTTCAGGATTGGAACTGACCGGAGAGCCCCACAAGTTTTGAAAATATTGCGAAGATTGGTCATCCAGCGCCAAAGTTATTCGGAAAACAAAAAACGCTTCTCCTATGGAAACTAGGTCCTAACTATAACTATCTACTGGCGTCCGCCAGTGGATAATATATATATATATATATATATATATATATATATATATATATATCTCCTACTGGCAGTCGCCAGTAGGTAGTTATAGTTAGGACCTATTTTCCATAGGAAATCCGCAACATTCTATTTGGAATAACGTTGGCGTCGATTGATGAATCCTCGTGAAATTTTCCAAACTTTTGGCCAGCTCCGGTCCGCTCCTATCCTGAAAATTTCACGGTGATTCGTCAAGTGGGGGCCGAGAAAAAAGGGGGGTCCCAAAACGCGTTTTCCCCATGCATTTTCCCATAGGACCTGTTGGAGCAGCTACAGCCCGAAGCGCTGAACGGAATTACACCAAATTTGGCAAAGACGTAGTCCTCATTTCAGACTCGTGCCTTTTGCTTAAATGGTTTAAATCCGTTCAGTAGTTCCTGAGAAAATCAAAAGTAAAATCACATATATATCTGGGCGGAGCCTAACCACACATCTCATCGTGAGATCTGATTGGCTGTCAGCACTTCATCCAAGAAGTGTTGGCAGCCATCTTGGGACCAATATACATGATAGCACCTCATTCAAAAGCATTTCAGTTAATAGAAGGTTTTAAGACTTTAGTTACATTATAAATCATTTGTTGATGGTACCATACTCATTTTAGGAATTGTGGTGTGTTCTAAGGTGATTTTACCATGTGTAAAAGCCTTCTGCTGTGATATCATGAATTATGTTTGAGAGAAAACTATTTTCTCATGCTTTTCTCACAGAGGTTTGGAAGGTGATCTATAAGCTAAACTGAGAGCTTATTTTCTGTAAATTCACATTATCTTTCTCAGTCATGTGAGAATGAAGTCTGACATTCTCTGTAAAACATGTACATCCAACAAGGGCAGAGACTGTCAGTTGATTCCTTTGTGTTCTACTGCAGCTTCCCAGAGTGTTCTAAAGAACAACTAGAGCGCTAACAGTCCTACTTATGACAAACGTATGGCACACCTGAAGCCATCTTGGTTAGAATAAAGTGGTAACTCCTAAAACATTTAATTTAGAAAGGAACAAAATGAGGGGGTTCATGTTTCCATAGAAAGTATGATTAGGGCTTCAGAAAGAAAAATTAGGGCGCATTTTGAGTGACTTCTCAAATCCTCTTCTATGTCATTAAACAAATTCTGACATGCAGACTGAAACATGCACTTTGAATACCAGCAGCAGACTTCCCTGGTGAGCAGTAGCTTTACTACAGTGATCTAATGAGCAACTAGAGTGCTAACATTCAGAATTTATGGCAAATGTGTGACGCATCTGAATGCCTTCTTGATGGGACCAAATTAAAAAACTGAAAGTATTTCCTACTGAGGAGACTGCAGTAAATGAGGAAATTAGGAAACTTCATAACAAATAAATCTCCCAAGATGGCCACCAGAGACAAAAGAGCCAAATGTAGCCCAAATATCACCCAGATGTAGCCCAAGTATAGCCCAATGACAGAATGTCCCAGAGTGTTCTAACGAACAACTAGAGCGCTAACAGTCTTACTTATGACAAAAGTATGGCACACCTGAAGCCATCTTGATTGGAATAAAGTGGTAACACTTAAAACATTTAATTTATAAAGGAACAAAATGAGGGGGTTCATTTTGCCATAGAAATTATGATTAGTTCTGCAGAAAGAAAAATTAGGACACATTTTGACTTCTCAAATCCTCTTCTATTTCATAAACAAATTCTGACATGCAGACTGAAACATGCACTTTGAATACCAGCAGCAGACTTCCGTGGTGAGCAGTAGCTTTACTACAGTGATCTAATGAGCAACTAGAGTGCCAACATTCAGAATTAATGGCAAATGTGTGACATATCTGAATACCTTCTTGATGGAATCAAAGTAAAAAACTGAAAGGATTTCCTACTGAGGAGACTGCAGTAAATGAGTAAATTAGGAAACTTCATAACAAATAAATCTCCCAAGATGGCTACCAGAGACAAAAGAGCCCAAATATTACCCAGATGTAGCCCACAGGTAGCCCAATGACAGAAGTATACAAAACACTTATTTTTTGTGTATTTGCAGTTGTATATAGTGCAGACTTGTCAGGTATTGGAGTGCTTTACATGAGCATTGGTTACATCACACAAGATTAAATTCATTTTGGTTGTAGACATGGGGAGATTAAGTGATTTGACCAGAATGTTGAGCTGAAGCAGAAACTCCAACCTGGTTCCCCAGTTGCAAAGTCTGCAGCTCTGGAAGTAACACCACATCCTCTCCCCTAGGTGCAACATTTAATCAAGTGGTCAACTGGATAAGAAAACATAAAGATTACAAATAATTTAAAAGTTCTTTGTCGCTATTTGAAAACTCAGAAAATATGTCCTCATTTTAGTTTTTTAGAGCACTAACCATAATTTTGATGCAAATAAGACCCTCTCATATATGTAATTTCTAAAGGAAATACTCTAGGTATTACAGTTTTGATTACATCAAGATAACGTCAGGCGTTCCACACTTTTGTAATAAATATAGAATGTTAGCAATCTAGTTGTTCATTGGGATACTGTTGAGAGGCAGAGGCCAGGGGCACGGACTCTGAAAATTTAAGGCAGGTAGGAGAGTGCAGAGGCAACAATTTGACCACACTGGGCAGGCAGGAAGGGCAGTGGCAGCACAACAGACTATGGAGGGCAGTGGAAAGGGGGGCAGGGGCAACAAACCAACAATACAGGACTGGCAAGAGAGGCTGTGGCAATATAATAGACCATTGTGGGCAGAAGGAAGAGGCAGTGGTAGTACAACCATACATGCCAACAGACCCGTTTCAGCCAGGAAACGTCCAATGTTTTTAAGCTCAAATTGGCATTATTTGATCTGTCTCCTGTCTACAATCTCCTCTTTTTCAATTTAACTCAAAGGGGAAAATCAATACCCCGTTTTTTTTTCCAAATCTCCATCTTACCAAGTTCAAAATGTTCGCAAGTATGGTACATTGGATCATGGTAGACAGGAGGAATTGGGGTAGGGACATGGACTCGGATAACAGAAGACAGAAGGGACATGGAGAGGTGCACCAAACTGACCCTACAGGGCAAGCATCAGGGTTTGCAGCAGCACAATACACCACACAGCGCATGCGGGACGGGAGTGCAGCACAACAATCCATGGAAAGCAAAAGCGAGGGGACAGGACCATGCACATGGACAACAGAGAACAGAGGGGAAAGAGGCAATGGTAGCTAGCTGACCATAATGGACAGACAGGAGAGAAAGTTGCAGCATAACAGACCATAAAGGGCAGGAGGGACGGATCAGGGGCATTACAATGGAACAGACAAGCCAGTAGGGAGGGAATAGGGGTCTGCACATGGAAACAGAGGGCTGGAGGCAAGGAGGCAGGGCAGGAGCAGCAAGATGACCATGGAGGTCAGGCAGGATGGGCACTAGAAACAAGACACACCATGGAGAGCAACAATGAGACTATGATGGCATACACACAGACCATGGAGGGAAGGTGGGAGGGGGTCAGGGGCAGCTAGATGACCACACAGGGAAGGTGGGAGGGGCCATGGCAGCACAGAAGACCATGCATGGCAAGCGGGAGGGTTAGGGGCAGCACAATGGCTATGATGGGCAAGAAGGAGGGACCAGGGGCATGCACAAAGGACCATGGAGGATAGAAGGAAGGGTCAGGACCTGGGAACAGACAAGAGAGTTCAGGGGAAGGGGCCTCACAACAGACCACGTGGGGCAGGCAGGAGGTGCAGTTGCAGCACAACAGACCAGGGAGGGCAGAAGGGTGTGGCAGTAAAATGGACCATGGAGGACAGGAGGAAGGGGATAGGGGCATGGCATGTGGACAGGCAGAGTGGAGGTGGCAGGGACAGGTTACAGTCATCTGACAATGCTAGGCAGGTGGGAGGGGAGTGGCAGCTCAACAGAACACTCAGAGTAGATAGGAGTGGCAGGTCCATGGAACATGGTGGGCAAAAAGGATGGAGCAGGGGCATGCACAAAGACATCGGAGGGCAGGGGGAAGGAGAATAGGGGCAGCAAGCTATGCACAGAGGCTAAGCAGGAGGTCAATGATGGGCCATAGAATTGGGCAATGGAGGGCAGGAGGAGTGGACTGGTACATCATGCTAAATGGAGGGCAGTGGCAGCACATCAGACCATGCATGGCAGGAGGGAGGAGTATCCATGGATTCAGACAATAGAGGATAGGGAGGAGGTGGATGGGGCAGCAAGCTAACTGTTCAGAGAAGGTGGGTATTAGGAACTTTATTGTTTTTAAAATGTGTGTCTGTGCGAACTACTTAAAATATGAACAAGTATGCAGCATAATCTCACTTTTATTCAGGAAGAAGAGGACGTTTGTGACTGTGACTCCAGGCTCACTTGGCAGAAGCACCCCCTGACCCTCCAGCCCCATCGCAAAATGTAATGCCCGTGAAAAGGGTAGGTGGACGCAGTGTTATATAGAACATAGTCCTGAGAGCACGATTGAAAATGAAAACTAGATATAGTATAAACTATGCACCAAAAAGTGTGATATAAGATGAACCGGGCGTGAAATATAATATGCAATACATTGTGCGCAATGACAGATTCATTGGAGAGCGCGAGATAGCACAGGCACTAGCGTGTGCTATGCGATATGCGCCTTGGAGTGTAATATTCACAGGGAAGTGTTGTGTAACCTAACTAGTCTCTAAAGTTGTAATATAAAATATGTGTTGGGGAGTGTAACGTTGCATATGCACCGTGACAAAGATATGGATCCCAGATTGTAATATGTATGGCATAGCGCTGTGCGTTATAACATAGGCATCGAGGAAGGCACGTTAGATGGGGCAATATAACCCGTGCGAAGGCAAGTGTGGCATGACATATTCACGGGGTGGTGTTACAGTGCACATGGGCTAGAGAGTGTCATAGCATACGCACTAGCTGGTGGAATACAACACAGAGGTGTGAGGCAATCGGCGGGCACTGGTGGGTGTAACACAGCATTGGGCTCGGCCAGGAACACGCTGTGACTCTCAAGTGAGGTTCGTCTCCTTTCCAGAGAGTAAAATAAAAAGTATTAGACATCTGGCGGTGGATGTGTGTTTTATTAACCATGAGGGGGGTTTCCTGCATAGTTTGGTCGAATTTTTGTCGAATCCCCTTTGAATGGCTTGGTGTGCGTGTATATTAAATGTGCCCGTCAATAGCTACCCATGTTTGTATAAATAAACGACAAGGGTGTCTACTTGGAGAGTACCCACCGGCGGGGGCGCCGGGATTAGGCACGGTAGGGCGTCAGACACGTCAGAGCTTCACTAGCGGTGTAAATACATTCCATGTGGATTCATTCTATGCATATTCGCCTTTTAATGAATATCACGCAAATCGTCATGGTGATACGTACATACGGTTTATCCAGCATGTCCTAGGTGTTTCTATAAATATATATTTTTTTAAAATAATAAAAAACAAAGGCCCGGGGCCATAAGTGGCCTGAGGAGGGGAGCAACGCAGCCCCCTCCTAAAGAATAAAAAAAAAAAAGGCCATGACCAGGGGGTTGGGGTCCCCAGGGCTGATTAAGGCCTTGGGAGGGCCACATTTATTTTTTTCAACAACAAAACATTAGGGTGCAGGCCCTGGGGGATACGGTCCCCAGAGCCAGTAAATTAGAAAAAGAAGGGGGGGGCCATAAATAAAAGACCTGCATCGCGCTGAAGGCCATGCCCCCTCCTTGCAGCACTCTGCAACGCGCCCCCTGCCAGTTGTAAGTTGGGGAATTAATTCCCCTTCAATACTGAGAGTCCCTGAGGGCCAACTAGCCCAACAGGTATCTCCAGTATGCACCAGGGAGCTGCGTTACAGACAGGTGCTCTGAGGCAATCCCCCTGTTTACACCTCTATGCAACGCAGCTCTGTGTCGCTTACTGGAGGTACCTAATGGGCTATTTTGACCCTAGGGGCCCTTAGGATTCAAGGGGACTTAATCTCTCACTTTAGAACGGCCACAGGGCGCGTTTACACAGTGGTGAAGGGAGGGGCGGGGCCTGAGGTGACGTGTGCAAACACGCCCTGTGGCGCGTTTTAAGTTGGGGAAATAATTCCCTTTCAATCCTGAGGGACCCTGGGGGCTAACTAGCCCACCAGGTGCTTCCAGTAAGCGCCACTGCTCTGCGTTGCAGAGAGGTGGTGCAGGCTGTGCCCCTTTTTACACCTCTCTGCAATGGCGCTTACTGGACGTACCTAGTGGGCTATTTTGCCCCTAGGGATCCTCAGGATTCAAGGGGACTTAATCTCCCAACTCAAAAAACGGCCACAGGGCGTGTTTACACAGTGGGGAAGGGAGGGGACGGGGCCTGAGGTGACGTGTGCAAACAAGCCCTCTGGCGCGGTTTAAGTTGGGGAAATAATTCCCCTTCAATCCTGAGGGACCCTGGGGCCCAACTAGCCCACCAGGTGCTTCACTGATACAGATATTTACATATTTAAACATTACTCACTAAGCAATGTATTCACTAAGATACACTTAATCAGTCAGTTATACAATCAATTTTTCAAAAACAAATCATCCATTTAGACACTTATATACCCATTTATTCTTCCATCGACCTTGAGATATACATATATAAAATATATGTAATTTTCAGAAAAACACACATTCACTGGATGATGTCATCAGTGAGGTTTCAGATACTTTGCCCAAATCAAGTGACTCAGTGAGATTAATAACTGCGTATAGTAGCCAAGAAAAACAAGTAAGAAAGATCATAAATAAAAACTGGCCAATAGTTATGACTGATGTCACTTTATCTCAAACTTTGCCAGCACTTCCATCCGTCACATTTAGACGTACACCCTCGATGAGGGATGCACTTGTCAAAACTAGTCCTGAGGTGATCACGTCGCGTAACTGGCTATTTAAAAGGACAGGTTTCTTTAAATGCAGCTCATGTTGAGCTTGCAAATTTGGAATAAATACTACTGATTACACCACTGCCTTTGATTCTCAATCCATCAAGATTAAAGGGATGTTCACTTGTAAAACCGAATTTGCAGCATATGTATTGGAATGTTCATGCCATCTAATATATGTAGACAGCCCTAAGTTGCAAGTATTTAATCGTATTTTGCAACATCTCCGTGCTGTGGTGAATTCAGATTCCAGTTACCCTGCTGCTCGTCATTTTAAACTTGTACATAATAACAATTTGAATGACTTGAGCTATTTTGTTATAGACTCAGTACCTAAGTCACCCAGAGGAGGCAATAGAGAAAAGAAACTTCGCCAGCTAGAGTCACATTATATTCTTTTACTAGACATCAAGATGCCAAATGACCTTAACATGGAAGAGGACATGCATAACTTCTTGTGATTGGTGTTTCTGTGCCTCTCTAGTATTCTGTTTGACATTGGGAGAGTTTGGTTTTAGGATTACAGTCTTTTGGCCCTGTCTTTCAACTTGGTTTTTAACCTGGTTTTACTCAGTGTTACCTGGTTTTTACCTGGTGTTACGGGGTTTTGATTGGTTTTATCAAATTTTTAGATGAGGTTTTTTTTTTTTACTGTATCTTAAATCCTTCTCTTATGCCTGTACTATATGCATTATGCACTTTCCATGATGAACTACTCTTGACATCTAATCTTATGAGCCAGTACTCAGTTCTTATATTTTGCACTTGCAAAGTGATGTTATATGTAGGTTTCTGGTTGCAAATCATGATTTTGAATAAAATCACTGATCCTATATGTTATACCTAGTCATATGTTTACGATGCATTTGCACTTTATTTGTATATGAATCAGGTATGCCACTGGCCTCTATCTTCTATTCATTAGTTGCTAACTATGATGGTCAATAGTTGAGAACTTTGATGATTATAATTTTAAATTTGCACTTGCACTTTATGGATTTGCACTTTTCTCCCTTGTTCTACGAGCTATAATGAAAGACACTTAACATCATCTTTTAATATGTATTTTGGATTTTTACAATGCATTTTAGCTTGAGATATATTGTGGGTAAATCTAATTCTTAACTATTCGGTTTTAAATGTGCAACTTTGCTTATTTATATTTGCAATCTTTTTAGCTTTCCATACACTATGTATTTATTGTACTGATTCTTAATCATTTAATTATGGTGAAGCAACTCTAGGAGTTTTAGACACTAAGTTGGTTGTTTTTAACCATTGAGTATGCTGAGTATGTCTTGTAGCTTTACTATGAAATGGAGTGTCTCAATTAATGTCACCTGTTTAGTATATAATGACGTCATGAGGTCCAGCGCGTTATGTGATCAAGACTGTGGCAACACGGTCGAAACACGTAATGCTGGGCACTTGCCTTTGTATTTTGATTCAATGCCATTAACACTGGAATAAAGCACTTCATTTTGAAAAACGCATGCTGTGGTCCGTACCTGATTCTCACCAAGTCGTGTAATTGAATTATTCTTGTGTATTTGTGTTGATATCTCCAGGTAGGAGGTATACCAATGTGTTAGTGAGTGTTGTGTAATAAATAGACATCTTTTTATATATACACTATGCAGTTCCTTTTTCGTTTAACCTACACTACATGATTAGATCTGGTAAAACAAGCTGCTTAACACACCTTCTAGAATCTAGACTAAACCTGAAGGCTGCTGTCCACAGCTGCCACTTAGAGAGCTTTCTAAGGTTGTCTAAGACCACTAAAACCACCATAAGGGTTGTTTGGATTAGTGCAAGGTGCTTCACCATATGCAGCCTCCCTACACTTTAATTTTAACTGAGCATACCAGCACTTCTCAGCACGGTAGCAGAACTAATAATGGGGGAGAGTGCTGGCTCTTCCGAGTAGCAAACAGTCAAACTGGGATAGTGAGCACCTGCACTTTTATATTTTCATTTAAACCATTGTGCTAGACTGCAATAGGTTAGAATCTGTGGTATCCTCCACCCACAGTGTCCTATGTAGAGACCAGTCAAGTGCCTCTGTTAGCCCGTGAACTTGGGAGATGCTCATTCTTAGATTTGAAGTTATTTGCTGACGTCTGAAGCTGTACTCTACCTAACCTTCATATTAAGTGTTGTTAGGCTTGGCATTAGCCAAGACCTTTTGATTTTACAAAATATACTTACAGGTGCTTTTAGCCTGCCCTCCTGATCCATTCTTCTGTTACTGTGTAATTAAAGTTTTTCCTGCAACAGCATGGGGCAATGGGTCAGCCCACTTTTGCCATTGACTAACTTCACTGTGAGTGACGAGCACATTCACACACAGTCGTTCCCATAAATACTGGTAATGGCTAGGGAAATGCGTGCTTTTTGAAGCCACAAAATCCTATTTTTTTTTTTACACAGTTTTTATATAGTGTGAAATTGACGCGAAGGTATCGGGTATCAGAGCGCTTTACATAGCACCAGTTGCGTTACATGAGGACACATTCATTTTTGTTAGGCACGGGGGAGATTAAGTGATTTGCCCAGAATCACAGGATGTTCAGCATCATTGCCGAGACTCAAACCCAGCTCCCCAGATTCGAGGTTGACCGCCCTAGCCGTTAGATCAACTCCTTTCCCCTTTGCTTTCAGTCAATTATTTTTATATCTACATGGTCAAAACTCTCTTGGTGTTACTAAAGCTGATTGCTTTTTCTCCCTATTTTCACCTAAAACTTTAAAAACTCATATCTCCGGTTCTGTTAATTGGATTTTCTGTCATTTTGGTGCCATGATATTTATTGAAAATAATCTATTTTTCTAAATTGATTTCGGATTTTTCTTATGTTGTGTTTTCACTTTATTACTATTGTTATGCTGCATACATACTTTACAAATTGTCTCTAACTTTGGCCTTGCTGCTTTTGTGCCAAACACAGGTTAAATCAGTGACTTTCTGTGGTTTACCATGGCATGGGTTGTGTTTAATTTTTGAGCGGCGGTTCCACTCCTCTCAACAAATAAGCCAATTTCTTACAGTTTATCATTGTCTTAATTTTCTAAGGTGGCTAACATGTTGTTTATAAACTTGGTGGACATGTTGGAACTTTCAAACAATGATGGAGTATACATAATACCATTCCAATATGTCCTCCCACTGATGTTGTTTTTTTTTTTTATCTATTTGTATTGCAAGTATATAACCACCACATTTAGGTCCTGGCAGTTTTTATTTTCTCTATTTTCTCTATTTCATTTATTTAGCATATGCTTAATGAGTTTGTACATGAATTTTAATGTAGATGGGTGAGTGGATTAATGCACAAATTAGTGTATGGGTGAATGGATACATGAGTGCAAGAATAGGAGCATTTGGTGAGTTATTCAGTGCCTAAACTCAGTATTGACTGAAGAGGCACTTTCAATTAAAAGCCTGATCTGTTGGCATTGACAGTGCTTGTTGCATAAGGGAAAGTCCAGGTGTAGCATATCATCCTTGCTTCCCTTCAAATAAGTGCCCGTCAGTGTATGCACCACATGAGGATCCCGTAACACAATTCTTATTGTGGTAATTCTTATTGTGGTTTACTGGCCAATATGTTTTTGAAATAGCTGAGAATGTTGCTACTTAGTCAACAAAATGTGAGAATTATTTTATGTGGGTACATGTTATTGTGAATTTCCATTGGGCAAACCATTTCTATAAGCAATGGGAGTGTGGTGCAGGGTAGCACTGGAAATACAATAAGCGTGAAGTCCAATTGGCCGGCTGGTTGTAGACTTTGTCTTCATGTTATTTCTCAGGCCACAGAGCAGAACATCAACAAACTTGCATATAATGAGCCTACCCATTTTGGGAGAGGTTGTTTTGGTACAGGTGCTGCCACACAAATGTTTGAAGCTTTGCAAGTGTCAGAATCACCAGTGATTGTGACCAAAGCCGGACAGGCCGTACCTGGTTTCGGATGTTCCCCCATGAGGCTGGAGGGGGGGGGGGCTTTTGCCACTGGGGACGGTTCTTTACCAGTGCAGCAGTTTTAAAACCACTGCATAGTTCCTTGTATATCCAACAGTTTTCATGCAGCAATATAAATGCTAAATTAACTCTGGGGATTAATGTACCTGCTGGAGAGAGATCAGAGTTTTGTCTAATAGCAGCTTTGACTAATCTAGGGTAGTGCAGAGGGTTAATATGCCTGCTGCAAAGAGGGTGTACTATGCAGATCAGAGAACAGTATTTTATGTGCACAGTTCAGTGGGTTACTGCTTTTGTTACAGAGATCCTTTTGTCATCTTAATTTTTCTAAAAAGGTTTTATTTGGGTAGAAATAAATTCTTATTAGTGAAGTCAACCCTAACTGCTGTGCTGCGTTCTGAATCCTGAGTTTGTACTTCCCCAGATCAAGGACTCTTAAAAAAAAAAAAAAGAAATGCCTACACCTAATCCTACACCTTATCCTACACCTTGTAGTCCCGTTTGTCTCATGTAAAATTTTCTATATGCTGATTTACACACCTATGATTCATTGTATGTGTGTGTGATGTAATATGCTCCGACACTCTACACTGGTATGAGAGGCACTATTAAACAAATGAAATACATGTGAGTGATGGGCTATGGAGAGATGAGACACTGTTCTAGAGTGATAGTGAGGGAATTATTAAAGAGCCCGGATAAATATTGCCTATCCCTGTGCACTGTAAGGTCTTCATTTCCTATACTTTAAAAACGAATATATAATGGAAAATTTGTTGTAGAATACACAGTTTTTCCCCAAATTTTCTTTGGGGGGAAACCACCCCCACCCCCTTGTAGTGATCATGCACACTCACTGTGCACTATATGGGGGGCTGGTCTGACAAATGTTGCCTGGACTGCTATGGGTTCCCAGTCTGGCCCAGATTGTGACACCTGGTGAAGGTGATCATTTCTGAATTTAGATGTCTGAAAAAAATATGATACTCAAAATACCCTACAGGAATGGAGCAAGAACTAATAAGAATAACTGTGCAGGCTCACAGTGCAATTATATGGGCTGATAGCCTGCTCAGACTTCCATGTGGGCCATGAAAAAGCAAAATGACCCAGAGGTACACTGACAAAGTAAGGACTTTAGTCGGGAAAGTCAAAATCTGAAAGTGGTGCACCGAAGGAAATGCCTTAAGTTACTTATTGATGTTGATTATAATGTAGCCAATATAAACATCTGTAGTAATCACACACACTCCAGGGCAACTTCTTCACTTTCTTTAATTGCAGGAACACAACTTGTCACAATGATAACCTCCAGCTATAATGAAAAGAACCAGCTTTTCCTTAGACACTCCTTGAAACCCCATTGCAGCCTCATTATGAATGCCTCCACAACATTCCAGTTTCAGGTACATCTCCCACTTTTCGCATTCTCAACTAAACAACATGATTACCAAACAAACATATTAACACTTGTTAAAAACATAACATTACCCAAAATATACTATCCAAAACAAAAGCTAAAATACATGAGATCACATATATTCACTTTGAGTATTCATAGAAATAAAATAAGAAAACTTGAAATGCATGGAAATACATACTCCCAATTACAACATTACATTATGTTATGTTAACTTTTTTTATAAAGTGCGCGTACACCAGATTGGTTTCATGGCACTGCATAGAGAGAAGCCAAGACCCAGGGGATTTACTCGTTGGCTTGTCTGAACAGCCAGGTTTAAGGAGCTTCCTAAAGCCCAGGAGATCAGTGCAGGATTGGATTTCGACAGGGAGAGAATTCCAGATTCTAGGAGCTAGGACGGCAATCCTGGCACCGCCCAGACGCTTCAGTTTAAAAGAGGGAGTGAACAGAAGGTGTTTGTGAGCCGAACGCAGGTTTTGCTTGGGAGTGTGCTTTTGGATAAGGCTGTCCATAAATTTGGGGCTCATTCCGTTGAGGGACTTGAAGATAAGGCAGCAAACCTTGAAGGCGCAGCGCTGTGCGATAGGGAGCCACTGCAGCTTCCTCATGAGGGGGGTAACATGTTGATGCCTAGGTTGCTGAAAAAACAGTCTCACTGCCTGATTCTGTACAAGTTGTAGTCGTTTGGCTTGGTACAGTGGATGCCAAAGTAGAGGGAATTGGCATAGTCAATATGGGACATCACCATGGCAAGGACCACCTGGATCAGAGCTTCCTGTGTGAGGAATATTCTGATCTTTCTTATTTTCCTCAGTTGGAAGAAGCAGGTTGATATCACTGACCCTATTTGGGACTTCATGTTGGAAGTCATCAGCGTAGTTAAAGGTGCAGACTTTCCTTTTATTTAAGACTTGGATCAGAGGGAGAAGACAGAGATTGAACAAGAGGGGAAAATGATGAGCCCTGCGGCACTCCGCAGGAAGTCCTCATCTTGGGAGCAGTGAACTGAGCAATACGAACAGACTGAGAGCGGTTTTCCAGAAAAGAGCTGGTCCATCTGAGGGCTGACCCCTGAATCGCCATGTCTCTGACACGGTCGACCTGTATGTCATGGTCTACCATGTCGAAAGCCGCAGAAAGATCAAGCAGCACCAGGGCTTGTGGTAAACCCCTATCCGTCTCCATTCGGAGGGTATCCAGTTCCAACAGAATAAGGTCTCAGTGGAATGTGCTGGGCGAAAGCCTGCTTGATGGGGATCAAAGTACTCAGACTGTTCGAGGAAAATGGACAGGCATCTAGTCGTATAGGCTTCCAAAACCTCAGCCAGGTATGGGAGTAAGGATATGGGGTGGTAATTTGTCAGGATTTGGGTATCGGCTCCTAATTTCTTCAGGAGGGGGACGACGATTGCCTCCCTGAAGTTGCGGGAACACAGCCCTGGGACAGTGACTCATTCAAAAGAGAGAGAGCTGGTCAGGGAAGGGCAGTGAATATTTCTTTAAAGATGCTAGGAGGACAGCAATCACTAGGTGAGCATGATTTTATTTTGAGTAGAAGATCCAAGTAAGTCTGGTTGCTTATTATCTGGATGCTAGCCTTAATTTTTGTGATCTTCTCAATAAAGAAAGTATTCAGGGAATTACAGAAGGTTTGGGAGGGGGTGGGTTTTGTTGTGATTCTGTCAGGGTTGGACAGCTCAATAACAATGGAAAATATTTCTTTGGACTTGTTGGTTGCGGTTAAGATTTTAAAAGGTGAAATAGACGGCTTTAGTGGCCGACATTGTTTTTTTGTAATTTTTCATTGCCTCTAGAAAGGTCCTCTGATCGGTAATTGCATCTCCACCTCCTTTCAAGTTGCCGGAGAGCTAGTTTCTGAGCTTTGAGATCGACAGAGAACCATCTTTGAGCTTCATGACGTCGGGAAAGACGTAATTTCTTAAGGGGAGCATGTTTGTTGATAGCCAGGTTGTTAAGCTTTCATCACTAGGGTTGACGGATAGTTAATGGGCGAGACAGTATTGGCCAAAGTGTTAATGAATAGAGTTTTGTCAATTTTATTCCAGTTCCTTGCTGCACCCCCATCCGTAAGAGGGGTTTTGATCAGACTGATGTTATCGATGGTGAATTTAATTAGGTGAGGGCCAGACCATGTGCAAGGTGTGATCGACAGAGTGGACATGTTGAGATTGGCTGTCCAGACTTGGTCCAGTGTGTGCCCTTTGATGTGGGTGGCCGAGGACACTTTCTGAGTGAGGTTGAGCCCCATGAGTAAGTTGGATAATTCAGCCGATTGAGGGCCACCCGCTATGTCGTTGGCCCAGTAGTTAAAATCGCCAATCAGCAGGATTTTTACATGATTAGTAGTGAGATGTGCTACCTGTTCACCCAGAGATTGTGGAAATAGGGGCATACTGTGGGGGGGCCTATAGAGCAAGATGCAGATCAAGGGGGCTGCGTCGGATTCAAGTTTAACTACCAGGTTATCAACTAGCGGTAGGTCTAGTGGTGCTAGTGCAGTGAATTTCCGGGTATGGTGTATTATGGCGGTGACTCCTCCACCTACTTTCCCCTGGGGGCGGTTGGCATGAAGAATATAATAATCCTTGGGTAAGGCTGCCTGGATATCAGTGGAGGAGTCCTGGGAGTGCCAGGTCTCAGTCAGCAGAAGGATGTCAGGCTGCTCAGTTTCTAGTAAAATAAATCTATCTAATTGGTGCTTTACCATAGAGCGGGTGTTAAGATATAAAATGGATAACTTCAGAGGTTTGTTTCTGTCCTGTAGTTTGGAAGGGACGGTATTTTGTAATAGTTCAGGGAAAGATGTTCTAGTTGCCATAATCCCATACTTGACCAATCTGGTAAAGATGGAGAAATTGAGTGTGATCTTGGCAGAATGAAGCTGTTTAAAATCTGCTGAGTAATCTTTTGAGCATAATAACTGACCCCTGGCCCCGGACGGGCGCAGACGGGCTTGCCTTTGGTACGCCGCTGGCGCGCCCGCTGCGCACATCCACTGTGCTCCAGCCCTGCAACGGGCATTAAATGTCTGGTAGCAGCCTTGGCTCTGGCTCCCCTCTGATGTGAATGGGCACCTAGACCCGCGTCACACCAGCAAGCAACTGGGCCAGATCAGCGGTGAACAAAGCACAGGCAAATTCAATACAGTGAGTAAAAATGTTAAAATCAAGTAAAAATGCTTTAAAAGAGGTTTATATTAAAGCGTCCCGCAGGGTAGTGGCACGTAGCTCTAAGTGCTCGCTCCTGCGCTGAAACCGGCATAACATTACAGAAGATAGATCACAGGTGGAAATGCAATACTCATTTTCCAACGTCCAAAATTTTAATCTTAGAAAGATTTCTCATTCTCGACTCTCTACCGTCATCCAATCTCACAACAGAATTCCTCACCTTAATTACATTCTGTGGTTGGAAAAATTTGCTCTCCCCTTTCTTCAGAAGACCCGTTTTCCTCACTATTACCCAGTCGCCATTCTTCATACTCAAGTCCTTCACCCCTTTCCTATTATCATAACTCAATTTATTCTGCTTCTGTAAATCTGTCACTCTCAACTTCCTGCGTTCCCGTTAAACCCATACCTAATCCTTCCCATGCAACCATCAAAGGAAAATGCCGAATCACACATGGAAGTCCAAAAGCATAACATGCATTCAAATGAAAAAAATCCTCTTTCACAAAGTTGAGGTTGTACTGCATGTGATTTTTTCTTTCCACAATTATTCACATTGTTTGTTCAGGACATTATCTCCAGTACGAGCAGGCAGCTGACATGTTTCAGCAAAAGGACTGTCTCATGGCTGCAAAATGACATACACAATGTCTTATACACATGAATCAACTATATAAGGTTTGTAGATAACTGTAGTGTGACTGTCACCATCAAAAGACATAAAACACACCAACATGTCATCAAAAGCTAGATATTAAGACTCAGGAAAATAGATTTATAGAGAAAGGTGCCCCATCCCTGCACCAATATGTATCGTGCAAGTAGAAAGTAACACAAATGGTGATTAGAAGTATGACGTCCAGAATGACCAACTAAAGTTCCATAAACCACCATTATGAAGACTGTACCTGAAAAAGATATTTGCAATCAGCAGTAATGGTAATCAGCACATAGGCAGAAGGCGCCTCACTGTAATATAAGAACATGGATTTAAAAAAAGTCTCAATTAATCATGAAGCAAAACTGCAAAACAATTTCAGAAGGAACGGGATGCTGCAAACTACTACACAACGGATAAAAAGCCAGAAATAAAAAAAATTCGTGCACCTAGAGATTGCTGTAAAAAAGATGGTAGTGGCACTATTTAGCAAGCAAGGCGGCAGGTAGTACCAACTTGCATAAAATGTGTAGACCTGTGGAAACGACTCAAACCTAGGGACACAGCTTTGTTATTGCAGGTCTAGTGGTGATTACCTTTTTTAAAGTGAAATCTGCCTCTAGGAAATTCCAATGTTTTTTCATGAACCTAGAAATCTGAGAATCAATTACCTAAGTGGGCAATGAGTGATGGTTTTTTTATGTTTTTTTACTCTAACCCGGCCGGAGCAAATGAGAAGGGTGTCCCATTTGACTCCACTGATTATTTATCTCACCTTCTTTACTGTAGTTTTTGGATAGCCTCTGGTCATGAATCTACCTTCCATCTTCTCCAGTTTCAGCATAAAAACGGAATCTGAGCTACCATTGCATCTGATCCTCAAACTTTCCCCATAGGAATTGCTTTTATTTGAGAGGGAGGCTGTGAACTGGTCGCATGCAGTACTGCATTGCAATCAGTGGGTTTCCTAAATAGTCTAGAGCATATCCGCTTTCTCTCTATATACATTGTGACATCCAGGTAGTCAATGCTGTTAGTGCTATGTTTGTAGGTAAACCTGATGTTAAAGGTATTGTTATTGAGGTGCTGCCTGAAACGAGTTAGCGGCTGTGTATCTCCAGACCAGAATATGAGTTCATAATTTATATACCGCCCCCAGTATATTATGTGTTCTGTCAGTTAGGGAGGTCATAGGTTCCAAATATGTTTTATTTCGAAGAACCCCATATAGAGGTTTGCAAATATTGGGAAAACTTGGCCCTCATTGCCCTTGCGTTTGACGATACCATTCTCTATTATGAATGAAAACATTATAGTTCAAGACAGTCGTGATCAAGTCAATTAACATTTCAGAATGGTCTAGTAAAGTGGAGTCCCTATTGTCCAGAAAGTGCTGAAAGGCAGCAATCCCTTAGCGTTTGAGGATGCTAGAATATAATAACAGACGTCAATATATTCAGAACGTTTTTCGGTCTGTGATCCTATGGCCAATATTATAGCTCTCCCAGGTGGGAAAATCCCCTGTTTGTGTGTGTATGTATGTATATATATATATATATATATATATATATATATATTCACTGAAAAAACCATAGGTTTCAGGGGTGTTATAGTTAGCTGGACTTTTCACTTGTACAAAACCATTGAAATTCCCCCGTTATAGTTAGTTCAGCTAACTATAACTCGCGCGCCCGCAATGCACTGCTGATGACGTCACATATTACATCACTCATGACATGGTCAGTGACATCACTCATGACATCACTGATGACATCTCAAATGACATCACTGATGACATCACTGATGACATCATCCAGTGAATGTGTGTTATTCTGAAAATTAAATATGTTTTATATATGTATATCTCAAGGTCGATGGAAGAATAAATGGGTATATAAGTGTCTAAATGGATGATTTGTTTTTGAAAAATTGATTGTGTAACTGATTAAGTGTATCATAGTGAATACATGGCTTAGTGAGTAATGTTTAAATATGTAAATATCTGTATCAGTCTCTCACTTTGTGTATAAGTGGCTGCATGGGTTGGTGAGTAGCTACATGGGTGTCTATATAGGTTATTAGTTGGTTTTTTGAGTATCAGTCTGAGTGTCTGCATGGTTCGGTGGGGGTATTACGTAGTGCATAGGTGCATGAATGAGTGACTCACTGTTTGTATGTGTTGAACACAGTATGTGTGCAGGACTGTATGGGTGGATGAGTGTGTGTATGGGTGTGTTAGTGAGTGAATGACTGTCTCAATAGTGTCTTTATGAGTAACTACATATGTTTTAAACTAGTATATGTGACTATTGGTGTATATATGTGAGTATATGTGAGAGTGAGAGATTGAAAGAGTTGCTGTATGAATAAGTATGTGTTTCTATAAGTGATTGTTTAAAAGACTAAGTATGTGTAAGTTTCCGTAGAAGTAAGTGTGGTGGTGTGTGTATAACTGTATATGCAAGTAAATGTATGTTTGATTCTTTATTAGCATGAGTGACTATGTGTGTGAGTAACTATGGATGAGTGGCATTGTGTAACAGGATGTATAGGTGTATGAGTACATATGATGAGTGAGTACATGTATGAGTGACTGTATTGGACTGTTGGTGAATGAGTGGATGTGTATGTGGATCTTAGAATTACTGAAGAGGTTGTTGTAACTGGTATTGGTATGTCCATTGTTTTGAAAATTGTAGTCTCTATTTTTGAATGTGTGTATCAAAGGTTATATTAGGGTGAGAGGAGGTCTGCCACTCTATCACAAGGATGATGTCATCAGTGATGTCATTTGAGATGTCATCAGTGATGTCATGAGTGATGTCACTGACCATGTCATGAGTGATGTAATATGTGACGTCATCAGCAGTGCATTGCGGGCGCGCGAGTTATAGTTAGCTGAACTAACTATAACGGGGGAATTTCAATGGTTTTGTACAAGTGAAAAGTCCAGCTAACTATAACACCCCTGAAACCTATGGTTTTTTCAGTGAATTTCTGAGGTTTTTTAAATGCTAATTCCTAACTATAACGTGCCTGAAACCTATGGTTTTTTCTGTTAATTTCAAAGGTTTTTTAAATGCTAATTTCTAACTATGCCTACAGAGATAGGACATGTGAAGAAAGAAGAAAAAATGCACAGAAAGAAACAAAAGAAGTGCAGAAAGAAGCAACAGAAGTCCTCAAATACGAAGATAAGTGCAGGAAGAAGGATAACGTGCAGAAAGAACAAAAAGAAGAGCAGAAAGAAGCCTTGTTGCAAAATCATCCTGTACCCTCAACTTTTTCAGACGGATACTGGTGGTAACTGAGTCTGACTAACCAGTCCTAGAGCCAGTGCTATGTTAAAAGACACTTAGAATACAGTGAAAACACCTACATACACTAGGGAACATTATGCGTTGGGGTCCCCCTGTGATTAGCCTTACCTCCTCTATAAGCCCCTAGTATATAATAGGGCATGGGGATTAAAACTACCTCTTAAAATAGGCCACAGGGCGTTTTTGCACACGTTAACTCAGGCCCCGTCCCCTCCTTTCACCATTGTGTAAACACGCCCTGTGTCCGTTTTTAGTTGGGAGATTAAGTTCATTTGAGTCCTGAGGGTCCCTAGGGTCCAACTAGCCCACTAGGTACCTCCAGTAAGTGCCACAGAGCTGCGTTGCAGAGAGGTGTAAAAAGTGGCACGGCCTGGACCACCTCTCTGCAATGCAGCTCAGTGGCGCTTACTGGAAGCACTTGGTGGGCTAGTTAGCCCCCAGGGGCCCTCAGTATTGAAGGGAAATTATATCCCCAATTTAAAACGTGCCATGGTGCGTGTTTGCACACGTCACCTCAGGCCCGTCCCCTCCCTTCACCACTGTGTAAACGCGCCCTGTGGCTGTTCTAAGTTGAGAGATTAAGTCCCCTTGAATCCTAAGGGTCCCTAGGGTCACACTAGACCACTAGGTACCTCCAGTAAGCGCCACAGAGCTGCGTTGCAGAGAGGTGTAAAAAGGGGCTTGGCCTCAGAACACCTGTCTGCAGCGCAGCTCCCTGGCGCATACTGGAGATGCCTGTTGGGGGCGCGTTTGCAGAGTGCTGCATGGAGGGGGCATGGCCTCCGGCACGATGCCAGTCTTTTATTTATTTTATTTTTTTAAGAAGGGGGGCTGTGTGGTTCCCCTTCTTATTCTAATTTATTGGCCCTGATGACCCCATCCCCCAGGGCCTGTCTCCTAATTATATTTTTTTGACCCCAATCCCCATGGGCGGCCACTGTTTTTTATTATTTTTAAAAAATATATATTTATAGACACACCTAGGACATGCTGGACAAACCGTACGTACCTATCACCATGACGATTTGCGTGATATTCATTAAAAGGCGACTATGCATGCAATTAATCCACGTGGAATGTATTTACACCACTAGTGAAGCTCTGACATGTCTGATGCTCTACCGTGCCTAATCCCGGTAGACACCCTTGTCGTTTATTTATACAAACATGGGTAGCTATTGACGGGCACATTTAATACACATGCACACCAAGCCATTCAAAGGGGATTCGACAAAAATTCGACCAAAACTATGCAAGAAACCCCCCTCACAGTTAATAAAACACACATCCACTGCCGGATGTGTAATACTTTTTATTTTACTCTCTGGAAAGGGGACGAACATCACTTGCGAGTCACAGCGCGCTCCTGACAGAGCCCAATGCTGTGTTACACCCACCATTGCCTGCCGAGTGCCACACACCTCTGTATTGTATTCCACTAGCTAGTGCATATGCTATGACACTCTCTAGCCCATGTGCACTGTAACACCACCCCGTGAAAATGTCATGCCACACTTGTCTTCGCACGGGTTATATTGCCCCATCTAACGTGCCTTCCTCGATGCCTATGTTATAACGCACAGTGCTATGCCATACATATTACAATTTGGGATCCATATCTTTGTCACAGTGCATATGCAACGTTACACTCCCCAGCACATATTTTATATTACAACTTTAGAGACTAGTTAGGTTACACAACACTGCCCTGTGCATATTACACTCCAAGGCGCATATCGCATAGCACACGCTAGTGCCTGTGCTATCTCACGCTCTCCAATGAATCTGTCATTGCGCACAATGTATTGCATATTATATTTCACGCCTGGTTCATCTTATATCACACTTTTTGGTGCATAGTTTATACCATACACTATATCTAGTTTTCATTTTCAATCGTGCTCTCAGGACTATGTTCTATATAACACTGTGTTCACCTACCCTTTTCACGGGCATTACATTTTGCGATAGGGGGTGGAGGGTCAGGGGGTGTTTTTGCCAAGTGAGCCCGGAGTCACAGTCACTAACGTCTTCTTCTTCCTGAATAAAAGTGAGATTATGCTGCATACTTGTTCATATTTTAAGTAGTTTGCACAGACAAAATGTTTTAAAAACAATAAAGTTTCTAATACCCGCCTTCTCTGAACAGTTAGCTTGCTGCCCCATCCCCCTCCTCCCTATCCTCTGTTGTGTGAATCCATGGACTAGCCTCCTCCCTCCTGCCATGCATGGTCTGATGTGCTGCCACTGCCCTCAATTTAGTATGATGTACCAGTCCACTCCTCCTGCCCTCCATTGCCCAATTCTATGCCCCATCATTGACCTCCTGCTTAAACTCTGTGCTTAGCTTGCTGCCCCTATTCTCCTTCCCCCTGCCCTCCGATGTCTTTGTGCATGCCCCTGCTCCATCCTTTTTGCCCACCATGTCCCATGGACCTGCCACTCCTATCTACTCTGAGTGTTCTGTTGAGCTGCCACTCCCCTCCCACCTGCCTAGCATTGTCAGATGACTGTAACCTGTCCCTGCCACCTCCACCCTGCCTGTCCACATGCCATGCCTCTATCCTCTTCCTCCTGTCCTACATGGTCCATTGTACTGCCACACCCTTCTGCCCTCCCTGGTCTGTTGTGCTGCAACTGCTCCTCCTGCCTGCCCCGTGTGGTCTGTTGTGAGGCCCCTTCCCCTGAACTTTCTTGTCTGTGCACAGGTCCTGACCCTCCCTTCTATCCTCCATCGTCCTTTGTGCATGCCCCTGCACCCTCCTTCTTGCCCATCATAGCCATTGTGCTGCCACTAACCCTCCCACTTGCCATGCATGGTCTTCTGTGCTGCCATGGCCCCTCCCACCTTCCCTGTGTGGTCAGTTAGCTGCCCCTGACCCCCTCCCACCTTCCCTCCATGGTCTGTGTGTATGCCATCACAGTCTCACTGTTGCTCTTCATGTTGTGTCTTGCTTCTAGTGCCCATCCTGCCTGACCTCCATGGCCATCTTGCTGCTCCTGCCCTGCCCCCTTGCCCCCAGCCCTCTGTTTACATGTGCAGACCCCTACTCCCTCCCTCCTGGCTTGTCTGTTCCATTGTAATGCCCCTGATCCGTCCCTCCTGCCCTTTATGGTCTGTTATGCTGCAGCCTTCTCTCCTGTCTGTCCATTATGGTCAGCTAGCTACCATTGCCTCTTGCCCCTCTGTTCTCTGTTGTCCATGTGCATGGTCCTGTCCCCTCCCTCTTGCTTTCTATGGATTGTTGTGCTGCACTCCCGTCCTGCATGCCCTGTGTGGTGTATTGTGCTGCTGCAAACCCTGATGCCTGCCCTGCAGGGTCAGTTTGGTGCACCTCTCCATGTCTCTCCTGTCCTCTGTTATCCAAGTCCATGTCCCTATCCCATTTCCTTCCATGATCCAATGTACCATACTTGCGAACATTTTGAACTTGGTAAGAGGGAGATTTTGAAAAAAAACTGGGGTATTGATTTTCCCCTTTGAGTTACATTGAAAAAGAGGATATTGTAGACAGGAGACAGATCAAATAAAGCCCATTTGAGCTTAAAAACATTGGACGTTTCCTGGCTGAATCGGGTCTGTTGGCATGTATGGTTGTACTACCATTGCCTCTTCCTTCTGCCCACAATGGTCTATTACATTGCCACAGCCTTGAAGGAGGGTAGATTTTGTATCACAGGGGGCCCCTGGCCCGTTCTGTCCACACCTGAAGTATGAGACCCTTGTCCTTGCCCTGCCAGCCGCATTTGTAGGCCGTAGTAAATTGACCAGCGGGTCCTGTGTTGCTATATAATTATCCTGAGACATCCTTACCACTCAGCCAGCATAAAACCCCTGTGTAGGCCCTTCTGTTCAATATGTAGGCCTCTTTGTTAAATTGACCATAGCTCTGCAATTTTAGTGTATAGCAGTCTGAAGGCAGGTCTGCGAGGCCTTCTGCTCCAAACTAGTAGCCCCCACCCTACCCGAGTGCTCCGTGCTCGGTATCAAAGTTCAACATCCCCCTGAAGCTGTCGACATACAGTAGGCTGCATCCTGGACTGGTACTTGCTTCCTGGGCAGGTTTCCCGCTTTTAAGGAAGTGGCAACCGCAGAGCGTCAAGTTAGGAGAACGGAGGAGATTTTATACATGAATATATTGAATTCCTGTACAATACCCATTATTTTCTGCTTGCTCTATGGAACTTACGATAAGCGATTGGCCTGAGAGACTGACCTTTTCACCCAGTCCATTGTCAGCATTAAGTGGGTAAATGACGAAATGTCTGGTAAAATCTGCAGACGAAGCTTTTGGGTAGCATACGTAGGTAGATGTAGCGTGCAAAGGAGCCCACAAAATGATATAAAAAGGGAGCACCCACAGATATCGACGGACAACCTCGCCGTCTGTATGTAGGTTAACAGGCTGTGCAGGTTTTCCCCAAGAACTGGGAGCTCTTGTCTTCCTTTGCTTAAAATGTCTTGCTCGGCTTTGCTTGAAGTATCTTATTCTATTTTACCTATATGAAATGTCATGTTATGTTTAACCATTGTTCTCTTTACTTTTGCATTTAAAAGATGTTGTATTGTAATTGCAGGAATGCTTGCTCTAAGAGTAAATGTGAGTGTCCCTAGGTAACATTTTCCTTGGTGTAACTTGTTTCTCATGATGCATTTATAGATGTGTTTTCTCTCTCTCTCTGTCAGTCCATTAATTGAGATACAGAGAATATCATGACAGCTGTATGATTATCTGGATTCTGTATTTTGTACTTTAGGTCTCTATTCTGCGGTTTCTTTGAAGTTGCATCTTCTCATTAAACTGCCATTGTATTCTGCCTCCAATTCCATGTCTCATATGTCTGTTTTCTTCATTTTTGGAGCAAGCGTTCCTAGGCACCCCGGCTCAAATTAAGGTGCCCCTTTTGTCCCTGACTCACTCTCCTGCTCAGTTCTGTGGTGGCTCCCGGGGCTCTGGGGACCGCCCCTAGCTTCCTTGACCCGTAATAGATCTTCCCTCCAACAGCCTCTCTTGCAAGTCCTGTATTGTTGGTTTGTTGCCCCTGCCCCCCTTTCCACTGCCCTCCATAGTCTGTTGTGCTTCCACGGCCCTTCCTGCCTGCTCAGTGTGGTTAAATTGTTGCCTTTGCACCCTCCTACCTGCCTTCAATTTTCAGAGTCCGTGCCCCTGGCCTCTGCCTCTCAACAGTATCCTAATGAACAACTAGATTGCTAACATTCTATATTTATTACAAAAGTGTGGAGCGCCTGACATCATCTTGATGTAATCAAAACTGTAATACCTAGAGCATTCCTTTAGAAATTACATATATGAGAGGGTCTTATTGGCATCAAAATTATGGTTAGTGCTCTAAAAGACTAAAATAAGGACATATTTTCTGAGTTTTCAAATAGCGACAAAGCACTTTTAAATTATTTGTTATCTTTATGTTTTTTTATCTAGTTGACAACTTGATTAAATGTTGCACTTAGGGGAGAGGATGTGGTGTTACTTCGAGAACTGCAGACTTTGCAACTGGGGAACCAGGTTGAAGTTTCTGCTTCAGCTCGACATTCTGTGATTCTGGTCAAATCACTTAGTCTCCCCATGTCTACAACCAAAATGAATTTGTTCTTGTGTGATGTAACCAATGCTCATGTAAAGCACTCCAATACCTGACAAGTCTGCACTATATAACACTGCAAAAACACAAAATAATAAGTGTTTTGCACACTTCTGTCATTGGGCTATATTTGGGCTATATCTGGGTGATTTTGGGCTACATTTGGGCTCTTTTGTCTCCGGTGGCCATCTTGGGAGATTTATTTGTTATGAAGTTTCCTAATTTCCTCATGTACTGCAGTCTCCTCAGTCGGAAATGCTTTCAGTTTTTTACTTTGATTCCATCATGAAGGTATTCAGATATGTCACACATTTGCCATGAATTCTGAATGTTAGCACTCTAGTTGCTCATTAGATCACTGTAGTAAAACTACTGCTCACCATGGAAGTCTGCTCCTGGTATTAAAAGTGCATGTTTCAGTCTGCATGTCAGAATTTTTTAATGAAATAGAAGAGGATTTGAGAAGTCACTCAAAATGTGCCCTCATTTTCTTTCTTCAGCATTAATCATAATTTCTATGGCAAAATGAACCCCCTCATTGTGTTCCTTTTTAAATTAAATGTTTTAAGTGTTACCAGTTTATTCCAATCAAGATGGCTTCAGGTGTGCCATACTTTTGTCATAATGAAGACAGTAAGTGCTCTAGTTGTTTTTATGGACATTCTGTCATTGGGCTATACTTGGGCTACATCTGGGTGATATTTGGGCTACATTTGGGCTCTTTTGTCTCTGGTGGCCATCTTGGGAGACTTATTTGTTATGAAGTTTCCTAATTTCCTCATTTACTGCAGTCTCCTCAGTAGGAAATACTTTCAGTTTTTTACTTTGATTCCATCAAGAAGGCATTCAAATGTGTCACACATTTGCCATAAAATCAGAATGTTAGCACTCTTTTTGCTCATTAGATCACTGTAGTAAAGCTACTGCTCACCAGGGAAAACTGCTGCTGGTATTGAAAGTGCATGTTTCAGTCTGCATGCCAGGATTTGAGAAGTCACTCAAAATGTGCCCTAATTTTTCTTTATGCAGCACTAATCATACTTTTTGTGGAAAAATGAACCACCTCATTTTGTTCCTTTTTAAATTAAATGTTTTAAGAGTTACCACTTTAATCCAAGCAAGATGGCTTCAGGTGTGCCATACATTTATCATAAGTAGGACAGTTAGCGCTCTAGTAGTTCTTTGGAACACTCTGGAAAGCTGCAGTAGAACACAAAGGAATCAACTGACAGTCTCTGCCCTTGTTGGATGTACATGTTTTACTGAGAATGTCAGACTTCATTCTCACATGACTGAGAAAGATAATGTGAATTTACAGAAAATAAGCTCTCAGTTTAGCTTATAGATCCCCTTCCAAACCTCTGTGGTAAAAGCATGAGAAAATATTTTTCTCTCAATCATGATATCCCAGCAGAAGGCTTTTTCACATGGTGAAATCACCTTAGAACATACCACAATTCCTAAAATGAGTATGGTACCATCAACAAATGATTTATAATGTAACTAAAGTCTTAAAATCTTCTATTAACTGCAATGCTTTTTAATGAGGTGCTATCATGTATATTGGTCCCAAGATGGCTGCCAACACTTCTTGGATGAAGTGCTGACAGCCAATCAGATCTCAGGATGAGATGTGTGGTTAGGCTCCGCCCACATATATATATTGATTTAAATGCTATTTTCTCAGGAACTACTGAACAGATTTACACCAGACCTACAAAAGGCACTTCCTTGACCTGAGGACTACCTCTCTGCCAAATTTCAAGTAACTCTGTTCAGCCGTTCGGGCTGTAGCTGTGTCTAAAGGTCCTATGGAAAAATGCATGGGAAAAACGCGTTTTGGGACCCCCCTTGTTTCTCAGCCCCCGCTTGACGAATCCCCCCGAGACTTTCAGGGTAGGAGCGGAGCGTAGTGCCCCACCTATTTTGAAAATTTCGCGAGGATTCATCGACCGGCGCCAAAGTTATTCCAAATAGAATGTTGCAGATTTCCTATGGAAACAGGGTCCTAACTATAACTATCTACTGGCGACCGCCAGTAGATAATATATATATATATATATATATATATATATATATATATATATATATATATATATATCCAAAGGAGGTTCAAAGGGTCCCGGTAATCCTGGCGCTCATTGAAGGTGCGTTACCCTTGCGGTAGAACCAAACCGCTAATTATCCAAAACGATTTTCTCCAGATGAAGAAAGAGTAGGGTCGCACTCCAGCGGTATTTAGTTGCAGTATTTCGTTTATTAATCAAATCACCTTACTTCAGGCCATAATTCCAACGCAAACCAACCAACGCGTTTCGTTAACTTCTGTTAACTTGATCACGGTTGTAGCCATTCAAGGAAACAGTTGCATTTAAACCAATGTAACAACAGGGGATGTCATGACTTCACTTCCTGTGAATCCCGAGTTTACAATCCCAGACTTCTGGGAGATGTAGTCCCCTTCAATGTACTGAAACTTCATTCGAGAGTAGGCATACAATTAAACAAATAATTACATGAATCAATAATAATTTTGAAATTAAATCACATTACGATCTATGCGTGACATTATATGAGCAGAGCTCCAAATTCTTACGCTCATTGTGATGTCTCATTTCAGAACATTTAAATCATGCCCTCTAGTGGGCAGACCCAACTATTTCATTTTTAAGGGGCCTAATCGCCCATTCACATTTGTTCTATGTCCATTAATTCCATGAATTTGGACCTATATTCATGGTGAGAGACAAATTACATGAGTTCAATCCTTCAAATAAGGAAATAAAATAAAAGGTTTATGACCAATTGTTCATCTTGCATAAAGTCCTTCCTTGTGATTTCACAAAATTGTGAGATTCTTTCTTCATTAAAGATGTATATACAGTTCTTCCGACTGGTTCAGACCAAACGGTGTCATGCTCCTGAAATTTATAATATGCCTTGATTCCTTTTGCCGCAGTAGTTTCTCCCGATTTCCTCCTCGTGCATTGATGGGGATCATTTCTATTCCATAGAAAATGAGGGACTTCCAATTGCTGTTGTGGTGGGTTTCCATGTGTTTCGCCACTGCGTTATTTTTGTCCTTGTTCTTAGTGGCCCTTGTGTGCTCAAATTCTTTTCTTCAGATCACATATGGTGCTCCCCACGTATTTCAATTTGCAAGGGCATTCTATTATGTAAATCACATACTGACTTTTACATGATATTATTGTTTGATTTTCCAAACTTTATTGTTGGCCATTGTAGTTTCGCTTGTAGGTTTTGCGATTTGACACACCTTGCAATGCTGGCATTTCATAAACCCTTTTGTTCTTAACCAGGTCTCTTTCGCTTTACTTGATTTGAAGTGGCTGTGCACCAATCGATCTTTTACATTTTTGGCTCTTCTATATGTTATTGTAGGTTTAGATCCCATTACTTTTCCTATGGTCCCATCTAATTGTAGTATTTTCCAGTTCTTTTTAATGATACCCACAATTTCCTTGGATTCATGAGTATAATCAGTCTTATTGGTTCCTCAATGGATTCTGGTTTTTTCGTTGTTTTTGATGGTGATAGGCATTCCTCTCGGGATTTCTGATTAGCTCTATTCCAACAGGATTTAACCGTGTGTTTATTGTACTTTCTTTTTATGAACCTTTTTATTGCTCCTGCACTATGTTTTCTTCATTCCTCATCCTCACTGCAAATCCTTCGAAGACGGAGGAATTCCCCATAGGGTATGCTTGATATTAGAGAGGGCTGGTGGAAACTTGTAGCTTCGAGGGTGGCATTCGTTGCTGTCTTTTTCCGGAATAAGGTGGACTCCAGGTGGTTGTTTTTCACATATATTTCAGCGTCCAGGAAAGTAACCTTTTCCTTGCTTATTTCATATGTGAACTTCAAATTGGTTACGCTGTTGTTAAGAATCTCAAAATAATCCTGGAATTCCTTCTCATTTCCATTCCAGATGATTAAAAAATCATCAATGAAGCGTGTCCATTTGATTATTTTCTGAGTGTATTCTTTGAATTTTTTTACACCATGTGACTTTAAAAAAGTGAAGACACACTATTCAGAATTACATTAGTCTGTTTTCCAAACATATACATTTCAAACTTAAATGTATATAAATAATTAAATAACAGGTTTAAATCCAAAATACCATAAAACATTCATCAAGTGCTCAATTGGTATCAAAACAAAGTTCTTATGTATATAATGCAAATGTTCCAAAAATGTATAACATGATGGTATCAATGTTCGATTGACTGTGCAAATAACGCAATAAAGTGCAAATATATATATACTTCACAAGGAATTTTTCAATACCGAAACTGGTTGGTTGGGTCTGTGTTTTTTGCGGACTACAAATGATTTAAGAATAAATCAATTATTGGATCACATGAGCTGGAGTACGACCCTATTTTCTTCCCTGTGAAGGGATTGCTGCATGTTTAGCGGTTTGGTTCAACCGCAAGGGTGACACACCTTTTTGAAGCGCCAGGCAAACCGGAAAAGAGAACCACTGTGGAAAGTATATATATATATATATATATATATATATATATATATATATAAATATATATTTTCCCACAGCGGTTCAAAAGGTCCGGTTTGCCAGGCGCTTCAAAAAGGTGCGTCACCCTCGCCGTTTGAGCCAAAACCGCTAAACATGCCACATTTTCCTTCTGAAAGAAAAATAGGGTCGCACTCCAGTTCGTGTAGATTAATTTATTCTTGAATCATTTGCAAGTCAGCAAAAAGCCACACAGGTCCCAACCGACGTGTTTCGGTATTCGCAAAATACCTTGTTCACGGTCCGTGAGCAAGGTATTTTGCGAATACCGAAACGCGTTGGTTGGGACCTGTGTGGCTTTTTGCTGACTTGCAAATGATTCAAGAATAAATTAATCTACACGAACTGGAGTGCTACCCTATTTTTCTTTCAGAAGGAAATTGTGGCATATATATATATATATATATATATATATATATATATATATATATATATATATATATATATATATATATATAAGCTCCCAAAGTTGCACCAGCAGCCAGGTCACTCGCAGGCGGGTGCTATAGCGTGGCGGTGCCCCACGTAAAAATGCAGCTCCCAAAACTCTCGTTTATCGAACAGAGTTAAGCACTCACAGGAGGGTTTCCGAATCGATTATTCTTTTATTTCGGCAGAAATCAAATAGCAAGACAGACGCGTTTCGAATAAATCTTCATCAGTGTCTCATTGATGAGACCGCGCGCCTACTTTAAATACACATTACGTCATGTATTGAGCGACAGCGTGAACAGATTCACAAAACAACAACAGAAACAAAGGATGGCTAAAGTCCCACGCTCTCCATTACTAGTGGGGCGGCCATCTTAAAGTGATAGATTCACACATCTAATGTCCATACAATATAAGTCTCTTAATCCAAGGAGCCATTATGCAAGCAATAATCATGTTTGAAATAGTTCATAAAATATTGCTGAACAATGAAATAAATTGTAATCAACGATTCGTCATGTAAATAGTATATGACATTCACATGTATGGAAGTCGGTATAACGCCATGTATTGGCTATTGCTCCCTGTTACTAAAAGAGACGGAGAATGGACAGAAAAAAAAAGGGGGAAGGAGAGAAAAGAAGGGGAAAAAAGGTGCGAGATAGACAACTAATAGAGAAGTAAAGACAGTGTAACAAATGGGAACATCACATGTAGGGAATCAAACGGATTTCCAAAATTCATAATATCAATGCTATGAAATTGCAGGGGTTCCAATATTTTGACTGGCTAAGGAATGGCTCGACAACCACACACATTTATGCATTCTGGTTTTCGGCTTAATTCATAATCATTCAAAGTATATTATCGCCTGTATTCATAAAACCAGAATCACACCACCACGAGTGGCCTGTAGTATGCTCATCTGCCCAGGTGTACATTCAATTCTTCCCCACTATTGAGACCATGTGGGGCCTTTGTGTACAGATCTATGATGTAGTGGGATTCTAATCTACGTAATCTTTGGACCCTATCACCGCCCCTGATATTCGCGGGTACATGATCCAGACCAAAGTACTGTAGAAGGTCCCTATTGCTGTGGTGCATAATGGCAAAATGCCTAGCTACAGGGTAATTGGTGTCATTCTTATTGATTGCACGCTGATGTTCTAAAATGCGCATTTTAACGCTGTTGATAGTGCTGCCGATGTATTTAAGCCCACACGGGCAAATGAGACAATATACTACATGAGTAGTAGAGCAAGTGATAAATTTGTCTATACGCCTTGGTTGCCTGACCCCTGGAATGTTGTATGTGAAAACTCTTTTACAGTTTTTGCAGGCTCTGCACTTCCCACAAGGGAAGAATCCGTGCAGAGCCTTGAGTGTGCCTGTAGGTTGTGTCAATGGTAATAGATGACTCTGTACCAATTTATCACGGAGTGATCTCGATTTCTGAAAAGTGATCATTGGTACTTTCGGAATATCCTTCCCGATGACTGTGTCAGTTTGGAGGATATGCCAGCTTTTTCTGAATATCCTCCTCAGTTTATTGGCATCATCCGAAAAGGTGGTTATTAAACGGAATTTGCCATCATGCTCCGCTGTATTCCTGTTGACTGGTTTTTTATATGTCAATAGTTGTTTTCTGGGTATTTTTCTCACTTTATTGAGTGTAGAGACCAAGTCTTCATAGTTGTAGCCCCTAACCTGGAATCATTTTATACTTTGAATTGCTGCTTTTTCAAAGTCAGCTTCTCTTGAGCAATTGCGTTTCAGGCGGAGAAGCTCGCCGTACGGGATACTGTGAATGAGTGTGGATGGATGATTACTGTGGGCGTGCAAGATAGAATTACCCGCAGTAGGCTTCCTATATAGCTCCGTTTCAAGGACACCATCCCTGGCAAACACCTTGAGGTCCAAATAATTCACCGTTAGGGAGCTGATCTCGAATGTGAACCTAAGATTTAGTTGATTATTATTGAGGTCGGATATGAAGATCTGAGCCTCTTCTGGCGACCCCCCCATACCAGAAAGAGGTCGTCTATGTACCTGTACCATGCTATCACATAGTTGGTCCATTTGCTCATATGATTGCTAAGGGCGACCTGCTCCTCCCACCAGCCTACGAAAAGGTTCGCATAGCTGGGGGCGAAGCAGGTCCCCATGGCAGTCCCGGATAACTGTCTATAAAGTTGTTCTTGGAGTAGAAAAATATTATTGGACAGGCAAAATTGGATAAATTCCAAAAGCATGATGTTGTGCTCCGAAAATTTCAAAGGTCTTTTAGCTAAAAAGTGGGCTATTGCCTCTAGCCCTTGACTGTGTTCAATGCATGTGTACAGGCTAGTGATGTCCAAAGCAATTAATTGGTAGGTAGGTTCCCACTTGATCTTATTAATCTGCATGATAAAGTCAGTAGTGTCCTTGATATATGATTTGAGCTTCAAAACCAGTGGGAAAAGGAAAGAGTCAATGTACACAGACATATTCTCGGTTAGGCTTCGTTTGGAGGAAACAATGGGCCTCCCAGGCGGATCATTGGTGTTTTTGTGGATTTTTGGCAATTGGTAAAAGGTTGGTGTGATAGGATCCAAATTACGTAGGAAAAGAAATTCGTTAGTTCCCAACATGCCTCTGTTGCGCCATTTCTCTAGTAAGTTGTGATAGTGTAAAATACTTGAGTTATACTGTTCGATGTTAGTTGCTTCATAAAGCTTCACATCATTCAATTGGCGGTAGGCTTCACGACAGTATTGTTCTCTTGTTAATAGTACGATATTACCTCCTTTGTCGGAGGGTTTGCATACTATTTGTTCATCCTTTGATAGATCTTTCAATATGGACCTCTGTTCTTCAGTGAGGTTGTTTCCTCGGTCTGTTCTACTGGAAACTTTCGTTCTCAATTCTAGGAGGTCCTGCACCACCGCATCGGAGAATGCTTCAATCGCATCGTATGGCATTTGCGGAATGAAGACAGAGTGGGGCTTGAAAATCGTAGCCGGTGTTTCTTGTTCTATACCCACTCGCAAGGCTCTAATCGCCACATCATCAGTCGGCGTGATGGCAGTTTCTTCCTCATTCCGTAGGGCCTCCAACATCTCGAGCATATCCAGATCACCAGTTGTCAGTAGATCAGTTCCTTGGAGTTGTCCTTGTTGATGTAACTGTCTAGCTTCCCTCATAGTTGGTTTTAATTTGAAAAATTTGTGAAGCTTCATTTTCCGTGTGAACTTGAATAGGTCAATACGCGTTTGCGTATACTCCATATGGTCGTTAGGGCAAAAAGAAAGTCCCAATTTGAGGGCGGACTCTTCCGCATTTGTTAATACTCTGGGTGTCAGGTTAACGATGGTAAGATCATCAATGTCATTTACCATCTCCGGCCTCTGTTGTTCCGAGACCCACGTGTCGTAGTTTTGCCCCTTCCTCTTCCTCTTGCCCTTCCAGCCGCTCCTTCTGGTCGGTCTTCGTTTTTGGGTGGTTTGCTCTTGCCACCTCTTAGCCAAGATTGGCGTATGAGATTGAACTCCTGGTGAAAAGGAGTCTTCATGGGAGCGCTGGAAGTGGCTGGTACTTCGTCTCCGGAGAGTTCGCTCTCCGTGACCTCGGATTCCGACGTTTCAATTCTGGTTGTTGGTTCTGGAGGTTGCTTCCTATTCAATACTCTATGGGGTTCGTCAAACTTTTTCGCAAAAGTGAGGATCCTCCCCTGTAGATAGTCACGTTCATCACGGGCAAACTTCTCTTGTTTACGTTGTCTGATTATTAATTCATATTTCTTGAGTCGTTTTTTCATTTCCTCCCTTAGGGCTTCTTGCGTGCTAACGTCAGCATTGTTGGAGAGATCCTTCTCAAGGATAGCTATCTCCGCTAGAGCTTTACTTCTGTCACTCCAGGCAAATTTAACCAAAATTGCCAACATTCCTTTGCATGACGTTGCCGTGTACTCTGCCCATTCCTCCAGGAGTTGTGGATCCGGATTTTCGTAGGCGGGTACTGTGTATATGCGTAGTCCTCTTGGCACCCTATCTACATCCATGTAGTTCTGGAGTGAGGTCGCCTCCCACCATTTCCTGATCTCTCTCTCACAGAGTCTTTCAAGTTTATTGTACTGCATGCGCAAGGTGCTACGAGTATTGTACCCGCTCGATGTGTCATCGGGTCCAGTAGCACCTCTATCCGTGGTGGTTTTGAAAATGTCACGCGCTGCTTCATGGCGGTCTGCTTCGTCGAACATGCTCGTTGCATCTGCCTAGGGCAAAGCGTGCGCTCGCCCTATCGATACTCTCCCTCCAAGCGCCTTATCCCGTATCAATGCTGTAAGCCAGGAACTCAACAGTTATTCGTAATGATGGCGTCACGGCTTACCGGGTTTCGTTGTTATTCAAACGATCCTCGGACGCTGCTTGCGACGCAATCCCGGTTGAGTCTCCATTCACTGCAATGTACTCGCGTTGTAGGGATGGTGCCCTGGAAAATATGTAAGCTCCCAAAGTTGCACCAGCAGCCAGGTCACTCGCAGGCGGGTGCTATAGCGTGGCGGTGCCCCACGTAAAAATGCAGCTCCCAAAACTCTCGTTTATCGAACAGAGTTAAGCACTCACAGGAGGGTTTCCGTATCGATTATTCTTTTATTTCGGCAGAAATCAAATAGCAAGACAGACGCGTTTCGAATAAATCTTCATCAGTGTCTCATTGATGAGACCGCGCACCTACTTTAAATACACATTACGTCATGTATTGCGCGACAGCGTGAACAGATTCACAAAACAACAACAGAAACAAAGGATGGCTAAAGTCCCACGCTCTCCATTACTAGTGGGGCGGCCATCTTAAAGTGATAGATTCACACATCTAATGTCCATACAATATAAGTCTCTTAATCCAAGGAGCCATTATGCAAGCAATAATCATGTTTGAAATAGTTCATAAAATATTGCTGAACAATGAAATAAATTGTAATCAACGATTCGTCATGTAAATAGTATATGACATTCACATGTATGGAAGTCGGTTAACCTGACACCCAGAGTATTAACAAATGCGGAAGAGTCCGCCCTCAAATTGGGACTTTCTTTTTGCCCTAACGACCATATGGAGTATACGCAAACGCGTATTGACCTATTCAAGTTCACACGGAAAATGAAGCTTCACAAATTTTTCAAATTAAAACCAACTATGAGGGAAGCTAGACAGTTACATCAACAAGGACAACTCCAAGGAACTGATCTACTGACAACTGGTGATCTGGATATGCTCGAGATGTTGGAGGCCCTACGGAATGAGGAAGAAACTGCCATCACGCCGACTGATGATGTGGCGATTAGAGCCTTGCGAGTGGGTATAGAACAAGAAACACCGGCTACGATTTTCAAGCCCCCCTCTGTCTTCATTCCGCAAATGCCATACGATGCGATTGACGCATTCTCCGATGCGGTGGTGCAGGACCTCCTAGAATTGAGAACGAAAGTTTCCAGTAGAACAGACCGAGGAAACAACCTCACTGAAGAACAGAGGTCCATATTGAAAGATCTATCAAAGGATGAACAAATAGTATGCAAACCCTCCGACAAAGGAGGTAATATCGTACTATTAACAAGAGAACAATACTGTCGTGAAGCCTACCGCCAATTGAATGATGTGAAGCTTTATGAAGCAACTAACATCGAACAGTATAACTCAAGTATTTTACACTATCACAACTTACTAGAGAAATGGCGCAACAGAGGCATGTTGGGAACTAACGAATTTCTTTTCCTACGTAATTTGGATCCTATCACACCACCCTTTTACCAATTGCCAAAAATCCACAAAAACACCAATGATCCGCCTGGGAGGCCCACTGTTTCCTCCAAAGGAAGCCTAACCGAGAATATGTCTGTGTACATTGACTCTTTCCTTTTCCCACTGGTTTTGAAGCTCAAATCATATATCAAGGACACTACTGACTTTATCATGCAGATTAATAAGATCAAGTGGGAACCTACCTACCAATTAATTGCTTTGGACATCACTAGCCTGTACACATGCATTGAACACAGTCAAAGGCTAGAGGCAGTAGCCCACTTTTTAGCTAAAAGACCTTTGAAATTTTCGGAGCACAACATCATGCTTTTGGAATTTATCCAATTTTGCCTGTCCAATAATATTTTTCTATTCCAAGAACAACTTTATAGACAGTTATCCGGGACTGCCATGGGGACCTGCTTCGCCCCCAGCTATGCGAACCTTTTCGTAGGCTGGTGGGAGGAGCAGGTCGCCCTTAGCAATCATATGAGAAAATGGACCAACTATGTGATAGCATGGTACAGGTACATAGACGACCTCTTTCTGGTATGGGGGGGGGTCGCCAGAAGAGGCTCAGATCTTCATATCCGACCTCAATAATAATCAACTAAATCTTAGGTTCACATTCGAGATCAGCTCCCTAACGGTGAATTATTTGGACCTCAAGGTGTTTGCCAGGCATGGTGTCCTTGAAACTGAGCTATATAGGAAGGCTACTGCGGGTAATTCTATCTTGCACGCCCACAGTAATCATCCATCCACACTCATTCACAGTATCCCGTACGGCGAGCTTCTCCGCCTGAAACGCAATTGCTCAAGAGAAGCTGACTTTGAAAAAGCAGCAATTCAAAGTATAAAAAGATTCCAGGTTAGGGGCTACAACTATGAAGACTTGGTCTCTACACTCAATAAAGTGAGAAAAATACCCAGAAAACAACTATTGACATATAAAAAACCAGTCAACAGGAATACAGCTGAGCATGATGGCAAATTACGTTTAATAACCACCTTTTCCGATGATGCCAATAAACTGAGGAGGATATTCAGAAAAAGCTGGCATATCCTCCAAACTGACACAGTCATCGGGAAGGATATTCCGAAAGTACCAATGATCACTTTTCAGAAATCGAGATCACTCCGTGATAAATTGGTACAGAGTCATCTATTACCATTGACACAACCTACAGGCACACTCAAGGCTCTGCACGGATTCTTCCCTTGTGGGAAGTGCAGAGCCTGCAAAAACTGTAAAAGAGTTTTCACATACAACATTCCAGGGGTCAGGCAACCAAGGCGTATAGACAAATTTATCACTTGCTCTACCACTCATGTAGTATATTGTCTCATTTGCCCGTGTGGGCTTAAATACATCGGCAGCACTATCAACAGCGTTAAAATGCGCATTTTAGAACATCAGCGCGCAATCAATAAGAATGACACCAATTGCCCTGTAGCTAGGCATTTTGCCATTATGCACCACAGGAATAGGGACCTTCTACAGTACTTTGGTCTGGATCATGTACCCGCGAATATCAGGGGCGGTGATAGGGTCCAAAGATTACGTAGATTAGAATCCTGCTACATCATAGATCTGTACACAAAGGCCCCACATGGTCTCAATAGTGGGGAAGAATTGAATGTACACCTGGGCAGATGAGCATACTACAGGCCACTCGTGGTGGTGTGATTCTGGTTTTATGAATACAGGCGATAATATACTTTGAATGATTATGAATTAAGCCGAAAACCAGAATGCATAAATGTGTGTGGTTGTCGAGCCATTCCTTAGCCAGTCAAAATATTGGAACCCCTGCATTTTCATAGCATTGATATTATGAATTTTGGAAATCCGTTTGATTCCCTACATGTGATGTTCCCATTTGTTACACTGTCTTTACTTCTCTATTAGTTGTCTATCTCGCACCTTTTTTCCCCTTCTTTTCTCTCCTTCCCCCTTTTTTTTCTGTCCATTCTCCGTCTCTTTTAGTAACAGGGAGCAATAGCCAATACATGGCGTTATACCGACTTCCATACATGTGAATGTCATATACTATTTACATGACGAATCGTTGATTACAATTTATTTCATTGTTCAGCAATATTTTATGAACTATTTCAAACATGATTATTGCTTGCATAATGGCTCCTTGGATTAAGAGACTTATATTGTATGGACATTAGATGTGTGAATCTATCACTTTTAGATGGCCGCCCCACTAGTAATGGAGAGCGTGGGACTTTAGCCATCCTTTGTTTCTGTTGTTGTTTTGTGAATCTGTTCATGCTGTCGCGCAATACATGACGTAATGTGTATTTAAAGTAGGCGCGCGGTCTCATCAATGAGACACTGATGAAGATTTATTCGAAACGCGTCTGTCTTGCTATTTGATTTCTGCCGAAATAAAAGAATAATCGATACGGAAACCCTCCTGTGAGTGCTTAACTCTGTTCGATAAACGAGAGTTTTGGGAGCTGTATGTATATATATATATATATATATATATATATATATATATATATATATATATATACGTGAAAAGAGTGCGTGAAAGAGAAGCGGCGGCGGAAGAGCTATTCAGTAAAACATCCAAAACGAAGACTGGTAGCGTTCCCTCCGCGGAAGACAACACAGGAATTAACGGGGACCTGAAGGTTCAGTTAAAGAAATTAGAAAAATGTATGAAAGCGGAAATTACGAAGTGGTGGGAGCAAAAATCTTTATCAAAGTATATTGCAGCAGGAAGAGTACCAAGGGGACTCAGAATCCTTTTAGCACCCAGTTATGAATGCCCCAATCCAAGTATGCTAAGGGAGTGGGGCGAAAGCAATTTACAAGCATCAGCAAATCTGGTTAAAATACTGATTAAATACGCTGACATTGATAGAGAGGCACTGCTACGTGAAATTGACCAAATCAATGAGAGTTTAAAGAAAATGGAACCTAATGATCTTATTGCCAAAACAAGGGCAGAAATAAAGGAACGTCTAAAAAAAACAAGAAGAAAAAATTAAAGTACGTAAAGCGTTCAAATTCGCAAGGGATCAAGCGGATTATGAGCAGGGGCGTATCTATACCTTTGCCCGGAAATACGAGACAGCGAAACGTAATAAGGTCAGTAATAAAGGTACCAAAGTGCCAGAACATAATGCTAGTTCCAGCTCCAACGCTATTTCCAATGAACAGGCAATACTAACAGATGATGAGTCCCTTACCAGCGAAAACTCTTCTGAACGAGGAAGCAACATGGAGGAGGAAGCACAAAGCAGAGTGCTCAATTTGGGAGAAGAGGTAGATTTTTTAGCGCTGGAAAGACGCCAAACACTACGGCCACGACAGCCAATAAGGAGAGAAGGCGAAAAAACAACAACATTCGAAGGAGGGAGAGGCGGAAAAGCCACAACAAAAAAGTCGAAAAAAACCTATTGGCGCAAACAATAGAGGCAGATGACAAGACGATCATCAATCTGTCCACCTTCACCCTCACACAAGCCGAAAAACAACTGTTATCACTGGGACTCTCATTCTGTCCGCTTAGTGACTTCAACTATACGCGTACAAGGATTGATTTATTCTGCTTCATTCGTAAATTAAAATTAAAAAAGTTTTTTGCTATCAAAGAAGGCTTGAAAGAGACTTCAACAGAGGACAGTACTCACAGAGAACACAAGGGATTACAGGCCAAAGATGCCCCAGCTTTGCTTACGTTACATCAGTTGTTTGAGAATAAGTCAGATACGACACAGGAAACCATTGATCTGTCTAATACACAGGAGCGCCTATCAGCTGCTAATATCAGGCAAAGTGGTGCAGGTATAAGCCCCTTCAAACCAAAATCAAGATTTATACCAATGATGCCGAAAGACGCCATCGACATCTTTCACGAAGTGGTAGTGGAGGACATTAAAAAATTACACTACCGTACCAAACATAAAAAACGACATAAGAGTTACCAAGAAATTAAGTACTGTGATTTGGTGAAAAAATTGGAATCTAATCATGAGATATTGGTTACAAAATCGGACAAAGGAGGCAACGTTGTGCTCTGGCCACAGAAGGACTACAAAATAGAAGCGCAAAGACATCTGGATGATGACACATGCTATGGAAAGGTTGATATGAAAACATATAACACAGCAAGGAATGGGTTAAAAAGTAAATTGCTCCAATGGAAAAGAGATGGATGCATCTCTGCGGCTGAATTTGATTTTCTGTTTGTGGAACACCCAATCCTGCCAAGATTATACTTTATTCCCAAAGTTCATAAACTAACTAAACCAGTGCCAGGAAGACCCATCATTGCAGCGATTGGGAGTTTGGGAGAACACATTACGCAGTATGTGGATTTCTTCCTTCAAGATCTAGTAAAAGAACTTCCGACATACATTAGAGACACTGGGGATCTACTGAATAAGCTGACTAGTATCCAATGGGCAGAAGATCTATTGCTCATCTCATTGGATATAGAGTCGCTCTATACCAGTATCGAGCACGAAATAGGCCTAAACGCCTTAGCACATTTTTTGGGAAAAAGACCGTTAGAAATGTATAATCACAACAAAATGCTGGTAGACCTTGCTTCATGGTGTTTGTTTAACAACTTCTTTTTATTCGGCAATGAAGTGTTTATACAGAAGAGAGGCGTAGCTATGGGGGCCTGCTTTTCCCCCAGCTATGCATGTTTGCATGTAGGTTGGTGGGAGGAGCAGGTCCTCAAATGCTTATTCCATGATGAATACCGCACCCATGTGATTCAGTGGTGGCGGTATATTGATGATGTTTTTATTATTTGGAAAGGGGATGAAAAAAGTGCAAAGGATTTTATTGACAAAATTAACTGTAACAGCTATAATCTAAAGTTTACATCACATTTGAGCAAGACGCAAATTGACTTCTTAGATGTAAAAATTTATGTCAAAAATAACCAGCTGGCCACTACCCTACATAGGAAAACAACAGCAGGGAACACCACTTTACACGCCAGCAGCGCACATCCACACCACACCATCAAAAGCATTCCCCTAGGGGAGCTTACACGCCTTAAACGCATCTGTAGTACTCCTGAAGATTACGAATTATGCAAACAGGAAGCACTTAGCAGATTCCGCAGGAGAGGATATAATGATAAAATCCTCAATGAAGCAGTTGGTAAAGTAGAAACAATACCGAGAACGACACTTCTATTCCCCAAAGACCAACTGGAGGCCACTGATACCGGAAACAACGCTCCAAGATTGATTACAACATTCAATAGACAGGAAAGACAGATCAGGTCAATTGTCAAACGAAATTGGCAAATCGTTCTGACTGATGGGGTTCTAGCCCCTATGTTATCTTCGCGACCTACGATCACTCATAGGAAGGGCCCTTCCATGAAAACTCAGATCGCGAAACCATTTCCAGAGCTTGCGGTTGCAAAGCACTGGTTACAACCCAAGCAAGGGTTTGTTAAGTGTTCTTCGTGTAGAGCATGCAGATTTGGAGTGAATACCGACTCATACTCTACTCCCTTTAGCCCCCATACTACTAAAATTTTGGGTAGATTCAACTGCAAGACAGAATTTGCAGTGTATGTTCTGACGTGCACCTGTGGTCTCAGATATGTGGGAAGCACGAAGCTGCAGGTGCACGTCAGAATCCTACAACACCTACGTGCCATAGTTAACAACGATTCATCTTACCCAGTGGCTAGGCATTTCAAGTTGGTGCACAATAATGATTTAAACTGTCTAAAATATTTTGTAGTGGCAAATGTACCCAAATTACGACAGGGAGGCAATAGAGAGAAGAGGCTAAGACAACTAGAATCTAAAATGATTATAGAATTTGACAGTAAGGCCCCCAATGGATTAAACAATACAGATGAAATGTACCACTTTCTGTAACTAACATTGGGTCTCACGATACCTACACGTGGCTTGATTACTGACTTCAGACATACAGGTAGTTGTTTAGTCTACTATTTATGTATTTATTTATTTTTTGAGTTATTAAAATCTATATAATGTCGATATTCATCTTCCATTTCAAATAAGTGCACAGTTCTTTCAAGATAGCCAAACAGGATTGTTTGGTTTTTTCCACTTCGTATATATCATTGAAAATATCAACTGGTTTTAGTCAGATTTTAGCCCGGTTTTTAACTTTGTTAAATGTGGGTTTTTAACTGTCTTTTACCTTGATGTTTTTTTTAGAGTTGCTTACACATTTTACTGACTATGCATTTGGCACATTTCTATTTTTGCACTAGCACTTTAAGACGATCCACTTTGGATCAGTTTATCAGCACTTTTAATCCGTATAAATGACACTGCTACGATTGGTCTGTGGACAGATAAACTAGATGGGCAACAAAACATGCAGCATTGAAGCAGTTATATAAAAACATGGAGTCATGATGATATTTTGTATTGTGGAAACTTAGTTCCAACCAATTGAAATTGTTGCATTGTTTTAACAAATCTTTTGGTTTTAAATCACGATATATACAATTGTTACTATAGGTGTTTTTATATAGACAGTTTATAAAGACTCTATTTATTAATATTATTTATAGGATTTTAGAACTATTTACTATTAGTACTGTATAATTGTATTATATAATGAAGTGACTCCACAAGTTGCATTTACGCATTTAAGCAGTCCAAGTTAGAAAACAGACTATTAACAACAGTTACGTTTTGCAGTGTGTCTTCTATGTTTATACATCATGTGATGTCAGCACTCTAATCACGGTGAAGCACTTAAAAACAATGATGAGTATGCTTCAAACTGACTTGTGAGCAAGGGCTTTCGTAGCCCGAAACGCGTCAGGTTCGAGGTTAAAGAACCATAAACTCCATCTAACCTACTTTCGCTGGGTCCGCGTCTCTGTTCGCCATTGCTGTGGAGGTGCAGGGATACTATCGTTTTTTTATATATATATATATATATATATATATATATATATATATATATATATATATATACATATACATACATACATACATACATACATACATACATACATACATACATACATACATACATACATACATACATACATCTTTCTTTCTCTCTCTCTCTCTTGCTCTCTCCCTACACAAAGGACCTTTTGAGCAAGATCTAAGATTTTGAATGGACTGATGTAGGATAGTGCCCCTTTTTGAACGGTTACCCTCCCACTTTTACCCTGACATCAGATGCTACTTGACTTGATGTGCCCTGGCTCCGTGCTAATCAGGTTCCCAGGGCCTGGGTTTTTTCCCAAAACTGAACCCTGGTACCCACAATTGGCACATCTCTGGCCACAGGTAAGCCCCTTGTAAAAGGTACCATGGGTACCAAGGGCACTGTGACCTGGGAAGGCCTCTAACGGAGCCTGTCACAGCCACTGCTCCAAGGCACAGAGGGAGAAGAGAGAGGCAGGGGACTCCATCGCCCAACCTGCAACATGGCCGCTGCCGCCAATGCTGCTTTCCTGCTCCAGGAGGCATTTAAATTCAGCTCGGGGATCCCGCAGCGTGGGAAGTGTGCGTATGCACCTGGGCCGTGCTGAGGCCAAGTGTGGACCTGTCTGCACCCGTCAGAGCCCGTAGGAGGCCGGGCCGGGCTACCCCCCCTAACCTCCGCATCTCGGGGTTACACCATTGAAACCGCATTTTCTGCAAATCGACTAGTGGAGTCTCTTACTACAGCCCAGGGAAAAAGGCAATGGGTAAGAGAAATCTAACCATGCCAGGGCCGGGGATAGGAGCAGCTGTAACAACTCTTCATTCATTCCTGGCCAGGGCAGCAAATGTTCTGTCCAATGAAATTGCCCCGACAGAAAGGAGACTTTCACTGGAACTAACTAATCTACCGCAGAATTTAGCATCTCCAAATGGCTCGACCCCAATGGAGGGGCGCAGTGACAATGTGCCTACTTCAACAGATGGTACCACTTCGCCAGTGGAAACAAAGGGCACCCAAGGGGAAGGTGCCTCTATGCTGGAACCTCCAGTTAAAAAGAAAAGAGGCAGTGGTAAAAAATCTACCCAGGCCCCAAAAAACAAGTGGAATCAGACATTCTTGATATTAACCCTGTGGCTTCTAGCCAGATATTGAATAAACTTTTTTAAAAAATGGAAGACATTTTAAGGTCACAACTAGCACTTGTTATTGCCCGGTTAGAAAAGATGGAAGCATTACTTTGTAGGTGGAAAGAGCCCCATCACAGCCCTGTATCGGTTGGCACGGTGACAGAATCGGTGGGTTTGAGGGGAGGGTCCGGATCTACGCAGGGTAATTCTGATCCCATAGTCCCCACAACCAGTAAGGGTCAGCAGGCAAGTAGTGGTACGCCCTTACATATAGGGAGAGTCCTCAGTCAGTACCAGGGCGTAAGAAGCCACCCCAAGGCTATATAGGCCCACAAGGTAGTGTAAGAGTCCCAAAAGACAACAGGGAGGAATGTGAAGGCCCAGGGGTGGACCCGCATAGTCCTTTAGTGATTGATGCTATAGATTCTCGGGTTACCGAGGGAGCTGAATCACAGGATCTTAGATCCATTAACAACTCTGGTTAACTAGAAGACTGAACTGACACCTTAAATCTACCAATTGAGTCAGTACCTCTAATAGCCGTTTTAGTGGGTGTGTCTCCAATTAAGTGGGATGCTAAGGTGACAGCAATAGATCTGATACACAAGGTGACCCACTGGCTGGACAGATCATTGTAAAATCGCCGCACCATAGCAACCGACGGTGGGTAGGGGAAGCCAAAGACAAAGACAGATGGGGTGATTGCATTGTGGTTAATCTGACAAACCTGTAATTCGTTAGAGCTCTGACCTGTAGTCAGTATGAATCAGATTCCCACACAGGAATACAGGCCCTTCCACTCTTTCTTTTATCCCTAGAGGGTCCAATGTTGGAGCACAGAGTGGAAAGCCCGTAGTTTGTCGCAAAGTAAGTTGATGCAAGGTTCAAAAGTGTATCCAAATACGTCTAAGCTTATTCCCCTTGTAAATAGATACGCCCCATTAAGGGACTTAGATAATTTTGACTGACCATTAGCTCTAAGTGATGGTATGTCAGGTATCAGTCACTCCTTACCAGTTAGTATGGTCAACAAGGTTAAGTTGAACTTAGTTCCTGCAGAGAAAGGTTCATCCTTCAGCAAATTCTTGTCTTGGAACATCACAGGGCTGAGGGTGAAAAAAGATGATGAGCACTGGTTAGCCATAATAAAAACTGGCCACATTGTTGCATTGCAAGAAACTTGGGATACCTCAGACTCTTTTTTCTTGGATGGTTTTGCTTCTTTTTCAAAGACCTCTTCTCCTTCTGCCACAGGTCGAGCAAAAGGAGGCCTGCTTACTTTAATCTTGTTGAAACTATCATGTACTATTAAGAGTATGTCTAGCCCATCCCCACACCTGTTAGCAGTGGAATTAACATTTCCCAGGAGCCCAACGTTGGTAGTTATTAATTTTTCTAACTCCTTTCGCAGGAACCATGATAGTGAGCAGTTAGCTTATCTTGAAAGCTTTATTGATCATGCTGCACAGGATAGTCGTACCCCTGTGAATTTATCATAATGGGGGACTTTAATGTCCATCGTTGCTCTTTAAACTGTATCCTGGAGAGGAGTTCATTGGATTGTATGGCTCCTGTGTCTCATTTTGAACACTGTCCCCAAGGCATCCTATTAGAGAGTATATTAGCCGACAACAATCTATATTGTTTAGAGCACACAAGTGAGTCAGTGGCAGTGCCCTCCTTCCATTGGAAGGGGAGTGGTTCAACCATAGATTACATTGCGGTGTCCGCCCACTGTCTCATAACATAATGAAAGTAAGCTCATCTTGGACAGGTTATAGTGACCACAACCCAATCATTGTTGAATTTAAGGGTTTGATGATCTTTCGGGGAACAGAGCCTATGGCTCTCGCGAATAGTGAATTCTATCCAACAGACCAGACCCGTAAAAGTAAGTGGGGGAAGATTATACCGGAGGATTGTTTAAACCAGCTGTAAACTGAAGGTAGGGAAGACATTGAGCAGTGCCTTGATATTCATACTGAACCGGATGTGGTACTAGAGGCATTCGATAACTTGGCTAAGCGGATTGCAATACATTTAAGTGATAAAGGAGGACCAGGTGACAACAGGGAGGTTAAATGGTTTAACTCTGATTGCTCCAAAGCCCATAAAGCCCTAATTGTTGCATTAAAAAACAAGCCACGGGATTATGGATTGTTTAAAGTCCATAGGAAATATGGCCTTAAAGGCATGAAAAGATTAAATAAGGGAACAGGCTTGGGAGGATCTAAATTAGGCTAGTACTATGACAAATAGTTCCAAATTCTGGAAGATTGTAAATAGCCCTTTTTTTTTTTTTAAATAATGATATGCCTAAAACAAAGTGCCTTTTTCCTGCCGATAGATGGGTCAGCCATTTTGAGCAGACTTATACTGAGGTGGCAGTAGTACATACGGATATCCCTTGGGAACCTAATACTGAACCGCTTTCTCTATGATTTAAGATGGACGAAGTCCAGAAAGCTATAGCGGCTGCCTCAGCAAGTAAAGCCCCAAGCCCATTGGGAGACCGGTGGATCTTTATAAATCAGACCCAGGCAATTGGGCAAAAATTGTAACAAGTGTTTCTAATGCTGCTACAGTGGCTGACCCGCCTTACTCTGTGGAAATTAGCCTTTTTAGGGGCCCACCGGTGCAGGGGTTCACCCTTATCTGTCCATGGGTCCTTAGACCGACAAAATAGAGATTGCCACAGAAGCTGGAATATCACATAACAAGTTTATTCACTCATGAGTGAGACCACGTCCATACAACACCATCAAGTGTTTCAGGAGGTAGTGGCTTGAATACACAGACCATGGTGCTTTTATACAGAGTTTTCTTCACTGGTAAGCATGTAGTTACAAATAGAAGGTACATGTCTACACTGGAATAACTACAGACAAACATGGGCAAATGGGAAATCACTTAGTCAGCAAAGTGGGAGGGGGAGCAGGAGTGCTTATGGTAGCACTAAGAGATTGACAGTTGAGTCTGAGACCAGGTCTTCTCGCAGCTACAAACTCTTTAGCATGCATATTGCTTTTAGCTGAGTCAGGAAGTTAACTAAAATAGACAGCACAGGCAGGGAAAAAGACGAGCAGCAGAGGATGGAAGAATTACATAGCTGACAAAATGGATGCCACAAACAAGATGGTTTCAGCTTATGCTAACAGAGATTACTGCAATTTCCACGGACGGCCCTTTTAGCATTAGCTGAAGACATCGCTATGCAGTATGAGGAGCATGAAAGTTATCACTGATATCAATTAACATCAGCTTTCTTATTTCTTGGTCAGTTACTAGTCGGGCATTTACATTCTTAACATTTCGTTTAGGTACAGGTAGAAGCACAAAGGGAACAGAGCATCGAGCCACATTGGATACAGAGGCAGCAAATGAAGAGAATAGCAAGAAATATACATAGGGCAGACAATAATTTCTAGCCCCATATAGTAAAAATAGTCCATAGCCATCCAGTCAAAGTCCATATTCCTGAATCCTGATGGATTTCAGTGGCTATCTTGTGCAGTTTAGAGATTGCTTCAAAAACCGAAGGGGCGTGGTCCGGGATGTAGACACAGCAGCTGCTCCCGATGATGCGGCATGCTCCACCACGGTCTGCAAGGACTACATCCAAAACCATCCTGTTTTGGAGCGCCAAAATCCTCGCAATTTGCAGTTCTTCCGTGATATTTCTAAGTGCCATTGCTGTCTGATTGGTTACAGCCTCTACAACACGTGTCAAACGCCTTATCTGTCTGCTGTTTAAGGCCGCACCAACAAAGAAGAAGAGTCCCAAAATAAAGTCAACGTACTGCTGCAGTGCAGTATCAGTTTGATCCACCTCATCATGATTTATTGTCCTCTTAGATAGACTCTTGGAAATGTCATTATACAGTTTATAGTCTTTGTGGTAGGATGCAGGAGCCAAAAACACAGGTGGTAGCAAAAAGGACACATAGCAGCTTCCAATAGGTAGGTGGTAATAACCCTTACTTCCACAAATGAAATAGTTGTTATGTGAGGACAAACAACTGCTATTGTTTATTCCAGTAATGTTCAGCACTGTAGTACAGTCACTTTTTCACACAGGGATACTGCCAACACTGCTCACACAAAGGTCTGCTCGAGCTCTAGTAACAGCTATAACAGGAGGCCCATTACCCTTGACAGTTCGAGTGTTTGGGAAAACATAGTGTGTGGAGAAATTTCCTCGGCAATACTCCTCCATTTCCTATACAGTTCCTTTAGCTTGTGGATCTCCTTCCTCATCAGGGCAACAGGCTCCATTTAACTGACCGTTAAGTCTTCCTACATCAAAGTTGGTGATATTACCAATATGAGAAGCCCACAATAGTGCAAACCAGGCTCTGCAGGAGCCATTGTGTGAAAATGGCAAAGGAATGAAAGGCGTTCCTCCCTTTTTCTGATGAGCTGGCATCATTCCACACACCTAACAGTTGGGGATGTTCGTAGCAGTATGGGTGTGATGCAACATTTGTATGAAAGTGTTATTGACATTTGGTGCTTCTTTTCATGATAGGGAAGAGTGAAATAGTGGTGCTCAATGGGGATAGGAGTAGTAGCAGTCAGTAGATTTCGAGCAGGAGTTACTCCCTCTACAACCCATGTGATTGTAGCATTCAGAACAATAATTGAAGTGAGTCCAATAATGAACATACTCTTTCGATCACAAACTTTTGCAGCAGTTGATTTCTTCTCCGCAGGCATGTTCATCTTGCCGTTGAACAACAGAACAGATGGTGCCCTAAGGTCCTCGGCAGACGTTGGTTTCTTCGCTGAGGTTGAGACGAGTAACCACAAAAAAAGTACCCCCCCTTTGTAACTCAGTCTTTCACTGCCCAGGACAGTGGCTCAAACAGTCTTTTTCAGCAACAACGTTTCTCTCTTCCGGGGTTGCAGCTGATATCGCGATGTACCAGGGATCGTGTGGTCTGGGAAGACTTCCTCAGGTTCTTCAGGTGACGTGGCTTGTCCTTTCTCTGTGTCGCGGTGATCTGCCAACACAGCTGGGCTCACTAGGTCATGCAGAACCCTCTGACGGTGGGTTGCATGGACCCAGTTCTTCCGATTGGTCACTCGCACCGCAGTCCTGGTAGCCAAAAGCACTTGTTCCGGTCCACGCCACCTCCGTGCTAGGGAGCTGGCTCTCTGGCAGGACTTTGTCACCAAAAAGTCCCCGGGCCGTAGATCATAGCCCTCACCCTGCAACCTGTCTGGAAGCGTTTCTCAAACCTGTTGATAAATAGGAGACAAACTGTCAGTCAAATGGGACAAATAGTCGTTCATCAATACATAAGGTACATCATGTATAGGGCGTGGCTTAGGAATCCCCCAAATATTCATTGGCCTCCTGAAAACTACCTCATACGGTGTGAGGCCAGATCGTGTAGGTGGTATTGATCTAATGGATAGCAATGCCAAGGGCAGTGCATCATTCCATTTCAGAGATGTGGAAGCCTGTATTTTGGCCAACTTTAGCTTAAGGGTAGAGTTGTATTGTTCCACTAGCCCTGCTGATTGTGGGTGAAAAGCAGCATGGAACTTCTGCTTAGTTCCCAATCCTTTCATGAGGTAATCAACAACTTGCCCAATAAAATGGGGTCCGTTGTCATTCCACAAAACTCGACAAATGCCAAATCTAGGGAAAAAACTCTTTTAGGAGCACCTTTGCTGTAGTGAGAGCTGTATTGTCTTTCGTGAGTATGCCTCTATCCACTTACTGAAGGCACAGACCACCACTAGAACATATTTCAGATTATTGCGTTCAAGCTGGATAAAATCCATTTGCAGAAACTCAAAAGGTGCAGTAGGTATGGCAAACCCTCCTGTTGGAGTTCGTGTTCCCTTTCCAGGATTATACTGGAGACAAATCAGACAAGACTGAACAATCTTTTTAGGTGTGCCGGCAATATCTGGATGATCCCAAACTTGCATAAGTTGCTTCGTCATTGAGGACATTCCAACATGTGCCGGCCCATGTGCCACGTGAATCGTAGGATGTAAATAGGCTGTGGGTAACTTCCATTTTGTCATTTCTTTATTCCTCCAACAGCCCTCATCATCCAATTTTCCCTCCTTAGACCATTGGTCTAATTCATCAACGGAAGCATATCGTTGCATGTCCAGTACTTCTTGCGTTCAGCTTGTGACTTGACCACATACATAGATGTAGTACTTCGTTGTATTGCAGTCTTACGTGCTGTGTGATCCGCAAAGGCATTGCCTTGCCCTATTTTATCAGTCACTTTCTTGTGTGCGCTAAACTTGACAAATTGCCACTTTCTTAGGATATGTCAAGGCAGTAAGGAGATTGTGTATTAATTCCCCATGCACTAATTGTGTCCCATGTGAAGTAAGAAAGCCTCTTTCCTTCCAGCTTTGCCCAAAATCGTGAGCCACTCCAAAAGCATATTGGCTATTGGAATAGATGTTAACAAGTAGATCAGTACTAAACTCACATGCTCTTGTTAGCGCTATCAACTCAGCTTCCTGAGCTGACTTCTGTGGAATACGAGCTGTCTCAACTACTGTCTGAAGTGTTGTAATTGCGTAGGCAGCAGATATCGTGCCATCGGGCAATTTCAAGCAAGACCCATTGACCCACAATTCCCCATCAACACTAGAAAGGGGGTATCTTGCAGGTCAACACGACCCTTTGTTCTTGTTCTTCAGTAAGGGATATACAATCATGTAACTCTTGTGGCTGGGACTGAGTAGCTGGAAATGACAATAGTGTAGCAGGATTCAGAGTCTAACATCTTTTCAGTGTGACATGAGGGGCCAAAAGTGTCAATTCATATCATGTCAAGCGAGCACTAGTCAAATGTTGTGTTTTCGTTTGGTTTAACAGGGCATCAACTGAATGGGGCACTAGCATAAGCAATCTATGTGACAAGACTATTCCCTAACTTTGACATATGGACACAGCTGTCGCCGCTACTGCTCGAAAACACCCAGGCAACGCACGAGCGACTGGATCAAGGACAGCTGAGAAATATGCACAAGGGCGCTGCTTATCACCGTGTATCTGGGTTAAAACCGAGAGAGCGCAATCGTCCCTCTCGTGTACATAGAGTGTGAAGGCCTTAGTGTAGTCTGGAGTTCCTAATACTGGTGCGGAGCACAGAGCTTGACGTAACTGTTCGAAAGCATTCTGGCATTCAGTAGTCCATGGGGGAGGCATCGGAGTGTCTTTAGTCAAAAGAGCTAACAAGGGCTTAACAATGTAGGAAAAGCTAGGGATCCACTGCCTACAGAAAGAAGTAAGACCAATCAGTGCACGAACATCCTTCTGAGTATGGGGCAAAGGCATGTCTAAAAAAGCTTGAATGCGTCTGGTGTGAGTGCACGTCCCTCCTTAGACAGGAGGTGGCCTAAGTAGGTAACCTGCTATCTACAATATTGCAATTTCTTCCAAGAGACTTTGTGATGATGAGATGCAAGAAATGATAGCAATAACAGTGTTCCTTCTTCACACTGTTCAGGGGTATCAGCAGCCAACAAGATGTCATCGACATATTGAATAAGAGCCACCTCTTTTGGCACAGGGAAAGAATCAAGCTGCCTTTTCAATGCCTGGCTATAAATGCTAGGGCTCTCTGTATACCCTTGTGGAGCTCTCCAAAATCTGAATGAGTGATTATTCAAAGTGAAGCTGAACAAATAACGGCTGTTAGGATGAATAGGAATCGAGAAGAAAGCATTCTCCAAATCGATCACACAATGTAGTTGCAGTAGGAGGAACCATAGTAAGAAGTGTTGTGATGTCAGAAACTACCGGATATTGGAGCACTACTATCTTGTTGACCTCCCTCAAGTCAGTGATAAATCTATAAACTTTAGAATCAGAGTCTTTTTTTCAAAAACGGAAGAATAGGGCTATTACAGGTATTGTAAGGAACTTCTTCCACAACCCCCACTCTGATCAAATCCTGAACAATATGTATCAATGCTTCGTCACCTTCTCAAGAGATTTTATATTGGGGCAATTGGGGCAATTAAGCACCTTCCTTCACTTGAATATGTACTGGTGGGATAACCATTTGACCCACACCAGTATCTGATGTAGCCTAAAAGGTACTAGGTAGTGATGCCAAAGCAATATCCTCTTTAATAAGGCAAGACCTCTCAACCATTGGATAGTTGTCGTTTAAAATGACACGCGCACCTTCTGGGAAACAGCGTATTGTAGTACGAAAATGTTTAAGCATATCGATACCCACAATGTTATACGGCATGTAAGGGAAAGCAGAAATGGACATGTAGCAGTGAATTTATCAAGACTAAATGCAAGTGGTTGTGACAGTGGACTAAGGGAAGGAGTCCCATCGAATCCCATCAATGTTATCATTATGCCAGACAGGGGAGCCCTAGGAACCAATTGTTTAGACAGAGCGCTACGATTAGCTCCCGTATCAACTAGAAAGCGATCAGTAGAACGCAAGATGTTTGCATCGACATAGGGACCCCTCTGATCTACAGGGACCGCAACTGGTTCCTTACCCCATCCTAGGCATTCCTATGCATAATCAGTATCCTTAGGACCATCAGTTGCATAATCAGACATTTGGTATTGGTTTCGTGTATCAAAGGTATTAAAAGAATTAGGATTGTATTCAACAGCCTCAATTCTGGTACGATTATCCATGCCTCCCCTATTTCCTGTGTTCCCCGGGCAACCTCTCATACTTCCTCTACCCCTGTGATACTGCTGACCTCGCAAATGGGGGCACTCAGAACGCCAGTGTCCAATCTCTTTACAATACGCACACTGATCAGAAGACAAAGTTGCTCGAGGGAAAAGGGGCACAACAGGGTGATACATCGCACGTCCACCTCTACCACTGCCTCTAAATGAGGGACCGTAGCCATGAGCCAACATAACTTTTGTCTTTAAACCCTTAACCTTTTTATCCTCCTTGCCTTTTGCTTCCAATTCCTGACGCTCATAATACTGGGCCAGAGTCAAAAGAGAGACAGGGAAAGACGTAGTCCATGAACTCTCGCTGGCCTTTAGACGACTAACTATTTCTGGCAATATGTTAGCGACAAATTTGTCGACGAACAGATGCTTACCCGTGTCATCTGACAATGACTGCCCACTAAAGTCAAGGAATGTCTCTTCGAATCGTGTAAAGAAATCAGAAACTGACTCATCTACTTTCTGCTTACAAGACACTAATGTAGTCCAATCAATTTTCTTAGGTGGTATAAGAGTTTTCAACTTAGTTACAATAGCTTTAGGAAGATCCAATATCACCTGTTGTGGTTTCTGCGCGGGCTCTCTATCAGCATCTATTTCCTCTAAATGCACCCAAGTATCACCATAAGATGCATTTATCGTCCATCTTCCGAATTGATCTCCACATATCAGGGGGTAAAATAAGTCCAAAAAACATGTCAATATCAGGCAACAACATAGTGCAGGAGCTAATAGCTACTTCTACTTCTTCAAAAAAAAAGCGGCTAGATTGTTGCACGGATCAGGCAAAGCAGCTTTAAGAGCCATAACGTCTACTCCAAGGGGTAATGACCCAATTATAAATAAAATATTCCTTCGCATTATCAGAAATGTTATCGTCACTTGTTCCCGCTCCCTTTGGAGGAACATACAAAGGCGCAGCTTCACGCATCGGTTTTACAGTAACTACAGGATTACTAGTGTCTATCTGTCCCTGTAGCTTCTTCTTGCCGCGCTGGGATCTGAATTGTTTGCTCAGCTGTAGCTTTACCAACTGCCTTTTTTTCTTCTCTTCTCGCAAACGTAATGTGTCAATGCGCAATTTAACCATTCGCCTAATTAAATCGGACACCTGGGGAAAAAAGAAAGGTGCCATCACTTAACTGTTTATAATCACAATTTATATCAGGGGCTCTAGAGCACCGGAATGTTTTCTAAAGCTCAGTATTACTTCCCAAGTAAACATCTCTAGAAAATATAACTGCTCTAAATATGACCATTGCTGAACCATTGCTATGAGGTCTGGGGCGGAGGCACTCCCACGAGCTGCTTTACGGGTAGCGGATCTAAGAGTGGCCTTGCGTTCAGTAATTAAAGTAGAGCGAGTTGTCCGCCCGTCTAGTTTATCCATATCTTTCTCTTCTGAAGAAAAATGCTCCTCATCAGAACCTTCATTCTCAGGGGCACCAGGGGATTTATACGGGGCGGAGGTCTGTCTAACAAAATAGAATCATCTTGAGGTCTATTAAGTATGAGATAAATGGGGTACTGGCCAGTTACCTCTAAATGACGCTCCCTATCTTCTTTCTCTTTTAGTTCCTTCATCTCTTTTTTTTTCAGTTCCAATGCTTTTCCATAAATTGATTTGCGCTGTTCTTTTTCTGCTATAGCTTCTTCTCTCCTCACTCTCTCATTCACTTCTTTCTCCCACATTCGTACAAAATCTTTCGTTTAAACAGACACTGCTTAACATACTGAATCTTTTGTAAATCAAATGACCCATTTACTGGCCATCGTAGATCAGGAACCTTTTTCGTACATTTGTTCCACAGTGTACTATACATTATGGAAGAAATACAATATTTAATCTACATAAACCTATTAGGTGTCCCCTCTAGGGGAGCCGGCTGACTACTTTCTAGATCCATATTGGTACCTCCAAGACAGCTGAAAAACCTACCTGGTTAGCCTGCAAAACGCCGGAACACGCCATTGCTGTCACCGCCACCGCCAAGAGTCACACCGTGCCAGAGTCAGCGTCGCCGCCCCGGGACTCCATCTCCCGGCAGCACTAGCGGCGGCGCGCTCATTGAACGCAGCGCCAGCGCCTGGAGGCGCACATAAGATCAGCTGAAGGCGGCAGAGCGGGGGGGAGCTGAAAAACCTACCTGGTTAGCCTGCAAAACGCCGGAACACGCCATTGCTGTCACCGCCACCGCCAAGAGTCACACCGTGCCAGAGTCAGCGTCGCCGCCCCGGGACTCCATCTCCCGGCAGCACTAGCGGCGGCGCGCTCATTGAACGCAGCGTCAGCGCCTGGAGGCGCACATAAGATCAGCTGAAGGCGGCAGAGCGGGGGGGAGCTGAAAAACCTACCTGGTTAGCCTGCAAAACGCCGGAACACGCCATTGCTGTCACCGCCACCGCCAAGAGTCACACCGTGCCAGAGTCAGCGTCGCCGCCCCGGGACTCCATCTCCCGGCAGCACTAGCGGCGGCGCGCTCATTGAACGCAGCGCCAGCGCCTGGAGGCGCACATAAGATCAGCTGAAGGCCGCGTCGCGGGATCGCGCGCGGGTCGGCGCCGGGGCTAAGCCCGGGCAAAGGGCGGGCCCTCTGTGGCCCTCAGTGACCGAGGTAGGCCGGGCTGGGCCCGGTCCCTTATTTCTCATTTTTTACATTGTAATTATTTGTCTGCATTCGTGCCCATTTGAGTAGAAGGGTAATTTGATGCAAGTACTGTGATAGCTATACTGCACCCTGGTCCTACCTGCTGTGCCAGGGACTGACTCAACTCCAGACTTTTATTCATTTTATATTGCTACATTTCTTTTTAATTACTGTGGAAAATGTCTAAAACTTTACGATCAGGAAGGGTAGTGGGAGAAAAACCTGCCCGGAAATTAACTACCTTCCTCACAAGAAACAAGTCAGTAACCAACCCACCTTTAAAAAGACAATGTCTGTTATCTGAACTTTGGGATCTATCTGGTATAAAAAAACCTAAATGTGCGACTCTACATAATCCAGATACTAAAGTCTTGGAAGTACACGTACCAACTACCTCTGTGCCCCGATTTCCCCAGGTCCAGCAGGGGGCCCCCCAAACTATGGCAGGAGGGTCTCCCTTTCGGGACCCTACAGATGGGAAGTTGACGATTATAAGTGAGCCAGTGCACATACCATCGATCCCTCAGTTACCCATGAATGACAGGCCGGGGGATGACCTGTCTGCACTATCCATTGATTTGGAACTATGGGGACGCTACGTAAGCCCTGCTAAAGTGGAATCTCTGGAGCAATTTAAAGTTCAGGGGGGAGCCACCCCATCAGGGTTAATGCTGTATAGTAGCACCCCGTCGCTAAATAGTCATGAAATATCTGACTTGCTAAACTCTTCCAAGAGCCCCGACCTCAATCTCCTGGATAATATCTGCACTGCAGAAGCACGAGAAAAGCCGATCTCTGAGTCCATGATCGCGCTGGAACAACTCCTTGCTTCAATTTTGCTGCTTCTAGGGAAATTTGTAGGCAGCTCGGACTGTATCCTTGAATCAGTTACCCAGATCCTAAAGTTATTGCTGCAGAAAGTGCCGGATGCGAGTAAGGCCTCTCCCCCTAAGTCTGAACAATCTGTATCTGAGGGGAAATTCAAAGCCATTAGAAGCGAACTAGTTAGGAAAAATGAAGAGTCTTCTATGGTCCCTCATAAGGAGTTGCCTTATACTGCAGCCTCTAACTGTATCAAGAATATAGTCCTGGAGATAGAGGAGGAGGATAAAGTCTTGCCAGGCCCTAAAACGGTTCAGGAATTATTTCCTATCTTTGTCCCGGATGGCGGAAAAGACCTCCTGGCCGACAAATCTGAGGTCAATGAAGAAAAGAGAAAATATGGTAAACAAAAAAGTACCAAAGCCAGTAAGAGGAAACCTATTCGAAAGTATAGAAAGAAGAAGCAACGGAGGATCATTTTCCAAAAATGCACAGAGACCAGGGAGAATGAAATAAGGAATGGGGAATCCTTTTCTACTGCTTTAAAAGTGGACATGGGTGTGAATTTATCCTCTTCAACCTCGGTGGAGGAGGAAATTGAACAAGGCAGCCTGCCTTCTCAGGAAGATTTACCACAAATTGGGGGCTCTCTCCCAGGCTCTCCTTCTCGGAGTGCTCTTGGAGGTCCAATTTCTAATCCATCTGGGTTTTTAAACCCTTTGGCCCCCCCCCTTTGTGGTAACAATTGACTCTGAAAATTCTCGCCCTCCGGCCCGGCCTGTAAGTACGTCAAAGGCCCCTGTGGATGTGCGTGTACTAGATTTTGTTCCATTATTTGATACTGACCTCTTATTAAATAGAGCCTGGCTTCTCAAGCGTTTCAGTGAGGTTGAATGTCTCTATCACATTCAGTCTAGAGACATTGAACTGGTAACTTTGTTGGGTGGTAGTCGGGTTTTGAGTATTCGGGTGAAATTTTATTCCCCTATCATAACAAATTTGATACTAGAACAGGCTGAAAATTTTCAACGCCTAGGTATTGATATTCTACCTATCCCTACCCCAGGCAAGCCAAACTCTTTCGATAAGCAGGGGTTGAGGGGTGGTGAACAAAACGGGGTAACCTCTCCTCTGAGAGACCTGAAAATTTGGGTTTCCAGGGGAAAACGCACAGTATCGCACGTGAAGCCTCTCCCACTAGTTGAGAATTCCACACTCAATGATGACAATAACCGGTGGAATTGGCTCCATAGTGCATTATCAACAAAAAATAAGGATAACCCCAAATTGTTCCACCATCTTTTACCCAGCCTTAAACATAATTTCCTGGAATGCGGCCGGATTCCATAGCAGCCCGGAGAAAATGACCTTTTTATCCACTCTGGAGGCTGATATATTGTGCATCCAGGAAACATGGTGCATAGATAGGTTAACGCCTTTAAAAGATTTTTATGTTTTGGAAGTTCCGGCTGCGCCCTCTAAGAAAGGGCATGCTAGGGGGGGGCTCGCTTGTTTACTGTCAAATAAGTTTCAATGGAGATTTTCCCATTATATTGACTCCAGTAGACTTTTCCACACAATAACATTAGAAAATATGTTCCATGACAATGTAAAATATCCCATGGTAATTTTCAATGTGTATATTCCGCCTGAGGAATGTTTTAATGATAAATTGCAGCGGGTTCTCCAGTATATGGATAAGATAAAAAATTCACCTCCTTTTCCTGTAATTTTGCTTATCGGTGATTTGAATTGTAAAGTTTCAAACGCTAGTCTAAAACTCTTCAGGGATAAAGCTAAGGAGGAAGCACATTGCATCCCCCAGACGCTCTTCCCTGAAAACTTAAAGACAAATAAAAGGGGGAAGATCTTGTTAAAAGAATTAGCGATCGGGGATGGTATTATTTTAAATGGAAGATTTCCATCCGACGTCCCCGCAAATCATACCCACAAATCCCCCTTTGGGTCATCAATTTTGGACTATGCTATCGCCAGCTACAGTCTGTTTCCCCAGATTCTTGACTTAAAGATCACACCCACGACTCTGAGCGACCATAGTATATTGTCACTATCAATTTCGTTAAATTCTATGAATACGGCATCCTGGTCGCTAAATGGCAGGGAGGCTACCTTCCACTCGACATCTGGAAGATGCTTCTGGAATAATGCTGCCATTAATGGGGTGCAGGAGCTACTGTCCGATACCCTTAGGGAAATAGAAGAGTGGAACGGAAATGAAATAGTTTGTTTTGAGGAATTCATGGTAAAGATTTTATTGAATGCTAAAAAAACTGTCCCCCCTAGGAAAAAAGGAGAGGTAGTTTCTCTAACTCTCCGTAATCTGAATAGGGAATTAAACAAACTAATCCGTGCACAGTACGTCGAAAGGGTACTGGAACGTGGGAAAGATATCGCTAGGTTAAAAAGAAAGAGAAGCAGACTTAAGCTAAAAATTAAAAGGGACAGGGAGGATGAAGTATGGATTAAATTAAGGGAATCTGCTGCTTATGGCAACATTAAAGATTTTTGGGCAATAATCGGGAAAGGATTTGGTACTCGCCACTCCCCTACTCCCATAGCTATACCAGAAGATCTATGGTCCTCTCATATCTGAGAATTATATGCAGGGAATGGGACCACAGGTGTGGATAACTTCATGTATGCTGCCCCTGATGACTCGGTCTTCTTTCCCTCTGAGAAGGAAATCGAGTTGGCTATAAAAAATATGCGATCCTCTGGGGCTATGGGACCGGATGAGCTTCCGATGACGGTCCTAAAACAAGACCCTTCAACCTGGAGTAAAATCTTGTACCCCCTGTTTAGGGCATGCCATCTTTCTAAATGTGTCCCTGCATCGTGGAGAGGAAGCATTCTGGTCCCTATCTTCAAAAAGGGAGCAAGGGACAGTCCCAGTAACTATCGCATGATTGCGCTCCTCGACTCCATCGGAAAGGTCTTTGCGAAATGCCTCCTGAGATCTCTTTCTGATTGGGTCGAGGAGCGCAACATCTTGCCGTTGGAACAGACTGGCTTCCGAAGGGAACATGGCACTCTGGACAACCTGACTGCCCTTCAGGTTATTACTGATAAATATGTCCAGGTGAGAGGGGGTGTTGTATACGCCGCCTTCATTGATTTCTCCACAGCGTTCGATAAAGTAGATCGGGGAACGCTGTGGAGAAAATTGGCGAGGATGGGTGTCCCTACTCCCCTGCTGGAATTGGTGCGGGCTCTGCACACTGAGACCTGGTGCAGGGTCTTAATGGGGGGCGAAAGGGGGCTGTCGGCCAAAATACCATCTCAGAATGGCCTTAAACAGGGCTGCTTATTGGCGCCCCTGTTGTTTTCCCTATACACAACTGACCTCCCTGCAGCTGTGTCCCATAGTGAGGGGATCGCACCGTTGATAGGAGGGGTGCCAATAGCCTGTCTGATGTATGCCGATGATGTGTTATTGCTTGACTTAACTCCCGTGGGTCTGGCTAATCGGCTTCAGGCTCTTCAGGACTTTGCTGGGGAGCATCATATGAAGATCAATATTAATAAAAGTAAAGTGATGTGTATTGCTGGTAGGAAGAAATGCCGCTCGACAAATTTTGGTTGGGCTATCGGAGGGCTTAGATTGGAGGTCGTAACTTGTTATACCTTTTTAGGGAAAATATTCTCGGTCAATATGAGCGAGAATTCTCATATAGAGCATTGCTCCCGCAAAGCTCTTGCCCAAGGCAATGGGTTAAAGTCCCTATACCTGGCAACGGGGAAAAGACATTTTTCTAGCCTTCTAGAAGTATTTAGAGCTAAAATCCCCGCAACCATCTTGTATGGTATAGAAATAATTGAGATAAAATATTGGGACTTTTGCCACAAGACTGAGGGAAAACTCCTAAGATCCCTCTCGAATCTTAACAATGCCTGTCCACTGGCTGCTTGCAGGCTGGATTTTGGACTCAGGAGTTCCTGGGTTCAGGGGCTGTGCGCCTTAATAAGGTGGGTAGCCAGCTTAGCCAGAGCGAGAGAAGGAACCCTGCGAGTCTTACTCAAAAATGAACTTTTGGGCAATTTTAAGGAGTTCTCTAAACTTGTTAGTAATTTTAGAAGGGCTGTGAAAATCCTTAGACTGGATGAAAGCGCTCTTTTCTCCTATTCTCCCACGCAGTTAAAGCAGGTCCTCAGGGAGGCTTCGTGGGAGTATTGTTTTCTATCTGACAAAAAAACAGTTGGAGATAAAAGGAATGTGGAGCCGCTGATCTCCTCCTATAGGTTGAAACAGCCCCAACCATATGCCCTGTGGAACCTGCCACATGGGATACGTAGGTTTTGGTTTTTATTACGTTATGACTTAATCCCTCTTAACGTGTTGCTGTCTAAATGGCATGGCACTTCACCGTTGTGCAATCTATGTAAATTAAATAACCAGGACTGTATGCATGTACTTTTGATTTGTCCTATGTTACGTAGCTTGCGCAAGCGATGGCTTAAAGTAATTTGTCTTCGCCTCAGCATTGTCACTTTACAAGATTTTCTTCATGCACTTTATTGCCCACCAAATGAAATGTTCTGTGCTTATGTTTTTAACTTTTTTAAAGGATTTTTAGCTATTTATTAAATTCTCTGGAAGATTGTGCCGGCCCGGCCTTGTGGGACTGATGGCTTGCAGTGTACCTATTACGGTCCGAATACTATGTTTTTATAATTCTTGTACTTGTGATGACTGTGTTGCTTTGTCTGTACATGTTTATGTGGCCCTCTTTGAGAGCCAAAACATAATAAATAAAATTTGAAAAAAAATTTGACAGCAACACATTCTATGAAATGTGCTAGGAGCAGGCATGCCAAAAATATTATAGTAAAATATAATATTATAGTAAAATAGTATTTATTCCAAATATATCAAAAGTAGAGAAAAATCTCCTCATTACCTGCCTTTGTTTATTGCAATAAACAAACAAACAAAACCAGAATCTTGGCCAAGCAAATCTAAAACAAGAGTGTCACTTCAGCGACCTTACCAAACCAGTCTCCAACCTCCACCTGCCAAGCTCTGGGCCAACCAAATGGTCACTGCAATACTTAAGCCAAAGGAGATCTCACTCGGGACCGGCCACCACCTGGAGGGTCAGATCGGGAAAACCGGAAAAGCACTTCGGTCTGCAAAGACAAAGGGTCTGCTCATGCAGGGTACCTCCACAGTAAGATTTCTATCCTCCTTCAAGACCACTCCTTTGGATTGCCGCGTCTCCGATGACCCCCACGAGTCGGGTGCCAAACTGTGGAAATTAGCCTTTTTATGTGCCCACCGGTGCAGGGGTTCACCCTTATCTGATCACAGGTCCTTAGACCAACAAAATAGAGATTGGCACGGAAGCTGGAATATTAAATAACAAGTTTATTCACTCATGAGTGAGACCACGTCCATATAACACCCTCAAGTGTTCCAGGAGGTAGTGGTTTGAATACACAGACCATGGTGCTTTTATACAGAGTTTTCTGCACTGGTGAGCATGTAGTTACAAATAGAAGGTGATCCAGCGCAGAAACCCTAGCAACGGGGAAACAACCCGTACCGGAATCCTCCCTGCATCACAGACCCGACATCACACTAACTCATTCACACATGCAGTCATTGGTGGGGCCCATAACACCAACACTCACGCGTTACTTCCATACCGGTCTGCACACACAGGAAGGATGAGTGATTCAAGCGCCGGACATGTGAGGGGAACACCTTATAACCTATAGGGAAGGAAAAGTAATTTACAAAATATACATTAACGCCCTTTCACCTACAGATCCTTAATCCCAAAACATCAAGGCACTCCTCCCACTTCGGTCGATCGGACCAAATTAGTTGGATTGGTTGATGGTGATTTAGAACCAGCTAAAACACATTTTAAGACTTCAGAATCTATCTTTTAAATGAAACTCATGAATTCTCGTTAATCAATAATTTTATCTAATATTTCATAATGATTTGAAATAGTATTTGTCTCGTCAAAGTTTAGAAAGTATATATCAAATTCAGTAAATTGCAGAACATCATATTTACCTAATCTGGCTATTTGGAGTCCTCTAATTCATTGGCTCTGCATAATTTTGTCGTAAATCGTCCGAAAGCAAGCCAAAGCTCAAAGTTCTTAGCTCGGCACGTTACAGTACCAAAGATCGGCAAAGGACCAGAGACGTGCAAGCATCTATCATTGCCCGTGGATTTAGGAAAAGTTCGCAGTCATCAGATGATCGGGCAGCATCCGGACCTTCAAGAATTCAGGAGAACGCGCAAAACGAAGCAAGGCAACGTAAAGCGACGTGACCCAAAAGTAAGAGCGAAACGAACGCACCCTCTCTATTCTACTACTTCTTTTATAATACAATGAAATCAAGAAGATGCAATATAATATTTTAGGACAGTCGTGATTGGCTGGTTGAGATCGTCCAATGTCAGTTTTAAGATTTCAGTTCAGTTCGAGGGGTGAGGTCATGAGTATGCCCAAAAGTCGGCTTGTTCCGGTTTATTGTAAGGTTGATTGTTCTCTGGTCTTGGCTGATGTCCCACTCTGTCCTTGTTCGGGTACATGGTGAACAAAGGTCGTGATGAGGTTTAGGAGACTTCTCGCGCCTGCGCAGCTCAATCCGCACCTTGTGGAACAGTGGCCACTTCGTCGTGTGGTGTCAGCGGCCATCTTGGATTTAGGCCTAAATGCTAACTTAAGCGAAACAAACACAAAAGAGTATTTAATACATAGAAATAATAAATCTAATGTTAACCCCTTACTAATCCCTCTATGTGCTTGTATTTATCTAGCGTATAGCAACATTTAAAGCCATTATATTCACCTTTTCGGTCCTCCTCTTGGGCAAAATTACAAAAGCAACATATATCATGCAGTATTCTATTTACCACATATACTACTGTTAATATGCATACAGATTTTAGTTATACAGGTTATTTTAGCCATGCAAATGCAAATCCCACATGTAATTCGAATGTTAATAATGTTGGTTAATAAACATGCAAACTCGTTTAATAATATTATAGTTAGTAGATTATTTAATTAGTATTTTCATGCAGAATAGAGGAGGTATACAACATGTTGCACTACCTGCTCCATCAATCCCCCCTTTGGTGATTTTATCACCACACCATTAAAATTTTGTATCAATTTGTCATAAAAAGCTAAATGAATTCTGTAGGTCGGTTCACATTTCCGTTTCCCCAAGTTCTTCTCTTCTTGATGTTTTATACATATTATCTTTCATCTCTTCTAATTCTATTTCTTCAAATTCCCTCTCTTTTCTCTTAGTCTGTCTTCTTTTCAAATTTTCCCTTTTGAACTTTTTCTGTATTTTCTTTCTTTTATAACATAAGCATCCTAGTCTTAAAATTAATACTAGAAATATCACACATGTTAATGGAAATAGGATCCTACCTATAAATGTACTACCTGTTTAACAAGAAATTTTAATGGAAGAAAGTTTCTTTCCAATCTTTTCCCAAACACTTTCAACATCCAGTGGGGCAATTTCTTCTTGCAATTCAGTTATATTTTTAATGTATATCTTTAGATCTTTACTTTCGTTCGGAATGCAAGTACAACAATGTTGAACTTTCAGCATTCCACATACTCCACCCTTTTTTGCCAATATTATATCAAGGGCAAGTCGATTTTGCATTACCATGGCACGCATGGCAACCATTTCAGGCATTTCTTTAATCTGGGTTATTCTTCCTGTGGTGTTCAGATTTTCAATGTCTTTTTCAGAAAAATCTACTCTGTAGGCTTTTACTCTTTCCATGTCTATACCCATTTCATTTGCCACTTCTTCTAGTCTTTCATGTAGACTCTTTGCTCTCCATGTTATGCTTTTGCATAGAAATAGTAATTCTTCATCCTGATAATTTTTTTGCTTTTCTGAGGGGATAGTCCCTACTATTAATTCTTCCAAAACCATCCTTAGCTTGGCCACATCTATAGATTGGGATTCTCTGTCTTTTCTCTGTAAACGTCTTAACCATTTGCATAATTCTTCTGAAGTAGGACCTACTGGTTTTTCTTCATTACCTCGTTCTAGGTCTCTTGGAGTTTCAGATACAGATGCTGTAGTCATTATCAGTCTTTCCGCTAAACCTGAATTTGCTGTCAAATTTTTAGGCGCACTCTGTTCTGATGTACTTACTGTTTGTCTCCATGTGTTCTCGTCTGAACTTTCTCTTGGCTTCTCAATCTGTCTATTACTGTTATAAGGGACCATTAGACAATGGCATTATCTTTCTGTTTATCAAAAATAGGCATTACAGGACCTATAGTTACGGAAACAGTCACGGCTTCTAAGTTTTTAGTCAATTCCCTAATCTTTTCAGTTAGCTCTAAAGTGGTTTTCGCTAGTTCTGCCGAATTTTCATTACTCATTTTACCATCCTGATTTCTCTGAAATAATTATTTTTCCCTATCTCTTGGGGTACTGATTCAACTTTTATGTTTCGCAAAGTCTCTCTCATTGGGGCACTTGGTGTCAACATGTCAGAATCTGGTTGATACGGGGGTGGATTTTTATAAAACATGTCGTCATTAACATCATACTCCGATTCATGCACTCCATACCCTCCCGATTCTATATTATGTCTCTTTTCTGTACATTTCCTTCCACTAACTTCTTCAGCATGTCTCACAAGAAACTAACCATCAGTCATATTTGCACTTCGCCATCTCCTCATTCTGTCATCATGATTCTCCTGTCCATGTGATCTACCAAACATGTATCTATACCTTCCGCCACTCCTGTCTTTCTCTCTCATGCATCTCATCTTCCCATTCAGTCAATGTTTCGAACTGTGTTGGTCTAGGTCTCGGTTCTAGATTCATCATTCTTTCTCTCAAATTCCTCAAGACTGCTAAATTAAATGAACCATGTTCTGGAAATGCTAACACTCCATCATCTTTTGTATACTTTACCCAATTGTCCAACCAAATACAAGTATGATATCCGTACTAAGCAACCATAAAGGATGCGGTTGATTTGGTGGGGGAAGCAACTGTCCCTCTCTAGTCTTAATCGGTTTGTCCTTTTTAAATAACCTCTTGATTTCTCCAAACCAAGACTTTTTCTCTTTTTCTGGTGGATTGTAATACATCATTTTGTCTTCCGTGTATCGCTAGATTTTCCCTACGACTATTCTGTTGTTTTAACCAATCGCAGCGTGACTCACACTAACGCACCTATCCAGAGCATTTATGTCACTTCTGTAATTCTCCAATCCCAGCGTGACTTACACTAACGCACCAATCCGGAGCGCCTACGTTTCTTACTGACTAGCCAATCCCAGCGCGGTCTTTCTGACGTCAGCTTTTCTCGCTACTCCCGCTTCTGCTGACCCCTCCAAATTTTCTCGGTAAGATCCTTACGTTCTTTTAACTTACAAATCTGTTAGTAACGACATAAAAACGCCACCATTATCTGTTTCGCTAACAAAGGAATAGTTAATGACCTTTCTTACAAGAATTCCGTCTTTCCCGAGAGCAACGCTTACCTCTGCCCTACTACAGAATCGTTACTTCCGTTGATAAAGTAGCACATCCCTCTACCTTACCCTTCTAACAAGCATTAGCTAACCGTTTCTCCAGAATTAAGACACCTAGTTGGAGACCCAATGCTCCCGAGAAATAAAACCAGAGTTTCACAATTAACCTGAATGCTTTTTCATTCACGCACTTTCATACGGAAAATGTAGTTCATTCACACAGAATTCTGTCTTTCCCGAGAGCAGCGAACAGTCTGCCCTACTACAGAATTATGACATACGTTAATAAAGTAGCACTTCCCTCTACTTTATCCTTCTAGCAAGCTTAGGGAACACCTATTACCTTTCCAGTGATAAGCGTAATCAGAGTGCCTTTTGGAATCCTGGTACCTAAGACCAAAATTTCACAGGTGACTTTCGCTACCATACGTTTCTCTCATACAGAAAATATCCCTAATGGCAACACACGACGATGTTACCGGATCGAACCCAGACAATGCCTCGTGCAACTCCAATCGTCACACGTTTTTCCCGTGTACCTACAGGGCAACAACAATTCCGTCTTTCCCGAGAGCAGCGCTTACCTCTGCTCTACTACAGAACCGTTAAAAACTTCCGACTTCCTACATCCCAGAAGCCGTCAAACAACATAGAACTCGACGCGATTCAACATGGAGTGTTAATACATAGACCAATACTTTCCCACAATCAATAAGCAATAAGCAATTTACAAGCAATAATCACCAAAACAAAACAATAAAAACCATCATCTTGCTACCAGAAAAACTGATCCAGCGCAGAAACCCTAGTAACGGGGAAACAACCCGTACCGGTATCCTCCCTGCGTCATAGACCCGACATCACACTAACTCATTCACACATGCAGTAATTGGTGGGGCCCATAACACCAACACTCACATGTTACTTCCACACCGTTCTGCACACACAGGAGGGATGAGTGATTCAAGCGCCGGACATGTGAGGGGAACACCTTATAACCTATCGGGAAGGAAAAGTCATTTACAAAATATACATTAACGCCCTTTCGCCTACAGATCCTTAATTGCAAAACATCAAGGCACTCCTCCCACTTCGGTCGATCGGACCAAATTAGTTGGATTGGTTGATGGTGATTTAGAACCAGCTAAAACACATTAATCAATAATTTTATCTAATATTTCATAATGATTTGAAATCGTATTTGTCTCGTCAAAGTTTAGAAAGTTTATATCAAATTTTGAGTAAATTGCAGAACATCATATTTACCTAATCTGGCTATTTGGAGTCCTCTAATTCATTGGCTCTGCATAATTTTGTCATAAATCGTCCGAAAGCAAGCCAAAGCTCAAAGTTCTTAGCTCGGGACGTTGCGGTCCCAAAGATCGGCAAAGGACCAGAGACGTGCAAGCATCTATCATTGCCCATGGATTTAGGAAAAGTTTGCAGTCATCAGATGATCGGGCAGCATCCGGACCTTCAAGAATTCAGGAGAACGCGCAAAACGAAGCAAGGCAACGTAAAGCGACGTGACCCAAAAGTAAGAGCGAAACGAACGCTCCCTCTCTATTCTACTACTTCTTTTATAATACAATGAAATCAAGAAGATACAATATAATATTTTAGGACAGTCATGATTGGCTGGTTGAGATCGTCCAATGTCAGTTTTAAGTTTTCAGTTCAGTTTGAGGGGTGAGGTCATGAGTATGTCCAAAAGTCGGCTTGTTCCGGTTTATTGTAAGGTTGATTGTTCTCTGGTCTTGGCTGATGTCCCACTCTGTCCTTGTTCGGGTACATGGAGAACAAAGGTCGTGATGAGGTTCAGGAGATTTCTCGCGCCTGCGCAGCTCACTTCGCACCTCGTGGAACAGTGGCCACTTCGTCATGTGGGGTCAGCAGCCATCTTGGATTTAGGCCCAAATGCTAACTTAAGCGAAACAAACACAAAAGAGTAATTAATACATAGAAATAATGAATCTAATGTTAACCCCTTACTAATCCCTCTATGTGCTTGTATTTATCTAGCGTATAGCAACATTTAAAGCCATTATATTCACCTTTTCAGTCCTCCTCTTGGGCAACATTAGAAAAGCAACATATATCATGCAGTATTCTATTTACCACATATACTACTGTTAATATGCGTACAGATTTTAGTTATACAGGTTATTTTAGCCATGCAAATGCAAATCCCACGTGTAATTCGAATGTTAAAAATGTTGGTTAATAAGCATGCAAACTCGTTTAATAATATTATAGTTAATAGAATATTTAATTAGTATTTTCATGCAGAATAGAGGAGGTATACAAAATTTTGCACTACATGCTCCATCAAAGGTACAGGTCTACATAGGAATAACTACCGACAAACATGGGCAAATGGGAAAACACTTAGTGGGAGTGGGAGCAGGAGTGCTTATGGCAGCACTAAGAGATTGACACTTGAGTCTGAGACCAGGTCTTCTGGCAGCTACAAACTCTTTAGCATGCATATTGCTTTTAGCTGAGTCAGGAAGTTAACTAAAATAGACAGCACAGGCAGGGAAAAAGACGAGCAGCAGAGGATGGAAGAATTACATAGCTGACAAAATGGATGCCACAAACAAGATGGTTTCAGCTTATGCTGACAGAAATTATTTGAGATTTCCACAACTCATGGTCCTCTGCAGTGATCTTACCTATTTTTAAAAAGGGCGCCAGAGACAACCCAGCATGCTACCGCCCGATCTTGTGATTAGATTCAGCAGCAAAAATAATGGGTAAGGTAATCTTAGATTGTTTAAGCAATTGGTTAGTACAAAAAAACGTGCTGTCGGATTTGCAATTTGCAATTTGGTTTTTAGAAAAGGCACAGGAACAGTGTACCAATGGATGAATCTACTTATGTTGACTAGTAAATACACCCTTGCCAAGAAAGGCCACATGTTCATGGCATTTATGGACTTAACGTCCGCCTTCGACAGAGTGAACAGATCAAAACTATGGCCTTTATTGCTAGAGATGGGCATGGATGTAGATTTGGTGTCCTTCTTACACTGGTCTCATTTAAATCCAACTGCCCCATCTAGATGTAATAAAAATGGGTCCCTAACCAAACCATGGTAGGTTAGGAGGGGAGTGAGACAGGGTTGTATCCTGGCTCTGGTTTTATTTACACTTTATATCAATAACCTAGGGGACAGATTATCCGATACAAGCAAGGAGAATCCGAGAGTTGGTTTAAAGTCTATCCCTGCCCTTTTATATGATGACGATGCAGTGTTACTTGCCAAGACATCAAGTAGGTTAAAACGTTTTGTAAATACTTTTATCGATTTTATGGTCTCATTGGACCTCTCTGTTCATTTTACAAAATCTCATATAACGTCATCGGGTAAGACGAGGTGTGAGAAGCGGGCACTTTTATGCAAAGGTGGGGAGTTGTCCAATGTTGCTACATATCCAGATTTGGGTGTACTATTTGATGAAAAGGGATCATGGGTGACTCAACGAGCATTGAAGAAAAACACTCTAGCGAGAGCTGCAGAGGCAACGCTGGACTTTGCTAGAAGATTAGGGAGGAAACCCCTATTGCCATTATTGAAAGTTTACAATGAGAAATGTATCCCCATGACAATATATGGTAGTGAGATTTGGGGCTATAAGGAATTAAAGGATCTGAAATGGGCAGAGAATAAATTTTCAAGGAAACTTTTAGCTGCTCCACCGAGTATCTCTGCATTAATGGTGCATAAAGATTTAAAGCAAGGTTTTATTACAGATTGTATTGCAGTGCCCCGTTAATATGGTGGCTAAATTCTGATCTAGGCCCAAGCCCTGCTTAAATCAAACTATTTTAGAGGAATGCATGAAGTTAGATAGGTTTGCAGACATTCCCTGGCTAAGTTATGTTTTACCACAGCTCAAGGCAATGGGGCGCCCCAAGCTTTTCAAGCAACCAAGACCACTACACCTCGGGGAGGTGAAAGCCATTAAAAGTTAATTTTTAACCAAGAGAAGGCTGGAAAGGGAAACAACTGAACTCGCCAAACCAACAGTTAGACTTTACATGATAATAAGCCCTGGAATTTTAGTCAAATCTTTTTGGGCTTTTATCAATATTTTGCATCATTGTTTTCTTTTATCAAGATTCAGGTTCAATTACATTCACTGGCTCCTTACAGTACCACAGGGTTTTGCTAAGGTAAGAGCTTTAAAACCCTGTTCTTGTGATGACTTTTCAGACCGAGACTTGATGCACTCTATGTTTTTTTGTAGTTTTTATAATGATCGTCACATTATACCTCTTTTTAAAGACTGCCAATTTGCACAAGTAAGACCTATACCATCATCCTCAAACGTTAAGGGATTGCTGCCTTTCAGTACTTTATGGACACTAGGGACTCCACTATACTAGAACATTCTGAAATGTTAATTGGCTTGATCACGACTGTCTTGAACTATAATGTTTTCATTCATAATGGAGAATGTTCAAACCCACGGGCAATGGGGGCCAAGTTTTCCCAATAATTTACAAACCTCTATATGGGGTTTTTGGAAATAAAACATATTTGGAACCTACTCCCTCCCTTACTGATAGAACACATAATATACTGGGGGCGGTATATAAATGATGCACTCATGTTCTGGTCTGGAGATACACATTCACCAACTCATTTCAGGCAGCACTTCAATAACAATACCTTTAACATCAGGTTTACCTACAAACATAGAACTATCAGCATTGACTACCTGGATGTCACCCTGTATAGAGAGAGAAACTGGATATTCTCTAAACAATTTAGAAAACCCACTGATTGCAGTGCAGTACTGCATGCGACCAGTTCACAGCCTCTTTCTCAAATAAAAGCAATTCCCTATGGTGAAATGACGAGGATCATATGCAATTGCAGCTCAGATTCCATTTTTATGACAAAACTGCAGAAGTTGGAAGGCAGATTCATGACCAGAGTCTATCGAAAAGGTACACTAAACGAGGCGAGAAAAAAGATCAGTGTGTGGAAATGTGCCTTTTTAAGTGGCACACCGGTGCAGGGGTCATCCTTCTCTGTCCACAGTTCCTTAGACTAACAAAGTAGAGATTGGCACTGAAACTGGAATTCAAAATAACAAGTTTATTCACTCATGAGTGAGACCACGTCCATACAATACCCTCAAGTGTTCCAGGAGGTAGTGGCTGGAATACACAGACCATGGTGCTTATATACTGTGTTTTCTGCACTGGTAAGCATGTAGTCACAAACAGAAGGTACAAGCATACACAGGAATAGTTATAGCCAGACATGGGCAGATGAGTAATCACTTAGTCAGCAATGTGGGAGGGGGAACAGAACTGCTTAAATCAGTAGTATATGATAAACAGTTACTTTCTCAAACAGGTGCATACTAGCAGCTACAGGCCTTTCTGAGCTCATACATTGCTTGAGCTTAGAATAGAAGGAATTAACTAAAGCTGATGACTCAAGCAGAATAAAAGGCAGGCAACAGTGAAGACGGCAGAATCACAAGGCTAACAAAATGGATACTGCAAACAAGAGGGCTTCAGCTCATGCTAACAGCAATTATTTTCGATTTCCACAGACGGCCCTTTTAGCATTAGCTGAAGACATCTCTATGATTTGAAAGGAGCATGGAAGTTATCCAGCACATCTTTTCTCATAAATTCATCAATTTCCAGATCCATTGCTAGGGGGGCATTTATATTCTTGGCATTTTGTTTAGTCGGTATTTATGAGGTACAGGCAGAAATACACAGGGTAAAGAGCATTGGGCCACATTGAATACATAGGCAACCAGTAAAAAAAGAATAGCAAAATTGTACATAGGGCAGACCATACTTTCCAGCCCCATTCAGTAAACATAGTGCATAGCCATCCAGTCAAAGTCCATGTCCCTGAATCCTGATGGATTTCAGTGGTTATCTTATGCAGTCTAGAAATAACCAATAGCACATGTCTGATACAATGTCTAAATAAAAACTTATCTTGTTCTACCTTCCTGTGTTCTTCTTTATGAGGACTAGAGTGCCAATGATATGTTCAGGGGGGGCGGAGTACTACTTATCAAAGTGTGCACAAGATATTTTTCTTGCAGAAAAAACGGTATTCCAAATACGAATATTAAAGCAAGTACAATAATTGTCACAAAAACAATCTTGTTTTTGGGGGTGGGGGGCCAGGAGGACCAAACGGGGCCATGGGAATTGGGACGAGGAGCTGCAAAGGGCTGCTCCTCCTCAAAAATGGGACGAGCAAAGGGGTACATTGCTAATAAACAAAAGACATACTTGGGGAATTGAAGCCACTGTACAACTGCCAGCCAGAGGGGAGTCTTCGCCCTGTGTCCGTCTGAGCCTCACAGGCAGGCTCTTATCTTTCATCAAGTATTAACTCTCCCATGGTGGAGCTGCACAACTTGCAACCCAAAAAACAATTGCTGCCCAGGCTTAAGGAAAAAGTCTTTCTTTCAAGGTTAGGGCAATCACCCTCAATGAGCCTGTCCAGTGTCTCAGGCAGTGCACCAGTATTTTTCACTCTAATTTAACAGGCACCAGAGACACAGCACCTGTACCCTAAACTCTAATCCTTCCCTAACCCCTGTGTTGCCCAGCTGGCACACTGCTCTTTCGTCTGGGCTGCAGATTGTACCTAATGTGCCCAGGCACCTCCTTATCAACAAACAAATGTGCAGACTTGCATTCACTTGGTGTCCGGGTCTCAGAGGCCTGATGCACAGAAACTAGAGTATCTGAAGCAACCCTTGTTTCAGAGGGGTCCCCCTCAGGCAAAACCTCCTTGCTCTTGTTATCGGTCTGTGCATCTCTTAGCTAGGCATCACAAAAAAGGAATAAAGCGAGGAATCAGCTCTCCGTCCTGATTTGTGACCCTGTCTTTCACCCAAGAATTATCCGACAGTGGTAGGGGTGCACGTTTCTTCCGGCCTTCCACCTTCACCGCTGTTATAGTGGCCAGCAACACCTGTGTTGGGTCCCTTCACCTCGGCTCCAAATTAGACTTGCGCTTAGTCCCCTGGTTGGATCTGATATGCTGGCCCCTCTGGCAATGGTTGTAGAGCAGCAGATATCTGTTAGTGAACAGAACAGAAATCTTTAGACACAACATACAAATAATCAATCAAAAGAGGATATTCAATCTCAGAAACGCCCCTATATTATTCATCTGAAGAACCCAAAAAAAAAGGGAATTTCAAAACAACTATTCTTTTTAACAAACTTGTACTTAATAAGTCATAGAAATCACAATACAGCTTCTACTTTGTGAACCTTCACTATTGTGCAAAACTGCAGACACATTTTCCTTGCATAAGAACAACCATGTTTTGCGCTTATGACCATGCTCTCATAATATAGGTGTAGCGGGAAACTCTAAAACTGTGAATGTAACAGAGATCTATATTACATGAATAACTGATAAATTAAACATAACCTAGTCGGTACATTAATTTTCCAGCAGAACTTGTTTGTGGCAGACAAGAAAACAAGCAAAAGAACATTGTGTTCTTAAAAATGTGTGCTAAGGGCATCTTTCCTAGTATTGTGAACCATATACATCATACTTTTCACGATCCGGGCCATGTAATATCATATTCAGGGGAGATACCTATTCACCAGCTCTAGCAAGGGCTGTTAGCTCGATTACATAGACTAACTGATGAGGGACTCGTGATGCCTCTGCGACTTATGTAGTGCTGTAATAACATAAACAATAATGGTGTTGCCACCTGGGAATTTGGAACAAAAACCACCAACATATAGTTCCCCTAGGTCAAATAAGGGAACATCAGTCTATTCTACCCATCCTTTCATCCTTATCCAATTCCAATTTCATCAGTTTACAGAAAGGAGGGGTAGTAACATGGCATATTTATTTATTCACTTTGTTAATTCTAACAATTTGTTCAAACAGTATTACTTAATAGCCAATTAGACGTGCACTTGTGAGGTGCTTTGTCTCTATTTATTCAAGAACATATTCACAGCATCCTGTGACATGAATGACTAAAGCGAGCCCAACCGATTGTCTCATGGCCATTCCTAGACAGCTCAGGCAGGCTCGAGAGAGAGTGAGTACACAACAACAAGCTGCCCTGCGTACTTTCCACGCAGAATAGCTCACAATAATGCACATAATAGGCAAATAAACAAAGAAAAAAGGACACAATAATACATATATCAAGCACAAAAACCAACAAAAAACACAGTGTGTTACTTAATGCTGCTTACCCTTAATTTGCCCAGGAGCTAGTCTCCTACCCCCCTTCGAAAGTAGGTAACCTAAGCAGGTGACCTCCTGTCAACAGTACTTACCCCCTTTGGCAGCTGGGTACGAACAGACTTGTAGGAGGTAAATAACTAGGGGAACCACACCAAGGAGGCCATGTCCAAAACTATTGGACTGTACCACTTTGTAAATTTTGCTGTACAAGCACATTGAGCTAACATTAATCCAATGACCAACTACCAATTCCTTTAGCTATTGTGCTGTTTAACATGATGGCGCATTAATGCAAACTTTATTTTATTGCCTCCTCATCTGGCCCTAGCACAACAACCTTAAATTGAAACCATTATTCTGTATGCATGGCAGAGCTACTCTCTGTGTTTGAAGCTGCCCATGGCCCACAGACGCTGCTGCCCCTCCTTCTCTCTTATGGCTTCATAGAACCTGCCTGGTCTTTTGCCAAAAATAATAAGCAGAGCCTCCCCTCTCTCTCTACGCTCTGGCCCCCTCCTTCGGAATGTCTTCCAAGGTCGAAGTGCCAGAGCAAGCCTGCCAGAAACAAACCCTCCTTCTTTTTCATAGAGGGGGAGAGCACATTCCTACATGCACTTTTAAAATATGTTTCTTTTTAAGCACAGAAGTAAACAGCACTGTTTAATTTAAACGTGCATTCTTCTCTACATTTTTCAGAAGTTGCACTTTTCCTATGTCAAAACGAATGTACATTGTTACTAGTATTTCTGATCAAACCATATTTTTATTTATGTATTAATATTTATTCATTCTTCAAAATTTAAAGTGTAATTCTTCCAATGGCATCTGCAGAACACAATGACGACAACAAACCAAATTGAGCTCATTCTAGACATTTTCAAGATGGGGCCACACACTCATAACACACAACACAGTTTGCTGAGGCAAGCCATCCCTACACAAAGAGCACTGTCGCTACTCACTCAAACAAGTACTTCACAAGCATCACCACCGGTGTCAGTCCACAAACCTCATAGACACTCACACACACAATCAAACCACAAATCAACACCAGGACAAAAACAAAAGGCAGCCCACAGACTGCACTCAAACCAAACCAATTGTAAATCATATTTACAAACAAAAGAGCTCTCAAAAGCAGTCCAGAGACTTCACCAAGACAAGTAAACAGCCCAAAGACTGTTCCATGTTCAAGAAGACAGGCTCTAGCCCCAGAACTTTTCCAAAATACGCCGAATTACCAGTTGGTCTGGCAGAGTGTTCGCAAACACTCTGTGTCTTTACCAAATCATACTTATTCCAGAAGGCTTGCCTTTTACAGGGGTCCGCAGACCCATCCAAAACAAGATAGGGTAAAACCCCCAAGCCTTTACAAGAAGAGACCGAATTACCAATTGGCCTGGTGGAACACTCAAGATCGCTCCGTATCACCACTTACGAATTTTACTAAATGCAGGCATGTTCTTCCAAGTATACCCATTCAAACAAATTTCATAAGGAGAAAATTACCCATATTACCTGCCTTCATCTATTGCAAAAGATAAACAAACAAACAAAACCAGAATCTTGGCAAAGCAAATCCAAAATCAAGCTTGCCGCTTTAGCGACCTTACCAAACAAAAGTCTCCAACCTCCAACTGCCAATCTCTTGGTGACCTAATGGTCGCTGCAGAACTGGCACCAAAGGATATCTCAGTTGGGACCGGCCACCACCTGGAGGGTCAAATCGGGAAAACCGGAAATGTCACTTCGGTCTGCAAAGACAAGGGTCTCCTCATGCAGGACGTCTCCTCAGTGAGATTCCATTCCTCCGTCAAGACCACTTCTTCGGGCGGCCACGTCTCCAATGAACCCTACGAGTTGGGCGCCAAACTGTGGAAATGTGCCTTTTTAAGGGGCACAATGGTGCAGGAGTCCCACGGGTCCTTAGACTAACAAAGTAGAGATTGGCACTGAAGCTGGAATTCTAAATAACAAGTTTATTCGCTCATGAGTGAGACCACGTCCATACAACACCCTCAAGTGTTCCAGGAGGTAGTGGCTTGAATACACAGACCATGGTGCTTATATACTGTGTTTTCTGCACTGGTAAGCATGTAGTTACAAATAGAAGGTACAAGCATACACAGGAATAGTTACAGCCAGACATGGGTGGATGAGTAATCACTTAGTCAGCAAAGTGGGAGGGGGAACAGAGCTGCTTACATCAGTAGGATATAATAGACAGTTACTTTCTCAAACAGGTGCATTCTTGCAGCTACAGGTCTTTTTGAGCTTTGAATAGAAGGAGTCAACTAAAGGTGATGACTCAAGCAGAATAGAAAGGCAGGCAACAGTGAAGACGGCAGAATCACAAGGCTAACAAAATGGATGCTGCAAACAAGATGGCTTCAGCTCATGCTAACAGCAATGTTTTTCGATTTCCACAAGTGGAGTCAAACAGGAAAACTTTCTCATTGGCTCAGGCCAGTAAGAAAGCATAAAAACTATCCCACATTACCCTGAACAGTGCACTTGATTCTCAGATTAATAGGATCATGGAGAAATTGAAATTTCCTACAGGCAGATTACACTTTAAAAAAAGCCATCACCGCTAGAACTGCAATAACATATAAAGCTGTGCCCCTAGGTTTGACTTGTCTCCACTGGTCTACATATTTTATGCAAGTTGGTACTACCTACCGCCTTGCTTGCTACATAGTGCCACTATCCTCTTTTTCACAGCAATCTCTAGGTGCGCGGAATTGGTGATTTCTGGCTTTTTACCCGTTGTGCAGTAGTTTGCAGCATTCTGTTCATTCTGAATTTGTTCTGCAGCTTTGCTTCATGACTATGTGAGATTGTTTTTAAAATCCATGTTCTTATATTACACTGAGGCGCTATCTGCCTATGTGATGATTACCATCACTGCTGCTTGCCAATATCTTTTTCAGGTACAGTCTTCAAAATGGTGGTCTATGGAACTTTAGTTGGTTATTCTGGACGTCATACTTATAATCGCCAGTTTTGTTACTTTCTACTTGCACTATATGTATGGAGGCAGGGATGTTGCACCTTTCTCTATAAATCTATTTTCTGACTCTTAATAGCTAGCTTTTGATGATACGTTGGTGTGTTTTATGTCTTTTGTTGGTGACGGTCTCACTACAGTTTTTTATAAACCCTAGGTAATTGTTTAAGACATTGAATTTATGATTTTGCAGCTTTGAGAAAGTCCTTTTAATGAAATTGCCTGTTTGTACTGGAGATAACGTCCTGAGCAAAGATTGTGAATAACTGTGGAAAGAATAAATCACATGCAATACAACCTCAACTTTCCAAAAGAAGATTTTTTCATTTGAATGTATATTATGTGTTTGGACTTCAGTGTGTGCTTCGGCATTTTCTTTTGATATTTGCATGCCAACCAGCGCCTCCTTGGTTTTGGCTGTCACACCCTAGGTGGCAGGGTGTCTCTACCAGGAAAGCACCAATTCAGATTTTCTTTGCTGTTTATATTGACTTCCCAAAATGTATTTGTGTGGCTTAAGATGTGCAAAGTTTTTGGCGTCGCTACATCATTCTGTGTAACTTCACATGCAACCAAATGGGAGATTCTTCTGTTGCAGGTTACCTGCCTTTAAAAGCAATAAATCGGGACACACCTGTCATCAAATTATGTGTCACTCTATGAGCCCACATCATCTTACTCAACTCATCCTTCCACACCAGTCCATTCGCTAAAAGCAACAGAATATTGTCCATAAGGATGATATTCAAGCTCTTCACCAGTCCGTTGGCCTGCGGCCAGAATGATGCCACTCTATCATGTCTGATGCCCAATTTTGCAAGAAATTCTGTCATGGCCGTGGACACCAGTTGAATGCCATTATCCAGAACTAAGACTTTTGGTATCCCTTCTTCCAAAAACCCCTCTATTAGAAACTCAATAGCATTCTAAGGGGTGGATTCCGATGTCTTTCGGCAAGCATTCCTACCGAATCGGTTCCGGAATGCTTACTGGATGACTAGGATCGGGAGAGTCCGACTGAGTGATTTGGATGTATCCGGATACGATTCGGCTGGACTCCTATTGACTTCAATGGGAGCCTCTGTTCCGAATGAGAACACAGACTCCCATTGAAGAAAGGGGTGGCTGTGGAAAACCTTGTACCGGGCACCCCATGGTTCCTGCAAGAATGTGCATGGTTGAAAAGGAGGGTCCCCATTCGGAAGGCCCCGGGTGAAGGGGGGCCTGCTATGGGCCCCCAAAGACCAATTTCAGCAGCCGATCAGTTCTGGAGAAACCAAATCGGAACAGCTATCTGAATTGGTGATCGTACTCGCTTGCAAACCGAGTCCATAGACCTGTCCGAATGCCTTTCGGAACCGATTCGGACAGCCTAAACGGTTTCCAGGCATCGTAATCAGTCGTTGGGAAGTATGTGTATGATTCTGTCGGAAACAAGGATCCCGGATCGGATTCCGCTAACCAAATACGATTCGGAGCCCTTCCGAATGACATCGGAATCGACCCCTTAGTCGTAATTTGTTACATGGACCTGACCACAAACCATCTGCTGTGGTAAACCACCAGGACTAACAAAAAAAATCTCTAATACCTAACCTCTCTACAGGACCCAAAAAGTCCCCTGCTGTTTTTCCCATGGTCGAGCCAGAAGTTCCATGCACCCTAAAGATTGCTGTCTGACCACTTTGACCGTGTCACTGCATACCAATCACTTATCGCCACCTCCACTTTTCTGTCCATTCCTGGCCACCAAAAATACTGTCTCAACATCCTCTTTATCATGTTCCTCCCCAAATGTCCCTCGTGTTCTATTTTCACTAACCTTGCCCTCAACACCTTGGGTGGAGCTACGCAACTACACCTCAAAATCTTCTTTCCCTGGATATTCAATTCATCCTTCACCACCAAATACTGTCTCAAACTCTCACTTAAGACAACCATCTGCTCTCTCAATTCCTTATATTCCTTTTCTCTAACTAATGTATCCTCCCACTCTTTTTGTCCCTGAGCAAGTTCTCCTTCAACAGAGATTGTCTTAAACTCATTCTCGAATGCAAAATAAATATCTCCATCCTCTTCCACAGGCATGCATGACAAACAGTTGACTCTTACATGTCTGGCATATTCTATCAAAAAGTTAAAATTTATCACAGTCATCATCTTCCTGGAAACTCGCTGTTTTATGCTACCTTCCAAACCCCTACCAAATTTGAAAATATGCAAAAAGGTTTATGGTCCATTTTCAGTACAAAAGGCAATACCCACAAGTAATATTTTAATGGTTCATCCCCCAACAACAAGCCAATGCCTTTTTCTCAGTAGCACAGTACGATTTTTCTGCTCCCTGTAGCCGTAATGATGCAAATCCAATAATCCTCTCTTCATTATCCACCGTCAACACCGCACCAAGACCCACACTAGTGTCATCTGTTGTTACAATTGTTCTTCTACCAACATCAAAGTGACCCTATGTCGGAGCATGTGCAAGAGACCACTTGATTTTGTCGAATGTAGTGTTACTTTCCATTCCCCACTGAAACACCGCACCGTTTTTTTCTATAATACTATTATGGATTCCACTACATCAGCAAAATTAGATACATATTTGGAAAAGTATTCTGCAAGACCCAGGAATGACTTCAATTGTTCTTTGTTACTGGGTTGCAGAGCATCCTCAACTGCCTTCATAATGCTCCTCTTTGGTCTTATTCCTCATGCAGATATCTCATGTCCCAAATAGTTTACTTGCTCTCTTCTTAAATGACACTACTCAGTTTTTTATGGTTCAAAACCATGATCTCCAATTCTCCGCAGCACGTCTTTGAAAAACTCTTCATGCTCTGCCAGAGACTCCCCCAAACACCGCAATGTCATCTAGGAAACCCAATACCTTATGCATTCCCTGGAAAATATTTTGCTTCATCCTTTGAAAAACTGCAGAGACTGATGCCAAACATAATGGCATCCTTCAATAACAATATGCCCTCAGAGGTGTGACGAATTAAGTCAAAGGTCAGGATTCCGGATGCAATTTTTACCTGGTGGTATGCCGCCAACATATCCAAAACACTAAACACCTTGCCAGCCCCGATAAAACTCAACATTTATGCAATTTTAGGAAAGGGTTGTCTATCCAACCATATGTTTTTGTTGCGATCTATCAGGTCGATAAAAAAGGCGATCTTATTTTCTTCCTTTCGGGTCACAACAATGGGTGCAAGCCATTCGGAGCCTCGATCGGCTCTATAAATGTTTTCTCCTGCCAATTTATTCACTTCTTTCTGACGTGGCTCCCTCATAAAGAATGTTGTAGGTCTCACCTTATGCACAGTAGATGTAATTCTCTTTTTCAAAATTATTCTATGCGTAAATTTCTTTGGCACACCTGTCAGTAAACACCAGTTCAGCTGTCAAAACTCGTTCCTCAGCATTTGAATCAAACATAATGTTCAAATCCCTTGGATGCCACCCCAAATGGTTCGACCCCTCATCGGTCACGTACACTATACCGTGCACCCCATTCTGCTTAAAAAAGAAAAATATCCATCCATTCCATTCCTATCATATTGATCCCACTTATTTTACATCAGCTTATTGTAAGTCTCTGATCTGTGCTTTAAGGTCATAGTCATAGGTCTCCTTGGAGATCAAAGTAAACACACTCCCTGAGTCCATCATTACCTTAACCTGCACAGTTCCCAATGTGACATTACAATGAGGCTTCTCCAACTTTCCTGAACTCTCCTCCTTCAAACCCCTACTACTAGTGCTGTCACTTTCCTGTTCAATGGAATCCTCAATATCATATACAGTTCATATTATTTCCTCCTAAACCTCACTCAGATCTTCCACTGTTTTTGCGCAGTACTTTACATTCTCCCCTTTGACCTTCAAACTTTCACCAGATGTCCTTTACTCTCACAAGACTTACATGTCATATTTCTTGCTCCACAACCAAAACTAGAGGCACTGTGTCCAGGACATCCACATCGTTAGCACGTTTTACTCCTCCTTTCCTCAGATTTAACACTATCAGGGCTGACAAGCTTGATGGTTTTCTTTAGCTTGACCTCCTTTATCTCTACTGCAGTTTCTTTTTCCAAACTCTCCGTATAATGTTTACCCTTCTCAGTCTCCTTCATCCATTCAGCAGTGTGCTCCCTACAGCTTGCGATTTGTATGGAAATTAATCACTGAATAAGTAGTCAATTAGATTCTGAAACTTACAGGTTACTGCCAACCCTCGAAATGCAGCACCATAACTCATTATGTCCTCATGTCCCTGCACACAGCAAAGACAATTCTCTCTCGAAAACTATGCTCATTTTGGGTGTGAAATGCTTCTCCAACATTTACAGTGACATCTCATATAGGTTTATGGTCTGCCCATGCGCAGCGAAACCTCTGGAAGATCATCGTAAAGCCTCCTCCCTTCAACCGCTTAAATGATGTAGTAGAATGGCTTGTTTTCTCACAGGACCATACTTGTCTCCACCTATGGCCAACCTATATGTAGAAAACATGTTTTCCACCTTTTCCAAGGGATAGTTGGCTTCCCAGGTACTAGTAAAAAAAAACTAGGCGGTGCTGCCGTGTACTGTTCCTCCATACCTGCAACGGAACCAACAAACAAACAAAACTACTACAAAATGCTAAATTAACAGACCAATATAACCAATTGGAATAACACATTAAAATAAATATCTAAAATAATTATTTAAAATAATAACATTGGAAAGTTGTATCGGTTTGTGGTCTTTCTTTTAACACAGTTGTCTTTCAATTGCTCTTACAGCCAGAAGACAAGTCCTTCCACTATTTCCTGCACCAGTCAAAGATGAAGTCCGCCTTCTCTGTTAGATACCTTTTCTTCGATACCACCTGCGTTGTGAAAGACGCTCAGAAGATGATGGCAGGAGAAAAATGGTGAGTTGAAAATTGCCAACGCACTTGAGGGATTAGGCTTAAAAATGTGGCAGTCATTAATACGGGGTCATTAAGAAAATTGATGCTGCGCCCCATATAATAAGTTGGGGAATGTGGTAAACCAATTCAATACGTTGCGTGTATCCTTTTGGTTACGCCACAGTTCTGTATACTCTGGCATTGCACTTTGGGGCTCTGGAGACACAACTTAATCCTGCAAATGAGTTTCTGCTGATAAAATCAGGCCCTTTACACAATTGGTGGCTTCACCGAGACTGTAACAAATTCTTTACTGGTGCAAGGCCATGAGCTGAGGAAGTGCTTGGGCTGCCAAGAGCAGTCAGGCCTCCTTGCAACAGAGGCTCTCTGCTATGTGCAACAAGGCCACAAGCTGGGGAAGCTCTCGGCCTGCCATGAGCCAGTTAGGCTCCTAGCAATAGAGCCTTCCTGCCACTCGCAACAAAACCACAGGCTAAGGAAGCACTCTGGCCAAAATGCTTCCAGCTGCTACGTACACTGCACCACTCAACATGATCTACAATGAGTCCAAATTCATTCTTGTTTTAGTCAATGTTCACCGCACTTCCCCCAGACACACCTCCTGCCTTCAAATTTAGATTCTGCCCATATTCATGATATCAATATCCATATTCATGAAGTTCCTGTTCCAAATTCACTGATGCACATCAGCGCTTGGCCCATCATTTGTTTAAGAGATGAAGAGATACACCTCCAGTCAGCCAGCAGGCATGCAGCCTTGGATAAAAAATAATGTAACTTACATTTTTTGTAAACGCGAACAGCATAGCATTCATTTAGCACTGTATCAACTTTCTGTAATTAGCGCTTTTCCAGGGGTGGAGGTTACTTCATCTCTGCTCCCTGCGCAGATCCACTTCACCAAAATCTGTAGTAATCACGCACACTCCAGAGTATATTCTTTACTTTCTTTAATTGCAAGAACACAACTTGTCACAACGGTAACCTCCAGCTATAGGAAAAGCAGGAGCAGCTGTTCCTAGCATGCTCCTTGACACCCCATTCCAGCTGCATCATCAATGCCTCCGCAAAATTCAACCTTCAGGTACATCTCCACAACATCCTAGTGAGCTTTAAGTTTAAGTCTCTATTCATGTTAGTGTTTTTTTCGGGGAATTATTACTTCATGTGTTACCTCAGTACAACCGTATTAGTGTGTTTTATCATTACTAAGCCTTAAAATAATGTTATGTTTGTAGTTATATTCTACTTCATCATTTCTGAAACAAAGGCTTCTGTTTGATCAGCCACTGACGCATTGGGTTTGGCGACTTTAAAAGGTTAATATTCTCTCTTATGGATAGATTATACGTTCTGAGTTTGGATGGGTTTTGGCTTAGTAGCTCAAAAGTGTCCACACCTATTCTCTGTAACAGACTACATCATCGAACACAGCACGATTCTCAATTTGTTGTCGTAGTTCCTCATGCAAGACTGTAGTTACTGCTAGTAGTGAAAGCAAGGAGGTACCAATAGCTGTTCTAGCTGGAAAGGAAGCCGCGGTGGAGTTGAGCTAGACAGCAAGGCATTTGCAACTCCACAAAGTTCATCAAGTTCAATTAACTGAAAGTGGTTTTGTCTGAAAGAATATTCACAGGTTCCCACTTAAATTGCTTAGGAGTGGGCATGGCCTAGCTGCTTAAGCATTGCTCACTCCTTTGTGTTAGTTGTAACTTTACATAATGTATCTTTCTGCTGTACAGCAAAGGCAGTGTTTTTCTTAGTTTTATATATCAATAGTAGAAAGTTGTCAGAAAACATTCCCCCTTTACAAAACTTTAAATCACAAGTTGGAATATGGTTTAATTCATTGAGAACTTGGAAATGTTAAATGTCCCAAAGGGTTCTGTCCTAAGCATGTTAAAAACGAATTTCTCACTCTGCTTTGGAAAATGGAGTATATTAAACCGTAGTTGGCCATAGGTTCATGAAACATGAAACCTGCAAAATGAAACAACTCGCTTTCAAACAGAAATGTCTTGCATAAAACATGCCCCACAAATATTGCAATAATTGCTCACTAAACATTTATTCAGTGAGTGGAACATCATCATAAAACACATTGCCATAGTCCAACTTTTTGAGCACACAGAATTGAACACTTATTGAAATGAATGATCAACTGAATCTCACTAGGGTTTGATGATTATATATACTAAACTGCTTTATACCAAACTTTTGTGTCAGTATAGCTGAGGTTTGATTGAGCACTTACAACGAGGAGATTGTGGAGGTATTCTGGGCCAATTAGTGCTAAACTAGCCAGGCTCAACAAATGCATTTGCATTTTCATGTGAAAATCTCTACCATTTTTCATTAAGGCTTGTTTTTTACTGCTGATGAGGAACTGATGAATGCTCCTGTTTGAGTTCTGTATTAATATTTCAGTAGGGGAGGTCCTACTTACTTATGTTGTAGTGCTGTGTTGACATCTCACACCTTGTCTGATCGTCCAGACATTGGCCCTTTTTGAACTTTATATAGGATTGTTATTCTGCTTCCATCTGGCTAAATATGTATGCTTTTAAGCAGTGTTATAGTCTCAATTTAGCAGAGAACAAAGTCTGTTCTCACTTGTAGGTCTACTAGTTATTTCTAAAGCCCATGTAGGTTTTTTTTCTTATATCTTTTACATCCTGGCATATGTTGAGATTATAAGTTCCTATGATCATTATATCTCATTTTTATTTGCAGCCATGACTCTTGATTTTCTTTTTAAATTCAACTAGCATCCAATTGGTAGTACTTGCTGTTTTACATAAATCCTGTAGCGAATCCATCAGCAGATTCTCATTGTTTGTAAATACTGACATACCCATACAAAATATTTGCAGCTGCTAAAGCCATATGACCTGAATGAATGTCTGCTATGCTTCTTAGTCCTCACATCATAACCGACCATGAACACATAGGTGTTATAGATTCTCTTTTCGTATTGTTGTCTGCAGAAATGTAATGTTGGGTTAGATGGTCCCACTTACATGCTGGATTTAAAGGATGTTGTCGAGTGTGTTCACAGAACATCTCCACTCATCCTGCGGAGGGGTATGCTTCTCTTTGTGATGGGTGTTCTAGAATGCCAGCCTTTACTTAATCCCGGCCTGTACCTCCACAGTAGGTTTCCAGCTCCTACACACTCTGTTGGGAAAAGTGCATGCTGTATTCAAAATTGGCTCCATCTCACTTGTGCCTCTCACCTACCATTCTTCTCCCTGTATTCTCAGGAGCTGTACTTCAGCTCAGTGACGGACACACCCACTGTTTTAGAGGCTTGTGTTGGACAAGGATTTGTTCCTTTGCACTGATGAAATCTCTGACAATTTAACAGTTTAATTATTGGCTTAGCATTAGCAACTGAAGGAGCCTCACATTTTATGCAGTATTTATTTGGACAGGTTTTGTTTAAATATATTGTAAAGTATGAACGAGAGAGCAGAGAAATCTGACTAGATGGTCAAAATTAATTCCCAAGGATCAGCTTGATAACATGAGAACAACAGAACTAAGATGCAGTCATGTTAATTGTACATTAAACCTGCTAGTGATCCCTGGAAGAGATGGCGGCATAGAATGGACTACCTCCGTTCCAGTTCTTGACATACGAAGCCCTAGTGAGGTTATTCAGGGGCTTACGGAACAGAAGCGAGGAGGAACCCCTGAAACAAGTGGTACTCCAGTTGCTGCTGGGGTCAGCTCGCCACCTGGTGACTTGGCTGTACAGGTCACTGAATGATGTTGGTGCGGCAGACCCCCGGAGGCCTCAAAGAAAAACGGGAAAAGGTGATGGGCAAGGAATTCCGTGATCCAACATAGAACAGAACTATCGTACTGCCATAAGGCGTCTCTAAATCCACGTCTGAAGTACATTCAATTTAACTACCAAATTTATCTGGACTAAATTTTTAAAAATGGCCGATGTGTTGCAGTGATGATATAATATTTCAGTAACCATGAGACCTATATCCTTCATTTTGGTGTCCAGTAGTCTTATAGAGACAGAAAATAACTCGTCAGAGCAACCCTTCCACCATTTTCTAAAATGGAGGCTGTAATAGAGGAAGAAGAGCTATATATAAAATGAAACAAATAATAATGGTTTTTAATCCTTTTCTGTATACACCAAACAATGTTTATGATCTGAATATGAAATAAAATGTTTTTCATTCCAGTTTTACACACATTTTCATAGTTCACCTTATTTATTTGTTTCGGCAATAGCTCGAGTTACATTTGCAGAATGTTGAACATTTGAGAAAAGCATATCGACAGGGACGTCGTTTTGTAGCACAGGTTTTGCAATCACATGTACATGTAAGTTCTGTGGGTAGAGGCTTTAGAAATTTTGTAGGTTTTAGTACCCCATCAATATCTTCCCAACCAAGTTCACATGCATCTTTCTCTATCATCTTGTTTGAAGTTGATGACTAAAATGTATCAAGTTGCACAGGTATAGGTGTTGAATGTTTGATGCAGGATAAGTCATTTGTTCTACTTGTAGAAATTCTTCTTATTCTCTCACATCCTTTGACAGATAGTTCAAGATAACTGTCAAAGACAATGAGCAGTTCTTGCAAGACGCACACTGACTTTGATATCTGTGGAACAGTCTGAACGACCTTTCAGAAGTTTGCATGGACTACATTTTGACAATTTGCAATTTTGACATATAGTCCACAACAACAGTAGTTTTCAATAAGGACACTTTTAATTCTTCAAGTGAAAGTTTTTTGGTGCTCTTGTGCGAGTTTGTGCTTCACTGGTTTGGTTGCAGCATCTCCATTAATATTGCATTTGTTGAAAGATTATGCAACATAATGCCCTTAATAAATTCAAGCCGATTTTTTGCTACATCCATCTCTCTATGTGCTTGTGAAAGTTCTTTTTTGTAACCTGTCTGGTTAGATGAAACCACTTTTTCCCTTTCAGAACTAATGTCTCTTGCTTCAGTTCTGCCTATAGTTCCAATCCATGTTCCAGGACATCCAGTAGACGTATCTTTATATTGTTATCCACATATCGTTTGGTCACGAAAGGCTCAGTGATTTAAAAGGGGTTTCCTTGCTGCTGCATGAAATGAAGAATGCTGTCAACATGTTTACTAAAATGTTTCCCTCCCTTTCCCACTAGTTTGTGGTAAGGGACAGTTTCATGGTGGTCCATTAAATTTGAATTTGTCATCTCTGAAAACATTGCAAATAGAAAGGACTTCATGATAAATTAGCTGCCATTGAGCAACATATTCACTTTGTGTCTGACCAACTTTTACCTTGGAGCTTTTCTGTGATCCCGGGATTGTCTGTTCTAGTTTCATATTTGGAGCCACAGCCTTGAACTTCCCCTCTCTGTTTTTCACCACAAAATGTTTTTGGATTAATTTTCTGTTGAGGTATGGTTTTTCCACCTCTAGCTTATTCACTCTTGCCAAATACCAGGACCCATATCTCAGGTAGTTTATGCCATCAAATTCGTGAAACACAGTAATCAGTGACTCCAGAGTCTTCACGTGGAATATGAGTCGTTACATCACGAGCCATTACTCTGCGTGCCATTACAACACGGTTGTTACAACCACAGCGTTATAACCACGCAATTCCATTACTACACAAGTAGTTACATCGACTTGCAGTAGATGGCGCGCTGACATTAGAAATTTATAACGTACTGTTCCAACTCCAACCTACGTAACAGTAGGGAAGATGTTGGAATAGTAAATTACACTATTTCTAATGTTAGCACGCCATCTACCGCAAGTCGATGTAACGACTTGCGTAGTAATGGCATTGCGTGGTTACAACGCGGTCGTTGTAACGACTGCGTTGTAATGGCATCGAGATGTGATGCCCGTGTTGTTAGGGTTGTTTCCCCTTCACTTTCAGTTCCCACTCACCTTCCCTATCAGGATGTACCACAGTTTCACTGGAGCTATCATGTGTAAAACATTTCCCCAGTAGTTGCAAAGTTCTAATTTTTCTTCACATTTTTTAAAAAAGCACTACAAACTAAGTTTTCTGATTTTGAACTGTGTATTGAACATTGTCTGACTTTGCATTATGTCTTTTGAATGAAGTGCACCCTATGCCTTGTTCACTTCTGAGATAAGATATGCAAAACCGAATTTGTCATTCTTGTTTCAGAAAGCATTCCAACACAATCTATAGCCTCGATACGATGTACCTTGTAACGAACTAACATAATGAGTTCCGCTTAATATTGACTAGACAGTTTTGCCTCCAAAGATTTCAGCCTCAATAAGTGCATCGTCTATGCCACATCCACTGACATAACTTCCTGCATATTGCAACACAACGTTTGTCATGTGGAAAACACCCATCATTGAATAAAAATAATCATATTCTACTGGATTGCTCAGAAAAAGGTCAGCACCAAATGGGAAACACCTTCATCGCAGAAAATTGGCAGGATAGGCTGGCCTTCAAACTGAGCATGCACATTTTGGAAATCTTTTAGAACTGTGTATACTGTTGCGTAGTTTGTGACTGGAGATGGTATTACTGGTAAACACCCAACCCTCTTCAGTGAGATGGTGTTCTGGGAGATCAGAGCATGAAGTCCAGCCCATGGAGAAACTGGCTTTTCTTCATCCTTCAGTCCGCACCATCAGTCAAACTCTTTATTTTGGTAAAATACCATAAAAGAAACAAAGATTCGAGATAGACTTCATACATGCCAGTGTAGCAATAGAAAAAAGACATGATTTATTTAAACAGTACAGTTAAAAGATGACAATCCATAGAAAAGTTGTAATGGCAGACGGTAAAGAGTTTAAAAACAACATACATCTTACAATTCATGATTTTCATTGCAGGTTCTAATCAACAAAGAGAAATTGATGTGTAAAATTTAGTGAAGTCCCTTATGTAAAGTGCGAATACATTAGATACTATATGAGCGGTCGACAAAGCAAAAAAATCGTGGGATGTTGTCTAAGAGCAGTTTTTCCTTGAAGGACTTGTAGGGATTCTATAGCATAAGCTTGGTTTTGGATGTGTTTATTTCAAGCCCCCTCCCGTCGCAGAAGAGGTTGAATTGATTTAATAATTTTTGCAAGCCCATTGGAGGTTTCGAGACAAGGAGGGTATCGTCTGCGAATAGGCGAGTGGCAACTCTTTGCTTTGCTAAAGAGGGGTCGTCTGCTGGGATCGCAGATAAGAGCTCAGCAGCATGATTGATGTAAAGTGAGAACAAGGTTGGAGCCAGGACACAGCCTTGACGAACCCGCGCTGTACTTTGATGGGATCGGTGACCTGTCCCTGGCTACCCCTGGCAAAGTTCTCTTCATGGAGCCTGATTATATGTGCAAGGATACCCAGTGGCATACCCATCTCCCCAAGCACCCGCCATAATTTGGCTTTGGGAATGAGATCAAATGCAGATTTTAAATCTATGAATGCAATATACAAGCTCCCTTTGCCCAGCAAGACCACCTTCCGGTACAGCTTGAGGAGGCAAACGACCTGGACGGTTGTGACAGTTTTCAGTCAAAATCCTGCTTGGAGGGGAGAGAGAATATCATTCTCTTCCATCCAGTACAAGATTTTAGCTAGGAGCGATCAGCAAAAGACTTTCTGGACGCAATCGATCAGACTAATTGGTCAATAGTTGGAAGGGTTACACCTGTCGCCCTTTTTAAAGATGGGAATCACTTCAGCCCCCCTCCATGATTCTGGTATCCTCCATCTGCCCGAGATGTCATTAGAGACTGTCAATATGTAGGTTGCCCAGATATCCCTGTCAGATAAAAAGAGATCCCGTGGTATTCCATCCGGGCCGGGGGCTTTGGTGGGTACAATTGCATCCAGAGAGGCTAGTATTTCCTCTCTGGTAAATGAGAGATCATATGGTGGTTGGAGTATGTCAGGCACTTCTGGTTCCTTGTCATAGCTAGGGTTGAGTACAGTGCCCCAAAGGGGTGTCGCCACACATTGGCTGACCCTGTCATTAGCCAGCGATGGAGACCTTTCGTAGTTACCCTTGCCGATGAGTACCCAAAACATCCTGACATCTGGATGCAAATTGGACTCCCCGAGTTCTTCCCACCTCCGTTCATCCCATTCCCTCTTGGCCTTTAGTTGGGCCAGTTTGTATTGCCTCCTCAATTCCCGAATTGACGGGGTGTTCCTTTGCCTTAGAGCTAGGGACAGCCGTCTTTTTAGGGATCTGTACTCTATGAGAACCATGAGGTTGTTTAGTTGGTTTCGCCTGGTTAGACCTGGCCTTGTGTAAGTGAGCGATAAAGTTTCTTGCCAAATGGTTAAAAAACTTGGAATGTAGAGCACTGCAGCTTGCTGGTGTGGTCGGTTCTCTTGACCAGGATAGCAACACCCCCAGGAGGTTCTCAAGATCACGTTTTAAGGTGGTAAGCTTGAGTTCGTCCGCCAAGATTGTGGGCTATTTGAGCTGGCGTTTATCATTTGAGGGAGTCACCTCCCTTGTGGCGAGGAGAACGGGAGCTGTCCTCACCTTTTCGTCCCACAGATGCTCAATTGTCAGGCTAAGGAGATTGTGGTCGCTTTCACAGGTCTGGGTTATGGACATATCTACTACAAGTGGCCAAAGGATAAGGTCCGTGAGTACTTAGTCTATCTGGCTGGACCCGTTTGGCCCAACAAAAGTCACTCCCCGCTTTTATTGAAAATTTTCCTTCCATTTGCAGCCCCTAGCCTGTGTGCAAGGGTTAGAGTGCTCAAATGCAGGGCTGCTTGGGTCCACTTCTTTACTGAAGGGAGCACCAGTGATGGAACCGACCACATGTTATCCTCCTCAATGGCCTCTAAAACATCTTCCCAATCAGGGGCTCGAAAGTTACATTAAAGTCGCCACCCACAATTAAGGGATAAGGCAGCCTGCTTTGCATCCAATACCTCATCTAGGGCCCGCAGGGTTGGTGATCTGCCTGCTCTTGAACTCCTTGCGTAGACATTGAGAATGTCTATGCACTTGCCCAGTGGGCCTTCAAGTCTAACCCAACGGATATCATGGTTGTTAGTGGGAAGCTCCTCTGTGATACAGTTTAATACGATTTTAATCAGGATGAGGAGCCCTCTGAAGGGGCCGCCATATTTAGAAGGAATTGCCAGTTTGTAAAATGTTACGAACCCTGGGATAAAAGTAGGAGTCAAGCTCCAGGTTTCCTGCAGAATATAGATCTTGTGCTGATTAATAAGCTCAAACCAGTGCGGGGGACCTAATTTTCTCCTTATGCTGGTGTGGTGGGTTGGGAGTGGTAGGTGGCAGACCAAGTTCGGCCATGTAGGTGGTCGAGTGGATGCGTGGAGTTTTATTACTAGCCTGGACGTCACCTGACATTTGCAAGGCAAATTCAGCACTTAAGGGAGGATAGGGGCTGAATGTCTCTGGCTCATATTTGGAGGAATGACCCTCTAGACCCATATGCATCAGAGTGTGATTAGAGTTGGGATCAGTGTTAGAAAGGTGTGCACGTTCCTGTGGAGACTCTAGGGATAGTCAGTCATTCTGTGATAGAGGCGAGAATCATGGGTCCCTTAGGGGCATCATTGCAATTTTGGGAGTTGCCACAAAGGAAGGGATGTTCAATTTCAATTGAATGTTGGTGGTACATGGAGGACAGGTTCTAGCTTTCAGAACAACTAGGTTGTGCACTAGGTTTTCACTCATGAGGGTAAGTTCTACTTCGTCAACAGTGCTATTATATAGGATGCATCTTCTTGCCCTGAAGATATCATCCCTTATAACCAATTGGCAGCCCCTTACATGCCTGATCCGGGGAATGGCTTTGTTCTTTAGGGCCTCACCATACTAGTGTTTGTTGTTACAATCAGCCTTAGGTACATTGATCATATAGACAGTACACTGGGGAGCATTGTGAGTGATTGTGCGAGGCCTATGAAGTGGAGGCACCTAGCTGTGGCCTCTAGTCGGATGGAATGGTTCTTTCACCGTGGGTCCGATCTTTCCCCAAGTGTTTCCCCTGGGGCCTTCTTGGTATTTGTCATGCGTGGATGGCATGTTGCGAGGATCCACTTTGCGGTAGTCTGGGTTTTTGTCCAAAGGTGTAGGATTGGTGATTGGGGTATTGAGTGTTATTTGTGTACTATGGGTAATGAGATGATTTGATTTCAAGATCGTGGTTGTACTCGGGGGCACGTGGATAGTAATGTCTCGAGGCTACTGCGATCTTCTATAATGAGATATAATTTAGAAATGAGGTCGGTCAAAGCCCCTATTGTTCCTTTTAGGGATAGGATTTCCCTCTGACGTTCTAGATTAGTTGGTGTTGTTTTGGTACCTGCCACCCTGCTAGCACCATGGTAAGGAGTCATGTTCATCCTGCTAGGTGCTATACCCATAGGTCCCGGGCTCTCCTTGTGAGTGAGTGTGTCGGATGCAACTGGTTGTTCTGCAAGGGGTGCAAATCTATTGCTCAAGGGTAGGTCTGCTGAAATCCCGCCTTGAACTTCGATATAACTGCTCTCTGAGCTTTTAGGGAGCACTTCAATATCTTTTGGGACTTTCCCTGGCCATTTCTTGCTAGCTACCTTTTGGAATAGGCTTGGTATACTGCCAGGGCCTGAGTTGGCAAATGCAGCGGTGGAGGAGGTTCGAGGTTTGGGGAGCCTTGGCGGAGGGAGCAGATGTGATAGTAGATGGTACAGATGTCGTAAGCAAGCCCTCGCAATCAGATAGTATGGTATCTATTCGGTACCTCACACATCCCCCCCCCTATGTTCCCTATCCCTCTCAAGCCCAGGGCTAGGATTCAGAGTCCGTTTCTTAGTCTTTTTTCTCAGGGCGCCTCCCGACCCTCCCTCAATCACTGCTTTTCCCCATAGTTAAGCAGGAACGCAGCGAGCTTAGGGGGGAAAAAAGAGAAAGAGCTGGCTGGTCACTATTAGGGGAACTGTTTATAGCTTTGTTAGAAGTAATAATCAGTCACAGTACCTTAGTATGAGGGACAATCCGTAGACCGTATGCCTTCAGTTGTGAGTTTCAGAGGGATGGCCCAGCCCAGCCTCCTCTGGGCTCAGATGTGAGCAGATGGGCCCGCCCTTGCCCCGGGCTTTCACGGGCGCGTCAGCGCACGTCCCGCGCTGTGGGAGCTCCGAGCTGCTTATGTGCACCCCCTGGCACAGCCCGACAATGTTGGCGGCTCCAGCCTCTAGGCAGTATGGAGAATTGAGTCCCCGGGCAGCAGCAACACTGGACTTGTGCAATGAAGGACTCCCGCGCTGTGGGAACCCTGAGCCACTTATGCGCGCCTCCTGGCACGGACCGATGATGTTGGCCGCTCCAGCCGCTGGGCAGTATGGGAATGGAGTCCCCGGGCAGCAGCAACACCGGACTTGTGCAATGACAGGCTCCCTCGCTGCGGGAGCCCCAAGCCGCTTATGTGCGCCTCCTGGTGCAGACCGGCGACGACGCTGATGCCTCCAGCCGCTAGGCAGAATGGGGAATGGAGTCCCCAGGCAGGAGCAACACCGAACTTGTGCAATGAAGGGCAGTCCACACCGGATAAGCAATATAATAAATTCAATTAAATCAGCTTTGCGGACTGCATCATCAGGTATAAAAATAATATCCGCAGCCATTTTTAAACTTTCTGGTAGTCTGGGACGTGTTGATGGTTTGCAATAGTTGGGAAGACAGTTGGGTTGTAAGTTTGTAGCTGCGTTTGTTTATGTCTACAGTCTGTTTTCCAGCAGCTACCTCATTGGTACAGTCTTGAAAAAAAGACAGAACATTTGCACAGCATAAGCCTGTCAGTTCATGTGATTGTCTTCAACTTCTTCCCTTATATCTTCAAAGCCATCATCAATGTTGTTGGCTTCTGTTCCAAGCTCATGAACTTTAGTTTGTAACATTTTTGCTTTGCTGATATCAAACAGTGCTGTAAAAAAATGGCAAGACAACATCAGGCATTCTTGTTCACTCCCATGATTTATGGACCTCTGGAGCATCACACAATTTGAAATTAAATCCAAAATCTAAATCTTTCCGGACGTTTCTTAAAATGGTTCTTGCAGATGTTCCTGCATTGTATGATTTTATTTTGGCACCATGGACTTCAGAAGTCAAATCAGCTGAGAACACCATAAGTGTCTCATTCTTTTTGTTAGACTAACAAAAATGAATTCTGTCATTGTACGTTGTAACCAGAAAAATCTTAATTTCATTATTTTGGATCAATACAGTTTCATAGATGTTGACCACTATTTCTCTGATTTTACTGAGTGTGAACCCGTAGCCAGCATTCAAGAATGGCTTTAAAACTTCAGTTAAGTTTGCACTCTTTGAAAAAGCAAATGAAGGCTAGCAGTTACATTGCTGCTAGGAGCTCATTGTACATTCATATTTTTTAATATACGCATGTATGCTGTTCGGGTGGGTATACAAATCCGCTGCAAATACATTCACCTCGCTATTTAGATCAGCTACTCTGCTCACAACTTCATCTTGGAAGAAACTAGTTGCAGATACATGTTTGCCCTTTGAGACTCACATACTCCGTACTTTGTTCTTTCGTCAATCGATTTGGCACAATGTTCTTGCTAAACCACAGATAACACATTGTACATCTTCTGATTTCTGATCCATTGTTGGAGGTGGACAAGGGGTAGCTATTGATCCTCTAAGTGGATGGGTATTGGGTTTGGTTGTTGTCACTTTCTCAGAAGACTTGGATTCATGTTGTGATTCACTGGTTTCTGCTATGTTTTGACTAATTGTTTCCAGGCTTTTTTCCATTGTATACAACTTGTAGCACTTGGTGTTAGAATGATTAAATATTTGATCCTGTTCACCCAGCAGTTTCAGTCTTTTGTGAACTTCGTCTTGCTGTATTTCTGAAGTATCCCAAACTCTCCTGTCTAGCTGCAGTTGATGTTAGCTTTTCTTTTAGATTACTTTGGCATATGACGCATTTTGCTTTGTTGAAGGAGTCCTCAGATTTTGTAGTCAGCAACAGTCTGTCAGGAGATAAAGATCCTTTGCTATCACCTGCTTCGCTCGTGTATATGAATTTGAATCAACGGAAAATCTGAAGAAAAACAATATTAAAATAAATTGCCAAAATAATGGCATTGTAGAGCCACCATTTTGGAAAATGGCAGAAGGGTTTGCTCTGAGGAACTATTTTCTGTCTCTATAAGACTACTTGTCACCCAAAACGTAAGTTTTGACACCAAAATGAAGTATATAGGCCTCATGGTTCCTGAAATATGAAATCATCACTGCAACACATCCGCCATTTTTAAAATTTTTTATCCAGAAACATTCTGCCCAGATTAGCAATGTCTAACCAAGCTAAATTACTTCTCTAATGATACAAAACCACAAATAAAAAATGAAAATCTCTGGATAACAATTTTTTTACGTAAGGGTATCAAGGGGCCAGGACTATAATTTGCAGCCTCCTATAATAGCAAACATGTCCTCCCATTTCTTGAGGAATGAACTACTGATATGAAACCTAAAGATCAGGTGAACCTTAAACGTTTTTCTTAGAAGCCTATTGCCAACGCTGCTGAAAATCTGGGCTGGAATGTCTTAATTCTGCTTCATGCCTTTTTTTTCCTACCACCAGACACGTTCTATCTCCTTACCACACATTGGCAAGTTCTTTTTTTCTTATGCTTTCTGATTTTTTTTCTGATTTATTATCGTGTTATTTCTTCTTTCGTCCTCTTGTGCATTTTTTTCTCTTGCCCTGAGTCAAAGTCTGAGCATAAAAAATAATCTCCAAAATGGGTGATGGTGTAACCACCTGCACAAATTAAGCACTTGCAGGTACATTTTGAATTGAAAAGTATTGGTTGGCTATTTGGATAGGGAAAAAGAGAAATCAAATCACATTATATGAGAAAAAATGTTATTAGAATGTATCTTTGCTGTACTTGGAGGAATTGTACAAGAATGCATGCTATGCATAAAGGCTACGTGGACCGGCTTGATTCTACCATGTCAGTTAGAAACTATTGGTTACCTATAAAAACTGATGCAAAATATTCCCTAAAAAACACAACTTGTGTTTTGCACCCATATGCATTAAAGGGGCAAGCCAGTGTACAGAAAAAAAAGTTAGCCTTTGTATTTTCTAATTTTAAATCATTCACTGGATGTCCCCTTAAGAGACACACTACATCCGCGGTATCTAGGCGCCTGGCAACTCTGGATAATCCTGATACCTAATCATGAATTTGAGGAATGCTAAAAGACATGTGTAAGAAGGATTCACTCAGAATCTTTTCATCTGCTGCCTGCATCTGTTTATAACATACATCAACAAACAGATTACAATAATCTATGATATGTAGCAACCATATAGGAATACACCTATATAATACAAGGTTCACAACATTGTTTTCTTGTAATTACTATATAAATAATGAAAAATCACCACCACACATTAGTGACTGCTGAATGTCTCCTGACACTATGTTCTTTAGGGCGATGAGTGAACCTATTTACCATAAATTACCTGACATGCAAGATGGATACGAGCCAAAGGCAAGATAATAGGAAGAAAAACAAACATTTTAGCAGAGGGGGCAACTACAGTCCCACGTGCCATTTTAAAGGCAGATATAATAAGGCCATCTCCTGGAAGGGCTCGTGGTTCAAGCAAAGGGCAACTGAGACACAGAGAGACCAAACTAGTTATGATCCCTGGCAAGCAATGAATCCGGAAGTTAAGGCTGCACACGCCACATCGTCTGTAAGAACCACTGCAGACAAGTGCTGTTCATTATCAAGAACTTGATTGGTAGGAAAATGTGTCATATATTCAATGTATTCCCTGCAAAAGACCAATTGATTTGGCATTCACTGAGTGGCTGGTATGATTGTAGCAAATGTTGCATCCTCGCAATGAATTAGATTCTTGGCAGGGGCTATTTATCATATTCTGAAGAGGAGGCTGGTGTTTTGGTGGTAATGACATTTCATATTTTTAACAAATGTTACCATCTGTTGACTGACAGCTTTTACAACAAAGTTAAATTGGCTTAGAAGCTCGGAGATTCTGGGGCGCCTCCATGAGATATTTGCAGGCCAGCTCAAAGGTTGCTACTAACTTGTTTACCGGAAAAAGCTTTGCTTTTGCTGCACGGATATTTATTCTAGCGCAAAAAACACACATATGCCTAGGCACACGCACTCACACATACTTGTGTAACATTATATGTATTGTATTTTTTATTATTTTTGGCACAATTACATTTCAACTCTGGACATTTGTTTTGAACACAAGTCTTATGTTTAAGGCGCATATATTATTATAGGATTTATACTTCAAGGTATATTGATAATATAAAGTAACTGCCTACTTTATACACGTATAGGGCTGTCATAGGGCTTTATTGGAAGGAATGAGGCCTGATGCACTATAGAATACCTGTAGTCTCAAAACTGCTTCAAGTCGATTTTAGGACTGACATAAGATTCTTCTAAAACCAGTAAAAAATCCTTTGATAAATCGTCATTTTAAGCCAGTCTTCTGTCAGGGTCTATTGCGTCAGCAGTTCCTGTTGGTTGTGTAAGATAATTTCAGGGTAAAGATTAGGGGTAATGCCATAATTTGTGGTGGAAATCTTGAGACAACACTGGAAGAGAGTAGAGAGACCGCATGTCTTGATTCTGTACAACACCCCGAGTATGAGCACAGAGTTTTCCTTCCATTGAGAAAACTGTGGAATTGTAGGCACGATTAGGGATATTTGGCGAAATGACCTGTGGCCATTCAATGCATTTACTATTAGGTTTTAATTCGACAACACTCAAAACAAACACAAGGCGTATACGTGATCTTCACATATTTTCAGAACTCGGATAAAAAACGAATGTCTCCATTTAAGGGAGATCTGAATGTTTCTATTTTCAGAATCCTACATTCAGTGCTTGTGGGACACAGAGCACCTTTCTCACTTTACCGAGCACCGTAGAGATAACTTGGAACTTTAAAAAGTTTCTGTGTTCATTCACATGAGTAACTCCACATCCACTGGAGCAGCCGCCCTGAACTGGACACCTGGGGACAGATTCAGCAGCTCTAACTTCAGAGCAGTGAACTCGATTGTTTAATGCTAGTCCGATGCCTTGTTGAGAACTTTGTTATTATTATTTTGAAATGCATACAAAGGGGTCATGTGTGCTTTGGCTCGTGGCCCAAGGGCCCTGCTTGCTTGCAGTAGAGCTCTGTGATGCACTTTGTCACTACTGATGCCAAACTGTCGGCCATGTTTTTTCCCAGCCTGTTAGATATTTGTTTATGATAAACAAAGCCTTAAAGTTTGGATTTGTTCTGAAAAATTAAAATTCTATGCAAGGTATTTTGCCATTGTACACGAGGGCCATTAATTGTTTTCCCAATCCCTGCCCTTGTTGCCAAGCCTCGCATGGCAGACCAGAACAGTGCAAACCTGTGATGGTCATCCCAATCTACTAAAAGCAGGTTACCCATCACTGTTAGATGACTGCATAGTGGTAGGCAGAACGCTCGCAGCTCAAGGGGTTCCACCTGTAAGGCACGCAAGACTGTTCTGATGGGAATCCTGCAATACCTCTGTCTAAATTGAGTGGTGCATGAGCGTAACGCAAGCCACTGTGGCATGGGAGGCGCGGCTCAACCTTTCAGTGGCCCCAAACCCTTCAGGGTGCCCCTATTCAGCCCAAGGCCAATGAATTTCTGTGGTATATGGGAGGCTCGGGGGCCCCTCTTCACATTCTGCAAGGTGGTAGGCCCCCATGGCTTTGTGCTAGGCTGTTGGAATGAGGGTCCCCACTGTCGTCCTTCCAAACTTAACAAAAGCCTCATTGCATTGAATTCCTAGTTGATGTACTCTGTAGACCACATGGCATGGGTAAGGCAAAAGAACCGTGGGTAGTCAAGGAGGAGGACTTCCTAATCGCTGGAGAACAATGTCATACTGTGGGAAAGGGTCTGACTTTAGGATTTCTTCTCAGTGCTTATCAAATGCTCTATAGTCTCAGAAAAAGGAAAGGTGTCACGTCTGTGGAAACCTCAAAGATGGGGTCGTCCTTGAAGGGACAATATGTAAAGCTCTGAATAGCGAGTTTCTCTTTTCTAGAACCACAGAAGCACTCAGTTTGCTAGTATATAATGCAGTGTAAAAAAATATATATATACGGTGATCAGCACAATCAATACAAGGCAAGAGTGTGAGTGGAGATGTTAAAGGCACTTACTCTTTTATGTCTTTGTCTAGTGATTGTCCTATGTGATGAACTATAAATCACAAGTACTTTGTTTAATGTGCAAATGTTAAAATATAACCACCACTCACTGGTGTAACAAAACCTGAGGGGGCCCCTCTGCAAAGTACATTGCGGGGGCACCCTCACGCGCCAAACAGACGCAAGACCTCCGAAGCCTGGGGCCTGCCGCCTGTGCGCAGTGCCTGAGGAGGCCCCCTGGAGCTGCCCCCCCCCCCCTGATCCCCCACCGTGAAGGCTGCGGGGGTGAATGCTACGCCACTGCCACCACTCATGAGGACTGCAAGGCCCATTGCACAGGCTGGTGTCTTATTGATTCATTTCTTATAAATTACCAAGAACTTTAAGTGAGTTAATCTCCCTGAAGTCAGGACCTCAGTTTAAATCATAAAGGTAACCCCAACACAGAGCTAGAGAGTGTGATCAGAATGCTGCTACGTTGATTTGCACCATGCTAAAATGATGACTTTGGAACTGATTCCAACTGACGTGTTTTGCAAAGATCAGAAGTCAAAAGTTGACGCAGTAAAAGTTTCTGCCCCATGCACCGTAGCCTGGCTATATGGTCTCACCGCTGCATGCACGCACGAGGACGGGTCGAGCAGGCATAGAAAATAGGCCAGGCACCACAATAGTTGTCGCCCCAGCCTCGAATAATATAGCTAAAAAAGTGGGGACTATTCAGCCAACTGGCAGTTTTAAACTTGTGCAGACACGCTGTAGAAGTGTGTCACAAGGATGCTCTGACCTGGCATACTACTCTTCTGTAGCGTGGAGATACCCCTTCAGGGGTGATTCCGGCGCGTTACAAATTCAATAAAAAATACAAATATGGGAGACTGCATGCATTTTGTGCTTGGTGCAGGCAAGTCTGTGTTAATATCATGGAAAGCAACAGTAGAAACTGTCCCACCAGGTCATAGAACAGGCCAAGAAACTGCCAAAAAACTAATCTGCTAGACCAGACCTTGGGCACTTATAGATTGCCCTATGAGCCAGCCACACCCTGCACGGGGAACAACTATCTTACCCACCATATCAGATAATACGGTTATGTCAAAATGTTAAGCTCAGATGTAGGGTTTTGGATACAGGAAGCCTGACTCCTTATCATCCAATCTACAAACATGCTATAATACCACAACATGTTTCTGGTAGCCACAAAGAGGGCATTTCTAATATTGGTGTGGAACCCTGCTTTCTGAGGTATGGTTGGGAAGATTTTCGGTGGGCACTGCACAATTGTGCATTACACAAATGATGCTAAGAAAGCTACCCTGAACAATCCAAAAAAATATGAAGCATCGTGCTGTGGAACAAATAATCTACATTCTAGGACAGCTCTCTTGCCATTCATTTCCTTAGGACAATTAACATTTGTTTGATAAACTGTTCCCTTTTTAATGAATGAATGTGACGCGAGCCTACTTTCAGTCAGAGAGGAAATTTGCACACACGTGCCTTAATAACAATGCCTTGGTGCCCCAAAATGAAATCTTCCCCACACAATATTTTGAACACCCGTATTATACCTTGTCCAAACGCTTACATTTGTCTTAAAATTACCAAACATGTATTTAGATGCTTTCTTCCCAGTACTGCAACAAATTATGCGGGTCTGATTTTTTGTCACAGATGGAAGGCAGATTCGATGAATCAGTTCGACACGGCAATCTAATATGAGTGGCAAATTAATTAGCAGCAGACATTGAGTTTATGAATTACAAGTCAGAATCAGAAATGAGCAAGCACTTGTTCCTCCATACTTGTTTTAGCGCCACACATCTGACACATATTTCCTTGCATTGGAAATATGTCAATTATAAAATGATTTTTTATTACTGTGTTCCTTTCTTTGGGCAGAGTGGAAAAACACCAAAGGAAATTTTACATTTAGTGTGATATATGCTAATGGAATACTGACCACAAACATGTATGAAATATTGCCCACCAATCACTGCGTGTTTCCTGTGCCTCCTGCATGGTTATTCTGAGCAAACATTTTATTAGACCATTGCAATCTGGCAGAATTGCCTTTTTTGGGTTGCACATGCATGTCTGCATATGGTATTTCTTTAGCGCCAACCTAGCCAAAAGGCAGCGAGCGCTGTACAGTGTTAAAGACAAGTATAACTAAGAGAATAGGGTGCTACTTATGGATGTTTTCCCCCCACACTTCTAAGTCTAGTCTATCTGGTGGTGTTTTGACTATGCTAAGATCCACCAGAGATGTACAGAGCAGGATTTTAGCAGATAAGTGAGAGTGCAGGTTGTCATAGTGAACTTTGAATAATTCTTCTCCTCAAGTTGTTAAGCTGTCAAGGGATACAGGCAAGAACCGAAAATCTGGTGGGAAATGTATATCTGATGTAAGCAGTGGCCGAGAGGCTTTTGGGCTTTGTGCTTAATTTGTGCTGGTGTTTGCTGGGACTTTACACTGGCACTTATTTATTACAGTCCACCACAAGGTGGTGTTGCCTGTCTGTTTTTGGAGAACAAATCAGCAAAGTATTTAACAATTTAATATACTTAAAATAATAATAATCAAGCCAGCAAGTTCATTCCATTACAGCATCAGATGACATGGAATAGTTCAAAATGTCCCGGTTGTACGAATGGGGAGGGTAGTAGATAGCGCTGACGCTGGCTTTTGGCCAGTGCTGGCTTGCTCAGAGGGTAGTGTCAGTCATGGTGGCTTCCTGAAAATTGTTTTGGGACCTGACACTTATATTCTTTTTACAAATAAAGCCCTATGTTACATACGCTAACCAGTTTGCTTCTGGTATTTCAAGCTAATTTTTTATACGTTCATTATACCCCTGTAAATCGATTTCATGTTGATTGGAGAAATGCATTTTTAAATATAATGTATATGTGTTACACAAATTACATGCGGTTTCATCTATTATTTATGGTAGACAACCTAATGAAGATAATGTGTGTTTGCAAAGGTCACATCCACTCTGAAGGGTGTCTTACCACTGATATAACAGATGCTTTTCGGTACCCAACTCAATAGTACTCATTTTATCAATGTCCGAAGGATGAGAGGAACCTCCTGGATTTGACCTGTGAGACAATGAGGTCAAACACAAATTCCCACACCGGATGTTATGTTAACTGGGATTTGTAGAGCGCATAATCAGCGGCAGGTCTCTTAGCGCTTCGAGAGATTGGCCAAAACCCACCAGCAGTTGCAAATACAACACTTGGAGGGGCTTTAGGCTGTATCCATAGCCTCCCCAAGCAGAAGAGGCTTGAGTTGTTTCCTGAAAGGGAGGAGTGCGGGTTCCTTGCGTAGATTCTCAGGCAGCTGATTCCATAGTTGAGGAATTAAAACAGAAAAGGCTCTGCCGCCTTTAGATGTAGTTTTGAACCGTGGATAGGCCAAAAGGCCTGCCTCAGACCACCTAAGTGTATGTCCTGGCACATGGTTCCCTAGGCGCTCCTTGATATATACTGGGGCCTGGCCGTGAACGGCTTTATGGGCGATGCAGAGAGCTTTGCTCTCTATTTAGTGGGGAGCCAGTGCAGCTGCTGCAGCAGAGGGGGGTAGAGTAAGCCCTTCTGGGAAACCTGAAGATCAAACTAGTTGCATCGTTCATGGTCACCTGCAGCTTACTGATAAGTTTCTCGAGGAGACCAATATATACAGCAGTACCATAATCCAGTCTAGACACAATCATTGCCGACACGACCATCTGTAATGTGGCCGATGATCGGAGAGGGACAAGTATCCGCAGCTGTCTCATTAAGCCCACACAGGTTCCGATCACGGCAAATGCATTACTTCACTGAGTCACCAGACTTTTCACATTAGAGACGTATCACCGAAAGTCACCTAGTAAAGCACAGGTGTGTCATACATGTTTTAGTAAGAGAAACACTGCAATTGACAAAGTTCACCATGTCAGTCGATGCAAAACGTGTTAAATGTTCAAAATGTAGCTTTGTGTTGTGTTTTTAAAAAATAATCTTACACGAAACATTGTAATCTCAATGTATTTGTTCCAAAGATGGTTCTGCATGAATGGAAATAGTTCCGAAGCATTGTATGATGGAGAGGTATGTTATAGTTAATTGACTAAACTATAACTGGCTTATTGCAGTGGTTTTTTGAATTATTAAGGTTAGTTGTTCTCTCATTTTTAACACCTAAATATAACGTAAATTTAACCTTTATTTGTTTTCATTGAATTTCTCTTTTTAATGTAAGTTAAGGTCTTGGCATCTAACATGACTGTAAAGTCACTTTAACCTTTGTGTTTTCAGTGAATTTCATTTTTTTTATCATATTCTAAATTGGCACAACGCCTAATCCTGCAAGGTGGCCATCTCCCGCTGTGCACAACGTTTTTCTACCAAAATGTTACTCTTTTAAAATTAGGGATCTGTTTAGTCACAGAGGCGATGGGTAGGTTGTAAAGGAAATGTTGTGGTATGGAGATGTCTCCCTCTTTTAAAGAGTCTAAAAACAGTTCAAATATATTATGCCTCAAATTACTTAGAACCTCTACCTTCCCTCATCTTTAATGTACTGGTTTCATGCTTGCATTGACATCTCTATGCTCACCTACATCAGCCTGGTCCTCAGGAAATGCTTTGAATCCAACATCTCTTGTTCCAACAAAATGGCACAGAGAAGGGCCTCGCCTTTTTCTTGAATACAACATGTTAGCTCTTGTGTTTATTAGAACTCAGTGGTGAAGCCAAGTAAAAGTATAGCATATCATCTGTATATTGGCCTGACAAATATATACCTCAGCATACATTATGATGTGCCCTCATATTCAACCAATGTAACATACCCTCTGTGCTTCACGCTTCTCATTATAGATAAACACTATTTGTGGGTTTACCTGGGCCTTCACAGAAAACCTTTTTGTGTATGGGCTAAGCTAGGCCTTCCTACATAATTGAGCTTTAATTCTTACTGGAAGCAGGCCTCTTTGCCTTAACTAAAAAAATGTATGCTACATTATTGACATGCATTTCTGGCATTGTATCTTTGAAACTGTCTACATTATCAGCTGGGTTGTCACAAGACGAAAGCATCCCTTCCTGTTTGTAATTATGGATGTATTTGGTATTTAATAGCCTGGATTTAGCCAAAATGTAGCAGAGAGCAAAGACTATCACCATGTTTATGGAGTGATCTGGTTACTGGATGACGTTAACTGGATGAAAAAGAGCCTGCAAGAGTGAGAGAAAGGCAGGAAATTTAGGCCAGTGGAAGAAAGAAGCGTGAGGTGGAATTAGGACTAGACTGCCATGGCATTCTGCAACCCTGGCATTTGGCTGTGCTCGTGATGGGCCCCTTAGAAAATCTTAGCACACCTGCACTTTATTTCATTTTTTTCACGAATTAACAGATGTCTGTTCCTTGAGACCGGTGTCATCCTGAAGATCTGCAAAACCATCCAAATCTTAACCACCCTACCTTCAGGAAAACATCCTATATAAGGACGGGCAGGGCAACCTAACATTCACAATAAAAGCGCAACATTAGAGTGCCATAATCTGCCAATCAAGCATCCCACCTCTCTTCAAAAACAAGACAAAAATGCATCTCCTACTATATTGATTACTCTGATCTCCAAGGACTCATGGACCAGCAGCAAAGAGACTACCCCCTCTGTTGCAACTATGTAGAGAATCCGCCATTTTTCTTCCTACCCCATACATTAACACAGTCTTGAATTCTTCTGTACTTAGATTAGGTGCGGAACTTCATAGCAGGCCTTCTAGGTACCTACTTTCTAAGTAAAATTTCTAATACCAGAACTGCTGCCTAATAATGTTCTGGCTCAATGTGAGACACATTCAACAAAATATTCATAAACAAAAAAGACAAGGAAAAACTAGCCTTCATTTTTGTTACAGAACAAAATCTCCTGGGTACCTAGACGTTGATCATTAGAATCAGGTTTTCTCCTATAAAAGCACCACATGAATAAATGGAATACTCAGAGGCAGAAGTTTTTTTTCTCTAAAGACTAATATGAGATTCTCTTCGAGAGTGATGCAGCGTTAAAAACTGATCATTCTTTACACAACATAAAAAATGATTTTGACAATGAAACTCTATGGTGCACTTTGCACACATCTAGAAAAATAATGCTGAAACTAAGAAAAGATGAAGTACCAGCAGTGTAAAAGTGTGCTTGGATTTATAGGAAAGAAGAATTTTGAGAGTAATGAATTTAATGTGTTTATCAACTGCTTCCCTATTATTTTAACAAAGTTGTTGTGAGAAGATTATTGATGGAAAAGCTTTCTATGATGCAAAATAACACACATTATTACTATGAAGCAGTATATCTATGTAACACACAAGTCTAAAACACGATTGTGTAAATACTAATGATGAAACTAAGCAGCTCTGTTTGCTTCATTGTAATGCACCATAGCAAATGAAAAACTGCTGCAAATCAAAATTGTTGAATTGTATATGACTGAAACTTTCAGTATAAATGCTCTATATTATTAGAGTCTAAGAATCCCTAAAAGATTTTATCATAATGATTTTTAAGAAAAGTTGCATGTATGTCATTTTAATATTGTGATAGTAAGCCATATTTAGAGTTGAACATTACTATGCAATAATCACTGACATACATTACAATTATTTCTTTATATGATATGCTTGATTTGTTTCATTATGCTTGAACCAAGTTATTAGTTTATTTCACTAAATATGAAATGCTGACTTTAAACTGCATCAAATAGCCTCTTTCCTTAGGTTCCATTATTTCCTCAAATGTTGCTTTTTCTATGCAACATTCTTAAATCAATAGACACTTTTTCGGTACTTCATTGGGAGTGATTGATGGGAACTTAACCCTTTGACTTATGATGATCAGATCATCGTAAGGTGACAAATGATGTCACAAATTAAATATTTAGGGTATAAAAAGTTACTTTCTGAGGAGGAGGTATGGAATCTCTCTCTCTCGATTTCCTACCTACCCGCCATAGCATCGGACTTTACATGCCCCTTGCCTTTTCCCTTTGCTGATGGACTTGCAGGCTGGATAATTTGGAGCTGTGTGGTTAGTGACCAGACTTGAACTTTCCTGATTATAGCTCCATTCTCCTTGCACATTAACTTTTCATTAATGGACTGTAATCTGATCCCTTTTCCCATGCTAAGAGAACTCCTTTAAATAGTCATCGCACCTTTGCTGGTGATAGGAAATTCTATTCGGAACCATCCTCTTTATGGAGTCTTTTATTCAACAATAAGTTTACCTTGACTAAATGTGTGGTTTTATACTACGTGCTGTAAGACTCATGAGTGAACTGCTTAAAATGTTACTTATATACATTGATTTTGGATCTTTAATACAATAACACATTTATCTAAAATGTGTCTGTCTTTTATTATGTTTTAATGTTCTTTCCATAGAAACTGCACATACCATTATCTGATTTCTAATGCATGATAGAGTGAGTCATAGATGATTTTCAGAACATCAAGAGTCCTAGATCATTTTTGTTAGACTTGGCATCTTTTGGCATGTTTTCCCTGACTTTTTGCTTTCTGACCTCCTGGTTTTGACTCTGTTTTTGCTGGTTCAGTGTCTCTGTGCACTTTCTCTCTGCTGTTCAGTGCTAAAGTGCAAGTGCTGTAAATTGTGTTATGGATCGGTGTTTCCATGATTGGCATATTTGATTTACTGGTCAGTCCCTAGTAAAGTGCACTGAGTGTGCCAGGGCCTGTAAATCAAATGCTGCTAGTTGGGCGGCAGCACTGGATTGTGCTACCCACACAAGCAGCCATAAATGTAACCCTGGCCTGCCATTGCAGAGCCTGTGTGCAGTCTGGGACTGCCATGTCGACTTGGCAAATGAACCTACTTGCCAGGACCTAACCTTCTCTTTTCTTACATGTCAGTCACCCCTAAGGTAGGCCCAAGGTAACCCTGTGGGCAGGGTGCAGTGTGTGTGAAAGGTAGGACATGCCCTGGTGTGTGAAGCATGTCCTGATAGTGATTTACTGCCAATTTCGTTTTTCACTATTGCAAGGCTATCTGTTCCCTTAGGGCAGAATGGAGAGTTTTTTTATAACATCTTATAAACATAATTGGCCCTGGGAACAAGGTAGGTAAATAAAGTTTAGTGTGCCTGAATTCAGAATCTAAAGATGCATCTTTTAGTGAAAGGGATTTTTACATTCTGTGTTTGAAAATACCACTTTTAGAAAGTAGGTATTTTCTTGCTCATCCATCCAGTAGGCCCCTGCCGCATTTGTGGATTGACTGTCTGGGTTTTGGATGACAGGGGCTGGAGAGGAGCAGTGGCTGCAGAGAGTCCAGATGGGTCAGGCAAGGGCTTGAAGTAAATAACCCGAAAAGTGTCTTACTAGGGTCACTCGAGACCACCACTATGCCTTCTCAACATAAAGAGTTGGTCAGACAGAGGAGAATACAAACCATACATTTCTTAGTGATATCGTTGCAACGGAGCCCAATCTGACCTGTCTCCTGGGAGGACAGCCAAGGGACTGACCCCCCAAAACCCCAGCACTAACAATTATACTAAGCTTACACCTTCAAGAGTCTACCCGGGCTGTAAAATTCCAGTTCAGGCCAGGATGAACAAAGGAAGCACACAAGGATGAGTCATGTTACAGTGTTGGGTAGTGGCTATCTCGACTCCAAGGCCACTCAGCCGGGGCCTACCATTCAAAGATGTGGGAACGAACATAACCAACAGTAAAGGTATGCAAAACAGATAATACATTTTACTAGGGCATCAGGATTTCAGCTTTGAATTTACACGCAGAGAGGGAGGGAGCAGGAGCAGCGGTTCCGCTGAGGCAAGCATCGTGAGACAGAAGGCTCGATCTTCAGTTCTGACAGACAATGGCACAAATAAAAATGGTGCCTTCAATACTAACATAAAAAAGTACACAGTTTACATATGCAAGGGTAAAGCATTTCAGGCCTAAGTAACACAGCAATGACATTTCAAATCTAACAGACCCTCCTTTTAGCATTGCATGCTAAATTTTTATTATTGCCATCAGGCAGAGACTTTACAATTCTAAAATGTTAGAATGGAAACTTCAATATGCGTCATTTATAAATCAAGCAATGGTATTTACTAATGTTGGAATCATAAGGGGTCAGCATACTGAATTAATACTCAAAAGTGCCCTCGTCTATATTCATCAGGTCCTGGATACACTGCATTACCATAACCTTAGTGTGTGAATCAAGTCTCTGCGTCCAAGGACGCGCCTTCAGCATTGAAACGCAACAGGTACAGCAAGCTGGTAGACAATGGATACATAAGCAACATGTAAGGATAATACCTGCGATAGCTATCAGGAATATGAGAATCTTCCATCCCCAGGTAGCAAACAAGCCCAGAACCACCCTGTAAGGGACCAGGTACCGTTCTCCTAATGTATCTCTGAAGCTATTTTATGCAGTTACTGTATGGTGAAGTACACAGTGGGGGCGTTGTCAGGAACGTAAACACAACAGCCTCTACCAGTGACACGACAGGTCCCACACCGATCAGCTAACATAAAGTCTAGAACCATTCGGCTCTGATGGGCAACAAGACTTGTGGCCTGTACCTCTACTGTAATATATGTCAATATTCCTGCTGTTATATTGATGACCCCCTTTACCACCCTGGTGAGTTGTCTAATATTGAGGCTGTCGGCCATAGGGCCCCAGAAGACCCTGCAAGTAAACTGTTGCAGGGTCGTGTCTGTCTGGTCTTTGTCGTCTGTGTTGATCATTCTCTTACCTCAGAGGGGTAGGACCCCTCTACGTTGTAGGCGATGATCTTTGTGGTAATTGGGAGGGGCTATATACTCTGGGTGAAGGAGGTAGGAAAGGTAACACCGCCCAGACCATCCCTCAGGGAGCCACACATAGCCACGGGCTCCACAGACAAAATAAATATTAGGCGGCGGGATCAAGGGCGGACTTTTGGGTGTCCTCAATATTGAAGTGGTGTTGCATCTACTCTCCCCCACCTCTATATCTCCTGACCCTTGAACACAAAAAGGAACCATTACATCTACCACTGTCAGGGGTATGGGCTTATCTTTGGTGACATTGCGGGCTTGAAAGGATTGGTATTATTCTGATACATTGAACTGAGAAAACCTTTCCCTTTCTACCTCTGTCCTGTTCCCTTTCCTTCCTCGATCTGCTGCCCTGAGACAGGAACTCAAGAATACCCGGTCAAACTGCTCACTCCCAGGGGAAACGCCAAGTGGGACCCTATTTTGAGAACGTCCATCATTGCCAAGGAGCGGGAACTGGTACTTCTTCGTACTAAGGAGTCAGTTTGAGGGAATGGGTGGATCATACTAAGCAAGGTGACCCACCCCTTGCAAGTATTGACATAAGACAAGGGAAATAGGCAGCTAGTTCTCACTTCGATGTGTTACAGAGGGTAACAAACCGCAACCTAACATTTTGCCATGTTATAGGCAGCAAGTGCTTGATGCAATGTCTGGATGAAAACATTATCCTTATAGGACTTCCGGTGCTCATCCTTATGAGGTGCTAAGGTGACAAAAATATGCTCGGGGGCAGGCGTGGTACTCATCCAGGCGTGCACAGGGTATTTCTCTTCTAGAAAAAATATCATACCAGGTACAAATATCAGGGAAAGCAAATTAATACCACAAACACTATTTTACTCTTAGTAGACCAAGAGGACCGAACAGGCCCATCTGGAGGGGAACGTGGAGCCGCAAAGGGCTGCTCCTCAATAGGAATAGGGCGACCAAATGGATACATTTTATTATTCAACGGAAAGTCTTACACTTGAAACCAGTCTGGAATAGCCACAACTAGGGGACCAAATCTATCTAATGTTCATCGGGCGTTGGCGCTGTTGAGCACTGGCGGTGGAGCTGTTCGTCCATCTCGAGTCCTGATCCTACATAGCAGGGTGGGGATCCTTTTCATGAAAGCACAGTTTGTTCGCCCTGATTAGTGACTGTCCGAGGAGAAAAGGAAAAGGGAACTGTACCAGTCTCCTTCTTTCCCTAACCTAGTTCACGCACCACGGGTAGGGTACGCACTCCCTACTCTTCAGCAATGCAGTCCATCCCTAGTCTTTAGCAAATGCAATGAGTCCCTATCCACTAGACTGTCCATACTGGTGCCTTGGTCTTATGGCAGGGCACAAATTGTACCTCAGTGTTCCAGGTACAACAGGGGCAGAAAACAGAGGATCACATTCAAGGGGATCAGGAGGCAAGGGGCCAGATGCAAATCGATCAATGGATTGAGGCTTAACGGTACATGGCTCAATCACCAGTGGACCAACAAACGGAGACTCCTGGATGGGCTTTATTTCAGGTGGCACCGCCTCACTCAGCACAGCTTGTCGTTCTCCTTCCGTGGGTGCGAAGGTGAGGCAGGCATCCGAGAAAGGAGTGAATCGAGGCACCTGCTCTCCTTCACAATCCCCGATCCCGTCTGCCACCCATTTGTCATAGGACAGGGGAAGGGGAATTCGCTTGGAATGCGTACTGTGGATCTAGTTCTTCCGACCGTCGACTTTGACAGCTGTTCGGGTGGCCAGAAGGACCTGCAGAGGTTCCTTCTTGCATGGCTCCAAGCTGCTTTTCTGTGAAAAACTTTGCACTAAGATCCAGTCTCCAGGCTGTATCTGGTGACCTGGTCCTTCTGGTTGGGGCTGTAAGACTTCTGCAACCTGTTGGTGAATAGAGCGCATGTTTTTAGTTAATTCATAGAGGTAATCAATCAACAAGGCATGCTCTTTCTCGGAAAACCTTTGAGGCCGCGGGAGACCCCAGACATTTGCCGGATGCCCGAGCACGACCTCATAGGGGGACAACCCTGTCCTAGAATGGGACGTAACTCTGGTGGACATTAATGCTAGGGGCAAAGCATCTGGCCATTGTAATCCTGTGCTCTCTTTGATCTTGGCCATTTTCAGCATGAGAATACCATTGTATTTCTCAACCAGCCTGGCTGACTGAGGGTGGTTTGCTGCATGGAACTTCTGTCTGATATGTACCCCTTCGCACACAACTGGATGACTGCAGCATTAAAGTGAATGCCTTTATCACTCCAGATCAAGCGGGGCATCCCAAAGCACGGTAAGAACTCTTTTGAGAGCACCTTCGCCATCGCTAGGGTGGTATTCTCCTTCGTGGAGTAAGCCTCAACCCATTTGCTAAATACATAGACAACCACCAACACATATTTCAAGTTGCTGACTCATTCCATTTTGATGTAATCCATCTGGAGAACCTCAAAAGGGAAGGAAGGCGGTGCGAAACTGCCAATGGGAGTGGGGGTACCTTTTGCAGGATTGTGCATCAGACAAACCATGCAGTATTTTACTAAATGCGTTGCCACTTTGGGTATGTTGTAATTTCGCCACACGGGGTCCAGCAACTTACAGATTACCTTCGCACTAATGCGTGCGGGCCCGTGTTCCATGGTAACCACAGGGAGGACATACGCATCGGGCAACATCCATCGCCTCTTCCCAGGCAAATCCGTCCAGCTTCCATCCTCGTCTAACACTGCAGTACTCTCCTGCCACTTTTCCGACTCCTCCACCGTGGCCTCACTCTGAATCTCCTTGACACTGTCCAGTGTGTCCTCAAACATTCCATTGTCAGGCACCAACCTCGCTGGTCCTGCCACAAACATTCTCTTCATCTTAGACCACGCTGTCTCCTTAGCTGTCTGATCTGAAAAGGTGTTTCCCTTCCCAACATCATCCGCTATCGCCTTGTGTGCACTGCACTTTATCACTGCCAATTTCGCAGGGAGTGCCAGGGACGAAGAGAGTCTATGGATCAAGGGGCCATTCTGTATCTTTGAACCGTGTGATGTTAAAAACCCTCTCTCTGTCCAGAGCCACCCAAAATTGTGAGCCACACCAAAGGCATACTGGGTGTCGGTGTAGATGTTGGCAGCCAGTCCCTCACTCAGCTCACAGGCCCGAATAAGGGCCACTAACTCCGCTGCTTGTGCTGACTTGTAAAGAACCTGTGATGACTCAACCACAGTGCGTTGGGTGGTAATGGCATAAGCCACAGTTGTCGTACTATCTGGTAATTTAAAACAGGAGCCATCGACATATAGTTCCCCTTGGGGTTCAGATATGGGAACATCAATCAAATCTACCCGTCCCTTTGTCTCTTCCTCCATACGGAAAATGCAATCATGCACATCCACTTCATCGCTGTCTGAAGGGAGGGGTAGTAACGTGGCTGGATTCAGAGTAGTACATCTTTTGATGGTGATGTGTGGTGCAAACAGGGTCAATTCATAGCCAGTCAGACGCGCACTGGTAAGGTGCTGCGACTTTGTTCTGTTCAGAAGCATGTCCACAGCATGCGGGACCATAACTGTGATATCAATATCAAGGACAAGCCCTGCCGATTGCCTAATAGAGACAGCCACAGCCGTGGCAGCTCTCAGGCAGCTCAGGAGAGCTCTGGTGACGTTATCAAGCAAAGCAGAGAAATATGCACATGGCCCTTGCTTACCACCAAAAGCCTGCGTTAAGACAGAAAGCGCGCAACCAGCCATTTCGTGTACGTGCAACACAAATGGCTTCTGGTAATCAGTAGTACCAAGCACAGGTGCAGAGCAAAGAGCAGTCTTTAACTGTTCAAAAGCAAGTTGACAATCATGCATCCAAGGGATGGGTTTGTGCATATCTTTAGTAGTTAGGAACAGCAGGGGCTTTTTTAGTAAAGCAAAGTTGGAGATCCAGTGGCGATAGCATGAAGTAATGCCTATAAAAGCCTGCGCATCCCTCTGCGTCTTGGGGATGGGCATCTTAGTAACAGCCGCAATGGGCTCCGGTGTTAGTCTTCCTCCCTCCTTTGACAGTAGGTGACCTAAATAGGTGACCTCCTGTCGACAATATTGAAATTTTGAAAGGAACCGCTTATGTCCTTTGTCCTCTAAAGCTTCTGCCGGCTAAGGAGAATCCAAAAAGGTACCTGCTCTGGGCATGTATCAGAATGATGTAGAAAGCGTTCTCTAAATCAATGACAGAAAAATGTGTGGAGGAGGGCAGGATCATTGTCAAAAGAGCAGTGGTATCTGGAACAACTGGGAACTGGGGAACCACAATCTTATTCACCTTGCGCAGGTTGATAATGAAACGGTAGACATCGGGGTGATAGTCAGGGGAGCCTGGAGGTGCCCTCTTCAATATGGTGAGAATGGGGCTGTTGCACACATTCACATTCGTCTCTTCCACCACTCCAGACTCAATCAAATCCTGTATAATCTGCAACAGCGCCTGCTCTCCTGCCTTAGATATCTTAGACTGAGGAAGACTGGGTAGAACTGTATTCTTTTTCCCTCTAATGGAGACTGGGGGAATCTGCAGCAGACCCACATCTGTAGCACCGGTGGCCCATAATGTCGAAGGCACCTCCCCAAACTCTGCAGGTAGAGGCTCATCTTTCAAAAAACACTGCTTGGTATTCACTACTCTGGGTCCAATTGTCATATAGACACCACCCGGGGAGCACGAGATAGTGGCGTGCAAACTCTTCAGCAAGTCGAAGCCCATCAACTTCTCTCCACAATTCGAGGTCAATAGAAAGGGTGAATCCACTGTGAGAGGACCTATAGTCAAATCCATTGACTTGGAGATGGGACTCACAACTGGTATGCCTGAGAAGCCTACTGATGCATTATTTCGGCCAGAAAGAGCTGCCCCGGGGACAAGTGAACAAGAAACAGAGCTATTCATTGCGCCAGTGTCCACCAAAAATCTCTTCGTTGAACCCTGTAGATCAGCAGTAACATATGGTCCCCGCTGATCCACAGGGATCTGAACTGCCCCGCACCCTTCCCTTGGCTGTCCTAGCCATGTGAAAATCCTGTCACCTCGTCCAAATCGTAATCGTCGTGGTAATACTGTCACCCCTCGAGTCATCAAAATAATTCTAGCTGGACTGTCCTAATTGCTCACCCTCTTCTTTCCTATAACCGCCTGTTCCTCCTTGCATTTGCCCACGCACTCTGTGTCCCCTTCCACGGGGCACATCTATGCACTGTAGTAGTACCGGACACTCACTACGCCAATGCCCCTCCTCCTTACAATACACACATTGGTTCGGCCCCACATGCCTGGTGTTCCCGCTAGCACGGGGTAACTGCCGGGCTGAACCCGTTCCCCTACCCGTCCATTTCCGCTCCCTCTCGCCGCCTGCTGCATCAACACTTTCATCTTCAGGTCCTTATTTTTCTTCTTACTTTCTCTTTGTCCTCATTCTCCCTGTGCTCTTAGTACTGGGCTATACTTAGTATGACTGACACGGAGGAAGTCGTCCATACGTTCTCCGAAGCCTGCAACCGAGTTGCGATCTCAGGAAGCAGGTTCGTGACAAACCTATTAATAAATAGCCGTATTCCTCCCTCCACCGATAAGTCCTGCCCACTAAAATCCCAAAACACGCCTTCAAATCTCGTGAAAAGCGTCGGGCACACTTTCATCTTTCTTCTGGCAGCATGCCGTTAGTTTGTCCCAATCCACCCTCCTGGGAGGGATCAAAGAGTGCATATACGTTATTATTTTGCCCGGTAAGGCTAGTATCTCAGCCTAAGGCTTCTCACCCGGCTTTCGCTCTTTGTCCCATGCCCTAATCTGATCCCAGGTACCCCTAAGCTCTCCCGCATGGTCCTGCAGATGCACCTGCCGCCAGATATCAACCGGGACTAGCAGTTCAAAATACATCTCTATGTCGGCCAGGGTCATCACAGTCAAAGACGCTGCCTCAGTCAATTCCTTATAATGCGCCGTTGGATTATTCCTAGGGTCAGGTAACTGAGTCTTAAGGGTCAGGACCTCACTTCTTTTCCAAGATGTATATACCCATTGTTCCTGGAAACGGGCCTCCACTCTCTGTCTAATAACATTATTCCCATCTCGGAGCTCTGGTATCTCCGGGTGATAGATGGGATGCACCTCCCTCATGGGGAACTGGGAAACAGCAATCGGTTTTCATTGAATTAACCTACCGCGGTATCCAACCAGGGTGGCAACATTACTAGAAACCTCATTAGGCGCTATTCCAGCAGCATACACTCTATCTCGGATATCAAAAATAGTTTGCGGGGCTACACCATTGAAACACTGCTCCCACAATCCAATCAAGGTGGCCGACATGTGTTTAAGGGCATGCTGCTGCACAAACGGCCCATAATCTTTCAGAACACCCCACACATCTTCCACACTATAAATCGAGTTTCGGGCACACTGAGAGGCCTGGTCAGCCACCATCTTCTTTTCCACATCACTCACATCAGATCGCATCAATACTCTCCCCAGTTTTTCCCGAGCCGCCTCCTGATCCCTTCCCACCGGACCCCTCGCCGGTGTCCTGTCATATGGCAGATGCGAGAGAGGATGTTGAGCGGGTGGTGCACTCAGGGATGTCCCAATGCTGGATAATGGAGACCACAGCGACTGGGAGGTAGGTGTGGCAGGGAGGGACAAGGAGGAGCTAGGGGCAACTGTTCCCGCAACCACTGCTGGTGGGACCAAGGAGGAGAGCGAAATTGCTCCATCTGGAGCCGCTGAACTAGCAGCAGTAAAAACAGAAGAGGCAGGGCGGGGTCAGGTGGTGTCGCTGTATATGCACCTTGTGGGGCGTAAGGAGGTGGTGGTCGTACATCTAAAAAATCCTCCACAAATGGGTCACTGTCTTCACGGGTGACATAAGACTTGTCGCATTGCAACCTGAACCTTCGATCTGCACATTCACTGCCCTTCTCTACCTCATACGCTATAGCCTTTTGCATGACTGTCTGCATCTACCCCCTCCTTGCCTCTTTTTTCACTCTGATCCGCCTTTGCTTACTTTCCTTCTGCCATATTTGGAGATTTTCAAACATCGACTGTCGACTTCTTTTTGCAAACAATTTGTCCTGCAGGAAGTTCAATTTTTGTTCATCAAAAGTGCCCGTCAAGGGCCACTGCAGCTCGACATTGTCCCTCCAATATTTGTACCTCATTGTACTAAACATAATAGGGCCAAGGCCATGCTTAACGTACATGTCAATACTAAGTTGCCTGGCCAGGTGCCAACAGACACCCTACATTCCCCAAAACGGTCCGCAGACCCAACAAGTTCATAAACAAACAGAATAATGGCCTCTCGCCATATTCAAATTACTTCAGATTCGTCATATTTTCCAAGAACCAAGACAAACTCACCTGGTGCACACAGGTTTAGCAAAGCTATTCTCCACTGCCGACTCTCCGGACCAAACGGTCAGCTCCCAGGGTTTCGCCTTTCAGGACTCCAGTCAGGGTGACCACTAGACGAGGAACCACCCGATCTAACAGGCGGGGCAGCTGCGAGAACTAGGCTCAATCGTGTGGGGATGCCCGATCCGCCTATCCGACCTGATGCACACCTCGCCCCCTCACACCCGATTACAGGCGGGAATGGGACACCGGGTTGCTGGAGTCCCTGTTTGGGCGCCAAATGAAGGAAATGACCCAAAAAGCGGGTCACTCGGGTCACCCGAGACCAAAACAAAGAGTCGGTCAGACAGAGGAGAATTCAAACCATACATTTATTAGTAATATCGTTGCAACGGAGCCCAATCTGATCTGTCGCCTGGGATGACAGCCGAGGGACTGACTCCCCAAAACTCAGGGCTAACAATTATGCTAAACTTACACGTTCAAGGGTCCGCCCAGGGTTAAAATTCCAGTTCAGGTCAGAATGAACAAAGAAGGCACACAAGGATGAGTCATGTTACAGTGTCGGTACTGGATATCTCGACTCCAAGGCCACTCGGCCGGGGCCTAACATTCTAAGATGTAGGAACGAACATATCCAACAGTAAAGGTATGCAAAACAGATATTACATTTTACTAAGGCAGCAGGATTTCAGCCTTGAGTTTACACGCAGAGAGGGAGGGGGCAGGAGCAGCGGCTCCGCCGAGGCAAGCATCATGAGACAGAAGGCCCAATCTTCAGTTCTGACAGACAATGGCACGAACAAAAATTGCGCCATCGATGATAACATAAAATACACAGTTTACATATGCAAGGTTAAAGCATTTCAGGCCTAAGCAACACAGCAATGACATTTCAAATCTAACAGGCTGAAGAGGCCTGGGCTGCATTTAGAGTAGGGGAAGGAGATTTCCTTTCACCTGAATGGGCCTGGTCTGCCTCCGACAATGCTGTCTCCACCTCTTGCCTGGAAGCTGCACCAGAGAGGACAGAACTGGTTCTGGCTAGGCACAGACACTCACTGCCTGAGAGGACAAAGGATTTTGGGCTATAAAAAGTGGGGCCTAAACCCCTAAGCTTTAGAACTCACTGGAATCAAGGAACCTGACAAAAAGAAGAGCTAGAATAGCTGTCACGAGGAGTAGTGCCCCTTTGCTGCATTGTTGCTTTGTTGGGTTGGCCTGCAGTTGCTGCTTCTGCCTTGGGCAGTGAAAGGACTGAACTGAACTTTCTTCACTTCTGCTGAGCATCACCAAGGGCCTGAAATAAAGTTGGCCTCCTGTTCTGAGGTCTCAGGGACTGCAAAGACTTCACCAACCTCTGGGTACTGCTTCTGGAACAGCTGTTGCAGTCGCCACAGAGAAGGGAACTGCAACCGACCCCGTCACCAACTCTGTCGCTGCTCTGTGTCCTGACAGCAGCTCAGACCACACCGTCCGCATCTCACACCGCAACCCTGGTCTCACCGATGAAGACGACCGACACCACCGAGCCGCTGCTTGCACCGTGACCTGTGGACCCCGCAGTCAGCACCCCCGCTTCACTCCGCTATCCTGGTCTCACCGACCCCAGTGCTGCTGCTGACTCAACACTCGAGACCACATCGTGGTTTGGGGCACCGCCCGTAAAGTTTCACGACGCATCACCTTGTCCCACACAGCCGTTTGGGCCGACCAATGCCAGCTCCTGCAAACAGGCTCTGTCGCCTGCACCACAACCTAACAGCACCGCATCGAGCACCATCTTACCCTGCACTGTAAGCCTTGGTCTCAACGATGCCATCTGGACAATCGTCACCGAGCCGCTGCCTGCACCGCATCGAGAGGACACAATGCCCTGCACCCCTTCCATTGTGCAACGCAACCACAACGGTTGCCACAACCGGCTCCCACTCCGTGTAAGCCGCAACGAGAAAGGTACTGTTACTGAGTCTGTTCACGCTTTCGCTGGCCAGTACCAACGCGGCCGGCTGGAACTGTTAGAGTCGGTGGTTTTCAGCATCGCAGTAGCCCTGGACAGAGCTACCGACTCTTACGAACGGTGTTTTTCAAGTATTCTTGCAAAGTATACCTGTTTAGGTACTGTATTGTGGATTTTTATTGTTTTGGTCTTAAGTATATAAAAATATTGGATATATTCCTAAACTGGTGTGGTGTCCTTTTGTAGTGCTTACACTGTGTTACTGTTAGTTAAGTGCAACTGCTTTACACACTGCCTCTAAGCTAAGCCTGACTGCTCGTGCCAAGCTACCAAGGGGGTGAGCAGGTATTATTTTAGGAGTGTAACTCCCTTATCCGGACTATGAAGAAGGGTCCCTATTTGGACAAAGGTACCTAACTCTGCCTACTAGAGACATCCATTTCTAACATTGGTGGCAGCAGTGGGATAGGACTTGTGTTTGCACTTGACTTGCAGTGATTGGTGTACACTGCTACCATATCACAGACCATTACTTGCCACATACTGGTTCTCTGTCTTTTTGGGCCTATTTTTGATCTTGCCAGTTTTTTCAGAGAACTTGAACCTGTACTTCATCATGCCTGAATCAAGAGCATCATCTGCTGCATTTTTGGAAGTGGCCTTTGAGGAGGATAGGTTGGAATCCTACAATGTGAAAGAATTGAAGGCTATTTGCAAAAACCTAAAGGTCCAAGTCAGAGCCCTCACCAGGAAGGAGGAGCTACAAAAGGCGCTGAGGGCCTGGGTAGCAGCCAGACATACCAGTGGGCAGTCTGGAGATCTCAGTGGAGAGACGGAAGAGCCTATTCCTAGGATGGATGTGCTTTTGTGAGGGGGAACCCTCCAGCCAAGCAGCCGTAGCCTGTCTCCAGAGGAGCTGGAGGACAGGCGGGAGGCAAGGAAATTCGAGTTGGAAAAGATCAGGTTAAAAACTGAAAGGGAAGACAAAAGAATAGCCATGGAGGAAAGGAAGATGATCTTAGATCATGAACAAAGTCTCAGGAGCTGGAATTGAGGAGCAAATCTAGCACAGCGGATGGTGGCTGCAACTCTTCAGTGCAGACAGATAGGAATGTGCACATCCCCAAGAATGTAGATAAATAATTCAAGAAGGGGAATGACATTCATTGGTGGTTTCAAGGGTACAAGGTGTCTATTCACATGAATGGGGTCCCTGAAAGGAACTGAGGGGCAGGGTTGTGGCCTCTCTTTTCAGAAGAAGCTAGGAATACCCTGATAGCTTTGGGTAAGGGGCACCTCCTCACCTATGCTGATATGAAAGACGCTCTCCTCACCAGGTATGGACTCACTCCTCAAAAGTACAGGGATCAGTTTAGGTCCAGTAAGATGTCTGATGCCAACACTTGGTTGGAATGTGTAGATTCATTCTGCAGGTCACTGGATGGCTGGGAGAAGGGCAGTATTGTAACAGATTTTCAGGGCTCTACAATTTGATTGCATGTTTTGCAGACCTTCGCCTGGTTGATAATAAGTTGACTGACCCCAGGAAGCTTGCTATGGAGGCAGACTGCTGGGTGAGAACCAGGGTCCACAAGAAAGCGTTTAGGGGAGACTCTGCCAAAGGTGAGCAGGGTCCCCAGCAGAAAAGTGGAGGGGACAAGGGTAAAGCACATGAGCTGTCTAACGGGCTCCAAACTAACACCCAGGGTAAAGTTCCCATCCCCCAGGAGATAAAAAATAAGGGGTCTCTTCAGGACAGCCTTCTGAGACCACTGCCCGCAAGTGTTTTGCATGTGACCAGGTGGGTCACTTGAAGGGGGACCCCAAGTGTCCCAAAAGGGCACAGCCACCCACTGGTGGGCAGACCAAGGTGTTGGTGAGTGTCGCGCTTGGGGAGGCGGGGTGCCCACAGGAGGGTGGGTTTCCCGCAGAAATCTCACTAGGGGACAGTAGGATGGTCCCAGGAACCCAGGTGCCCCCTAACACAAAGAGATATAACATCTGGGTGACCATCAATGGGAAAAGGGTAGAGGTTCTTAGAGATACTGGAGCCAGTGTGACCTCAGTCCTGTGTCACCTGGTCTATGAAGAGCAGATAGTCCCAGGGGCATTCCACCAAGTATTGCTGTGGACAACTCAGAGCACTAGAGCTCCTTTGAGGGTGGTTGTGAGCCCTACCATGCTTATAGATTGTCTGCTAGATAATGACCTGGAGCAGTCCTTGTGGGAGGATGTTGAGCTCAGGTCTCACTAGGTGATGCTTGGGTTGCCAGAGTGGGCATAAAATGATGGTAAGGAATAAATAAAGATCCTACAAAGAAAGCTGCTGGGTTAAATTGCTAACTGCGATAGAATCAAAAGACTTGAAAGGCTTCTGGAGATTGGTCCAAGAAAGCTCAGGGAAATCTTTGGGTTCCTTGAACTGTGTGATACCAGAAGATGGCTGGGTTTTTGCCTGCGCAAAATTTATGGTAATTGGAAAGAAAATGAGGGATCAATATTAAAATGATGGCCAGGAGTAAGAAAGGAAGTTAAGGATCAGTTTACCGACAGCAAGGTTAAAAAAAATCATATCTAATCTAACATTGACTCGAGCAGCTGGCCCAGATAACCTCCTGGCAGTGAACATAAAAAATAGGCCTGAGTGGTGGGCAGAGTTCTTTTAAAAAATACCAGAAAACTGGAGAGGCGCAATTATATGATCCATCCACACAAAAGGAGACATTAATGCCGCAAAGAACTATAGATTAATTAATCTTTTAGATATAGGTGAAAAAGTATTTGCCAAAATAGTCTTGGAGAGGCTTAAGGAGTAGACAGAGGCGTACCAGATTGTGCCCCCGGAGCAGGGGGGGTTTAAGAAGGGACATTCAATGGTCGACCAGTGCTTTGCGCTCTGATCCATTGCGCTGAAGTCCATTGAACAGATTGGAAGTTTGTACTGCTGTTTCGTAGACTTCCGTGCAGCGTTTGATTTAGTGGACCGAGGGAAGCTGTGGGAGACACTGATTGGTTATGACATCCCAAGAGACTTACTAAGTCTGATACAAGAACTTCATACCTCCAACTGGGTGCAAGTAATCCTAGAAACAGAGGGGAGTCTGTCCCCAAAAATACAGATTGGAAATGGGCTGAGACAGGGGCGTGTACTGGTCCCTCTATTATTTTCCCTATTCATTAAAGATTTACCTTCAGTGTGAGGCACAGAAAGGGGGGCCAGCCCAAGGTTAGATGGGAAACATATCTCTTGTCTATTATATGTGGATGATTTAGTAATAGTAGACCACACGGAGATTGGACTACAAAGAAAGCTGAACAGTTTTAACAAATATTGTGGGCATAAAAAACTCGTAGTGAACATGGACAAAACAACGATCGTGAGATTTGGAAGAAGGAAAATAAGGGTCAGTTGGTACTTGGGTTCCACAAAGTTGGAAATAGTGGATGAATACAGGTACCTTGGCGTGTGGTTTCAGAAAAATATGAACTGGTCTACCCATCTCGAAACGTTGAAAGTAAGGACATCAGCTTCAGTTAGTGGTTTAAAGAAATGTAATTGAATATATGGGGAAAAGTTGGACAGACCTGCTGTGCTAAAAGCATACACAGCCATGATTCCACCACAGTTCCTATATTAAGCCGAAATACTATTTTTGAGTGGGAAAAATAGATGGGATGTAGAAGAGGGAAAAGCCCTGAAAAACGTATTATCTTTGCCCAAATCCTCAATGGTGCAAGCAGCCAGGCTAGAAACAGGTAGCACCTCTTGGAATATAATGGCCTGCATGTCCATAGTAAGATTCTGGCATAATAAAGTCTTGCAATGGTGCAGAAATAAGATATTGAGGAGTGATCTAACATGGGCAAAAGGGGTAAGAAAAACTCTGATAAAAGCTTGTAAATTGATGAGGCTTAAGACTATCACCTTGTCCTTACAAATTGAGGTTGACAGGAGGGAACGTAGGACCCTGGGCAAAGACATTTCTCGAATCCACGATCAGGAGTACCTCAGTGGAAAAAAATCGGTACGTTTTATGGCTACTTCATGGCAAAATGAATTAAACTTCCCCTCCATCGATAGATTACCCTGCCGACGACTGAGAAGAGAAGTCTTTAGGCTGTGAATTGGTGTCAATCCCTGCTACTCCAATAATGGAGTAAAAAGAGCAATGATCGATAGCAAAGGGAAATGTAACTGTTCTCTGGGGACAATGTGTGATATCGTACACTTTTTATTGGATTGCCAAATGGTTTTAGATATACGGAGAGAGATTTTACGCCCAATTTTTAAAAAGTATGGCATAAAAAACAGGGCACAGGGAGCAGAACTTTTACTCTAAATGAGAGATTTTGATATAGCTTGTGCTCTGGGGAGGTTTATTCAAAAAGTAAAAGAATGTTTTTAAAAGTGACTAGAATTCTAAAATCCGCCTCTTTGCAGGATATGTGTAGGATATATGGTTAAAAAAAGGAATAGAGTTCTCACCCAGGAATCGTAGGATGATTCAACTAAAGTTTGTACCCTAGAGATGAGTATCCAACAAGCCAAAGAATTTCATGGCCTAGGATATGTCTTATGGTTTGAAGTCAAGAATGATCAATGAGTTTAAACTTAAATCTTATGATGGTATTTTATTGTGTAATTTGCGATTTTTAGGCATTGTATTTTATGATGATTTTTTTATATGCTTAAGGATTGTATAGTCCAAATAAACTTGGTTTTGAACTGAACTGAGTGGGCATGCGTGCCCATTCGGTCAATGGCGGGCAGAAAGGTTGATCAGGAGGACCTGGAGCCTGAAACAGTGGCCCAGGTCCCTGCCAAGAGAAAGGGCAGGGGGCGTGGTAAATCGGCCCCTGAAGTTCCCACGGACCGGGAGGAGGCTGACCTTGAGGGGGACGCCACGGTGCCTACAGGGGAACAGGTAGCTGAATTGGGGGACATCTCTGAGCTGAACCATTGGCAGCGAGAAGGTGGTCCCACCAGGAGAGACTTCTGCAGGGAGCAAAAAGAGTGCCCTTCTCTAGAGGGTCTGCGGGTGCAGGCTGCACACCAGGCAGCTGGTGATCAGTCTGGATCACATTGGATCTACTGGGAGAATGGTCTCCTGTATAGTGAGCATAAGGTCGCTGAGCTTGGGTCAGCCCATGTGATTGTGGTACCTCAGCGTTTCAGGACCTTCCTAGTGGGTCTGTCTCACGAAGTGCCTTTGGCAGGACATTTGCGGTGGGACAAGACCTTTAACAGGCTTGTCACCCACTTCTTCAGGCCCCAAATGCGAAGGCAGTCGGATGAACACTGCAGGTTTTGCCAAACTTGTCAGGCAAGTGGTAAGAGTGGGAAGAAGGTTAAGCTCCTCTCCAACCTTTTCCAGTTGTTGGAACACCCTTTAAAAGGGTGTGGATGGACATTGTGGGGCCACTGGATCCAAAGACAGCCATTGGCAACAGGTATATCCTGGTCTTGGTGGACCATGCCACCCGGTACCCGGAGGCAATCCCTCTCAGGACAACGACGGCGCCAGTGGTTTGGCAGGCGTTAATGGGGATCTTTTCCCGCATGGATTTCCCCAGAGAGGTGGTTTCTGACCGTGGTGCCAATTTCATATCAAAGTATATGGCATCCCTGTGGAAGCAGTGTGGTGTAACCTACAAGTTCACCACTCCTTACCACCCACAAGGTAACAATCTGGTGGAGAAATTCAACCAGACCTTGAAGGGCATGATTAAGGGTCTAACAGAACCCATGAGGTGTAAGTGAGACGTCCTCTTGCCATGCCTTCTCTTTGAGGACAGGGAAGTGCCTCAGAAGTCTTTTGGGTTCAGTCCCTTTGAGCTTCTTTGCGGTCACCCTGTGAGAGGACCTCTGAGTTTGGTGAAGGAAGGCTGGGAGACAGCTCCCAGGAAAACTCCCCACGATGTGTTTAGTTACATATTGGCCTTCAGAAACCAAACTGCCCACTTCAGGAAACTTGCTCAGGCAGACCTGGAAGCAAGCCAGGAAGAGATGAAAAAGTGGTATGAGCAGAATGCCACTCTGGTCAGATTTCAACCTGGGCAAAAAGTATGGGTCATGGCCCCAGTGGAACCTTGTGCCATGCGCTACAAGTGTACTGGGCCTTTTGAGGTGGTGGAGCGCAAAAATGAAGTCACCCACCTGGTGAATTTGCAGACTCCTAGGAACCCTTTGAGGGTCCTCCACGTGAACCGCCTCAAGCCCCACTTCAAGAGGTCCGAAGTGAGCATGCTCTTGGCGACAGATGATGGGTGGAAGAGGAGAGTGAATCTCTCCCTGACCTCCTGTCCACTAAGGAGCACGATAGGTGAATGGAAGGTATGATCCTCTCCCCTACACTGAGCCCAGAGCAGCAGAATGACTGTCACCATTTGTTGGGACAGTTTGCCCCACTGTTCTCTCTGACCCCAGGTGTTACTGGTGTACCCATGACGTGGACACTGGTGACAGCCCTCCTGTAAAACACAAGATTTACAGTTTGACTGACCGGGTCAGGGCCAATATCAAAGAGGAGGTCTCTAAGATATTGTCATTAGGGGTGGTCGATCCCTCCAAAAGTCCTTGGGCCAGCCCAGTGGTCTTGGTCCCAAAGGCAGCTGCACCCGGTGCCACTCCAGAACTTCGGTTTTGGGCAGACTACCCTGGGCTCAGTGCCGTCGCCAGGACTGATGCGCACCCCATCACCAGAGCTGATGAGCTCATTGATCGGTTGGGAGCTCGCAAGTTCCTCAGAATGTTTGATTTGATGTCTGGGCACTGGCAGATTGCCTTAACCGAAGGGGCCAAGGAAAGGTCAGCATTCTCAACCCCAGAAGGACATTACCAGTTCCGGGTGATGCCCTTTGCGTTGAAGAATGCCCCTGCCACCTTTCAGAGGTTTGTCAACCAGGTGTTGACTGGACTGGAGGATTTCAGTGCCGCCTACCTGGATGACATTGCAGTGTTCAGTTCCAGCTGGGAAGAACACTTGCAGCACCTCAGGGAAGTTTTGAGGGCTCTGCAGAGGGCAGGCCTCACGATCAAGTCCAGTAAGTGCCAGAGTGGGCGGGAGTTGGTGATGTACTTGGGACACGAGGTAGGAAGCGGCCAGGTGGCGCCCCTACAGCCCAAGATTGACACCATTCTGGCTTGGGAGCCCCCCAAGACCCAGAGGTGAGAGCCTTTTTAGGTCTCACCGGTTAAGCCATGAGGTTTGTTAAGGGTTACGGCACCATTGTTGCCCCCTTAACAGATCTGACTTCTAGGAAGCAGCCCAAGAAGGTGATCTGGACTGAATCCTGCCAGAAAGCTTTTGATGACCTGAAGACCACCATGTGCGCGGCACCCGTGCTCAAGGCACCTGACTCCTTTAAGGAATTTGTTGTGCAGACCGACGCTTCAGAGCATGGTGTGGGAGTGGTGCTCTCACAACTAAATGAAGAGGGCCTAGACCAGCCTGTAGTCTTCCTTAGCAGTAGACTACTCCTCAGGGAACAGAGGTGGAGTGCCATAGAAAGGGAAGCTTTTGCTGTGGTCTGGGCACTGATGAAGCTGAGACCCTACCTGTTTGGGACTCACTTTTGCATTCAGACAGACCACAGGCCCCTCAGATGGTTGATGCAAATGAGGGGTGAGAATCCAAAACTGTTGAGGTGGTCCATCTCCCTACAGAGAATGGACTTTACGGTGGAACACCACCCTGGCACAGAACACGCCAATACAGATGGTCTGTCCAGGTTCTTCCACCTTAGTAAAGAGAACTCCCAGGAGGATGGGTAGTTGTCCCTACCTTTAGCTGGAGGGGACATGTGTTAGACTTGGCATCTTTTGGCTTGTTTCCCCTGCATTTTTGCTTTCTGACCTCCCAGTTTTTGCTGGTTCAGTGTCTCTGTGCATTTTCTCACTGCTATTCAGTGCTAAAGTGCAAGTGCTCCTGTTGTAAATTGTGTTATTGATTGGTGTTTCCATGTTTGGCATATTTGATTTACTTGTCAGTCCCTAGTAAAGTGCACTGAGTGTGCCAGGGCCTGTAAATCAAATGCTGCTAGTGGGCTGCAGCACTGTGTGCCACCCACACAAGCAGCCTGTAAATGTAACTCTGGCCTGCCATTGCAGAGCCTTTGTGCAGTCTGGGACTGCTATGTCGACTTGGCAAGTGAACCTGCTTGCCAGGCTCTAACCTTCCCTTTTCTTACATGTCAGTCACCCCTAAGGTAGGCCCAAAGTACCCCCGTGGGCCCTGTGCAGTATATGTGAAAGGTAGAACATGCCCTGGTGTGTGTGTAGCATGTCCTGATAGTGAATGACTGCCAATTTTGTTTTTCACTATTGCAAGGCTCACTGTTCCAATAGGACAGAATGAGGAGTTTATTTATAACATCTTATAAACATAACTGGCCCTGGGAACAAGGTAGGGTAATAAAGTTTAGTATGCCTGAACTCAGAATCTGAAGATGCATCTTTTAGTGAAGGTGATTTTTACATTCTGGGTTTGAAAATACCGCTTTTAGAAAGTTGGTATTTTCTTGCTCAGCCATCCAGTAGGCCTCTGCTGGGTTTGTGGATTGACTGTCTGGATTTTGGATGACAGGGGCTGGAGAGGAGCAGTCGCTCCAGAGAATCTAGATGGGTCAGGGAAGGGCTGAATAGACCTGGGCTGCATTTAGAGTAGGGGAAGGAGATTTCCTTTCACCTGAATGGGCCTGGTCTGCCTCTGACAATGCTGTCTCCACCTCCTGCCAGGAAGCTGCACCAGAGAGGACAGAACTGGTTCTGGCTGGGCACAGACACTTTCTGCCTGAGAGGACAAAGGATTTTGGGCTATAAAAAGTGGGGCCCAAACCCTTAAACTTTAGAACTCGCTGGAATCAGTGAACCTGACAAGAAGAAGAGCTGGAATAGCAGTCACGAAGAGTACCGCCCCTTTGCTATGTTGTTGCTTTGCTGGGTTGGCCTGCAGTTGCTGCTTCTGCCTTGGGCAGTGAAAGGACTGAACTGAACTTTCTTTACTTGTGCTGAGTATCTCCAAGGGCCTGAAATCGAGCTGACCTCCTGTTCTGAAGTCTCAGGGACTGCAAAGACTTCCTCAACCTCTGGATATCACTTCTGGAACTGCTGTTTCAGTCGCCACAGAGAAGGTAACCGCAACCGACTCCGTCGCTGGCTCTGTGTCCTGACAGCACTGCAGACCGCACCATCCACATCTCGCACTGCAAGCCTGGTCTCACCGACGATGACCGCCACCGCTACTGAGCTGCTGCTTGCACCGTGACCTGTGGGCACCGCAGTCCGCACCGCCTCGCTTCACTCCGCCATCCTGGTCTCACCAACGCTGTCCCGTGACCACATCTTGGTTCGGGGCACCGCTCGTAAAGTTTCATGATGCACCGCCTCGTCCCACACAGCCATCTGGGCCGGCCGACGCCAGCTCCTGCAAACCGGCTCTGTCGCCTGCACCGCAACCTGCCCACACGGCATCGAGCACCATCTCGCCCTGCACCGTAAGCCTTGGTCTCACTGATGCCGTCTGGACGATTGTCACAGAGCCGCTGCCTGAACCGCTTCGTGAGGGCACCACACCCTGCACCGCTTTCATTTTGCAACTTACGGTTGCCACGACCGGCTCGCACCCCCACGCAAGCCGTAACAAGAAAGGTACTGTTACCGAGTCTGTTCACGCTTTCCCTGGCCTGTACCGACGCGGTTGGCTGGAACTGTTAGACTCTGTGGTTTTCAGCATCGCAGTAACCCCGGACAGAGCTACCGACTCGTACGAACTGTGTTTTTCAAGTATTCTTGCAAAGTATACCTTTTTTAAGTACTGTATTGTGGTGCTTACACTGTGTTACTGTTGGTTATGTGCAACTGCTTTACACACTGCCTCTAAGACGAGGCTGATTGCTCGTGCCAAGCTACCAAGTGAGCAGGGGTTATTTTAGGAGTGTAACTCCCTTATCCTGACTAGGAAGAAGGGTCCCTATTTGGACAAAGGTACCTACCTCTGCCAACTAGAGACCCCTATTTCTAAAAATATTCAGAACATGGAGTTCTTTTGCTCTTGTTCTGTGTAGTCACAATAGAGCTTCTGGTATGCATAATTCTTGTTAGATTGAGATTCTTTAGGAGATTGTGTCATCTAATTACAATATTCTTTGTCTAGAGCATAGTTCTGAGAGAAGTGTATTTAAATGTGATCACTAATTCGTAAGTTGGCTACTAAGTATTGGTCTTCATTGGGTGTCCAACAGTTTGACACCCTGATTTCTCACCCCTCACTACAACAAAGCAAGGTCCATCGGAGGACCAATGCCTTTGTGGGTTAAGTATTTAATCTGAGTAAAGTGACAAAGTTGTAAAGTTATTGTTGGGCCCAAAAACGAAAAAGAAATTAGAAAAATCTTCTGCTGTAACAATATGCCTTCAATATTATTATTATTATTATTGATTTTGTGCGAAAACACTTTGAAGAGTGGTCTTAATGTGTATAATTCCTGAACTGCAGGTGTGGGGAAATTCATTTTAAAGATAAGGGTAAAGTTTCAGAAAGGACACATGTCTGGTGTCAAGTTGCCCAAAAATACTTTTTTTCTCTATGGTATTACAAACATTTCCATCATCAGTTATCTTTAGAATTGCTAGGGAAGTTGTGGAAATTACTTGCAGTAACACTGTTACTGTCAGGTTTTTGAGAGTGCTCCTTCATTCATACCAAGGGGGACATGCCTAAAAGAGTCAAACACCAGAGGGGAATGGGAATGGGTTTGAGAGGGAGAGAGACAGATGCACAGCATGCCGAGTTCTTCTTCACCATTGCTCTCTCTGATGTTACCTCTGGTTGAAACATGGGTACGCACGGAGACCCAAGGTAATAGGATGACCCTTTAATCAGGGAAAGTACATGCAGTGTTTTAGTAGTAGTGAAAAACATATAGCATTCACAATAACCACATAATAAGTATGATTACTCCCACAGGAATCAGAAAGAAGAATAAAGAGTGGTGTTGAACTACTACGGACAATGGGCTATGTAACATACTGTACCTGAAATATCAGTCACATTAAAATTTGATCATTATTCACCCTATGTCTGTATCCAAATACCAAAGCATTGTTGTATATATCAAGAGAAAAATCTAAAACTTTTTGCACATTTTAGAGTTGGAAAGTTGTTCTCCGTTTTGTAGGGAGGAGACTGGTTCAAATCTGAATTTTTTTGCATTGACATTTTCTCCTTAAACAAGTGTTGCATCGGTCAGTTTTCATGAGAGATAGTGTGAAATTATTTCTGTGAAATTTCAAGTTATTTTGCATAACTGTCACAAAACAAAATTTAGCAGTTTCTCATAACCAGAAGCCTTTACCCTTGAAAGATGCAATGGTTGGCATTTCTCAAATTACTGAATAAATGTCATCAGTTGGGCAGTGAAGAAGTGTCAATCTTCAGTCAGTAGATATGAAAATGCAAGCACATGTATGAGGTTGGATTCTGGAAAAGCATCATCAGGTAAATGGCAAACCTACAAGGATTTAGAAATTTCAAGTTTTGTCAAATGGCATTGCACTTTTTTGAGAATCTTTGACTGACTCTTTTATTATTTCTAAAAAAACATCACAGTTTCTTCTCATTGAAACCTTCGTCCCTATGGAGAAACTTGCCTGTTTTAATTCCAAAACTGCCAAGCATGCATGTAATGGTTCTTAATTAACAGGGCAGACTTATGCCCTTTATGTGAAGCTTGGCAGAACAAAGCTATATATTTCTGATTGCTAAATGACTTTAAGAAAGACTTCCCTTGTGGCATACTATAGCCTTACCCCCTTCGCCGCGACACGAATTCCGCCGCGGCGCTGGGGGGGTTCGGTGTCAGTGCGGCGCCGCCATGCTCGTGACGGAACCACTCCGTCATGAGCCACGGGCGCGCTGTGCTCATGACGGAGTGGTTCCGTCACGACTCCGCCCACTTGCATTGATCGCCCGCACAAGCGGGGAATCAGTGCCGCGTAAGCGGAGCGGCCGCCAACGGCCGCAGCATGACGGAACCACTCCGTCATGAGCTCACGGCGCCCGTGGCTCATGACGGAGTGGTTCCGTCATGAGCAGGGAACGGGTTAAAACTCTTCAACTTGTGCCTTATCTTAGGAAAAAAAATCTCAAACCGAAGACACATTCTTACAAAGAGAACATGACATCAGATGGGACAGAGGTACACAAGGTTCTTTGCACAACCTGCCATGCCTCAAAGTGCCACTGTCCTTACTGTCTCCAGTGAATAGAATCCATTTCTCTCTTTTTGCATTAGTAACATGCTGCGTACCCCACATTCTGCTTAAGCTTTCGATTAACTCCCTGCAAATTAACTCTGGAGTGAGAATCATCCAGGATGCATAAGTGATTCTTAAACTTTACAATTTACTCTCCCTCAATTCATGCCATGGGGCATATAATTTAATTGCAAAGATGACATAAAGAAAAAGGTGTAATGATCACAAATCAAAACACTTTGCGGTCAATTTACAAAAGAGCTCATTCCATGGACTACTTACTCTCACTTTACAAGTGTAATATACACATGAGTGTAGAAGGCAGAACAGATGTGGGTGATTGTGAGACAACCGATCTGGCTTGCATTTTGAGTTATTTGCTAGTTCCACTGACATTGCCAATGCCTTTTAGCAAGTGCCCATTGGCAGGATGTGAAGAAGTCGCTGGGCGTTCTGCTGCAGGATGAATCTCACTCCAAGTGAGACTGAATTGCCTGACCCAGAGAGGCACAACTTAATCCAAAGGAGGTCGTACCTTTTGTTGCTGATTTTGCCTAGCCTCATGTTAGCATAATTCAGGAGAGGCTGTTCCAATATGCTCCACTCTGCAAAGGGACATGCCAGTGGGGTGGGCATCTTATCGTCAGGTCAACGATCACGTGCTTTCAAAGGAATATACAAATGGCTACTACTGTGAAAGATAAAAGCATTTTTTTAATGAAAAATTGCATGTTAAAGACAAAGGGTTCAGTGTGACAAAATGTGGTGGTTTAGCATTATTTTAAGATGTAAAATAATACATTCATCAAGTATTTCAAAGCTAGCAGTTCATAGGAGGTGGTATGATGCATTAAACGGCCAATAGCATGAGGTAAGAGATAAATATTCATCTGGGCGGAAAGCTCGAACTCTATGAATATTGTCCAACAAACAGCATGTTACTACAAGGGTCATTCTCTTCTGGTGTGAGATATATGTACAGAGATAGATATAGATGCAGATAGATATAGATGTATAGGTATAGCTAATACAGGTATAGATCGATGAATAAAAGTTGAATTCCTTTAATTTATTTAACATTATTTCAAATGTAGTCTTATTTTAAGTACATATCTCCGTTATTTTCTGTGGCAGTGTATTGCAGACCTTTGAGTGGCTGCATGTGGTGCTTGACAAACTCAAACGTGGGGCTGGAGTAGATTTACTGCTGTGTTGTCACCATTAGGGCTGAAGTAACTTTAAACATGTGTTTTGTAAATAGCAATGTACTTAGTCAGTCAAAATCACTTTATTCGGTTAACTTAAAACCATAAAAGTATAGTACATAAAAACGTAAAAGAACCATTAAAATCGTGCATATTTCATTAGGAACATAATCTTAAGCACCAAAAACATTGGAATAAAAATCATTTGATGTCATTGCAAAGGGTTGTGTCTACATATTTCTTTTAAAACATGATCCTATACACCAAAAATCTGATAATAAAATCATTAGCCATCATTACTGTATAAGACCCAACTCAAGACCACTTCAAAAACACCTTTTTTCCTTTCCCTAGTCGCAGCAACTAAAAAGCAGGGAATATTAAAGCATTTCCATGGGTAATTTAGCATCGTAAATATATTAATGCAGGCCAAGCCTGCATAAAGCCTTTATTTTTCAATATAGGTATTAAAAAATGTTTGATAATATGATGATAATAGTTGCAAAACATTATAAAGTGCAAAGTGTTCTGGGTGGAGAAATTATCACAGGAGCAAAGGCCCAAATCTTCCATCTTACACCATCCCTGTGGTTCTGCCAAAACAAAGTGCAAAAGATTAAATCTAAATCTTGTTAAAAGGAAGTGGTAGTAAGGTTTTGTTATATCATGTAGGTATGGATGCTAGAGAACAGAAGAGCCCAGGCAGCGAGGAGCGAGAGTAGCAAACAGTGAGACACGGGCGGGAGGAAAATCGGCGGCGGCTTTGGCGGCTTCGAGGAAAGCGGCGGCTTCGGTACAGCGGTACAGTGGTACAGTGAAACTGAGTACCGTGAGCGCCGTGAGCTTGAGCATGAGCTCGAGCTGAGAACCGCGGAGCCGCGGGTGCCGTGTATTCACAGGAACCACGGAGCAATAGAGCCTCGACTGAGCATTGAGAGATCGAGCAGTGGAGAACTCACAGAAACCGTGGTGCTACAGAGCCACAGCATGCCGCGGGTATCCCAGGACAAGGGGCACTCGCCTGATCTCCCGCCTGAACATTGAATCGGCTATTGAACTGCCAAAACCAGTTAAACAAACCCCAAATATTCGGAGCGGCCTCACGGCCAGGTAGACCTCCTGGGGACTGGTCTTGTCGGTGATCTACTGACTGCCACACATCCGCCACTCACTATCCGCTGGTGCCCACTTCTCATCTGCAACCAGCAACCCAACCTGACTGGAGGAGACTGGAGTCCGGAGACTGGAGAAGACGTCTGGTGAGAGTCTACAGTTCTGGTAGAACCAGGTGGTAGAACCAGCCCACTCTCCCTGTCTCCTTGTCTGGTCTGGCGCTGTGTGCTGTTGCTGCAGGTTGCTGCAAGTTGGGTGGGCACTGAGTGAGCGCGGTGTCGAACGGCAACCCCTGGGAACTTAGCCGACCCCCTGCAGTGCGTCTGTGTATCAGCAACCAGCATTTCTTCTTGGAGACTGTGGCAAAACAAAACCAAGGACTGGAAATAGACTTGGAGTGCAGCGCAGTGGAGAGCACAGAGTAGGTTGTGGGCTCTGTGTCTGGTCTATAAGAAACAACAAGGCTACAGAAGCACTGTGAGAGGAGGGGGGGTCGGTAGCTGACAGTCGACACTCAGTAGCCAGTAGCTAGCATCTTGTGGCCTTAGCTGACAGATCAATCCTGGAGGGGACACAGAGCACTCAGCAGTCCCTGTAGAGGCCAGTTATAACAGCAAGAGGCTGTAAGCGGTGGGCGACCAGAGCAGGGTGTGTGGAGGCCAAAGTGGACAACTATCCAACTAGCCAACCAGCCATTCCCCCAAAGAGGAAATGAGATCTGGCAGGATCAGAGGGTGCCCATCTAAAACAAACAAGCAAACAAAAATGAGCAAGCGCAAAAGAGGATCCTTGTTACCTAAGGGCTGCATGGCCGAGCCCCACCCTAAAACCAAAACAAGAGCAGGCATTAATTCCTCTGACATGGGCCCCGTTACAAGGGATAACAATCTGAAGACAGGACTAATTCAGAACTGCCACAAATGGTCACAGCCTAAGATTTATACAAAATTTCAGTTTCTAAAAAATCCGGGGGAAGCCCTCTTTTTCAGCTCAATTGCTGTACAAGGTCTCAAATCTCTGATTTCACCACTCAAACTATCGGATAGCAGGATGAACAGGACTCAAATTAATGACCAAATAGCAACATCAGGCATAAAAAGTGATCTCGAGTTGAATGACCTACCACACAAAACACACAGTACTTCGGCTCTAGTACCAGCTGCGCAAAGCACTGTCAAATCACTGCCCCAAGGATCACCCGGAAGCTGGAATGTCAAAAGCAACAACACCCAGCAACCTAGAAACTACAAAGAAGCTGGCAAAGCCTCTTGGACGAGCTGGAAGAGAACACAAAGACCAGCAGGAAGAGGGAGGTTGTAGTGGGAAAATAGGGAATAATTGTATCACAGACAAGGTATTGACTATAATAGAGATAGGCAATCACCTATTGCCAGAAAAAAATCAAGGACCAACTTGACCTCACCGCCAGATCCCTGTCTGCTACTGTCATCAACGCCCCACAGTGCAGAACCAGCACTAGGACAAGAGTCGGAAAATTTAAAGGAACTCTCTAACAATCCAAATGAACTCTCTAACATTGACGCATGGGACTGGGATGACTTACTGATAAACTCTACACAACACCTTTCTCCCCTTAATATTGAGCGGCTTGTGCGCCCAAATCAAAGACTCAGCACGGAACCCCACCCAGCCTAACCAAAAGGGAACTTACTCCACTGAAGACAAGAATGGAACAAGCACTTATATAGGGGGAAGTCCATGGCCTTTACCATCAATTTCAAAGCCGATAATAACAGTCAACGCCCCAAAAATTGGGCGTATTAAGATACGGGCAGCAGTATCTGAATCTACCCGGGGGACAGAGGTAGAGTCGGCTGATACGGGAGCAACTTCTAACGCCAAACAAAGGCGAGCCCAAAGAAGTATGGGACGGAATAAAAAATCTATCTAAAAAAAGGAGGAATTTGCCCGTCTCTTTAGACAGTGCCTGAAACGTCTGACCTTTTAAATCAACCATGACCAGCGAAAACAGGCAAAACTCGAACAAGTATATTGCGCCCTGGGCAAGGACAGGTTCCAAACTCCAACCAACAGCCTGCCACCATGGGCTCCTTGCGGCAAATATTGCCAGGGGAAGAAGCAGGAGCCTGCGCTCACAAGGATTGCAAATTGGCCAGGGAGGAGGTTGAACATCAATTATTGCTGTGAAGAACAAGACCGGAAGAAACCACCACACAGCATCATGTCTCCAACCAAACAACCGCAGGACTTATGGTTGAAGATGACAAACTCCCTAGGACTGCTATCTCTATCACCCAACCAGATCATCAATCAGGTAGGGTGTTTAATTACCCGTCCATCATAGTCTCTAAAGCTGGAGGAGATGAGCGAATAGTTAACTATATAGACCCCAAACACGGCAGTACAAGCATCAAGCCTGCCTCCGCGGAGGACATGGAGTATCTGTCCAACACCAGGCTGCCCTGCACTGGGCCAGCTACACAATTATCTCTCAATGACCAGAGCAGGGCAGAGGTAGCTACAACATTGGCTCAAGTAAGCACAAACAACCATGAGTCCACTAATAGGCCACAACTAGATAATCAAGTGAATGATCTCTATAAGAACGTGAAAACACTGGAGTTTATACCAGTATATAGATCAAGGGATCCCACAACATATTAAATCGAGGGAACATTCTTCGTTTATTATCACATTAACCCTTGCTATCGGAGGTAAGATCCACAGACCTGGACTCAATAGAGTTTGTCATCCAAGGAGACCCTCAGGGGGGTGAGGTCACATGGACAACATGGAGATCGTAAAACACTGTACAAAAATTTTTACTGGAGAGATCGACTTTTGAAAACTGGGGCATAAAACTCTTTCAACACACCCGGCTATCCCGCACCACTAACACAGCAGCACGTGGATAGATGGATAGCAGAACGGTCCAACATCTCAAAGTCAGTACTGAGAGGGGCAAGGGGGCGCTCACCAGTCATCATGAGACAGCCACAGCATATAGGGATATATTGCCCGAATCATTCACATCAAGGTTTCAGCCTTGAAGGCTCAAGATGGCCCATGATGGCAGTTACCAATCAAGTAAGAAACAATTGACAGAACAGCGGGTATAATTCGCCAGAAGGTGAAATAAACTTACTACAGATATGCTCATGGAACATCAATGGGCTAAACAGCAAGCTATCAGACCATGCCTTCACGAACTATCAAAAGTCATTTCTCATTATTGCTATTCAGGAGACATGGATGACAGATCCACCACATCTTCAAGGATACCTACGCTCCTATGCACCGGCACTCAAAAGGGGAAGATTTGGTCACCTGCAGGGAGGCCTGGTGATCTATGTAAATAACACCTGCGCAACCTCAGTGCACACATTTGTCTCAACAACATCAGAATCAATCGCCATAAAAATCTCCACCGCAAAGGGGCCACGAGGGAATGGGCACAAGGATATAGTAATAATAAATACGTACATACATCCTAATAGGAAATCTAACGATGCAAAACAACTGGCCAACTTCGTAGAGTCATGCATGAGTGAGGTTAACACACCGGATATGATACTGACAGGGGACTTAATCTACTTGGCTCATCGAAAGTGGAGGAAGTATCTATACACAATCAGTTGTGGAATATCCTGCCACAGGGCACTAATTCATCAGTAGACCCCTCAAAAATCAGCCAGCGCCTTATAGAGGATCTTGAACATCTCACCCTAAGAACAGTGAATAGCAGATGTAAAGGTGACACACCCCCTGCATTCACCTATCACTCATCAACCAAAAACTCAACGCTGGACTATACCTTTGTGTCTCTAACCCTTTTCAATGAAATATTTTCATTTAGTTTGGGTGATAAAGCTGATAGTGATCACCGGCCCGAGGAGCTTATACTTTGCACAAATATGCCAAGACTACTGAAATGGAAGGGCCAGCCAGGCACAACCAAGACAATTAATTAAAGGAAAATAAAATGTATGCATGCGACGCAAGACAACTTCCAGCAAGCTGCAAAACTTCTATTTGAAACAAGGGCAGGGGACAACGAAATAGAGAAATGGACGAATTATACTAATGCCTTGGCAACTTCCTTCTCCGCCCCAATCAAATCAAAATTGCATCCGGGTTATAGAGGCCACACCAACCTCACCATGCTGCAAAAGAGCAAGATAAAATCCATCAAAAATAGTATTAATTACTTTTTGCGGCAGGTGCGCAGGTCTCCAACCAACATCTCAAAACTAGATGTATTGCGACTGCATAAATCACGGCTGAAGCAAGCAATTTGGGAGGCCAGACGAGATAATGAGGATACCCTGTGGGCGAAACTACATGCAGATTCCAAGAGGAAGGACAGTGCGAGGTTCTGGGAGACAATAACAAGTTTCACCCATCCAATGCATGAGGGTCTGTCTTCAAACATATCCGAGGAAGACTGGGCTACCTACCTTGGAAATCATTTTAATCAAGGAAACATCTCATCGCATACAGAAAGTAGCATGGACACAATACAGAGGCTTACCACTCTGAAACACCAACCCAATGAGGGAAATGCAATATCAGAGGAATGGTATGAAGGAGAATCACTGGGAATCACACCCCCAAATTATTACATTAAAACAATCAAAAGCTACATCAAGAAGGGAAGGCAAGAAGGAGCACCGGGACCCAATGTAATTCCACCTGTGCTTTATAAACAAGATACAGAATACTGGGCGAAAGCACTCAGCCCTCTGTTTATGGAAATAAGACTGACAGGCCTATTCCCCCCATCCTGGCGGACTTCGATAATTTCCCCAATCTTTAAATCAGGTGACAAGACTCAGCCCAAAAGCTATTGCTTAGTTGCTCTTTTGGACAATGAGGCAAAATACTTTGTGGGCAATTTGTTGGATGAACTGCAACTTTGGGCGGAGGACAACTCAATCATCCCCCTAAATCAAACTGGCTTCTCCAAATCTTTTGGGACTATAACAAATATAACAACTATAGCTCTGTTAATCAATAAGGCCAAGACTACAAAAATGCCGTTCTACTTGTGCTTCATCGATTACCGGGCGGCTTTTGATCATGTAAACCGTCATAAACTCTGGTCGAAACTGGCAGGCTGGGTCATACCCCAGGCTTTATTGAACCTGTTAATTAACCTGCATACTCAGACCTGGGTTCAAGTAAAGCTGGGTGATGGGTCAACTTTATCAAGGAAGATCCCAATAACGAAAGGCTTCAAGCAAAGCTGCGTACTGGCCCGACGTTATTTAACCTGTTTCTTGCAGATCTGATTCCGCTACTAAATGCCAGTAATTCACACTCTCCAAAGATTGGGAACCTAGCACTACCATGCTTACTTTACGCTGACGACTTAGTTTTGATCAGCCAAACAAAGGTGGGCCTAAAGCGTCTTCTTGACATCACGTTTGAGTACTCTGAGGCAAATAATTTAAATTTCAACTTGGAAAAAACCAAAACTATGACAATTAAAAAGAACCTTAAGAAAACACCTGTCTGGTTTTGGGACAAGGCTCGATTAGACCCAGCTACAGAGTACAAATACCTGGGGGTGATTATCGACAAAGGTGGGCATTTTGTACCCCAAAGGGACACAATTAAAAGGAAGGGAATAGCCCTAGCTGCCTCACTGAGAAACTTCAACTCCAAACTGACCGGCCCCTCACTTGCCCCATTGATTGAAGTTATACGGGCACAATTTATACCTACCATAACGTACGGCAGCGAGGCACAGAGGGGAAGGGACTCAAAGCTCTTGGATGTTGTGGTGGCAAAGGTGTATAGAGTAATCTTTGGTCTACCAACACGAGTCTCCCCAGCACAGATCAGGCTCAAGTTTGGTGTTCAAAAACAGACCCTTGCAAGAAAAGGTGCGATAGTCATCTTCTGGGACAAAGTAAGGAAATCCAAACCAGGCACCCTAAATTGGCATTTGTGGTCAGAGTTAGAACAAAAAGATACATCACCAGCGGCAAAATACTTAGCAACTAGTCTGTCCACTTTAGGTCTTAGCAAACTTTTGGGTAACTTCTACAAGTCAGTGCCTCCTCAAAAAAGCAACAAAGAGAATAGTAAAGAAGCAATCTTGGATTGAAGACAAGGCAGCTCTAACAAGAAGTTTGCACGGCTGGATGATCTTGAGCTCTTATTCCTCCTTTGCTGCACAAAAGTATTTAGCTTTGGGATTTGCCAAATATACTAAAATTCAATTTTTAAAATAAAGATTAGGCCTACTGCCATGCATAAAGCACTTTCCATATTGGCTGAAAAAACAATCTGATGCCACCTGTCGCTTATCACAAGAAGATATGCTGCACCTTCTCTGTACGTGCAAAGTACTAACACAGGAAAGGAAACAGCTTTTAAAACCACTTCTTCATCAGAGAGGTATCCGCATACGGAGGCAGACTGTGCTGGCATGCTTTGCACCCGAGGACACGCAGCTTAATTGCTGCTTTGTAAAAATGTTGAAACAAGTGGAGAAGAAAATGCCTAGACATAATATAAATATTGCTGGCAAGGAAAAATGCTGCTAAATGACTGCTTATTTTATCAATGCATTGTAAAAATCAATTAGTTTGTATTGACTTTTGTTTTTAAGCAAACTGGTTTTATTATTTTTAAATTGCTGATATGTAATGAGATATTTTGTAGCAATGGTTTTAAGTAACTGTGCTAAATAAAATAAACCTGAGTGAGACTTGAGTATGGTTCTATTGCTGGAGATGTTTTCAGTAAAGTATGTGCTCATTCTGTGGTTTTCAGTAGCTCTCTAGCCTCTCTTTCATACATGTAAAATGTTTTTTAACCCACAACGGGTCCTCTCTCACTAGCCTGTTTGGGGAGTCAAATAATGAAGGCCACCCTAATTTCACTGTCAAGCTCTTAATATATCCTAGCCAGGGGATGCTACTTGCTTTGTCTGAAGATAGGCATACGATTCAGCTCCAGTTCTGCTTAGTCTTTTGGGGGGAACTTGTAGTAGTCTGACTCTCCCAAAATCCCTTATTAAATTTCACTAAACTCCTTCCAATGTGTAGTTGATATTCCCCATTTTCTAACCCCTCCACCCCAGTCCATCCCACATTTACTACGAAGTAATAGTTATATGTGTGGAGATATCCCCATAGAAAAGATAAGGGAAGTGGTGTTTTTTTTGCGAATTGCATTTTGTATAACTACTTAACAATACAAAATGCTGTTTGGTAATCAGGTCCATTGAGTCGCAAAGTCAGACCTAAAAAAACTGGTGGTCCCCAGGAATTCCCTAGCATTCAATACTATCAGTCACTTCATATCAAGAAACAAATACCAAAGCTTGTTTATTAAGTAACATAGTAGAAATTTTAATTAGGCACTAACAAACAGCTGTGGATTTTTGCATTAGCTATTGTTATTTGAGGCATGATTCATAAAAAGATACTGTAATAAGTGTAACCAACAGAAACTAATTTTGACATTGTTTTGGCCATGTGGAAGACTTCTGCTCGGCTCCTGAGGAAGAGCTTTTGCTCATAAATCTTTTCTATAAGAAATGCCTCTTTTTGCATGTTCATCCCTAGATTCTTGGGCTGAAGCTACTGGTTTTTTGACTAACCAGACGTCAGTGCCACTGTTCAAACCTATTGCAAAGTGTATGTCAAATAGGCTACCCCCAATTGGCAGAGACTTACTTATAAAACCCTAGTATATGTTCCCGGGGGCCTATAGACAGAGTGTCTACCCAGGGCTGCATCACTGTTTGTGCCACCCTCTATGTGACAAAGTACAAAATGGCTCCCAACCTGCCATTACAGACTGGAAGGGTAATGTTACAACTGCTAGTTCGACTTTGCCATTTAAACCAATGGCAAAACCTCCACTTGCCTTAACAATTTATTTATGTCTCCTCAAAGGAAGGCCTACCGAGTCCTAAGGCAGGGAGCTGTATATTATTAGATGAGACATGTATATTTGTATATATGTCCTAATAACAAAACTTCCAAATTGTCGTTTTTTCTGTGAAAGAGTTTGTAAGTCTTTGACTAACATAACGTTACTGGCTAACCACTGAGCCCAGCTAACATTTGATTGGGTCTACTGAGATGGGTATATCAAGGTATCAAAGTTTACTGTCACTTTTATAGAAATATAACTTTTAGAAAACTGGTGTTCTGTTACCCAGTTTGTCCAGCGGCCTCACATGGTCACTGGCCACCAGATAGCTTTGTGCCCTCCTGGGGAGTAGTGGGAACAGCTCCCAGGATTAGGAACAAGAGCATCCTGCCGCAGGGTGGGTGTTACCCCTCCTTTACAGGAAGTCACTGATGGTGATAGCTCAAAAGGCATTTATTATTTTTTTTTTTTGCTTGATTAATTAAAATCTTTGCAAATACATTACAAAAACAAAACAAAAACAATTCCCATTGTGCAGAGATAAATACAGTTAAAAGCAATTAAAAGCCACATAATATAAAAACAAGGTCATCAATTGCATATTCCTAATTTATACATTTTAGCTGTTTTTAAAGGAGATTCTCGTTGACTCTTACATCTCATATAGTACCAACTGACAGTAACTGCCACAACTTCTCAGGGTGGATGGCACAACTTAACCAGGTCCATTGTCCAAGTTTTAGAGGTTTGATGATTAAAGTGCAAGTACAACTAAAACAAGATAGAGAGATAATATTACATTTAAAAGCATATTAGCGTGTTTCTGGTAACGACAGAATCTTAGGTCTCTTGGTTACCATCTCAAAAACTTTTGTTAGCTGACAATTGAGCTGGACGTCCATGGGGTTAAAGCAAAGCTTCACTGCCTGCCTACATGTACGAATGCCGTAATACCTAAAAAAAGGACGTAACAAAGTGCATCTTATGTCCTTTAAGTTGGGGCAGTTGCAGATGACGTGAATGATGTCTACCTTCCCACTTCCGCATAGACAAGTCGGAGTGCCTCCTTTCCTTTCCCATGGTGGAAGATGGGGTTTGATCAAAATTACCCCCAAGCCCATCCTTAGAAAGTTTTCCTTCCTACTTATCTTAATTCCGGCACTCAAGTAGGCTTGGGGTTTTGGCCTTACATAGTCACTGAGCACTATCCAGCCGTGTGCCTTTTTAGTAAGAATTGCTTTATCTTCTAAAACTGATAGCATAGATGTTGTTTTTCTCACTGCTTTTTTAAAGGATAAAGGATCCGTTGGAACGGCCCAGAGTTCGGACAGGCCCAGTAAATCAATGGATTCAAACAAATAGTCCCTTGCTGGACATTTTTCTTGATTGTGCAGGGCTTTCCAAAGGTGGAAGTTTAAAGATCCTGCCTCAGCATTTTGGATTTTGTGCCAACATTTGACGTAGGTGCTCCTTCTGTCCACCGCTTGTCTTTGAATCCCAAATTCTAGCCGGATTTGAGCCGGGGAGACATATTTAGGGAGATGGAAAATAGCTCTGTTGGAATTTACTATTATGAATGACATCTAAAACTGCTGCATCTTTACCTTTTAGGGGCTCACTCCCATATGTCAATGTCGACAGTAATTTAGCCCTCAGGACCTGTAAGAAGGGATCAAGCGTGAGGTCGGGTAGCCGTCTCTTCAGTGACTTCAATGATGAATACGTTGTGGTCCCTTTTCTTCGCATGGCCTCTAACTGAAGTTTGAAAGAGCTTTTGTCATCCATTAATATTCCCAGGTATTTGTAGCTTTGTACTTGATCCAAATGTTGGCCATCAAGGAACCAGCTATTGGTCTTCTTTTTATGGTAATTTTCTGCCATAATTTTAGTCTTTTTGAGGTTTATTTTAAGAGAATTCTGGTTAGAAAAACTACTTGTTGTATTTAATAGGTGCTGAAGTCCAATTGGTGTCTGACTAAGTAAAACCAAGTCGTCGGCATATAGCAGTTTTGACATTAGCTTGTTACCCAGTTTTGGAGCGTGGGATGCACAACAGTCCAGCTCCCCAGGCAGATCGCACAAGAAGAGATTGAAAAGGTTCAGGGCAAGGACACACCCCTGCTTGAGGCCTTTCAAGGTCATAATTTGTTTTGAGATGTGTGACCCTGCGCCTAATTTGACCTGATGCATGTGTCTGTGTGCAGCTGTTTTAGCTGTTCCAAAAGTGTGTTTGGTATACCCCAATTTTCCAGTTTTCCCCAAAGTTTGGAACGATCAACATGGTAGAAAGCGGCTGTGTAGTCAATGAAACACAGGAAGATGGGCATTTTTGATACTTTGGCTGCATCCATTAGCAACGTGATAGCCAGTATGTTAGTTGTAATTCCCTGGCCACTACAGAACCCAGTTTGATTAGTGGGGATAATAAAGTTATCTGAAGCCCAGGTTGATAGCTCCTCCAGGATTGTTTCGGCGTAGTATTTGGTGTATACGTCAAGAAGGGCAATTAGTCGGTAGTTATTAGGATCATTTCTTTTGCCTTGTTTAAAAATTGGGCTAATAATTGATCCTTTCCAGGATTCCGGAATGGTGACTTTGGTGTTTAGGCCCTTGAAGACTGGTAATAGAGCCTTGCTTCAAAAGGCGGCATCGTGTTTATACAATATCGGTGGGATCCCGTTTGGGCCGGGCGCTCCCATGTCTCTACCCTTGGCTATTGCGCCTTTTATCTGTTTTTCCGTGGGAGCATATCCTTCCTTTTTAGTGGAGTCTGTAGAGTCTAAATTGCTAACCGACAGGATCCCCTGTTGCTTATGGATGCTAATACTACTGACCAAGTGAGCTTTAGTGGTACGGTTTTGTATCTAATTTCCCTTGTTAGGGGGTTCAATGTCCAATACCGAGATGCCCGCACCCTTGTTTAGTTCCCCTCCCTTGTTGTTAAAACGGGCGGAGAGGTACTCTACCCAGTCAGCCTCTGTTATATTGGAGCTAATTCCTGGGTGGTACGGTCACTCTAACTTGTGGATTGTTTGCCAGAACTTAGCACTGTTGTGTTGCTTGGCATCGTGCAATCATTTAGCCCACGTTTTGTCGTTTTTTTGCCTTATTTTTCTCCGCTTCCTCCTTCTCAGTACTGCCTTCGTTTGTCGAAGGGTCGACTGCAGCTCCAGGTTCCCTGGTGTTTTTCGCAATTGACGAAGGGTTTGGTTTACGTGCGTTTAAGGCTCTTAGTTTCTGGGCTGCAATTCACTTTTGTTAGTACGTCTGATTATCTTGATTTGGTCCCGGTCCTGGTCGCAAAATTGCCACTGAAGGTCTTAATGAAATTTTCCCATGCTGTTACTATTGTGGTTCCGGTATCTTTTTCTCTCTCAAATAAAGTTTTAGCAGAAGCCGATAGGGCTTCAATATTATTGACATTGCACCTTAAACGCTTTAGATTAGAAACTTCTTCGATTTCAGTCAGGCTCCAGGTGTCTAGTGTGGCAGCTGGCCTTCAGTGTTGTGATTGGTCAGGGGAACCTGGGTGCTTATCAATCACAACCTTGAATTGTAGCATTGTGATTGGTCAGGGGAGCCTGGCTGTGCTTCCTGGAGTCCGAGACGGAAGAGAGCAGGAGCGAAGACGTGGGACCCGGCAGCAAGATAAGTGTATTTTTTTATTACATTGTGTCACCCCACCCACTGGCCTACCTGCCACCCGCGCCTGCCGCCACTGGTAATAGCAGACCCTGTAGATGCTCTACCATTTGAAATCCAGCTCTTTGCCGACTCTATATAGAGCAGGAGATCGCTATCTTGTGGAGTGGAAGCATCACCAATTTTACAGTGGTCCTCACATTCTGCCAAACACTAAATGGCATTAATATACCTGAAAAATTTACTATCAGCATAGATGCCAATGGACCTTCACATTCATTGTCTAGGGCTCTCTTTGCTTTGATAATCATTACAGAGTTTCTTAACAAAATGTCCTAGATTTTATAACAGCACAGTTGAATTAATATTATAATATTTACCATGGAAATTTTCTTTTCTGCATATTATAGCACTTTGTGCAGACTTAATCTTTGAGATCTGCCAAGCTAGCAAAAGCAATTTACCTTAGTAAGCCTGTGTCTCATCTTTTCTTCTGCACTACAGAGATTGGTGACTCTTGAAACATGCCCATATCCATCGTGGATGACAGCGTACTTGACAAATGGATATACCATGACATATCTGAAGCTTTCAACTGAAAGTTATTGACAAGGTTTTTATTTGCATCCAGCAGCTTTAACTTTGCCAAAAAGTGGCAATAGAAAACAGCCACAGTTAGTAGGATTTGTCGACTTTTTACACGCACCAATAAATACAGTGTGGCACAGTGCCATGAAAGGCTCAATGAGAGGGACGAGATGGTGAAATAGACAAGGCTAAGCCTATGCTTGTGTGGGATATGGAACCTGAGTAGAAGGAAAGCAATAAAGCAATTCAGGAGAGACTGGCTTTGCTATGATAGTGTGGTGCATTTAGTCTTCTTAAACCTTTAGCTAGGTTGTGATTCTTTTTTTGCTTTTTCCCATCACCAGGACCTCATAGCAGTTTGTTTAATTTGTTTGCCGATTTGCTGATTTAGGTGTTCTTGTTGCAGATGTGTTCAAAAGTGAATCCAGGTGCCCAATGCAGGAAAAATTGGATAGGTTGATAAAAAGCTGGTTAACAAGAGAGGACCTAAATCCATGCATTGAAGAGGACATATGGTTGTGGCAAAGTCTGCAATGACTAATATTCAGTAAATAAAGGAAACCGCTTGAGTTGGAGAACTCCAAACCTGCATTAGGTTGGCACACTCAGCAGAGGAATGTGCTGCATCTTAGATTTCACTAAGACTGATCATCAGAATGGGCATATGGTATTTACCATTCTTGGCATGAAAGTATGAAAGTAACAAGCAGTCCTTTGTAGGATTTTGGTAGACAGGTTCTGGGACCAAGACTTGACTTGTTGGGAAATGGCATCTTTGAGGCATGCAGTCATTTCAGTTCTGCTTGCCTCTACTTGTGTCATTTGTCCTTTAGTGGATCATGAATGCTCACCTAACCTCTTCTCTCTTCTCCTTCAGAGCCAGTGGTGGGTAGCATAGAGCTGAGCAGGGTTGCATTGGTAGAAGTAAGGAGTCCTGTTATACAATACGGTACTGGTCAGAGTGAAGTTAGGGGATTGAGCTGACAGTTGGCAGTAGTGCTCGAACAATTTAGAGTGTGAGTGCTATCATCAATGTTATGTCACTGAAGTCATAGACTTTATGGAAAATTCAAGCATCACACGAAGAACAAGTGTAGGAAATAACTCGCACCCATTCAGCGAGATTGTGGTTTTGATCGTATTAAAATCTATGTTTCCATCAAACCAAAGAATGGCTTCATTTGTGCTTTCCTAGCTGCTGATGTGTACAGTTCATTTACAGGTATTTGAATTTTGTTGTGTTCAATACATTGATATCCTGGAGCCGTGTCTTTCACACTCCATGTACCCCAGCAAGATTGTTGCATAATTCACTATACACAGTGCTCACACTTTGTAATCAGTGAAAGAATACTCTAATCTCCATGTTAACAGAATATGCAGCAATTTGTTAGAAGACATAACCTGACAATTCACCTCTATCTTGGAATGCACAGCACATATGGCAAGACAAAAAAAAAATTGAAGGCACCTTTATTGCTCATTCACTTTCTGAATAGAAGCATGGATATTTTGGGAGTGCTGTATCATCCCTACCCCCACCCCCTTACTTCCAGTGCATGTGACAATTCGAGACCCCTGGACTGAGGCTACTCCCTAGACACCCCCTTTCAGCTAGTAAACCCAACACACTGACACTAGCCAGCTCCCACCATCCCACCTACGTGGTACTCCGTCAGTGCAGCCATGTGGCGGTTGCCCGTGCTTTCAAAGTGATCCTGCTGCTCTAAAGGCATTGTGCATTTTAGAAGTTCAGATGTGTAAAAGTCCAGGTGGTTGTCCTATGGAATTCTAATTACTTTGGCATTGGTTATGGCATCCTTATAATATTCCTAGTCAACATCTGTGAATAAGATTAATTCCATGTAAAGTTCAGTAAAAATTGTTCTAACCGTCATGTATCCCCCAGCGAATATATAAAAGGTTATCTTTCCCACAGAAGCACATCATGGCGATTTTGTTGGATATATTGAAGAAACTATTATATATGCTGTTTAAAACTCATTGTAACTTTTAATTGAAATGTGTTGGACAGGGCCATCTTTCCAGGGTCACCCCCAAACATGTTCCCTTCCTCCTCCTATTTTGTGCTTGATTAATTTCTGTTGGCTTTAGGACTCTAGCACTGGTTAGCAGTGGTAAATTGCACAAAGTGCCTGTGCTCTTGCCTTAAAACATGGTAGAATCGACCTACATCGGGAAGGAACGGGAGCAGTCGCCTAGGAACCACGCCGGAAACTTCCCTTGAGGCAGGTTTGACAACAGGGGTTTCCCCTCCCCTCCTCCCATGGGGCAAGTAGCTTTGGTACTTAGGGCTTGAATTTAGAAGCCATCCAATTGTGGAGAGTGACACTGATCACTCCCACACAGTGGTATTCTCTTGCCACCAGTTGGTAAGAACTGAGCCCCTCTCTATATATTTAGGTCCTGATGAATGCCCTGGACCCACCTGAGCCAACACGGCAGAAACATGTCGACCTCTCACATAACGGTTAGGGGACACTAACTCCCCCACATACCGTCAACTGATTTTAATATCATATAGTTACCTTTCACATTAAAAAACACAACAAGGATAACTATAATGATTTTTAACCACACTCACTTGTACATGGGCCCCCACTTTGTTTAGAAGTGCATCCCTGTCATCAGGTGTATGCCCTCCCTCTATCAAACCAAGGTTTTAGAGGGCGAGGACTGGTCATTCATGAAGCATGACACCAGGTGGTGTGTGAGACCAGTCAGTTACATTCTGTGAGATGTCTCCACTCACAATATAACCCAAACCTCACAGCGGTCACTACTTTAGGAGCAGCTTTTTGTGGTTAACATTTATTGTTGGAGGCTGCTAGTTCGTAGAACCCCGCGCCTCTTGTTCCCTTCCCCACACAGTTTGGAGCTCACGTGTTTTTAGAATTGGCTTATACCCAACTGGCATGTTTAGTTTACTTATAAGTCCCTAGTAAAGTTGCACTACATGTGCCCAGGGCCGGTAAATTAAGTGGTATTAGTGTGCCTGCAGCATTGAATGTGCCAGACGATTAAGTAGCCATTTAAACATGTCTCATGCCTGCCATTGAGAAGCCTTTGTGCAGTTTACACTGCAGTTTCAATCTGGCAATATCAACCTTTTGTCAGCCCCAAACCTTCCTTTTTAATAACATAACATTTGCATTTGTAAAGCGCACGTTCACCCAGAGGTCTCTTGGTGCTGAATATCAGATGTTCATTGTTACCCAACTCAATGGTACTCATTTTTTCGACCTCAGATGGATGAAAGGCTGAGTGGACCCGCCGGGATTTGAACCTGTGACCCTTAGGTTGAACACAGGCCCCTGCAATGGACGCATTAGTCCACTGAGCCACCAGACCCGGCTCAAACAAATTACATATGTCACTGTAGGAAAGTGCCGTTTTTGTATGGTCACCCCCCCCTACACACACACACACTTTTTGTTCCAAATACTGATGGTTATTAATGATAGTGCACTGGAGTCTGCTGCCTAGACCCCTGGGCCTGTGCTCTTTCAAAACTCTTATGTCCAACTTGATAATCCCAAATTGGCTGACATTTTAGCCCCATAAAAGTCCCTAGTATATGGTACCAGGGGTATCCAGGTAATAGGTGGTAAAGGGGTCCCCAGGGCTGGAGCACGGTCTTGTGCCACCCTGGTTGACCAAAGCAAACTACAGACACCAGTCCTGCTGTTGCAGACTGCAGGTGAAGTGCATACTGCTCAAAACTCGACTGTGCCCCCACCATGTACGGCACATTCAAATGCACCATCTTTAATATATGTCAGGCACCCCTGAGGAAGGCCTCCATAGCCCAGGAGGCAGGGTGTAGTATAATAAAGGTGAGGACAAATAGGTGCAAGCCTATATGTCCCTATAGTGGTGTTTCCCCATTGGAAACTACTAGAAGTGTTAGCAGTGCATAGGATAACATGTGCTGCCACCCAGGCATTCTCGAGGTTGGCAGCTTCATCATGGTACTGCCGAAAATGTCATGTTTGGTATCAAACAGTATGCCTTCTCACCACTGACATGAATCTTGTGCCCTGGGTGACAGGACATGCACCCAGGTGGCGACCTTAGAGGTTGCTGACCTGGCCGACCCAGCTTCTCTGTGCTCTGGTCGGCAAGCCTGCGCTTTCCCGTGGCTGCTGCCACCAAGACCGGATTCTGACTTCCTGCCAGTCAGTGCAATCACTCCCAGGAGTCAGGAACAAAGGCTTGGGCAGGAAGGAGGTCACACCTCCCTCCTCCCAAGGAGGCTAGTGAAGTGGTACATCAAGGCGGTGAGCTTCAAAGGCTGCACCGCCTCTGATATGCATCTGGGCTGACTCCCAGTGGTGGAAACAGCCCTCCCCTACCCCAAGCACATTTGCACTGGGGCAAGCGGGAAATTAGCTGTGCATGGAGGTGTACACCATCAGAAGGCTAGCCACACTTCCAGGGTGAGCGGTACTGTCTGTACACCATACTTTTATTTCTGCCATCTTTAAGAATGGCAAAATAAAGGGTTCTGGGTGGAAAAGGTGGTCACCCTACGGGGCAGACTAGCTGCAGGCAATAGCTGCCTATTGGCTACTAACTCCCACACCCCTAACTTCCCTGAATCTAGGATTTAAGTGACCCCCCTGACACCAGAACCTCAGTACTGAATAACTTGCATTAAGAGGAGACATGTGTCACTGACTATAGGACTTTGCTCACAGTACCAAAGCAAAAGAGGGATACTTTGTCCCTTTGGCAACAGACTCAGAACTGAGTGATTGAGCCTCGTCCTTGGCTTAAACATGGCACGCCCTGAGAGACGGACCCCTCTAGGAGCCAGAAGTGCCTTCAGATTCCCCTGGACTGTTGGCACTAGTCCCCTGCAAACTGCAGGTAAAAACTCTTCCCAGATCTGAAGAATCGCTGCCCATCGGGCCCTCTGTCAGACAGCTCAAATTCAGTGCTTTGTGGGAGTTATAGTCTTGCCTGCCATGAAGTTTCAGGCCCCTACCGCGCTCCCCGGGACTCACTGAAGTGCTAGCACTTTTATTTCTGGTCTACTGCTACCAAGGGGTGTTGGTTGCCAATCCCGCAACTAACCCTCACACTCAATGCTGCATCTACAGGGACCGCCATGAGAACTCTGCACCCGGACTCCACGGGCTAGGTAAAATTGATCTGACTGTTGCGGCCTGGTCCAGGAGCACGCACGACCATAACCCTATAATGGTTTAAAGCAATTCGACCTGCAAGTGACCGATTGTCACTAGTGTTTTTTTCCATTGAAAGCAATGTTACAATTTCTATGTACTATTTTGCACTGATTTAATATTGTTTCAAAAATCTATAACTCTGGTTATATGCATGCTATTCTGCTAATATTGGTGTCTAAATTAAGATAAAAATACACTCTATTTTTATATAAATTGGATTTGAGTTTCTCTCAAGTTGTGTCAATTACTTTTTGTCGATGTTGTTACTCGGAAATGCTTAACACATGTTCCTCTAGTAAAGCCTGACTGCTCTTTGCCACACCACCAGGACTGAGCTAAGGATTTATTAGTGTGAATCCAAGGGCCATCTTTGCGGTATTGTGATGGTATTAAAAGGAGAGGTTAACCCTCACACTACATAATACTCCACTTTCCTACAGTAACCCCTTGTCAGGTCTCAGCTTCGCCATCATGTGCAATGTGTCTTATTTCGCACATGAGGAGCAACCCATTGGCCCCTGGGAACCCCCCTCGTCCCTTCACATGGGTAGGCTTGTGCCTTCTTCAGAGCCCGCCTGTTTAACCCCTAGGCCATCTTCTACCTCACCTCAGTCCTCAAGGTATTATTCAGATTGGTGCCCCTAGGCCGCCTCCCGCCGCACCCCATTCTAAGTCAAGAGCTCTTTCTTCCACAAAGTAACCCTGGAGTTTCCTTTTCTTCCCTCATGCTCCTGACCAAAATTCCATTAGATTTTGGCTTCACGAGATTTGGCAGCCATATTGAGCGTGGCAGTATTAATACAGGGTGAGGGGGTTTGAGTGGAACACCGCTTTCAGGACTAAGTGTGGTTTGTACGAGTATTGCGTCATGGGGTTGCACTGATCAATCCTGTGCTTTTCTTCCTGCCGCTGGGACGCTACCGCTGTTGCTGCTGTATCCCCAGTGCTGGAGGACGTCACCTTGGGCACTTTGTAGATTGTATTACAGCTAAAGGGGAAAACTGCTGTATTTCAGGCCACAGTTGACTCTATGTCCCACAGTCCCCTCTTGGATTCACACCCGGTTGCCTTACAGTGCATTTAAGCGTGTCACAGTCCCGCTGAATGGGGGAAGGGGGGGTCTATGCTGATCGATCCTGTGCTTTTCTTCCTGCCACTAGGATGCTACCACTATTGCAGCTGGATCCTCAGTGCTGCGGGAGAATACCTTGGGCACTTTGGGCATTCTATTACAGCTAAAGGGGAAAGCTGCCGTGCTTTGTGGCGGCAGGGGATTAGTTGTCCCACAATCCCCTCCTGGAATCACACCTGGTTTTCATAGAGCGCATTTAAGCGCATCAGTCTTGCTGTACGGGACATACCTGGGTGAAGCCCAGGCCAAGGCAGGTCCGTCCTGCACCTGTATGCGCCAGGATGAGCCTTTGGCTCTACGATCCCAAAGCTGCATTACACTTGTTTACGAGCCCTGAGGATAGTCAGATGCCCTGGCTGGATTTCATCTGCTTGATGGACTAGTCCATTTGTGAGGTGCTCCTCATGCTTTCTGTACCTAAGGTACTGGAAACTTTGATACTACACGCCCCTAGTCTGTTGATGGTGTGATTTGAGCTATAGTCTGTTTTCTCTTCAGCTCCTGGCATCCACAAATTGATTGACTTTTGGGGCGTCCCCTGTAGCCCCTCATTTTACAGGCTTTGTGGTCGCGAGGGTAACCCTGCACTTTTATAGATTAAAACAGCCTTGTTGCTTGTATTTTATGTTTTTGTCTGCTTTGATTCATGCCAGCTCTGTTCAACCAAAGGTGGAGTTTAAAATCAGTTTTGCTGTAATGTTGACATTGTTGTTTTCTTCTGCTCTTTCTCCGCCTTTGTTGTCTTGATGGGGGGTTTAGTGTCCTCCCAGCTTGGGCTTGCATCCTCAAAACTTCATCAAGACAAGTTTCTCCTTTCCATTATTGGGGTTATTGACTCTTCCCTGTTGCAATATGTGAAAGGAAGTGCTCTGAGAAGCTTTCAGGTGAACCCACTGACAAAAGAGCCACAGAGCATTCCCCGCGGAATTGTATGCTACAAGACATATATTACATCATTGAGGAAGTAGAACATATCTTGCATACTGATACACTAAACAAACCCGGAGCTAAACTCAAAAGGCCACATGGAGCTTCCTTGTTCAATAAGACTGCTTCTAAATCTAAAGCTCCGCCACCTCCCACCGTATGCCTCAACAAAAAGGAGCGGGCGAGTTATGTTGGCACCAACTTGCCCTCCCGTCCCCAAATCCTCTTAGTTCCTCTAATTGCCTCCACTAATTGCTTTTCTCCCCTGGCCCTTAGCAACCAGGCCACTAAAAGCCCAGGCACGCCTCCAAGTAACTACCTCACAGCCTGTAGTCGTGGAGGAGTTTAGTCCTCATATCAAAGAGCTTTTGGGAAGTCATTACTTCTTGAGGGTGGAGATAGCTGATCTGAGGGGGAAGGTCCAATCATTAATGAATCCCCAGTATACTAGGGCCAGTAAGTACGTCCAAAAGAAGTGGCTAAATGCCCCCTTAGACCAGGGGTTTCTTCAAGATTGGACCCCCCATTCACCCTGTCACATAGCAGATTATACAGCGGGCCCCCCCCCCCCGGTTGCCTCATGCAATCCCAGGGTTTTGAGCAGGCAACCGCCATCCCTCTTGCACATAGCTACATGCCAAAATCTCCCAAGACCTAGGGAGGCCCCTCAACCAACCAATCCAAGCTACTCTGAAGAGGGGAGATTGAGCATCCTTGTGTCAAACCTAGCTTATAATCGTAACCAATCTACCATTTCACCACCCTTAACTGGGAAATGTGACCATCCGCCTGTGCCTTCTCTGCTGACCCACCTGTTGCCCTTCAATAATTGTGACGCTTTCTCACTTCTTAGGTCAATTTACATGACAGGCGTCCCCTAACTTCACCCACATGCTAGGGAGGACAAGGCTATTGAAATCCCAGAGAGTGTGACGCAGAGCTGGGGCAGCGCTGATTATCCCGGCTCCCACACATGAGACGGAGCCAAGATGGTGGTCCCATTCAGATCTCGGAGGCTGGTGTGGCTTCTGACTGCAGCGTTTCATTTTTGCGGGGGAGGTGCCTCCCTAGCCCTGCCTAAGGCACTTCCATGCCTGGTGCAGTGAGGAGAGGGGGCCGTCAGCACCAAAGTGCCGGCCTTTTGCCATTTGGAAACAGTGGCTGCCTAGTCACCAATCTGTGCGCCCCGGGCTGGGGGCTAGTAGTCATCCTACTGCGCTTGGTCCGGACTATGTTTCTGGATCGTGGCACCAGACGGAGTCGAGGAGGGTACGGCACCTGAAGGAGAGAGGTGGCATTTGGGAGAGTGCAGAAGATGCCAAGAAGAACAATTGGGACAGGAGGTGAGCCTGCAGTTGCCCCCTACTTTCAACTCCCTGTGGCTCGGTACTGCTGATGTGCCATCGCCCCCTTAATTATTTCTCCAACCCTTACTGTTTCTATGTTGATTAAAATTTAATCTCGAGTGAATCTGAAACTTGTATATATGTAACTCTAACCACTAGTATCTTTAGTAGGCTTTTGTACTTACTACCATTCATATTTGAATTTAGAGTGTTTTCTGTTTGTATCTTAAGTAACTCATGTACTCCGAAATCCTTATGTAATGTAACTGGTCCTTTTTTAAAGTGTTCTGACACCTTCGGGTAAAGTTTACGCTATATAACATTGCAGTAAATAAAAACAAATAAAAAAAATAACAAAGTGATACACTGGATAAGGGATGTTAGGAAGTGTTATAGTGTTATCCATTCTGACATTACCAGGGTCACTCGTATACCATCCTCAGACAATTATATTGACAATATCCAACTGCAACTTTCACACCCTTCCATAGGTAATGGCCAATTGTCCCAGCAAGAAAATGCACCCCCTTCCTAATTCCTTGATCCAGTTTAAATCCAGAATAATTTTTTTGCCCAGGTCGGTGCAGTCTTGCTCCCTTTCATCATTATCCTGAGTCAACTGACTGGAGAGTGTAGGGAATCTAACTATGATGACTTGGCCACAAAATGTACCTCGCCCTTTCCAAGAGCTCATTAACAACCTTAACTCTCCTTCAGACTTTCCCCTGACAATCCAGTGCATTTCGAATCATTCCCTCAGCATAGACGCACAGCCAGCTTGTACTAAAAACTTCTTGTGCCCCCCTCCTATTTATTTATTTATAAAGTTTTGTATAGCGCGAACAAGACCCAGATGGGTATTGGAGCGCTTCACAATTTTGATTGTCGGAGGTACAGAAGGGGGAAGAAAAAAAAAACACAAGCAAAAAAGAAACGTAATTTGAGAATTAATGCAAGGATCAATGAAGTGGGGTTATCAAAATAACAACACATTTAGATAATGCAAAAGCGTGCTTGGAGAAGAACAAACATAACTTATGATAATATAACCAAACAATTCTGGGCTACACACAAGATAGACTGCTAACGTAGTTAATCCAAGGCCGGTGAATGAGCCAGACGAACCATGGTAATTTAACGAAAGAACTTGTTCATAAGGATTGTTTTCACTTCCTTTTTGAAAAAAGCTGTTGAGATTCTGCGGACTTCCGGTGGGAGAGAGTTCCAAATCTTCGGACCGGAACCTGAGAAAGCGCTGTGCTTCATACTTGTGGCGGGGTATCAGGGACAGAGTCGACTACCAGACCAGGATGCGGTAAAGCGGGTTTTATTTTATGCAACACTTTCTTTTGGCGGGCCGCCCAACGAGAGTTTGTTGAAGAGGGGAAGGCTGTCTTGCTTCTTCTGTAAGACTCCAGGCTGAGACTACGGGGCTGGTTGCGTCACCACCCTCTGCTTGCCGAGAAGGTCGTCCCTCAGGGGCTCTGGAGGTACCGGGCGTCCTCGGCAGGTTACCCAGAAAGGAAGGGGAAAGAAACCAAGGGTTAGGACAATCGTCCGTTATGGTAGGCAACAGGGACCGGGGGTGAGGGAAACCAAGTGCCCGAGTGCTGTCTAGCTCCAACTCGTGTACGACGGGATAGTGCTCAGTGAGGGGAGGGGGATGATCGGTACACATTCTATTTACACTGACTCGGGTGCTCAGAGCGTAGGCGGTGTCCTCCTCCCCACCCAGCCCGCTACCCGTCCCCGTACCTGTTCTAGCCACGCTCCTCCCGTGGGAACGTGGCGGGGCGGCTCGAGGTGTCGTTGGCCTCCTGGCTTGCTGATCTCGTCTCCTCTCGTCTCCTCGTCTTCGGCTACGCTCTCTCTTCTTCTCCACTCCCACTCCAACTCATCCTCTGCCTCCTGGGAAACGCCGTCCGTCGTCTTCCGGGATTCCTCTGGTTTCGTAGCCCTTCCCTGGAGAGATGGTGCCATCTCCTAACACGAACCCCAAGTAATTCACCCTGTGGAACGCCGCTCCAGACTTTTTGACATTAATGTGCAGGCCTGCTCGTTGCAAGGCGGTCAGGATGGTTTGTAGATGCGCCAAGTGCTCTTCCCACGTTTTGCTGTATATGACGATGTCATCCAGGTAAGCCGAACTGAACGTGGGGTAGGGTTGTAGTATGGTATTCATGAGCCGCTAGAATGTGGCACGTGCCCCATTAAGCCCGAAGGGCAGGACTGTGAATTCGAACAGTCCCTCGTCCGTTATAAAGGCCGTTTTCTTTCTATCGCTTTCTCGGAGGGGCACCTGCCAGTACCCTTTTGTGAGGTCAAATGTCGTGATGAAGGTTGCTTCGCCCAGTTTCTCTATTAACTCGTCTACCCTCGGTATAGGGTAGGCGTCGAAAGAGGAGATGGCATTTAGGGCTCTGAAATCCATACAAAACCTTCTTGACCCATCGGGCTTGGGGACCATCACTATGGGTGAAGCCCAATCACTGTTTGAGGGTCGAATGACGCCCAGTCGCAGCATCTCGTGTACTTCCTTTCTAATGGCGTCGCGGCGTACTGCGGGAATGCGGTATGGTTTTTGTTTTACCCGTTTCCCAGGAAGGGTTTCGATGGTGTGCTCTACCAATGTAGTCTTCCCAGGGAGGTTCGAAAATAGCGCCCTGAACCTGAGTAGTACCTCTCCTAGTTCCTTTTTTTGCTGCTCCGAGAGGTCTTCATGGACGACCAATTCATGTAACATAGAACTCTCCTCCTTAGTGGTAGGCAGGAGTAGGTTCAAGCCCCTGGGAGGGGGCCCTATCCATTTCTTTAAGAGATTTATATGGTACGTTTGTACCCTATTGGCTGTTCTCCTCAGTTTGTACGTTGTGTCTCCTACTGTATCGATGACCTCGTAAGGACCCTTCCACTCTGTCTTGCCTTTGCTATTGCTGGGAGGAAGTAGGAGTTGGGCCCAGTCCCCTTTTTCCAATCGTCGGAGCTTAGTCCCGCGGTCGTAATATTTCTTCTGCACTTCTTTCTTCTGTTCCAAATTGGAGGCCGCCAGGAGTCGCAGTTTTCCCAGTTTGGATCGCAGCTGCTGGGTGTAGTCCAGAAGCGACCTTTGCTCTTGTTCCTCTTCGCTCTCCCATGCGTCTTTGGTGATTTCGAGTAATGACCTCGGGAGACAGCCATACAATAGTTCGAACGGTGAGTACCCCAAGCTACTCTGTTTCTGGGCCCTCAACACGTATAAAGCCAGCGGCAACAGTCGGTCCCATTCAGCTCCTTCCGTAGAGAGCATCTTCTTTAGAGTGGTCTTTAGTGTCTGGTTGTACCTCTCGACGAGGCCATCAGTTTGAGGATGATACACTGAGGTACGCAGGTGATGGATATTCAGCGTTTTACATACTTCCTTCATTAGTTTGGATGTGAAGGGGGTACCTTGGTCAGTGAGGACCTCTTTAGGAAAGCCAACCCTGGAACACAGTTCTATAAATTTCTCGGCGATGTGAGCCGTCGTCGTGGTCCGTAGTGGGAAGGCCTCAATGAACCTGGTGGCGTAGTCCACTATCACGAGGGCATACAGGTGGCCTCTTGAGGATTTGGGGAGCGGTCCAATCACATCCATACCCACTCTTTCAAATGGTCGTCCGACCGTGGGCATGGGTTGAAGGGGTGCTGCAGGGGGTCGGTGTACGTTCTGTCTCTGGCATATGTCGCACTTCGAGCAATACTCCTGAACGTCTCTATAAATTCCTGGCCAGTAAAAATGTCTTAGGATGCTATTGGTTGTCTTCTCCTTGCCGCTATGTCCGGCGGTGAGATGTGTGTGGGCAAAGAAAAGCACTTGTTCATGGAAGGGTACGGGCACCAGTAATTGTGCGTTCCCTCCCTCTACTCCCACCCTGTACAGTAGTTCTTTGGTGATTGTGAACCGGGGGTACGTTTTTGGCTCTTGCTGTTGCGAGACATGGGCGCTCTCCCAGGCGTTGAACAGGGTTGCGTCATTGGCCTGCGCAAAGCGAAAACTACGGTCCAACACCCAAGGCTCGGGAGACAAAAGTGCAGTCACGTCCTTGGCGTCGGTGGACGGGGGAAGAGACATGGACTGCTTGAACAATGACAAAAATCCCGGATTATCCACCCCCAAGATGACGTCCTCTGGCAGGGAATCCACCACCCCCACCCTCACGGTACATGTCTCCTTTCCTATGGGCGTCAGGGACACCTGGGCGAGGGGGTAGGGCCTAACATCCCCGTGTACACATCTGATGTGGACCACGGCTCCGGGTACATACTGACTGGGAAGTACCAGACACCTTTGCACTACGGATTGCCTGCACCCCGAATCTAAGAGGGCCTGGACTGTCAAACCGTTCATTCTTAGACTCACGTAAAACGATGTTCCCATTTCCGCTGAGTATAGGACAGCCCTGGGGAGGTACCCGACCTCCATCGGCTCTTCAGTGGGTCTTTTCCTGGGACAAAGTCTTGCAATGTGGCCCCAGTCTCCACACTCAAAGCACTGAGGCCCCCGTACCTGAGGCCCCTCTAGCTTCACTGGTCTGGGGCGGGGAAGCTCGACCAGGGGTTTCGTTTTTCTGTCTGTTTTGAGGGATAGTTGCCCCTTCGTGCCTTTCTCCCCCTCCCAGCCCGATGTCTTGGGTTGGGCTCGGGCGTAATTCGCTGCCATTTCGATAACTTGTTCCAAGGAGAGTCCCGGGTGCTGTTTCAACCATCGCTGAGAGGCATACGGCAGGGCTTCCATGAATTGTTCCAGGTAGATCTTCGTCATTACCTCCTCCTTGGTGCTGGTGGCCGGCCGTAACCATTTGTCTGCGGCCATCTTGAGGCGGAAGAAGAGGGTCTTCGGGTTCTCGCCTGGTACTCCCCGCTCCCTTCTGAGGTTCTGTAGCGATCCGAACCCGTGAATTCGGTATCGTAGTACTGACACGATTTCGGTACCAATGAACCGCAAAAGATCCATTGTATGCATGACAGTGTTTTCGCTACGCAACTAGCATGAATTCACTGAGAAATAGGGCATTTGGTGGTAAAGTCGTGGCATCCATTTTAGTTACGGCATCCATTTTGTTTCTTGCCCTCACATAGTCAATGAACGGACGATGACCCCGGCAGAGTCACCTTGTTAAGGACACGTAAGCTCGAGCCCCGAGAAAGGCTGACGCTGCATGACTAGGCAGAATCAAGCTACCTCCCTTGCCTGAGGCCAGTCCTGCTGTACTGGTTCTCGTGTCCGTTGTCCTGACTGAAAGGCCGAAGACGGTAGCCATGCCCGTTTATGATCCATAAACACCTCTTATCCTACATTTCAATCCTTTGCACCTGGCTCTGCTCCTTTCCTTCTGGGCTTTTACAATGGGGAGGTTACGATTTTTATGATGGGGAGGATCGGGCAAAGAATGGAAAACTGTCGAGAGGACCTGATCGAATACCGAAAACCTACGACTAATTATTGTTTGATGTCAAATTTACTGTTTGTTTGGGATACCCGGTTGGGCATAAGAAATATTCGTGTAATGTAGCCTAAAGACATTTTGCGTGTATTTAAAGAGTAGCCCACTTAATGCAATTCAAACAGTCTCGTAGATTCTGCCTCTGTGTGGTTCCTATGATTTCTGTGTCCCTGCAGTAAATAAACCTTGGTCTTTGACGCCACCATCGAGAAGCCCGTGTCTCTGTTTATTTGTGCACCGGGACAGGAGGAACTCAGGGGTCTTCGGTTGTTGTTTCCCTGACACCTCTGGACTCTTAAAAGTCCAGAACCTCAAATTGGCGCCCAACGTGGGGCGACGTCATCCGGTACCGGTCCAAAGCCTGAAAAGTTCGAGAAGTTTCGTGTGAAGATTCCGGAGGGAGGTACCCCGCTTCATCGATCCCTGCATGTCGTAAAAGTGGCCCGACGATCTCTTCCACGAGGGTTCCCGTTCCCAGACGGCTACAGAGGACCGCTGCCTTGACTGTCGCCCTGTCTTGGACCCGAGGTGCAGACCTTAGTACGGCGAGACGTAGACGGGTTCTCTTTGACGTCTTCCACATTTCAGTTAAGTATTAAGTGGGCTACGCTCAGTTTGGTTGTTCCTTGTTGCTCTGGTTTAATTCGTAGATTATCATTGGTTGCTCTTGTTTAGATAATCTCTGTTTTGGTATTAGTTCATTTTGGTAGGCCTAAGTTCTCTGCGCATTTTTGTTGGAATTTGTCTTTGTTGTCATGACTACCAGTAGTAATTGTTTCTTGTCCTGGTTACGTTGCAACGGGGATTCCCGGTTGGAGGATTCGTGTTTGGTTCCTCCGATTGGAACTCCTACATATGAGCTCTATTGTAAACATGGTGTGGGTCCTATTACGTATAATGAAGTATGGGCCCGTTACACCAAAAAAGATGGTGTCCTTAGTTGGCCACCGCATGGTAGTTTCGAAACGGAAATACTAGACAATCTAGAAATGAAGTTGTTCAAGAAAAAAGCCCGGCCGGCAATGTTTGATTCTTTTCGGGTATGGCGCAAAGAAGCCAAACAGAGAGAAATTAGGAAAACGAAGAAAGAACAGAAAGAGAAAGGGTTGACTTTAATGGAGTCTGCTAGGCAGCTGCATGTCAACGAGACTGAGAAAGCAATGGAGATGGCGAATAGAAAATATAATTTGGCAATTGATAAATGTTACCCTGTATTGCCATCATGTCCTGCTAAGCCGATGGAGGATCATGAAAAGGATCCTCTGTTGTCTTACCTGTTGAATTCAACCCCACCGTATGCACAGGGTATTACAGTACCACAGTTGCTACCTGTTGTACAGCCAGCTGCTGGTCAGCCTGGAATAGTTGCTCCACTTCCTTTGATTCCAGCTCCTATCCTTCCCGTGGTTAATGTTCCTTCGGCACCCCCTCTTCCTGGGGCGCCCGTTCCGCCTTTGCCTGTCGTTTCGCAAACTGCTTTACCTGCTACTCCTACCCTTACTATTTCATCTGCTTCAACTGTCCTGTCCCCGAACCCTGTGAACATTCTGACTCCGCTTTCCGTTCGTCGGAAAATAACCGACTCTGTAACTAATATCTTAACTCCTCTCTACAGGTCTTTAATTGGGACCCCCGTTTCTGACTCTATACAGAGATGTAGCCAGCTTCCTGGTCCCCAGGAACGAGACACGTTAGATTCGACAGCTCTTAGGTGGATGTCGAAAGCTGTGAAGTATGATGCACGAAGAGTGTTAGATACCTTTATGCAATGGAATGAACCAACTCAACGTTCTGTTTTTGACGTGATGTGTTCTCTTGTGCGTGAAGAATGGGAAGATGATGATTTAGACTCCGTCCCCTCTGACCTGATAAATATTCAACAGAAATTTGCCGCAGGAATGGTGATAGGTCCAGAAGTAAGGGGAGCGATAGAACTGATTTTAGCTTACAGGGATGAGTCCCCTCTTCGAGCGACAAGAGACCCTGATGGTTCACCGATTACTACTAGGAAACGACGAGGACAATATCCGATGAGGGAAGTTCCACCGATATGGCGTGATGCAGTTCCAGCAGATGGGGCTAATAATATTGTCGCTGCCCCGGCACATTTCCAGAGAGTGTGGATACACATCCCTTGGAAACGGGCCGAAGTGTTAGCCGTAAAACAAGCGTTACCAGACCCACGTAAAAATCCTGCTGGTTATTACAAAGAATTAACGCAGACAGTTCAAGCGTGTATCATGAATTTGGCAGACATTGAAATGTTGTTTGGTAATGTGGTGCCACAGCCTATATGGGCCAAAATTCGGCAAGAAAACCACCCAGTCGCCTTAGGAGGTGATTGGGCAGCTATTATAGCGGCAGATGCGCAACAAGTTGGCGGTGCTAAACCTGAACCTCTGATTGCTGCTTTACCTGGCAGAATAATTACTCTGATGAAAACGCTGATGCCAGCGTTACGAGTCAATTGGGATAAATTATCGGCATGCAAGCAAAAGAAGGACGAAAGCGTCTCTGACTTCTTCACTAGATTTGAAGAGACCTTCGTAGACCACAGTGGGCAAGATATGAGTACTGAGGGAGGCCAGAGATTGTTTGTCGACAAGTTCGTGTTTAATTTACTACCTGAGCTTAGTAACAAGTTAAAGGATTCTGAAAGTGCATGGGCAGTGTCGACGACAGCACAGATACTTGCAACTGCTCAGTATTACGAGAATAGAGAGAAAGAAGAGAAGGAAAAGTCAGAAAAGAAAACGAAAGATCTAAAGACCAAAGTTCTTCTGCAACAGGCGTATCCGCCTCGTTCGAATCAATCAGATTCACAGCAACGACCCCAGTTTCAGCCACAGCCACAATTCCAGCAAGGGACGGCCCAAAGATTTAATTATGGTTTTCCCCGACAACAGTTAGCATGGAATCAGTGTGCTTATTGTAAAAAGGAGGGTCATTATAAGAATGAGTGTCCAGTACTGCACCCACAAACTAGTGGTGTCCCAGCTCAGAGAGGTAATGTTGGGTTTATGCAAGCTCCTAGAGGTAGAGGGCGTGGTACGATGACACCACAGACTGATCGCCAATCGAATTATTTTGATCAGCGAAATATACAACCTACGCAACCAGGTAGATCTCCACAGTATCATGTTGAAGATTACTATGATCATAATGAAGACATTCAAAGAAGCGAGCACTAGGACAGCCACAGGCAAAGAGAGGGAGTAGTATCAGTTCCAGTTGATCAGAATGGACCTTATGTCGCCGTAGTTACCTCAGGCGTGGTCGAACCGTTTCTGTTGGATACTGGTGCGGCAAAAAGTTCAATTATGCATGCGAAACTCCCTGGCGCACCTTTGTCTGACTTAACGAACACTTCGGTAGGATTCTCAGGCGCCCCTGTTCACAATCCTGTTTCTAGTCCTTTGTCAATATCTGTTGGGCCATGCGAACTAGAAGCACCCCTTATCCTAACAACCGGTTGTAATGAGAATCTGCTTGGTTTAGATCTGTTGAAACGCCTGCACGCGACACTGTACTGTTCTCCTTCGGGAGTACAGCTCACATTAGGCAAACGAGTCATCTCTCCAATGTATATGTCGATGGATAAGCTCCCACCGGAGCTGCGTTCTCTCCCTGATACTCTTTGGGCGACTGGTCCTAATGATGTAGGCCTCTTGGAAATTCCCCCTTATGTGGTAAGTCTGAAAGCTAATGTTAAATTCCCACAAATCCCACAGTATCGGATTTCGAATGAAGGGGAACGAGCACTCTTGCTGATTGTGAAAGACTTAATACAGAAAGATGTGATTGAGGAAACTAGAGGGAACGTCTGCAATAGTCCTGTTCTGCCGATTTTGAAACGTACTGACCCTTCCAAACCTCCAATTTATAGATTTGTGATTGACCTCAGAGAAGTTAACAAAATAGTGATCCCACAGTTTCCTGTAGTCCCAGATATCACTGCATTACTGACGTTGATTCCTGCCTCAGCTTCATGGTTTACAGTGATCGACTTGAAAAATGCCTTTTTCAGCATTCCCATAGCCGAGGAAAGTAGAGACATTTTTGGTTTCTCCTTAGGAGGTCGCAGTTTCAGATTCAAACGCGCTCCACAAGGTTATTGTGAAAGCCCTTCAATTTACAGTCAAGCATTGAAGAGTCAATTAGATGCCCTTGTACTCCCTCATGGTGTTGCTCTGATCCAATACGTAGACGATCTTTTACTAGCCGCTGATGACAAAGAAACTTGCAAAGCAGCTACAATTTCTTTATTACGTCATTTGTCAGACTTACATCACAAGGTGTCACCTTCTAAACTGCAATATTGTTGCCAAGAAGTGACCTACTTAGGTCATCTTTTGTCAAAGGAGGGAAGAAGGTTGACCCCAGAGAGAATCAAAGCAATTTCACAGATGACTGTACCAAGCACACAGAGAGAAGTGCGTGCGTTTTTGGGTATTACGTCATACTGCAGGCAATGGATCCCAAATTTTTCTCTCATGGCGAAACCATTGGTAGCCCTGACTGGAAAAGGTGTTCCGAGCCCTTTGCCATGGTCTGATGAATGTCAACAGAGCTTCTCTGACTTACGTGATGCGCTGTGTTCAGCTCCTGTGTTGGGTACTCCTGACTACAGTAAGCCGTTTACTCTATATGTCCATGAAAGAGAAGGTTGTGCATTGAGTGTATTAACGCAACAATTTGGTGACAAACAGCGGCCTTGTGCATATTTCTCATCCACATTAGATCCGGTAGCCAGAGCGTTGCCAAGTTGTTTGAGAGCTACAGCGGCAGCTGCAGTGTCTATTCGACAGTCTGCTGGACTAGTCATGAACAACATGTTAGTAGTCATGGTTCCACATGCTGTGGATACACTCATGAATCGAACGAAAACTCAGCACCTCACCAGTGCTAGACTATCAGGCTATGAGCTGACGCTGTTGGCAAGTCACATTCAGATCAAGCGATGCAACATATTGAATCCAGCAACACTGTTGCCGACTACTCAGGAGTCGAGTGATTCAGAGCCCCATGACTGTTGTTTCAGAACTGAGGAAGAGACAAAAGGTAGGATTGATTTAAAAGATACTTCATTACTAGATCCAGATGGCACTTTATATGTCGATGGGTCTTGTTTCAAATTACAGAATGGTGATGTGACGGCCGCGTATGCAGTTACGACCTTGAGTACAATTTTGGAGACCGCAAGAGTGAGTCAGAATTCCGCCCAAGCTGCAGAATTAATTGCATTAACAAGAGCATGTGTTTTAGCTGAGGGAAAGAGAGTGAATGTGTTTACTGATAGCCAATACGCCTTCGGCGTTGCACACAATTTTGGGCGCCTGTGGAAAGAAAGAGGTTTTCTCACGTCCCATGGGACTAAGATCCAACATGGACAGTTAGTCAGCGATCTATTGGAATCCCTGACTCTACCGAATGAAGTTGCAATTGTGAAGTGCAGTGCACATCGGAAGATTACGGATGATGTTGGCCGTGGGAATGCGTTTGCTGATGAGGTCGCTAAAGAAACGGCCAAGAACATGACGAGCCGAATGTACATTGCAACGTCTGCAAGATGGATTGCGGAATCAGGAATGTGTGAGAATACGATTGAAAGTGTGAAGGCAATCCAGAATGAAGCAACTGAAAATGAGAAGAAGGAATGGAAGGAGAAAACGGGTAAAATGGATTCAAGTGGATGTTGGGTCGATTTGTCTGAGCAGCAGCGTTGGATGTTACCTGATGCGTATGTACTTGCAGTAGTCACGATGGCGCATGGAGCGGCGCACATCAGTTCGAAAGGGATCTGTAAAATGTTAGCTCCAGTATGGAAGAACGATGGAATTACTAAGTGTGCAGAAAGAGTGGTGAAAAATTGCATGGTATGCCTGATGCATAATCCTGGCAAGGGAACCCCAACCCCAACTGGCCATTTTGCTCCCCCTTCTTGTCCCTTTGAAGTGATTCAGTTGGATTTTATCCACATGGACAGGTGTAACAATCTCAAATACGTCCTAGTGGTAGTCTGTGCCTTCTCAAGATGGATTGAGGCATATCCGTTAAAGGACAACACTGCTATGTCCACTGCCAAAATCCTCCTAAAAGAATACTTCCCCAGGTATGGTATGCCGCGGATTGTTTGGTCGGACAATGGAAGTGAGTTTGTAGGGAAAGTTATGAAGAGTGTGTGTGCGGGTCTGGGTATTTTCCAAAAATACCACAGTGCGAATCACCCACAATCAGCGGGTTTGGTTGAAGGGTACAATGGCACCCTGAAGCTGAAACTTGCGAAAATTCAAGCTTCCACTGGTCTCTCTTGGCCAGACGCACTGCCTTTAGCTTTACTGTCCACCAGATCGACTGTACACTCTCGAGTAGGGCTTAGCCCATATGAGATTGTGTTCGGCCGCCCTGCTAATGTGTGGGGAGTCCCTAGGCCAAAGGAATTCAAACAGATTGAATACCCAATGTTGATTGATTACCTTCATGATCTGACTGCTAAATTGAGCCTTATTCATCAACAGGTATTCGAATCCTTGCCTAAACTGCCGGAGAGTCCAGGCCACACGTTGAAACCAGGCGACCAAGTGGTAGTTCGGAACTTTGAACGTACTCAGAACCTCCAGCCAAGATTCGTGGGTCCGTTTCAGGTCCTCCTCACAACAAGAACTGCAGTACGCCTAGCTGGAAGGAAAAATTGGGTGCACGCCAGCCATACGAAGCGTGTCCCTCTTCCACTCCCCTATGATAACTGGGTTAGACAGGGAATTGGTGTATCTGAGACAGAACCTGTTCCTAGGCACATCCCTTTCAGTGATGCAGAGTACATAACGGACCACCCACGAACGGAAACACAGAACTTTGACACCCCAGCAGGAACCGCTCCTTTGAATCCTGAACCGAGTATTGTACAAAGTGAACATTTGTCACCTGTGGAGTCGAACATTTCCGCACCTGTAGACCAGCTATTCCAAGACCAGACAAGACCCGGAAAGTACAGATATAATCTACGTTCTCATGTTATGAACTAATGACATTGCATAATTACCCTTCTGTTTGAAAACTGTTTTGATCTTACTGCATTCCATTCAGTCAGGAAGTTTGCTCAAAATTTTTATCTTTTTGTTTTTTTTATTGTTTCTCTCACCATGCCATCTGGGTTACCGTAGGGTCGTAACGTGTGCCTTGTTTTAATTTGCAGGGAATCAGACACTAGGTCGGTTTTTTCTGTTTGTCTTGGGAACTCCCAGGATAAACAGAGGCAAGTTTTTAACAGGTACAAACCATCCGTTGCGAACGGTTGTAGAAGATGGAGCTTCCTGAATTACGACGGGTTAATGTCATAAATGTGCACAAGAAAAAATTATATGACATATTGTACAGTAAATGTCTCCTAATGCAATGTACTCTGACACTTCTGATTGTCTTAATAACTTTGGTAGGCGGAATTATTTTTGGTATTCAGTTGATCTTTACACCTGTTGCATCTACAGTATCTCCCCATGCTCCTGTTCCTCGGACTGTTGTTTCTCTTCATTCTTTCCATCCTTTTCCTGCCCACGAGCAAGCTCGACGCTCTGAGTTTATAAATAACACTTTCATTCAACTCTTGCACCAACATCAACTAGTGGTTAATACAACAAACTGCTAGGTGTGTGGTTTGATACCACATACCATGGACAAGGGCATCCCCTATCTGGTTCTGCCTTTTAGTTATAATGGATCATTCTGGGCATTTCAGACCATGTTCGCTTATGCCCTAGAGACCTATCCTCCACGACCTCCGCGTTCCACCCGGTATAACTCTGCTAATAGAGCCTTGGTAAAAGGAATCACTGACATGGTGAGAGATGTCAATAATACTCCGTTCATTCCCAAGGATGAATTGCGAGTTTACATGGGTTGGAATGTTACGGAATATGGCATTACTCTGGGTGAGAACAAACGTAAGAGCTCAACTCCGATCTGGGTCGTACCCCACCAAGGTCAAGTCTGTTTGCAAGGAAATGGGAGGAATCCGAAAGCTCGACTAGGGAAGAGTGACTGTATCGAAACATATGTTTTTCCGTCACAGTCTTCCCCGGCATTCTTAGCTGCTAAGGGTACTTATTTTGTTTGCCAAGACAGAGCATACACATGGATGCCTGCTGACTTCTCAGGCTCATGTTATATCGCTCAACTGCTACCTCCGACATACACTGCTGCACCGGACTATCACAAAACTAGAGTTGTGAGAGGTGTTTTCAGTAAAGAAGATACTGCTGGCCAAGAGGCAGGAGACTTTTTCAAGGGTTTCCTCCCGTTCTGGGGGCCTATGGCCAACAGTAGAAACTTACGTCAACTAACACGGGTAGTTGAATCCACTATCACTGAAACGGCGGGTGCTCTTAGTAACCTGACAGCTGAGCTTCAAGCGGATCGCCTCATGACGTTACAGAACCGTATGGTCCTTGACGTGTTACTTGCAGATCGAGGTGGAGTATGTAAGATGATCCAATCAAGTTGCTGCGTTTTTATTCCAGATAATGCGCCAACAGTAAACAAGGCCATCTCTAAGTTACATAAGATTTCTGACTCTATTCATGTAGAGGAAGGTGACTGGTCATTAATGGGATGGTTCTGGAGCCTGTTGTCTGCGTGGGGATGGAAGGTTCTGATAGTCACTGGTGTTGCATTAGTATTTTTATTTTCGTGCTGTCTCATTGTTCAGTGTGGTCCTGCCTTATGTAATCTCTGCATTTCTACATGCGTAAGAAGGCCACCTGTTGTTAGAGATACGCCACGAGATAGAGTAATGCTGCAACAACACATCAATGACCTGATGAACATAGAAATGGACTCTGACATAGAGTGAGTTATTGCCTATGTAAGGGCAAAAGGACGGTCTGAGGTTCTGTAGCGATCCGAACCTGTGAATTCGGTATCGTAGTACTGACACGATTTCGGTACCAATGAACCGCAAAAGATCCATTGTATACATGACAGTGTTTTCGCTACGCAACTAGCATGAATTCACTGAGAAATAGGGCATTCGGTGGTAAAGTCGTGGCATCCATTTTAGTTACGGCATCCATTTTGTTTCTTGCCCTCACATAGTCAATGAACGGACGATGACCCCGGCAGAGTCACCTTGTTAAGGACACGTAAGCTCGAGCCCCGAGAAAGGCTGACGCTGCATGACTAGGCAGAATCAAGCTACCTCCCTTGCCTGAGGCCAGTCCTGCTGTACTGGTTCTCGTGTCCGTTGTCCTGACTGAAAGGCCGAAGACGGTAGCCATGCCCGTTTATGATCCATAAACACCTCTTATCCTACATTTCAATCCTTTGCACCTGGCTCTGCTCCTTTCCTTCTGGGCTTTTACAATGGGGAGGTTACGATTTTTATGATGGGGAGGATCGGGCAAAGAATGGAAAACTGTCGAGAGGACCTGATCGAATACCGAAAACCTACGACTAATTATTGTTTGATGTCAAATTTACTGTTTGTTTGGGATACCGGGTTGGGCATAAGAAATATTTGTGTAATGTAGCCTAAAGACATTTTGCGTGTATTTAAAGAGTAGCCCACTTAATGCAATTCGAACAGTCTCGTAGATTCTGCCTCTATGTGGTTCCTATGATTTCTGTGTCCCTGCAGTAAATAAACCTTGGTCTTTGACGCCACCATCGAGAAGCCCGTGTCTCTGTTTATTTGTGCACCGGGACAGGAGGAACTCAGGGGTCTTCGGGTGTGGTTTCCCTGACACCTCTGGACTCTTAAAAGTCCAGAACCTCACTTCTAAACCTGAGCCGATAGGCTTCACCGTCCAGTCCCAGGTGATCCAACATGACCTCTTTAATAGTCCCATAGGGCGTGTTACCTGTAGGGTTTGCCACCTGGTATGCGAACTGGGCTTCCCCTACCAGCAGTGGGGCTAAAAAGAATGGCCACTTCTCCTCCGGCTAACCCAAGGCTTGTGCGGCCCTCTCAAAGTTCATTAAGAAGACGTCCGGATCTTCCCCTGGTACGTACTTCTGCAACGCTATTCCAGACGGGTTTGGAACGGCAAGTGGTCGGGGTTCCACGGGTATTGGAAGGGGGGCGACCGGGCCCGGTTTCTGCAGACTCTCTAAGTGTGCCGTGATGGTGTTCTGAAATTGATCCCGGTCGGCCTGAGCCGACGCCATCTGTCTCTGTATTGCCCATTCTAGTTTCTCTTGACCTTTAATCAGATGTTGAATGAGCGCGTCCATCTCGGTAATACAGACGGACTGGGATGACAATCCCACTTCTGACACCAGTTGTGGCGGGGTATCAGGGACAGAGTCGACTACCAGACCAGGATGCGGTAAAGCGGGTTTTATTTTATGCAACACTTTCTTTTGGCGGGCCGCCCAACGAGAGTTTGTTGAAGAGGGGAAGGCTGTCTTGCTTCTTCTGTAAGACTCCAGGCTGAGACTATGGGGCTGGTTGCGTCACCACCCTCTGCTTGCCGAGAAGGTCGTCCCTCAGGGGCTCCGGGTCTGGAGGTACCGGGCGTCCTCGGCGGGTTACCCAGAAAGGAAGGGGAAAGAAACCAAGGGTTAGGACAATCGTCCGTTACGGTAGGCAACAGGGACCGGGGGTGAGGGAAACCAAGTGCGCGAGTGCTGTCTAGCTCCAACTCGTGTACGACGGGATAGTGCTCAGTGAGGGGAGGGGGATGATCGGTACACACTCTATTTACACTGACTCGGGTGCTCGGAGCGTAGGCGGTGTCCTCCTCCCCACCCAGCCCGCTACCCGTCCCCGTACCTGTTCTAGCCACGCTCCTCCCGTGGGAACGTGGCGGGGCGGCTCGAGGTGTCGTTGGCCTCCTGGCTTGCTGATCTCGTCTCCTCTCGTCTCCTCGTCTTCGGCTACGCTCTCTCTTCTTCTCCACTCCCACTCTCGCTTCTCCTCCCGTCTCCACTCCAACTCGTCCTCTGCCTCCTGGGAAACGCCGTCCGTCGTCTTCCGGGATTCCTCTGGTTTCGTAGCCCTTCCCTTCGTGACGTCAGCAGGGGGCGGAGTCTCGTCGTCCTGATATGCTGTGTTAAAGGTACCACGTTCCATTTCTTGTGTCCCAGTTGAGGAAGGGTATTGATACCATTCGTCTGCTGTACAGGGTACGCCTGGTGTCTGTAAGGGGCGAGAAGGGGGCACAAGGTCTCCGAGTGAACAGAGTTTCCAGGGAATCGTCACTGCGTCGTCTACATTCTCCGCCCCGTCACAATACTCTTTTGCGGAAAAACTGTAGTTTCAAGAGGAAGGAATTTGCATTTCTTGATGGTCTGCCCCGTCCCGATGGTTCTAGCTTTTGCGCCAAGTAACGGGGGGTATTGAGATGGAGGGCTTTGTGAGTCATGCAGGCAATCTTTAGTTGTATTCTAGCTTCAAATGGCAACCAATTTAGGGATTTTTGGGATGGGGAAATGTGATCATTTCTCTTTGTACCCGTAATCAGCCTGGCTGCTGCATTTAAGGAAGCACTTAGAGGTGCCAGGCTATATTTTGGGAGGCCACAGAGCGTTGCACTGCCATAGTCTAGTCTCGGCAAAACCAGCGATTGCACCACCTGCTTGAGGCCTCTATCCCTATACAGGGACCCCAAACTCCCCCTGTGACCAGTTCAAATAATAACCTCACACTAGTCTCCTGGAACGTTGCTGGGCTTGGGAGCAAGCTTGCCCAAGAGGATTGGGGGACCTTCATTGAGTAGGGTGATATATTGTTCGAGGAAACTTGGGACATGCCCCACGCAGGTTACAAGGTTTTCCATACACCAGCCCGCAAATATCATACTCTTGGGCTCAAATTTTCTTTGGGCTGCCATGCACAGCAGTTATTCATTGACTACTTCGATTTACTTAGACTTGAACTCCATTCTTGGAATAGAACAAGACTGTTTATTTTTATCGTCTATAACAAGAATATATTAAACTCAGTTGAATCTCCAGTTTTAGATCTTTTAATAGTTCCCATCAACAAGATAGTGGAGAGATGCTGCTGTAATTGTGGTTGGGGACTTCATTGTGTGCTTTGAGCTCTCTGCCTTCTTCAGGGATATTGTGAGAGAGGGGGACTCTCATTGGGGCATACCACAACTTACTGGTTCCAACTTAAAACCCTCCCCAAGGCAGCCTTGCAGCTGTTGGACCTTTGTGTGTGTTGTCATGTGAGATCCAGTAATGGGAAAAACAAATTCATATATAGAGAGGCGACCCACATTTAGAAGGAACTCCTTCCGGAGTCACATTGACTACATTCTTGTAGACCTCAAATCTTGGGACAGTGTACTTGACATGGAAGTTCTGCCACGATTTGAGAGTGACCATTTCCCACTGTACGCAACTCTGAGGGGGAACCTAGAAAGCATCACCCAGAATCAATGTTTGCCCCGTGGAGATCTAACACTAACAACTGAAGAAAGGTCAGGTGGGAGTATGGGGTGATTAATGCGGGTGTTTATGCTGAATTATATCAGGGTTTTGTTCCAATCTTGCTCTCCCTCTCCGAGATCGAGGCTACACCTCACCTGATTATGGTCACCCTTGTTAAGTGGTTCAATGAACTGAAATCCCATTTTTCACTTATACCCCCCAAGCAGGAATGTGCCCATGTCTACAGATTCTACGTAGTACAATAGGGATTGCAGCATGGCAAAAAGGCATTTAATCAATACTCAGAAACCTGGCTCCCACCAAGATATCCAGTCTGCTAGAGTTCTCTTACAATATTGTCCAAAAGAAAGCATAAATTGCCTGGGACACAGCCATCTGTAATGATATCCTGACCGCTGCATGGTATGTGAATCAGGCAGCATTTTGGCATTCAATATCGCATGGTGCAAAGACGACAAAAATGAAGCCAGAATACAACATTATCCCCCAAGATTGTAAACCGATTGAAAATGTTTAAACCAGTGAGTCTATAAACATTTCCTCCCCACATTCTCCGAACACAGATAACGCAGGACTGTAACCCCTGACATCTTTCATTCGACTCTTGATCCCTATGCTATGATGCAGCAGGTTACTTTACTGTGGCTGAAACCTTCTCTACTATCTGTTTCCAAAAGGCTTATAAGGACCAAGGGACAGACAAAATCCTGGCAGACTTTATACTTCAGAACCAGCTATTTGGGCCCCCTATCTCAACTGTGTTGCCAATGCCATAATCTTGGGCCCTGAAATCCCAGTTTCCTGGAAAGGAGCTGAGATCATACCTGTCTTCAAAAAAAGCCTTAAATTGGATCCAGCAAACTATCGGCCCATTAGCCTAATAGATTCTAGTCAGAAAATATTCTGCAAGCGGGTTATGGTCTGTGTGCTAGCCTGGATCTTATCTCATTTTCAGGATGGTTTCCATTAAAAAAACAGCACAGTTGATCTGATTTCATGGTTCCAACTTATTAGGTGGAAAGAGGTCGACATAAACAAGGGCAGCTTATACATCGCTTTTGTTGACCTCAAAGTGGCACTTGATATGGTCCCACGAAACAGACTCTGGCATGCAATAAGAGAAGTCGACTCCCTGGCCCCCTTAATGACATCCTAATTCGACTACACCGCGATAATGTTGCACAGATCCACAGGGGAGTCAATGGGGAAAACACAGAATGCTTTGAGGTCAAAACGGAAGTTAGGCAATGATGCGTGCTTGCCCCTACTCTGTTCCTTCTTTTTATTAACAGTTGTGTTGACTACCTTATGAGCTGCAACAATGATACCCTGGTACTCGGGGCACCAAAATAATAGCATTATTGTTTGTGGATGACACCCTGTTAATCATCCCCAACTCCGAAGGGTATCAAGACCCTCCTCTTAAGGTTTAAATCATTCTGCCTGAATTCCGGTTTGACCATCAATATCAACAAAACAAAGTTATTGGCAGTACACCCTCATCGGGAATTTAGAGGGGTTGTAACACTTGGGGGGCGGGGGCGCTATCTTAGGACGGAAAGAGGTCTTACTTGCAAATCTTGTCTCCCCACTATCTGGAGAGCCAAAGCAGTAGCAGCTGCGGCATATGGTGCAGAACTTTGGGGTCATGGAAATACCAATGCCATGAGGGTAGCTGAAAACAAATTTCTGAGGGCAGCCCTTAAACTAACCCAAAGCACCCCCTTGATCTTCCACTTTGATATTGGTATACCGTTCATTGTCCCCCTAGTGCGTCTTAAAGCTATATTATACTGGATGTGAGTCTGATCTACCCCTAAATTGGTGCATTATCTGGCTGGTTTAAGTGAAATATTTGTCATGTTGCAGGCATTCTGCGTAGGCACAGAACTATGCTTGGGATCATAGAACTGTAGTAGGCAAGGACTGAGTCATCCTACCACCTATGTGCCTGGGACCAACTAGCTATAGTGTCTCACTTGCCCTCCTACTCCCCCAAAGAGGAACAAGTGATTAGATACCCAAGAACCCAATACTCCAGACTCACTCCGGTTACAGGACACACCCTTTCGCTCTCACACTCGTATTAGTCCACAATCAAATCTGGCACACACAAGAAAAGTTTAAAAAGTGTATTTGAACTATTGTGCTCTAATATGCAATATACGTACCACAATAAGTAAGAAAATGCCACACAAATACGGGTAGCATAGTAAGTAGTCCATAAATCATAAAAGGAGCTGTATTGTACAAGGCAGGATGGCCTAACTGCCCTCCTCTTCTACAGATGCAACATGATTATATATCAGAAGATCTCTGGGTGTTGACTGCAGACTCCATACCTTAGCATATGCAGATGAAAGATCTACATCTCAGGTGCTGTCACAATCCCTCTCCAAGTGTGTTATCTATCCGTGCATACCTATATGACAAAAGTACGTGTTCTCAAGCAACAGCTGCATTTGCATGTTTTGTCTAGATGCTATGGCCCGACCAGAACAAAATGACAAGGGGCATTGTTGTTTGACCTTGTCTATGGTGTTCAGACCAAATCCCAGGAAAGAATAGAATGAGAAAACAGCAGGTTCTGAGTGAAAGTACAGTGTGGCACAAAGCAAAATATGTTTGTTTAGCAGCATGCGCAAAGCAGAGGGCAGTCTGCAACATACTAATGCTAACGTAGGAAAAACTACAATGGACCTGCATGGGACATATGACACCATCCCCTTGGTCAGGATGGTAGCACCAAAATGACCACAGAGAATCCTCAATGGTATTGGTTGCCCGGCGTTTTGTCGAGCAAACCCAATAATAATCCTAAACCATATTCTCGTCTTTAGCAACGATTTGAAAATAATATTGTGGAATGTCGCAGGATTAAACAATAGCCCTGAAAAATTACAATTCCTACACACACTAGAGGCTAATGTGATTTGTCTCCAAGAGACTTGGTGTGTAGAGAATGTATTCGTAGGAAAGGATTATTTTTCGTTGGAGGGTGGAGCAATCCCCTCTAGGAGAGGACATGCAAGGGGCGGAGTGGCTTGTTTTCTGTCTACCCAGATAAAATGGAATTTTTCCCACGATATGGATTCTAGTAAACTTTTCCAGGCAGTAACGTTGTTTAATTTCGCCAATACTGAAATCTGTAAACCAATCGTTTTGATAAACGCCTATATCCCCCCAGATGCTTGTTACAATGTAGTTTTAAAGAAGGTTTTCTCCTTTATAAAGAAATTATCTGATAAAAAACCTCTTCCCCATATAATTTTGCTAGGGGATTTTAATTGTAAAATCTCTAACTTCAGTCTAGAGCTATTTAGAAATAAGCACAAAGAGGAAGCCTTGCAGATTCCTCAAGCCCTTTTTCCAGGAAACATCAAAACAAACAAGAGAGGGAAATTGCTCCTTGAAGAACTGACAGTAGTTGATGGAATCATAGTAAATGGTAGGCTTCCTTCAGATACTCCGGCGAATTTCACCCACAAATCAAATCATAGTGAATCCATTTTAGATTCCGTGATGGTGGAAAGCACCTCTTTTTCCCTTCTGAAGGATCTTACGGCCTCCTATACATTATATAGTGATCATAAAGTAATAACTGTTACTGTAAATTTAAATCCGCCCTTGACGGATCGTTGGTCTTTAAACAGCGAACTTGTCAGTTTTGGAGATAAATCAGGGAGATGCTATTGGAATATTGGGCAATTAGGGGCTTGGAAAGCATTCTAGAGGTTGCAGTAAAAAACTTGGTGAACTGGAAAGGACTTGAAACAATATGTTTCGCTGATTTCATGAATGCGGTGATCTCCATTGCAAAAAAATCGAATCTAAAAGGAAAAACCAAAGTAGTCCGTAGTTCTGTTCGTTTACTTAATACTGAAATAAACAAATTAGTAAGGGAACAGTATTTGAGTTATTCTCCCGAAATATATCATAGAATAGTTTTACTAAGGAGAAGGAGGTCCAGGGTGAAGGTCAAATAGAAAAAAGAGAGGGAAGACAACTTATGGATTAAATTGCGGGAGGCTGCATCCAAAGGTCGAGTAAGATTATTCTGTTCGCTCATCGGGGAGGGATGTGGAGTAAGATCTAGACCACTTCCAGTTCCCATCGAAGAGCAAATTTGGGTTAACTATATTGAGAACCTATATTCAAGTAATGGAACAGTGGTTGGGGCTAGTAGAACAATTGAGGACAGTTCTTTAAATAGCCCCCCTTCTGAAAAGGACATTGAAATTGCTATTAAGGGCTTGCGTTCCTCTGGGGCTATGGGTCTGGATGAGCTTCCCATTTCGGTCCTAAAACAGGATGGTGAACAGTGGAGCAAAATTATTTTTCCGGTGTTTAACTTTTGTTTTTTAAGTAAAACCGTTCTCCCTTCTTGGAAGGGGAGTATATTAGTACCCCTTTTCAAGAAGGGTGACCGGGATGCTCCACAAAATTATCGACAAATTGCCCTCTTGGACGCTATAGGTAAGGTCTTCGCAAAATGCCTTTTGAAGTTAATTAATGATTGGGTGGTCAAGGGCGAATTATTACCCCTCGAGCAGACTGGGTTCAGGCAAAGGCATGGTACCCTAGATAACTTAACGGCATTACAAGTTATATCAGAAAAATACATCAAAGTCCGAGGAGGGAAAGTCTATGCAGCCTTCATAGACTTCTCCACAGCATTTCACAAAGTAGATCGTCCTTTGCTGTGGAGGAAATTATCGGACCTGGGCATGCCAACCACGATCCTGGAGCTGGTTCGGGCTCTTCACTCTGATACCTGGTGTAGAGTTTTATTGGGAGGGGAAAGAGGTCTCTCTCAAGTTATTTCTTCAGTTAATGGACTAAAACAAGGTTGTTTATTGGCCCCTTTATTATTTTCCCTATATATATCTGAACTCCCCCATGCCCTGTCCTTAAGTGATGGTATTGCCCCTGTATTAGGGGACAAGCCAATTGTCTGCCTGTTATGCGCAGACGATATATTAATATTGGACCTAACTCCAAGATTAAACAATCGTCTACAGGCACTACATGATTACGCAGAGACACACTATCTGAGGATAAATGTGTCTAAAAGTAAAGTAATGTGTATGACGGGAACGAAAAAGTTGAAATATGAGAGCTTTACTTGGTCTGTAGGTGGACAGAAGTTGGAAGTTGTAAAATCTTATGTCCTCCTAGGAAAAACAATATCTGGTAATTTAAGTGATAAGGCCCATATAGCAAATAATACCCGGAAGGCATTGGCACAATGTAAAAGTTTAAGTTCTCTTAATAGATCTACTGGCAGAAGACATTTTGCCCTTCTGCTAGAGGTCTTCCGTGCCAAAATCCCAGCTTCCCTACTGTATGGCATTGAATTACTTGAATTGGGCAAATGTTTTTTTTTAACATTACGGAGGGCAAGATCTTGCGGTATTTAACTACGGTTAATACCGCTTGTACCGTGGCCGCTCTTAGGTTGGAATTTGGCCTGCGTAGCAGTTGGGTCCAGGGCCTCGGTGGGCTAGTGCGATGGGTCTTTAATATTGTAAAGGGAGAACCCGGTACTCTAAGATATCTTATTCAAAAAGAACTACTGGGATCCCTAAAAGAGCACTCCCTAATTGTAAAGAATTTCAGAATTGCAGTTGATCTTTTACAATTGGATGAATCAGCACTTTTTACACTATCTGCATATCAGCTGAAGTCCACCTTGAAACTAGCTACATGGAAATTAAGTTTTGGGATGGATAGGGAAGCCCTCATCTTAAAGAAAGGTGTTTCCCCGGCCATTGATTCCTGCCTAATAAGGAAAATACAACCCTATGTTACCTGGAACCTTCCTCATGGTGTACGCCGCTTTTTGTTTCTATTGAGGCAGGATCGTCTTCCTTTGAATAATTTATTGTCTAGATGGTATGGTTCTTCAGCAATGTGTAATCTTTGTAATAATGCTTCTCAGGATATCACTCATGTACTCTTTGTCTGCCCAGCTCTGCTTTTACATCGGCGTAAGTGATTGAGACCAATTTGTTTAAAATTAAATATTTTGTCTGCCACCACATTCTTAGACGCCATTTATAATCCCCCCAATGAAATGTTTTGTTATAAAATCTTCTTCAACTTTTTTAAAAGCTTTCTAGATATATACTAGAGGTTCTCAAAATGTTCTTTTTCTGTTGTTTTTATTTTGATTTTAAATGCATGAAAATTTATTTTCCATGTGTTATCCTTTTATGTGGATCTCATTTGAGTTCCAAAATCATAAATAAAATTAAGAATAAGAAGAAGACCACAGAAATCAGGTGATTAGCAGAACCAAAGTGTATACAAATTTTTGTAGTAAGTGTCTCCTATAGGGACTATGGTCAAAACAAGAAAATACATTTAGTTAAAAAATTGTATCCAATTACAGCGTGTCGTCAGGACCCAGGATGTAGGGATGCCAAGTGAAAAGACAAAGACTCCAGTAAGAAATCCGAACCTTCCAGATTAGAAATGTCAGCCATCCAGTTGATCTGGTCAAAGGAACAAACATGCTCCTTGTATCCAGTTGTCGACAAGACCATCAAAGGACAACCTGTGTTGAATTCGATCAAACTGAGATCCAGAAGACGCTGCGCAGTTGCACAGGGATCATCTCCGTCCACTGGCCATAATGCTGGGTTCTACACAATCCCCATACCCAAGGAACAGTTCTGGTTATGGGCCACAAAGGGACCCATCAACAGTTCAAAATCCAGGGCAGCGTGAGATGGTGTAGTCAGGTAAAGGTCCTGGGCCCATTGAAAGGGACATCGGATGCAATGAAAGAGTAGGTTGCACACAAGTGAAGGAAGCATAGCAGAAGTTTAGGCACAATTCATCATCAATAGCGTCTAAGGGCACTATTCCAAAAAGCTGTAGCATCCACTCATGGTACAGCTGTAGCGATGGCAACCCTGGAAGAACCACAGATGGAGCAGCCTATGCTGAATAGCAGGAACAGGACAGTGATGCCGCAAATAAAGATGAGCATTAGCGGGAACCCACCGAACACCCTGGAAAAAATAGGATGCATAAAATCTGGGATTACTCCAAAAATAGTTTGAAAAGATGTCATGAGGCCAGAGCCCACAAGTTTAAAAAAGTGTGCCAGGCCCATGGTATCAGACGCATTACATTTTTGATGTATCAATTCACCGAAATGTAGGGGGAGATTTGTGTTTAACAGTGACTGTTCTCGCCACCTGCAATTCAAAGGACTCATCTGCTGAAGTAAGAGTGACCTCTTGTTGAAAGAATAACTTTGAGTCTACTTGGCTTGTTGAAATCTGTTTTCAGCATTGGAATGGAAGGCCATAATGAACTATCTACACCCCCATGTGGAGGGGGAAACAGAACGTTGTTGCAACAAGTATCGAACTGAGAAAGAGATACCACAAAGCGAAATTCCCACCTGCAGACTGCAACAGTTCTGATTATTAAGAACGAGATAGCTTCCGTTCAAAAGCAATGCGAGGTGGGAATAATTGCAGGAACAGGTGTTACTTTCAAAAGCAAGCCAGATTTGGGGCAGAGACATTACAAGCGCCGTGAATTTTTACTTCTTTACACACAAGGGAATAACCAGCTGTGGAGTTGCACTCCTCACCCGTAAGAAAAACATCTCACTTAGCTAGTAGAAAACGATATGTTTAAGGCAGAGACCATAATTCATTTATGTAGCTGCTCCCAAGGGGTTCAGATCTATCATTCAGGCAGTGATTAATACATAGGGTTACGAGATAACCCTATGTATTAATCATACCGCAGAATGAGTGTCCACAATAGTGAGGAGAAGTTGTTCAAGCTTTTCTATGTGTAGTATAGTGTAACTAGCATCCTTCATAGCCACTGATTGCTGTTTGCATGTCAAATTAAATGGTAAGAACAATGCACTACAATTAAGGTAATGCCAAGGAACGTGCCAATTTTTTAGTGTTTGCAGTGTCCAGCCAAATTGCATAACTGATCTAAGTTGATTCTGTCCATGATACAGGTTAGAGACCTAAGTTTGTACAATATCCTTTACAGAAGACACAATATTATCTAAACTATAAATACGAGATGATAATGTATTAATACTGTTGTCAACAACAGCAAGCACTTTATCTAAATTATCTTGATCAATTTGGCGTAAACGTACTGCAGCTTCTAGTTGCAGCAATTTCCAAAGTTCATTATAAGCAGCATAAGAAAATGCAGGGATTTTGGACCCAAAAGAAACTCAGATATATTTATATCTTTGGACAGGAGAGAAAGATGTTGTTTCACGGCAGACAATGTGGAATGTTCTAACCATTGTTGACATAATTTACCTACGGAATAAGTAGTAATGGTATTGGAATGTGGGGTTTGCGGATAATGTGTATCAGGTCTATTTAATTTCAAACCCGAAGTAGTATTCATGAAATGAGAATGACAAACATTTGTGTCTGATGACTAAAATGCCCACCCAGTTGTAGCTATCATAGAAGGCGTAAATGTACTGTTTTGTATCATACTATTTAGTTGGTCTTTAGTATAATGTGTATAAGATTTCCAATAATCAGAAAGGACCAAGGATGGAATAGTGGGAGTATTCAATTCTTTAATATTAGCCAACCCTAGATAAGTAGTACAAAAGGGGGTGGTGATGGACGGAGCATCAGAGCCAATCAAACACTCACACCCAGTAAACAGATCTGGGTTTGATCCATCACCGTTCTTTAGCCCACTCTGCCACCCCAGTTGAGACATGGCCATATGCAAATCAGTCTGACCCTGTGCCTCATGGGAACAGTCCAGGCCGAACTGCCAAGCCATGCCTTCCCTGGACCGGAAACAAGCTTCCTAGGACCGGTTGACTGGGTGTGAGTGTTTGATTGGTTCTGATGCTCCGTCCATCACCACCCCCATTTGTACCGCTTTGTTCGCCATAAGTTGGCAGGGTATGCTCAGACGTGAGTCCCTTGCTCACTTTGCCACTGGATTCAAGCAAGCCTGGCTGAAGACGGCTGAAATGCCAGAAACCGGTCCTAGGAAGCTTGTTTCCGGTCCAGGGAAGGCATGGCTTGGCAGTTCCGGCTGGACTGTTCCCATGTGGCACAGGGTCAGACTGATTTGTATATGGCCATGTCTGAACTGGGGTGGTAGAGTGGGCTAAAGAATGGTGATGGATCAAACCCAGATCTGTTGACTGGGTGTGAGTGTTTGATTGGTTCTGATGCTCCGTCCATCACCACCCCCTTTTGTACCGCTTTGTTCATCATAAGTTGGCAGGGTTGCTCAGACGTGAGTCCCTTGCTCACTTTGCCACTGGATTCAAGCAAGCCTGGCTGAAGACAGCTGAAATGCCAGAAACCGGTCCTAGGAAGCTTGTTTCCGGTCCAGGGAAGGCATGGCTTGGCAGTTCGGGCTGGACTGTTCCCATGAGGCACAGGGTCAGACTGATTTGCATATGGCCATGTCTGAACTGGGGTGGCAGAGTGGGCTATAGAATGGTGATGGATCAAACCCAGATCTGTTGACTGGGTGTGAGTGTTTGATTGGTTCTGATGCTCCGTCCATCACCACCCCCTTTTGTACCGCTTTGTTCTCCATAAGTTGGCAGGGTATGCTCAGACGTGAGTCCCTTGCTCACTTTGCCACTGGATTCAAGCAAGCCTGGCTGAAGACGGCTGAAATGCCAGAAACCGGTCCTAGGAAGCTTGTTTCCGGTCCAGGGAAGGCATGGCTTGGCAGTTCCGGCTGGACTGTTCCCATGAGGCACAGGTTCACACTGATTTGCATATGGCCATGTCTGAACTGGGGTGGCAGAGTGGGCTAAAGAATGGTGATGGATCAAACCCAGATCTGTTGACTGGGTGTGAGTGTTTGATTGGTTCTTATGCTCCGTCCATCACCACCCCCTTTTGTAACCCTAGATAAGTAGTCTGTTGGACCATGTTCTTAAGAAAGATCATTTGAGTAGGTATCGGACAGGCACGAAATAGTGATTCCACACTTTGGATCTGCCAGGACTTAGTGCTCCATACTGATTTTAAATCAATATTGTCCTTCCAGTAATCAAATCTTTTCAGGGTTAGGTTATAAAAAAAAAAGCGTTGCATATATTAACTTGGTCTGAGTAAACATATATTTCTTTGAGAGACTGGGAACCAATTTGAAATAGTATGATACCAGGTCTGAGAGGTTATAACTGGTAAAATAAGTGTGCTTCTTTTTTGTGTATAGGAACTATCCTGTGATGGAGTTCGGCAATGTTCTCATTGAGTATAATTATACTGGAGACGCTGTCCATTGGCTCTATGCAAAAAATGGTGGCCATAATGCTGATAATAGAGCAAATCGGCATAGTTAGCAGAATTTGAATATAAATCTTCAGTGTCAAAGACATAGAATTCACAGATTCAATGTCCCAATCATCCGATTGCAACCCAAGCAGGATCACATCACCCATGGAAACATGGAATACACATGGTATTTGTAGGGCTCCTTAGGACCGAATCCATCAAATCCATCAAATGGTACTTTATCCCACACAATTCCATCCGTGACTGGGTCCGCTGAAATGTTAACAAGGGACTGGTCTCTTTTCATTTTATGTGAGGAGGAATGTTGGGCCAACACCCCGTCGACAAGTTCTACAGCAGAACGTTCTGGGAGGTAATGGCTATTAGTCAAAAGGAAAAAAACAGTCAAAAATCCAATCCACATGAACAAAAATACCATGGAAAGCACGACCCAGACCTATACCAAAGGTGGAACCAGATAAGTGCGTTTTTACTGGGAGATGAAAACACAAATCCGCGCTGGTGGTAGGGATAACACTGAAGATAAGGAACAACTGTCTGAAGAAAAGTTAACTTGATCGATATTGTAACCAGAAGAACTCAGCTGGAATAATGGAGGCTGGGATTCTGGATGGAGACCTGAGGCTTGCACTCCTATTGGGGCCTTAAATGGTGGATAAGAATGAACGATTTCCATTGTGGATTGTGAGGAAGGTAAAACAGGCACCAAGTCAACTGAGATCTCAACATCCCCCTTCGGCAGCCGGGGAGAATCAGAAGTAATGGAACTCACAGGTTGTAAAGGAACATTCCGTTTTGGGACACCCCTAGGCATACTACTAAGGATTGGCGAAATTGTTTAACTTGATATGTTCAGTTGAAACAAAGCAATTGTCTTTGTGTCATGGAAGTGGAGGTAAAATCACATTTCAGGTACCATGAAGTTCAAGCACTGGAACAGGAGCACAAAGGAGACCAAATTATTTCTTGACTGCCATCATTTCATGAACCAGATCTTAAACTTTAGGAAGCCAGCCAGAAACAGAAATCAGAACAGCTGAATCTGATGGCAGAGTCAAAGGCAAATGGGCTTTAGACAGAATGTCACAACACTTTTGTAGATCCTGTAAGACAGCACAGTGGTTATCTACGTCAAAGGTTACAGCAGCCACCACAATGTCTAGATCATCAAGGTCTGGAACATACATCTTGATGCCAAAGAGCATTTCATATAGGGTCCGCCCACCCAGAGATCTTCTTGGGAGGTTCTTAAGAGCATGTTGAGCCCCCATCAAGACAAGTTATCCAACCATGACCAGTACCTAGTACCCTCGCTGTTAAAGATTGCTTTAAGTCACTGTTCATCCACTCCACCACATAATTGCCCTCGTGCCTATATGGAGACGAGAAATGCACCTGCACTCCTATTGACGTCATCAAAGCACAGTAAGCCTTAGAGGCGAAAGTTGGACCCTGGTCTGAAAGGAAAGCGCCACAGGCATAAGTTCCGACAAAGGCATGCAAATCTTTTTTAACAGTGAGAGTGTCAGCTGAGCGCTGTGGCCAGACCCAGAGGAACCTAGTGCAAGAATCCACTGCTACCAAAATATATTTGAAAGCCTTATTGGATAAAAGAAGACCGCAATGATCAAGATAAATGCAGCCAAACAGCTGATTGGAAATATAAAGATATGTTTGAGATGGCCACGGCACAGTAGAACTCCTAATTTGCTGACAAACCTTGCAACAAAGAACACATTGGCGATCCTGCTGATATAAACCGTCCCACCAATAGCATTGTTGTAAAAGAGAAATAGTGGCTGCCACTTCTGCATGTGCAGAAGCAATTCCTTCATGGTTGGCCACGATCGAAGAGTGTCTGTGGTCAAGGTTGGGGATCAGATGATTACCAACACAAGAAATGGTCATATTGGGAACTTTGCCAGCAGTGAACTGGTAAGAATATCTAGAAGTGAACCCCTGAGGAAAGTGCGTACCATCCCTAGTCGAGGCGATAGTCACCAAATTTCATCATCAATTTTAGTCATAGAACGCGTAACTGTGCCAACTTTAACTGTGGCTACTGCATATTCGGCTGCTTCATCAGCCATTGAATTCACTACAGTGTGCGCTCCCGCATGTTGAAGGCCCAATGTATGTACAACATGTGTAAATTGCAATCGTTCTTTAAGAGCAGCCACTCTAACCCAAAGCGTTTTATGCTTTATTGTGCTACCTATAGAATCCCGAAAATCATTTTGTTTCCAAAAGTACACATTGCCATCGAAGGACTGTACACAATAAAAAGAATCACACACCACAGGGGTGGGCAATTAAGGATCCAAATACTCGAGAGCCAAAAGCAGAGCCGTCATCTTGGTCAACTGGGCCGTTCAGTCTCCAAGGGACTGGGTATGTACCAAGGTAGAGTGAAAAACTTCATCCTTCATTGTACAGACGACAATTGTGCTAGCATGGAATAAGTCTGCTTAGGACCAATGGCTGGTTGAGCCAATCCATCAGTGTAAATGATACATTTGTACTGATCAAGAGGAAGAACGCAAGAAGGTAGAGGGTGAACATGTTCATACTAAAGACTCTCTTGCATTTGCAAGGAAGGGTCAAAAACAAAGCTGACATCAACGAACGGCAACAACATAGCCCTTTGAATCGGCCGAGAATGCAGAGCTTTAGAATTAGGAACACTAGATTTCCTGAATGCCTCTAAGGCCGGCACAGGCAAAATGACAAAAATGCGCTTACCTTGAGTAAGAGGGCGTTCTTTTAGAATAGCCATTTTCCCAGCAGTCAATATGTTTTCAGTAGAAGAGAAATGCAATTCTGCAGGAGTGTACAGGTGTGATTTATAAGCAATTTGAACAATGTCACCCTCATTTAATGTCACATAAGTGAAGCCGATCGCACTAGGCAAAAACCGGATGACCAAATTGGTAGTATTCAACCTAGTCTGTAAGTATTGCGTAGCAATCAAATCAGATCAGGGTGCAAAACCGCAGTGTGTTCTGGAAGCCAGGAGGAAACAGAAAAAGATGGGTGTATCAAAGAATAAAGACGTTTGATACGCTGAGCATAGTCAGAAATTTAAGTCCTGTCAAAATGTAGAAAACCATGCAGGGAATGCACCTTTTTAAGGGTAGACCGAGGTTGCAACTGAGCACACTTCTAAAAAAAAAAATGGGGTGCTAAACTCCTACCCTCATTCGCTGAATAATAACCAAGGAAAAGAAAGGCCAGAAACGTAATATGCAACTTTGCTAAATTGAACTTGTAGCCAAGAGCAGTGAATCGCGTGATGATATGATCCACTCTTGCGAGATGGGGATTTAATTCATCATCTGTCAGGTATATGTCATTGACATAAGAGAAAGCGTGCTCTAGTATGCAGTATATGTGCCACAATAAGTAAGAAAATGCCTAACACAAATACGGTCAGCATAGTAAGTAGTCCATAAGTAATAAAAGGAGTGGTCATTATACAAGACAGGGTAGCCTAACCCCCCTCCCCTTCTACAGAAGCGAAATGATTATATATCAGAAGATTCCTGGGTGTTGGCAGCAGACCCCGTACCTTAGCATACACAGAGGAAAGATCTACATCTCAAGTGCTCTCACGATCTCTTCCCTGGAAAGATCCCTCTCCAAGTGTGTGTTACCTATCCGTGCATACCTATATGACTAAAGTATGTGCTTCCAACTGCAGCTACATTTGCATGTTTTGTCTAGGTGCTGTTGCCTGACCATAACAAATAACAAGGGGCATTCTCATTTGACCTAGTCTATGGCGTTCCGACTAAATCCCAGGAAAGAACAGAATGCGAAAACAACAGTCAGTTCTGTGTGAAATTACAGTGTGGCACAAAACAAAATATGTTTGTATGGTAATGTGCGCAAAGCAGAGGGCAGTCTGCAACGTGTTCATGCTAACATAGGAAAGACGACATTGGCCCTTCCCGGGACATATGACAGGCAAAAAAGTGGGCCGATTCTACCGTGGTTACAACCAGGGGCAGCTCCTCAGTTGTGGCTGAGGAGCATCGCCCCACTGCTGGAAGCAGCAGATCAAAACATAAATTGAACTGATAATAAAGCAATTATTAAAACTGCTTTATTACCATTTTATTTTACCTGTAGGAGCCGAAGCCATCAGCAGCAGGAGTGGTGGGCACAGGGCATTGCTGTCAGTGCGCATGTCAGTTTGGCTGGCCATCTCAGGACGATCAAACAAACATGTGCACTGACCTCTCCACGCCGCAATGCATCTCGGGCTGGGGAGATGACAGCAGGTGGAGGCTTCCAGTCCTCTTTGGAGCAGAAAACAAGCCCACTCAGGCCAATCCCTGCACTTCTCAAGAAGCACTGGGATTGACCATAGGGGAGTCTAGGAGCCTGTGGTCATGGGAACTACAGTTCCTGGAGCAGAGGATCGCAGATGCGGCAGTTGACAGCAGTAAAGTAAGTGGAGTAGGATGCAACATGGAAGATGGATGGGGGTTCAACACAGACAATGTGGAGTGTAGGGGGAATAAATCTCTATGATGCAGCAGCGATGTCTGCATCCTACATGAACAACGGTGGTAGGGTGGATGCGGACATCACCGGCAATGGATTCGTTGACACATATAATGAGGGGTTGTCTGGAGGAGCTAGTGTAAACAGACTCACATCAGAGAGTGGGATAGAGGGTCTTGGAACAAGTACTTGGACATTGGTGGGGGATACATTGGGCAAGTAGACTGACAACGGAGGGTGGATTAGAGGTGTTGGGGAAAAGCAGACTGGCAGCTGACGGTTGGTGGGTGGGATGAACAAGGAGGGGGAGAAGTGCATGAGGGAGATAGCTGAAAAACATGAACTCTCATAGAGTGCATAAAAATACAGGAAAAAAGTAGCACCTAAAAAGGAACTCTGGAAAGACTCAAGTAATGAGCCCATGCTCTAGGGGAGGGACAAAGAGGAAAGAAACCTAAGGCAGCTGACCAATAAGAATCAAGCAAATGAGTGACACTGAAGCCAGCAATGGTAAGCAATGGATGATCTCTAAGACCACTGTAAGAAAACAAAGGGTCTCGCAAGAGACAACACATGCAATGATTTAGATGAGACCTACAAAGGAGAAATGCAGTACTTGATACAGGTAGGCTGCAAGTTTGTTGTTTAGAGTAGATGCAAATCTGCTAAAGTTACAGAGTAGCCGCATATGTCTGCTTGTAAAGCAAACCAAAGTGGCTGAACAACAGCTGTGTATCCAAAGTATTAAGAACAAAGCTTTCAGAAACAACCTAAACTTAGTTGCAAAGGCCAGGCAGCAAGAGAGAATATGGACCATTCTGGGTTTACTGTATGCTTACCATTGTTATGAAGTCATGTGGTTTAAATTACTGTGATAATACACAGCAAGATGCACACTAATTGTGTACCTGCACCAAAAGCTGGACCCATGAAAGCTAGCCACGCTTCCCCAAAAATACTAGCCAAATAAAACAAAAAAAAATCAGATTATTCAACATCTGTAATTGGTGTATTCCGGCGTTATGGGTTGGAAATCATGTTTTACTCATTTCCAGAGACCTCATATCATTGGATGAGATGGGCTGAGAACAAAAACTATTTTTAAGGTTAAACGGGGGAAAGAATCATCTTTTTGACATTTAATTAGACCAGTGATTTGTATCCTCCTTCCTAATAACTACTAGTTAACTGCCTATGTTAGATAGGTCTATTGTAATAGTGACACTGACTTTCGCTCAAAGACCTACATTTTATATCATAAGTTTTCTATCTTTTCAGAACCTGCAGTGACTACCATTAAAAAGTTATGTATACCTAAAAAGTATTCACCCACAAGAATCTGGGTTGCAAAAACACCACCCTCAGTAAATAGGCAGAACCTATATTCCTAAATGAGGGAACTTTAGCCAAGCAAATACCACCCGCAGTGAGTCCTCAAAGTTGAGACCATTGGAGCAGAATGTAGGTCTTTTTCAGTCCACTTGAAGACAACACCGCTTGCTGGGAACAGGGTAATGCACTGGAGTAGAATATACAAGGCTGGTGTTGACCTGTGTAATGACAAATAATATGAGCTATCAATGGAGTAAGGAATGTAGGGGCAACTTCTGTACCACATTGTGTGTATCTTACAAAGTATGTTAAGTTACGTTTAAGTCTGTCCCTATTCTCTTGACTTCCTCATCAAGTCTCCTTCCACTTCCCCTCTCCTCCCTATCCTTCACTAAGCCAGCTGGACATTTAGGTGAAAGGGTAGAAAGTGAACACCTGCTTAGAAGGTAAAAGCCTGTTTGCCCCCAATGCCAAGAAGAGTCAGGGGGACAGCAGAGGAATCATCCTACTTAGTTTGCCTTAAAGGAGCACCTAATACCGAAGCCTACTAGCAGCAAATCAATGCTTTGGCTTCCATTGGTAACAGCCGTGGAGACATCAAGGAGCGTGAACAGTGGCTGCCCATTCTCCAGCACGTTTTGCATTCAGTAAAGTGTACACTCCTACAGGTAATGATATACCTGTTCTGTGTTTCTGGAAAGTGTGTAACGCTGATGGCCATTCTGTGCCTGGGTTGCGTGTAAAGGAAGCTTACAATGCTTATATTTGTGTGTAGACATCAAATGTGAGGGACATGAGCATTGTTGCTTCTCATATGGCATCTGATGGAAGTTCTCACTTTAAGAACCTACTTTGTGATGTTCTTTTTGTGAGGAAGGCCTATGCTCCTACTGTCTGTCTACATCCTTTCTTTGTGTAATAAAAGCTTTAATTATTGTTCTTTATAGTGAACATGTTAGATGTGTGAAAAGGAAGCTTGCACTACTGCTGCCCGTGCTTTTCCTTGTTTGTGTGGTAGGGAATTGTGATCTGCAGTTAACTATTCTGCAGCTGTCTAGTGTGTGAGGGAAGCTTTCTCTGACTGTATTATACCAGGTCTGCATGTAAAGGAAGCTTGCACTTCTCTGTCTACATTCATCTAAGTGAATGAGGGTAGCATGCAGTTCAGCTGCCTAAACCGCAACATCTCTGCTGCATTTTGTGCGTTGGAAGGTTGCATCCCTGATGTTTTTCAGTGCGCGGTTTGTGGGCAAAGAAAGCTGGCTATGCTCCTTCTTACTGTGTACCTTTACATCATGAGAAGTCTTCAACTTTCTTCATTCCACTCGCACCTTATGTGGTGCTGCTTACACTGTCTAAGTGCTGTTCCTGTTAATTATGCCTCTAAAGGACAGTGTTCCAATGTTTCTAATGCTTCTCCCACTTGTTGCTCCTTTTGTCTGGGAATGCTACCTTTTTCCATTTCCTTCTGGGTTGATTTTTTTGGTTAATGCCATTTTCGTTTTTTTTCTTCTGTGGGAAACTTGGAGCTGAAGGATGAGCTGGGATGAGGAGCCATGGCTCGGCACCTGCATGGCCATGCCCTGCTAACAGAAATAATTCTGAAAAGCAGGCAAAGCCGGGGTGATGTCAGTCAATTTTTCTTCATCAGAGAGTTTAGGGAAAGTGACAACTCCCACATCAATAAGTGGAAACGGAGAGCTCAGACGCCATGCTCTTTCAAATCTTTGTCTCTTTAATGAGACATTCAACCATTGCCCAGGTAGTGCGATTAGAGGCTGTACAGCCCTCACGCGATGACTGTGTACCATGCCAATATTAGGGCACAGTTTTCCTGAAGCTCTCGTGTTGTGCTGTTGTAAGTTTTGTCCTCCTAGAAGCCCAGCAGTGCTGCTCAGAAGAGTTGGACGTGTTCCACTGAATGTATAGCAGCCTTCTGGAAACGGTGCCACTGAACCCCCTGAAAGCGTTCTTGCTGAAACTGGCTGGTCCAGTGCAATCAAAGATCATGCAGCCCTGTTTAAAATGACTGAAACCTTTTCACATCTTTTCTCCCATGTGCATTATGTAGTGTTTAATTTGTGCTGAGGGGGCGGGGGCACGGACACTCGTTTCTGGAGACTAGAACATATTTTCTGGGGACTAGAACCTATTTTAAAAATGGTATTTTGACCCGCAACAAAGAGAGCCGGGCAGAAAAATGGAGGAACAGATGGACCGGAAATAACGACAAAGAAGCAAACCAAAAATTAAAATGAACCTGCAACAATGAGATAAGTAGACAGGAAAGGCAGGGTGGTGGAGTTGGAATGACTATTCGGCAGCCTTGGTATCCCGCAGCATTTGCAGCACCAGCAGCTGGCAACTTAGAGAATCTTCGGGCCACTACATTTATTTATTTTACCTGGTTTATAGCTACTCTGGAGAGTAGATCAGAAGCTGAGACTCCATGATGGTTCGAATGTTGCATCTCTGCTGAAAGTACTTAAAGTGACAGTTCTCTTTTCACACAAAAGCATCTTACACAGACATAACTTTTTCAAATACTCTCAAGCATGTCTCACTTAAAATAAAAGAACAGTAGCCTCTGTCATAATTCTATGTTGTTGCCATGATACAGAGTGTATAGTCAGTGAACATTCGTCCGACAGACAATATCTTGGCATTTTGTTAAGCGCTCATGTTCCAAACATGGATCCACTTTACCGATTGTTAGCGCATGGATGCAGATATAAGGATATGCATTTCCTTTTACCAGCACGATCTGATATCTGAAGGTACCTGCAGTGAGAACATTACATAAACAGTTGACATCAATAATCTATTATTGACCTCACAACACCTCTGTTCCTGTATCACCACTCACAACCAAGGACTTTTCTCCTATTCATCCATAGCTACTGGGACTCTGATTGGGTTTATTCCTCCCATGGATAGCTCCCTTTCTTCGTGGAGAGTCACCCGGTCATACTCTCCCCACCCTCCTTCAATTCACTTGGTGTAGACCAGGAGCTGGTCAACAGCTGAGGAGCATGAACCCCTACTGTTGCTTCTGGGCAGGACCAGCTTCCAAATGATTCAAAGCCATTAGCTGTCCCTCCCACAGCCAGGGGGGATATTTACAAAGGCAAGACAGACTGGATCAGCTCTCGGCTGCTGCCTTCCTGCAGCCTATGCACATGCAACAAACTGTGAGACCACCACAGACAACCAAAGGTGGGCAAAAAAATGAATGCGGACAGGATGGGCTCCCAACATTTAGTTGTGGTGCTTTTCCACACAGAAACCAGGAACAGTGCGCAAAACAGAGGGCTAGGGTTTATTTGGCTGATGCCTAGTTGATACCAGACCCGGGAGTGCATACCCAATATTCATGTGGGCTGCCAGCCTTTTGGCTTTGTCAATTATTGCGTTCTTAGTTTGTTCCGTTATGTTTTCTTAAATTTGATTTCATTGTAGGAGACGTTGCTCTGCCAATGTCAGTCTAATAATAAAAAGTAAAAGATTGCTAAAAATAAAAATAGTTTCTGCCACAATAATGTTGGCGCACATTCTTAAAGTAGTCCCTGGTACTGAAAGTAACTGTCTGTGGCTGTTCTCCTTGTGAAAGAGCTGCATGCTGTCGCTCACAGTGGAGTTAGCCAATTATTGAAGAGGGTTGACCCACTCCCCCATGCTGTATGCTGTAGTGGGCGGAAGAAAAATGTGAGTGACACAATATCAGTCTAATCGATGGCAGTGTCTTGCTGAAAGCGCCTGTAAGTAAGAATATTATACATATAATTTGAGTAAAACCAAATGGCCTTGGCTAACACCAGGCCTTAAAGGAGAGGAGCTCTAGAGAGATTGTACTCAACCACCTCATAATCACCCCTTTCATTCCTAAGGGTCTCCCCTGCCACTGTACAGGCCATGGAGGCAAGGCCGCACTGCCGCTTGAATCCAGATAGGCAGCAGGGAACATAAAAATACATATTTTATGCAGATAACTTTATTTTAGAAAAAACAACTGGAGTCTCTTGAGAGTTCTGGGAGCCTTCTGATACCACTCTAGTCCCTCTACGGGGACTTGAACCCTTCAGTGACTTGCAATATCCTTATAATGTACAGCTGGGAAAACCTCGTCCCCTACGGCATTGCTCAAGAAATATAAAATAAAATATTTAAAGAACAATTTCCAACACTGCCTTTTTCCGCAGCGCGTTTCTGCTCCCAGAATACTCTTGTTTTAGTGCAGAACACAAGTCTTTAAATAATTTGCTTAGAACACAGTGTCTCAATCGAGGCCTATTTCGCGTCTGAAAAGCAGCGGCCCCGCCTGTCAGTTCTGAAACTGACACAAAACAGCACCAGTAGTTTCATAAAATATCTCTCAATCCCCCAAACACGCAAAACCATTCCGCTGGCAGCGTTATGTTAAATGCAAATAATGTACTCAGATCGCGGTGGGACGGCGTGTTTAGTCATATACTATAACATGTCAGATGCAGAAGAGCCAAGTCACCGTCTCTCCAGGCAAAGTTAACGACAACCCTGCACCTGCTGCTCCGGAAATTGATATTTTTAAGACGTGTTCATGCAACGCGCGGTGGTTCGGGTCCAGGTGGAAATATTATGCTTTGCAAGAGTCACACACACATGAAAACAAACGCACTATAATATTCATGGCTCAGCAGGTATTCTCGGCTCACCGTATTGAGATGAGGTTTTGGATAGCTTGTTAAGTCTCTTGTTTCTCACATTTCAGTACATTGATGTGTAATAGTGTAAGGCAAACCACAACTGCACCAACTAATGGACTATAATGCATCGCGCTGCGGAGATGCCGGACCATTACCATGTGTTTCACGCACTGGAAATGTCAATGAATATCCTGTAGGGATCGGCGCATAAAAAAATAACCGGAAATAAGAAGAGCAGCTATTTTCTGATGCTACAACCGCTTTGACACTTAATCGCTTTCTCGTATCTTATTGTATAAAATGAATCCTCTTTCCGTAAGTCTGGGCTCAGGAAAAATGTGGGCACATTCGGAGAGCGTTGTTTTGGACAATCAATAAATTGTTCTGGGAATAAAGTGGCAGAAGGCCACAGTTACAACAAATCAAATCAAATCAGCTTGCAAACTAGTTCTGTTTAAGTGATCACAACAGATATAACTAAGAGTTACCTCAGTAAAAAGCAGTTTTACCTTCGACAGAAATATTTATTCTGATTGCTGGAATGCAGCTTTTTTAGCTATCGGATCAGATGTGCAGGTGATGTCGCTTGCAAGACATGTTGTTGAGCTATATGGGGGAGGGGCGGGGTTTGAGTCTGCTCATTGCTAACCGTTGGTTGACTTCTTTGCTCAGTATCCGTACACTGCTCGCGCTTTCATTGCCAGTCATGCTGCTTGCCTCCTTCTGCCTTCCTTCCGCTTTCCATTGTGTTCTTTGCCTCCTCCCACCAGATCTCACTGTCCCTCATGTTGCTTGCACCCTCCTGCCCTTCTCCTGCTGTCTGTGGTAACCCCACCACCCTCCTGCATTGTTGCTTGCCCCATTTCCCTCACAATACTTGTCCCATGCCCCCGCTCATGTTGTTGCTTGCCCCACCCCGACATGTTGATTGCCTAAGCTCTGACTCGTTGTTGCTTGCCCCATCTTACCGCCCTCTTCCCTTATTGCTTATTGCCCCACTCCCCTGCCATTCTCTTGTATTGTTGCTTACCCCGTCCCACTCCCACATTGTTAGGCTTGTCACACCCCTCCTACACTGTGTTGATAACCTCGCAGTGGCGGCCAGTAATTTTAGGAGGAAGGGGGCAGACAGTACACACACACATATACACACACACTCACATCCCCTGCACTCACTCACACACACACACACACACACACACACACACAACCATTCACTTTTTTTATCACAAACTTTATTAAGTTTTCCATTTATAAAAGAAAAAACAATTTTCCATAATCACAATGCAGAACGTGAGGCTTGCTGTCGCGCACGCAGCTAACACGTTCATTAACAAAGTGCCAGTACAACATTACAGTGTGCGCAGTTCCACAACAACAATACTTCATTGCATATACAGCACTTCACAGCCAGTATTCCAGTCTATATTTTGTCTTACATTGTGAAAACATCAGTATGCTTAAGAAAACAATACAACTATCCTGGATCCCTCCCCCCACCCCCCACCTGCAGTTACTTTAACTGGGGGCACCGTCTGCATCCACCTTACTGACAGAGTAAAATAGTAACATTACGCATAAAGACCTGTACAAAATCCAGAACTTGGGACATAATCCACCGCTATCTGGGTCGCTCAGGAGCATCATACGAGCAGCCACTGTCCCCATCATATCCTCTCTCAGCTGCAGCCATGCTCACACTATGTCTACTGGTGTTGGTTCCTCCCAGCTTTTAAACGCCTCACACAGCCCATCCCATGCCATTGCTATTGGATTCTTTCTCAGTCCTCTCTGTTCTTCTCTGCGTATCGCAGCGCTTTCAGCGAGACTCCATTTTATCACTTCCTCCCTCCAGGACTCTAGGCTGGGCGGTCTAGCTGTCTTCCATCGTCTAGTTATTTGCTTTTTCGCTAGTAGACATGCAAGGTTGGCAAAACGCGCTTGTACCTTATACCCTTTGGGTTGGCGGTATAGCCCCATCAAACAGCTCCTCACCTCATTCCAGGTATTATCCCCAATGATATCATTAGGCACACGTGCAATCTGCACCCAATAACGAGATAGCCCTGGACATGACTATAGCATATGTACAAACCCGGCATCTGCCTCAACGCAGCGCGGGCAATTTTGGGGAGGGGGTGGGTGGTGTCAGGGAACATTTTGTGAAGGCTATGTGGAGTGAGGTATGCTCTCTGAAGAATCAAAAATTGTATACATTTGAAAAGCGCATTGTGGGACACAACCTTTGGGTATGCCAGCATTCTCGCCGTCTTTGTCCGTCAGTCCCTCTGTTAAATCTGCTTCCCATTTCATCCGCAGTGCCAGAGGGACGATGGTACTGCTCCTCTTATACCCACATAAAGCCATTTTGTTAAATGTCTACCCTTGCCCATTAAATGGAGCATGTACACTAAGTCATTCACGGGTGGTTGCTGTCCAGCTGGGGCCCACAGCTGTTTCACACAGTGAGATAGTACCGCATGTAAGAGGAACAAGGTGTCCGTCAATCCGTTAGTGTTGGTGAAGTCAGCGTGCGATACTAATGTTCCCACGGTTGTTATTCCCTCCGCCTCCCAGCCTGCTATCTGCCTCTGCTTGACTATTCCTGATGGGATAGGTAGTCCTAATAAAGGAATATTTGGAGCATATGGTACATGTGAGCGTGTATACCATTTGGCGCAATTCCAGTATTTCAATGCTATTTGCAGTAGTGGTGAGTCCGTAGTAGCAATTGGGCGTTTATCATGTCATTTTGCGTGTAATTTACCTTGCGACAACATCCTGGTCGTGTACCCGATCTCCTGCAGGTTACGGACCGCAAGCCAGAATGAAAGCCATTGTAACTGGCTCCCCATACAATAAGCCCTGAAATCGGGAGCTCCCACCCCTCCTGCGGCAGGCGGTAGTTCCAACTTACTGAGCGCCACTCTTTTCCTACGTGTGCCCCACACTAGCTCTATCAGTAAGGAGTCCAGTACCCTAAATGTATTCGCCGGGAGAAAAATCGTGATTGTCGTGAAATAGTACAGCACTCTAGGCAGCACTCCCATCTTAGCGATGGCTAGGCGCCCATGACTGATAACGGCAGTGTGGTCCAAAATGCTATTTCAGCACGCAGCGCATTTATTGCCCTGTGTATATTGCCATATATCATATCTTGCTGTGTTCTATATATGTGCACACCCAGATATTTAAACTTAACCGGAGCCACCTGGGGTCTCCCGATAAGTATGCCACTGATTTATCAAAGTTTATGTGGAGACCAGGCACCCGTTCAAACTCCTCAAAGGCTGCTGCCGCAGTAGGAATGACACTGCATAAATCTCGTGAATACAATATGATGTCATGAGCGTATAGCGCTGTGGCATGTGTCACCGGTCCTATCGGTCAGTATGCCCCAATCGGGGGCTGACATGCGGAGTTTGTATGCAAGTGGTTTGACTGCTAGTATAAAGAGCATGGGGGACAGGGGTCAGCCTTGGCTCGTGCCCCTATGAACCCGATATGCCTTGGAAATGTTACCTCCAGTCCTAACGCGAGGCGTTGGGGCATCATACAATAACCTAACCCAATTGCTGTATTCAGCAGGTATCCTATATAGGCTCAGGGTGTCCAGCATATATTCCCAGCTCAGCGTGTCGAACACCTGTTGCATCAGCCCGCCCTTGGGAAATGATCTAAGGGGGCCCACATTATTTGATACAGCCACCTCACATTTTGACAGACAACCATTCACAACACTCATTACCAAATTTTCAAACAAGCACCAAACATTAATTTAAAAAATAATCACACTTGCCTGCTGCTCTGCCTTGGAGGTCCCAGGAGGGTACGGACTGCTGCCTTTCCTCATTGGTTGACCCCCTCTCCCCCATGAGGACTATAGAGTTTACTGGTCTGGGTGTTATTCTGCAGTATATGCTAAAATTGTCACAGCGGACTGCCTTCAGAATTTGTATTGCCTTTCTGCTGTTACTTCAAAAGGTGCACTTTGGTGGTGAGAGATGGTGACTTCTTCAATGAGGTGCAGTGAAACCCTACAACAGCTGCCTTCACTCAGCTGCCTTTACTGCTTCCCCTTCGAATCACTTCTGTTTCCAGAAATGGTTCCTGATGTAAATGTTCTAATCCATGTAATCAAAAACCACCTAGCCCCATGGTGGAATATAGCCATTCACCATTGGCAAGCCATTACTACTGATTTTGTCAACAATTTACCTTGTTCTGAAGGTTGTTCAGTTGTTTAGCACTGCTGATACTCAGTAATACAGTTCATTTCATTACCTGGTTCTCCAACCATACTTGAAAACACACACTTTTTTTTTTTACATGATATTGTTTGTTTGCATGATATTCCCACTAAGATCATTTCTGATCATGGCGGACAATATGTTTCTAGTCTTTGGAGATTCCTTTGGCCTGGCAATTGAACAAGCACTTTCATCGGGGTTTAACTCTCAGATCAAGGGCAAACCAAAATTTAAGAACAGTATCTCTGGTGTTATGTTAAATTGGCTCTCTTTAATTGGAAGGTGTTATTGCCTCTGTGGAATTTGCATGCAATAATGCTGTTCATTTTGCAACTAGGTTCTCTTTTTCTTTTTTCATTTTACAATTTACGGTATGCACTCCGAGGGTCACTGAGTTTTTTAAAGGATCATCTGGTTTACGAAATCTCTGACCATACTCAGTTATATAATTGATAATCTAAAGAAAGCAAAGGAACATATTCGTATCTCTGCCTATGACAGTTGTAGTAACACTCCTGAATATCTGGTTGGTCAGATAGTGTGGTTGTCGTCATCTGGTTTACCTATTGCAGGCCCAACTAAAAATATAATCTTTATTTTTTAGCTCCTTTTGAAATCCTAGAATTGGTCAATCCAACTGTCATATGCCTTAAATTGCAGAGGCTGTGGTGAATTCACATTAAATCAAACCTGGTTCATGTACTCCTTTGCCTAATTCCTCAATTATATGGCTTCTCGCAGATCTCTCCTATGTTCACTGAGCCCAACCTTCTTGATTACTTTTACTCCTGTACTTATCTTGCACATGGCATTGTGAGGTTCTCTTCTCTACTTAAATTGTCTACAGTACTTCTTTGGTTTGGAACTTGGTCTTGCACTCCTTTTATGAACTCCCGGTAGTTTGCTCCTACCTAGGATTTACTACACCAAGATAAAATTCCCTAGCTAACCTATACATTCAAGAGGGGGAAATAAATTTGTCCCCACACACAGTTATTGTGATATTTCTGCCACTAATCTGTTTCTTGAGCAAGTGTCTGTATTCTCTGTAAGAAATGTAGCTCGTGGTGTCACCCTGACAAAATGAAGGATCTTTTTTCAGAACAACTGTGAAGATCGACCACAGCAAATGTGTTGTTCTTTCTGGTAAAAAGTGAATAGACTGGCAACTCATAATTTGAAAGGACAAGCTGTGCTGAATAGAAAGGTCGATAATCGCTATTGGTTGCGGGTATGTTGATTAAGATAAAAAAAAAATTGGTAAAAAATGAGTATTTATTGAGTGTGTCAAAAAAGAAAACTAGAAAAATGTGTGGCATGATTCATTGGTATAAGAAATATTTACGCCGTTAGATAGTAACAAATGCTGGTTCTATTACAGCCATATTGAAATATCTACCGAGGCGAGACAATGGACGCTTCTCAATGTTAACTGTGTATCAGAGCTATCTAAGGAAATCATTTAATTCAAAGTAGTGGACAAAAATAATTATATATCATAGCCCTCAAGCATGTCCTTGATATTGTGATAAAAGAATTAAGAACCAATACAGCAGTTCAATTACTTCATCTTGAAAAAGATAAGTCAGTGCTGTAACATTTCTATAGATCATTTAACTGCTTTACTCAGACCTTTCACAACACTATTTAGTTTTGAATATACATGGATTCTCATGCAGTTAAAGGAGATGGTCAACATTGTTGTTTCTTGTGGTTATTATCTCAGTGACCCACCTTTTATTGTCTATGGTGAAATTTTTTGTTGTGAATAGCGGTCAAACATGAGAGGCTTGTTCTGTACGATGTGTTTCGAGATTAATGCTGTAGAATGTGCTAACAAATCTCGTGTGGTTTTCCCGATGTATGGTAGTCAACTTGGGCATTGAATACAGAACATTACATTCTTGGTATTGCAAATGGAAAATTGCTTGATTGTAAAACTAATACCATTTATAGTGAATGACTTCAAAACATTGTGGCTACTGCATGCCATACATTTACTACAATAGTAATGGCTGATTATGTGTTGTAGGCCAAAGCTTTTTGGAATTGATGCTTAGTTGGGTTCCTACTAGGCTGTAACTAGTCTATCTCTTAGATTAGAACCACGTTTAAAAGCAAGCATTGGTTTGTGTGAGAAAGAGCATTGTTGTTTAACAGGTGCTAATGTTTCTGGGCAACTTTCTTTATTTTGTTTGATAAGGTACCAAAGGTAGAGACACATACCAATCTAGTTCCTTTAGGTTTTTCGTTGATTTGCAATAGAGAATTCCCTGTGATTATACCTGGCTCTTTTCATTGAAATTCCCAGTATTCCTTTGGAGTATCTACCAGTTTTGACTTTTACTCTGAGTTTTTTGGCTTCTGAAAAGTAGTCTGTTTTTTGCTACAATTGCACTTAAGGTGTACAAATTGCCCACATGGGAGGTTGTCCTTTACACTTTGAGGGTGATGGCTATTATATTTACGCAGAGTGTTTCTAGCTGTAGCTTTCGTGTACAATGAGACCGTTTCTTTAATTGTAAGATTGAGAAAGTTAATGCTTTTAGAGCTATGTTCCATAATAAACACTACATTTTGTGTTGAGGGAATTGAGACATTCATGAAGGTTAGGAAGCAGGAAAACATCGCTGTGCCAAATCAGGAGGATGTCATCAATATATCTAACCCAATTGGAGCTGTTAGAAGTGTAGGGGTTGTCTGGGTGGTAAATATAATGTTTTTTAAAGTCAGCTAAATAGAGGTTGCTATTTTTAGTGCAAAACTTTACCCATAACTTCTTTGGTGTGTTCATAGAGTTGACCCTCAAAGATTCAATAATGTTTGCTGAGAGCTTTGTTGGTGCAGTCGATGATAAATGACATCAGAAATGAATGTTGATATGTTTTTGGTTCCAGTAATTTTTCCATGATTATGAGAGCATCAGATTGGGGGCTGTATGTGTACAGTCTTTCAATGTCCATGGAAAGTAATACGTCAGTTGTGTTGTTGAAAGGGAAACTTTAAATTAAGTTGATTACTGAAGTACTGTCCTGGAAATGTCAAGGATTTTGGTTAACAAATGGTTTAATAAAAAAAAAAATCAACATATTGTGCCAAAGGTTTAAGGATTGAGCTACAACCTGACATCATACGGCGTCCTGGAGGCTGAGTGGTATTTTTGTGCATGTTTGGCAAGATGTAGATAGCTGTAACTGTGCAGGTAGGTTTATTCAAGAAAGAATATGCTTTTTGACTTATCCAGCTCTCATCAAGTCAAGTTTTAGTTGTAGGGAATATCTGTTTTTTGGGTCCCTTAGATTTTTTTTGTAGTGGTTTGTGGTGTTCAGTTGTCTGTACATCTCCTTATTATATTCTAATTTGTTAAGCAACTCTGTTCCGCCACCCTTATATTCTGGTTTAATAACAACGTCAGCAAGAGACTAGAGGTTTTATATGTGTTAAATGTTCCGTTAACAAAATTTCTACTTTCGTTCAACCACATAGGTCACATGTTAGTATCTGCGTAGTTACAGGCTTTGCCTGTGTCTTCATTTCAGGAAGACATGCCTCAAAAAAAATATTGTAGCCAAATGTAGTTTTCCCCTAGCTGAGGAGTCACAAAATTAATAATTAACATGAGCAAGCAGTTACATTGGCATGTAGAGGAAGATGGGACATAGAGGTGGGGCTTTCTCTGGCAGCCAAAATGGGCTCTCTCTGCTGGCATAGAGAGGGATGTGGGCCTAGAGGGCAGTGACTTCACTGGAATCCCAAAATCAGTGGCGGCACACTGTGGAGGGGGTGGTGAGGGACTAAAATGATGGATTTCTATAATCAGTGCTTAAGTGTGTTGTCTGAGTGCACTTTTCAGATGTAGGCAGCACTGCATGCATAAGGACGCAACGAGGGACAGAGGGCAGGAGGCATCTATGGGAAGGAGATGGCAAGAGCAATGAAAAGCTGACATTTAAGGGGAGGACGGAAGGGAGCAACTCGATGCGGACACAAAAATGGAAAGAGGAAGACACATGTCCTCTTACTGAGTGCTAAAAGTCAAATGCGAAACATGCAAATGAAAAAAAAAAGTTCCCAAGCATCAACAGTGGATGAATCCAACACAACCAATCAAAAAATGGTAAGACTACAATATTCTGCTCAGAAATCCAAACACTGAAATAGAGAGTAAATTCATTGGACCAGGAGCTCAAATAGACAGGAAAGCCATCAAATTATGAGCAAGGGCCCTCCATACCTAAATCCCAATTTAAGCGTATGTTAAAGTATTGGTAACAACAAGTCTGTCAACAGACAACTATATCCTTACAATAAATTAATATACTATTGTTGATATGCTAGTAACAATCTCTCAGGGAAAAGTTCAGCTTCCACTCTACCTAAAACGTTTTGAAATGTTTAATTTCCCATTGCCTATAACTCCGCGTACAGATGCGAAACGAGTGAAAGCTGCATCGGTTCATGCGAGAAGTTCATGTTTTCAGCCCCATCCGAATAAATACAGTACCCTCCCCTTACCCTTCTTGCACTTAATTTTGCAATTTATATACTGAATTTTCTGCGGTCTTGTAAAACACATACATTAGTGCATTTTCTGCTCCTAATACTATGGCCCTGTAAATTATATTTGCGCTCCAGTTTTCCTCACAAAGTTGACAATGAATAATAAATCCGATTGCTGCCACAAAAAGATTGAAACTCATTGCCTTGGATTAACTGTTGTGAAATGATTTTTGCATTTAATGAGAACTCCATGGGCAACAATGGTGCGGTAACAATGAGCTTTGGCAAAGAATATCCACTCAATGTAATCACACTGAAGAAAAAAAATACATCGCTAATGACATTTTAGAAATAATGCCCAACTGTGCAGTTGTCTCTTTATCCATAGTGGAGAGCTAAGTGGTATTAGGAGAGCGAAAAAGAGGCAGAAAGGGCTCAAATGAAGGGCATTGGTCATTTTGTAAACATTTGCATTCCAAAAAAGAAAAACATATTATTTAACTTCTTTCAAAAGCCTTATTCTCCGAAGCTCGCGCCTCCCTGCAACAGGTTCCAGGGTGGTAAGTGTGGGCATTAGAGCCCTACCTTCCTGTCTTTATTCTTATAGTGTGTGTGTCCCAGCATAATGTTAAGTTAATAAGTAATAATGAACAATTTGACTGATGTCTTGTGTACTACCTGCAAGAACTGTTTAAAATGTCTAGCATGTGTTGCTTTGTTTTGGAGGATTAGGACAAAATACAATATTTGAGCGAGGGTCACTGAGACTATGCTCTTATTAATTAGTTACTGGGGGTGAGATTCGAACAATGAGGAACTAAAGGAGTGTGAAGACATTTTTCACAACATGATTCTGGATGCATGATATTTGAGAATTTAAGAGTGCACCCAAGATGGAGACAAACAAACAGAATAGCATAATCTGATAGAGATTGTTAGTTGTACATTACTTTCCTTAAAACTTCCCCCAGGTATCAGTCTGGATCCCGAGATTTTTCGGCAGCAGTACCCCTGCACGTCGGTAGGTGGTATCGGATGGCTCCGTGTCCGTTGGTGTCATGGGGGCTGGGATGACGTTGCGAGACCTATATAGACGGCGCCCATGCGTGCTGACATCAATTTTTTTTTCGTGCCAACCTAAGCGCAGATACGGAGAGAGCTACTACTAGCCACTTTTTGACTAACTTTTTGGGGACTTCTTTTCGAGTCTTAGATTCCTAGTGCGTCAAGCATGTCTCAACGAAGGACCGGCTTCAAACCCTGCGGTTTCTGTCACTGGATGATGTCCGTGACGGATCCACACCCCGTGTGCCTCTGGTGTCTGAAGCGCGACCATGACCCGAAATCATACTCCAAATGCCATGAATCCAAAGGCTTTGCAAGAGCAATCCTGGATGCTGTTGCGAACCTGGTGCTTGGTTCAACATTGCTCCTATTCTTGTTTGAGGGGAAGGTCTCCAGGACGCTTGCAGAGCCCACACTCCTCGTCGCACTCCAAGTTGTCTGGGAGGTCGGGTAAGTCAGTCAAACACAACGAGAAATCGAAGAAGCACAGGCATTCTTTGACTTCTCCCCGTCTGTCAGCCAATGCGACGCAGGACTCCGAGCATCGTCGCTCAAGAGCTACGTCCCCAGAGCGTCCTGCTAAGACGACTACACACCTCCATGCCTTTACGGGAGCCAGAGCATCTCCTGCCCAAATCCAGGCATTTTATGAGGCCCTGTACCTCATTTTTGGTCAGCCAGGCAGCGCTGGTGCACCTTCGGGCGCAGCGGAGTCGGTTGGGTGCCCTAGGCCTTTGATGCCAACGGTTTTGGCCAAGACTCTGTTGGGACCCCGTGGATCTGCTTTCGGATCATGATCAATGCCAGGCAATCTCATTCTACCTATCCTGATGTCGATCCTGGCCAAAATGTTCACGGCGCAGACCGTGCCACCAGTTGACGCCAACCCCATCCTCATCCCCAAAGTGGACATAGAGCCAGACCGACATTGGTTGCGATGCTGGAAGGCACTTTTGTCCCTGTGTTCATTCCTGGAATTAATTTTGGGCCAGAAGGTGAGGAAGAGGACTCAAAGGGGGCCACTGGACCCTTTAACTGGTCAACTTGAAGAAATGGACTGACGAATGGACCTGGGTGATGCCAGTGGTCGGGACACTTCTCCTGACACTGGCTTGATTTCTCCCCTACTGTGGCTATCGAGGAGTTGGCTTCTTATGCTGCGTTGGTGAGGAGGGCAGCTGAGGGCTTCTGCCTCAAGCTCCCAATGGTGGCAGTCAGGATTAACTTCCTGACAGAGGAGCTTCAGCCTATGACTTCTACTGCTAAACCCCTATTGCCGTTCAATGAGGCCGTCACAGACGTCTTTCTGGGCACTTGGTCCAAGCCCAGCACTGGGTCTCCCATGGGTGGGACGATCGCCCACTGCCACTTCTCTGCTCCGGGCGATCCAGCGTTTCTGACGCAACATCCCTCTCCTGAGAGCTTGGTCATCCAAGCCTCGACTTCAAAAGGCGCATTCCCTTCTGCTCCCCTAGATAGGGAATCAAAGAAGCTGGACCACTTTGTGAAGAGGACTTTTATTTCCTTCAGCTTGGCATTGAGGTCGGTGAATACCACTTGCCTCTTCGGCCAATACTCCCATACTCTCTGAGATACAGTCACGCAGTTGCTGCCTCAGTGCCCGGAGGAGGCCTGGGTTGTTCTCTCTCAGGAAGTTGCAGACACGAGAGACATTGCCAAATTCACTATCCGTTGTGGACTGGATACCACCGACTAACTGAGATGAACAATTGGCAAGTCGGTAGTGCACTTAGACTCCATGTCTGGTTGAGGACTTCTGGCTTCTCGGGGATGTCCTTTCTTCTAGGATGGGCATGCCTTTTGATTAAAATTTAAAACTTGGTTGCTGATGCTTCTGTTTTCAACAATAACAAACCACATTTTTGTTAATGTTGTTTGACCATACAATTAGTAAAATTGTTTTATTAGTTTATTTGAGAGGTTTTTTTATAGCACAAACCTTAGCTGAGGGTATCAGAGAGTTGTGCAGTAACATATTTTTCCACCTCTATAGGTGATTACATAGATTCTAAATTTACACCGTACTACATATATACTGATGTATGCGTTACTGTCAAGAATTCCTGTCATACGAGGGGAGGAAAACGGTAACCAGCAAAAACGGACTACATCTCCCAGGATGCTTAGCGGTTGAGAGGTTATGTAAACAGGAGAGCTGTTACATAACTCAAGGGAAACACGCCCTTATGTAAACAGGAGAGCTGTTACATAACTCCAGGGAAACACGCCCTTATGTAAACAGGAGAGCTGTTACATAACTCAAGGGAAACACGCCCTTATGTAAACAGGAGAGCTGTTACATAACTCAAGGAAAACACGCCCTATAAAGGGAGGAACCGGGAGGTACAAGGCTGTCGGATATTGTGTTTACACCGACGTACCTGCTTCGTGAAGAGCAGTGTTCCGGAGTGGTGCTCCAGTAAGGCAAGAACGGAGGTAGGTCGAGTCGTTACTCCCTGGGCCGTGTCTTGCCCCATCGTCACCTGTGAAGGACCCGGAAGCTCTACCGGTCAACCATTGAGCTTCGCTTTTTGACTCGGCTGAGTCCAAGCGCAGTGGCGCTTTTGCTGGTTGGAGTCGTAACTCCCAGCCCGACCAGAGACACAGGGACTGCCAGCTGTAACGCACACCAGGAGGTGTTTGCCGCGTTACAGACTCGGAAGTCCACAGGATCGATCGAGCGGCTGCTCTCGGTTCAGTCTTCTTGCTTGTGATTGGGGTATCGGTGACGCATCACCAGGAGGTGACTCCGCGTCCCGGTGCAGTCTGAGGAAGAGGTTGAGCGGCTGCTCCCTTCAGGTAGAGACCCCGGCTGGGTGTTTCCCTGACTCCTCGATTCTCCCCAACACTCTTCGTGCCCCTCACAGCCTACCGATTGGCATTGTCGGCCATTTCATTTCTGCCCTCTGTTGGCATACGCCGGGATCGGCGTATATGCAGAGGACGGTTAGGACCATCCGTGCTGTGGGCTGGTAACGTACTTAGCCTGGAGGATTCCAGTGACTATAACTTTTGTTTGTTCTTTGTATTTTATTTGCCTTCATTAAAAGAACTAACCCTTCACAAGTGGTTGCGTCCTCATTGTCGTGTCTGTTAAACGATCCTGAGACGTTCAGGGCGTTACAGTTACATTGTTGGATAGATGTCCAGTATCCCAGTGTATAGTCCTTACTGGATTCCTGACAATCATAACTTTGGAGGGGGTGCATTAAGGGTTCTCTTGTCTCTTTTGGACTAGGGTCCTTGAGAGTCAGTGTATGATTAGATACAGTGATTAAACATAAATTTGACGTTCTATAGGATGGTGTGCTGTAGTGTTAGTTTTGCTTGCTACATGGGTTCTGCTCAGGAAAAGAACTATGCTTGGGACCATAGAACATCAGTAGGCAGGGCCTCAGTCACCATACCACCTCAGTAGCCATGAGCCTGAGTCAGACTAGCTATAGTGTCTCACTAGCCCCCATACCTATATCCGGAGAGACAAGTGAATTGATACCCCAGAACACAACCCTCCCAACCCTCTCAGGGATTGTGGTAACAGGACACCCCCTTTCGCTCTCACACTCATACTTGTCCCCAATAAGATATAACAGAGACACAAAGGAAGTTTAAAATGTTTAATAAAACTATTGTGCTCTAGAATGCAATAGTCTTGCCACAATTTTGAAACAAACGCCTAACAAAACTATCGTCAGCATAGTCAGTAAACCATATATTATGAAAAGCCCTGTCATATTATAAGACCAATTAGCCTAACCCACTCCCTTTCTACAGAAGCAAAGTGATTATATAATAAAGATCTCTGGGATTAGTAGCAGACCCTGTACCTTAGCATACACAGGTGGACGTTCTACATCTCAGGTGCAGCTGGGTTCTCCTCTCATACATAGAGAGATTTTCTATTTCATTACTGTACATGCCTATATGACAAGGCTCATATGCTCACAAACAGCTGCACTCATGTTTTGTGTCTAGGTGCTAGTGACTGACCAAAACGAAATAACAAGGGACATTGTTGCTTGACCTTGTGTGCTATGTTCAGACTAAATCCCAGGAAAGAACAGAACATGAAAACAGCTACAATTCCTGTGTGAAAGTACAGCATAACAAGCAGGTTTATATAGTATCGTGTTCAGAGCAAATGTGGCCTGTATCGTGCACAGTTAGGCTAACATAGGAAAACTACAATGGGCCATGCACCAAATGCATGACATGGAATGATATTCAGTTCCAGCTCCCTTTTTACCTCGGAGTCTTTCACGCCAAAATGTTTTCACACTTTTATTGAAGTTGCTTCTTGATGGTTTAGTCTGGATCTCCGGTGGGTTCCAGATTCTGGAGAAAGATCGTGCATGGGAGTTTTCCTTTTTGAATTGGGTCGGAGCCAGTAGCAGCGAGTCTGCACTTCATGGAATGCAAAACTCCCCACACCCCCCCCCAATAGTTTTTTTATAGGTATTTTGGGGTAACCATATGAAAGGCTATGTGCGTGATAAAGGCTTTTTTGAAAGTGCTTCTTGATTCTTTCAGGAGCCATTCAAATTTGGCTAGTGTTGGAGTGATGTGATTATGTCATTGGTCTCTTGTTATGAGTCTGGCTGGTGCATTCAGTGCAGCCCTCATAGGGATCAGATGTGCCTGTGAGAGTTGCATTGCCATAGTCCAATCTAGAAAGAAGCAGGGATTGCACTACGGTTTCAAGATCCTCCTCTGGGATGAAAGGCTGTATCTTTATGAGTAGTTTGAAGTTGTACCTAGCGTTTCTTGCTGTAGCATTTGTTTGTAGTCATGCTCAAGTTTTTGTCTAGTGTGGTACACATGTATTTAACCCCTTCGATGCTCATGACGGAACGGTTCCGTCATGAGCATCGGTTGGGCTGTGCTCATGACGGAACCGTTCCGTCATGAGGACAGCCCCCGGGGGAAGCGCTGGCGCTCCCCCCCTTGTGCAGCGATCTTGCCCCCCTTTACGGGGGTGGCAGCGGAAGAGCTTCCGCTGCCACCCCCGAGCCCCCCCACGCTTTCTGATGACGTCAGCGCGCACAGCGCGCGCCGGCGTCATCAGGAAGCGTTGGACGCGCTGGAATCCATTTCTTCCAGCGCGTCCAAGGGGGAAGAGGTAGGTTTTCTTGTCCGGTGGGGGCCGCGGCGGTGAAATTTGTAGTATTGAGGCATCGGGGGAGAGGAAAGAGTATTTCCTCTCCCCCGATGTCTCAATACAGGGCATTCCTGCTCCACGATCGCGCACAGCGTCGCGATCGTGGAGTAGGGATGCCCCACTAGATACCAGGGATTTGTTTTTTCGAATTTGGGAAGCGACCCCTTAGGCAAGGGTCGCTTCCTTGGGGGAAAAATGTGTCGAAGTCTTTTCTGCCCCCCCTGGGGGCAGATCGGTCCGCTTTCTGCGCGTTTCTGCCCCCAGGGGGGGCAGAAAAGCCCACTAGACACCAGGGATGTTGTTTATGCTATGTAGGAAGCGACCCCTTAGGCAAGGGTCGCTTCCTTGGGGGCAAAATTTTTGGAAGTCTTTTCTGCCCCCCCTGGGGGCAGATCGGTCCGCTTTCTGCGCGTTTCTGCCCCCAGGGGTGGGGGCAGAAAAGCCCACTAGACACCAGGGATGTCGTTTATGCTATGTAGGAAGCGACCCCTTAGGCAAGGGTCGCTTCCTTGGGGGGCCCAATAATTTGAAGACTTTTCTGCCCCCCCTGGGGGCAGATCGGTCTTCTTTCTGCCCGTTTCTGCCCCCAGGGGGGGCAGAAAAGCCAACTAGACACCAGGGATGTCTTTTATGTTATGTAGGAAGTGACCCCTTGGGCAAGGGTCACTTCCTAGGGTGGTAAAATATTTAGAAGACTTTTCTGCCCCCCCTGGGGGCAGATCGGTCGTCTTTCTGCCCGTTTCTGCCCCCAGGGGGTCAGAAAAGCCCACTAGACACCAGGGATGTCTTTTTCTTTATGTAGGAAGCGACCCCTTGGGCAAGAGTCGCTTCCTTTGAGGCCTAATTATTTAGAATACTTTTCTGCCCCCCCTGGGGGCAGATTGGTCGTCTTTCTGTCCGTTTCTGCTCCTAGGGGGGGGGGGCAGAAAAGCCCACTAGACACCAGGGATATAAATATTATTGTAGGAAGCGACCCCTTGGGCAAGGGTCGCTTCCTTGGGCCCCTAAATTTTTTGAAGACTTTTCTGCCCCCTCTGGGGGCAGATCGGTTTTATTTTTTTGCCGTTTCTGCTCCCATTGGGGGCAGAAAAGCCCACTAGACACCAGGGAATTAGTTCCATTAGAAATAGAAGTGACCCCTCGCTTCCAGGGTGCAATTTGTTATATGTATTTGGCTCACCCACCCCGGGACTGAGTAGCCTTTTTTTTCCTGCTGTTTTCTGCCCCACCTGGCACACAAACTGATTGACCATTTGGGTAGTGACATGGCATGTTATAATGTTTATTGTTATATTTTTTGTGATTTCCAATTGTAATGTTTTTTTTGTTTACTTTTTTGTTCTAGGTGAAGGCTTTTCTTCTGTTCACGTTGACGTTGTGGTACTGGTGGTTCTGCTGTTTGTGTAGTTTGGTAAGAGACTGTTTTTTTGTACAATGCAAATGTGTTTGATTTCTCTGCCTGTTTTTTTTTGCAAATGGTGTAATAATAGCAGTATGTTTGGTTTTTGAGTGTCAAAAACTTTTTGCATTGGTGCTCGATGTGTATTTTGTTGTCTTGTGAGTAATTTGTTTTTTTTTCTTCTTTCTAGTTTGATATCGTTGGTCTTTGCTGTGTCACTGCAGAGTTTGTTTCTGGTGAGTGCAGCTGTCTCTTGTAATTGGATTGTATAGTTTTTGAGTACATTGATCTTTGTGATAAAAGGTACACATTTTTTTACTTACTTGGTTTGCACATTGTTGGTTGTTGTTGACTTGTTTGTGCAGTCTTCTATCTTAGTAAGTATAATGGCTAGCCGCAGGATGACTGCTCAGCAGGTTGTTGGTTTGCTGTTTGAGTCTTCCTCTGATATTGGGTCAGAGACTGACTCTGCTTCTGAGGAAGAGGAGGCAGGGGACGATTCTGGCAGTGAGTTTTCTCTCCGTATGGGGTCATCGGATGATGAAGCTACTCTTAGTGCGGATGAAGTGCCTGTGTTAGAGGAGGAGACTGATGTGCCGATAGTGCGGCAAGAGGCATCTGGGCTGCAGGCTGGGACTGCAAGGCTTCCCGTTGGTGTAGTGCGGCAAGAGGCATCTGGGCTGCAGGCTGGGGCTGCAAGCCTTTCCGTTGGTGTAGTGCGGCAAGAGACATCTGGGCTGCAGGCTGGGGCTGCAAGGCTTCCCGTTGGTGTAGTGCGGCAAGAGGCATCTGGGCTGCAGGCTGGGGCTGCAAGCCTTTCCGTTGGTGTAGTGCGGCAAGAGACATCTGGGCTGCAGGCTGGGGCTGCAAGTCTTCCCGTTGAAAGTGATGACCTCTGGGTTGCCCCTGGCATGGTGCAGCCGGAATTTCCAGAGTTTACTGGTGTTCCAGGGTCTAGAGTGAATACTGAGAACTTTTTGCCTGTAAATTTTTTTCAGTTGTTTATGGACGATGTGTTTTTGGCAGAGATTGTTGAGCAGACTAATTTGTATGCCGAACAGTTTTTGAGGGACAACAGTGCCAGTCTTAAGCCACACTCTAGAGCTACCCGGTGGACTCCCACAAATGTTGAAGAGATGAAGAAGTTCTTGGGTTTAACTTTTTTGATGGGCTTGCTAAGGAAGCCATCATTGGCTTCATATTGGTCTAGCAGTCCCTTGATGGCAACGTCTATTTTTCCGGCAGTCATGACTCGTGACAGGTATTTGCTTCTGCTTCGGATGATGCACTTTGTTGATAATGGTTTAGCGTTGCCACGAGATCACCCTGATTGTGACCGTCTTTTTAAGATTAGGCCTGTCCTTGATCACTTTGTTGATAGATTTTCTGAGATTTATGCCCCTGGTAGAGAAATTGCAGTGGATGAGTCTTTGGTGTTGTTCAAGGGCCGCTTGGTTTTTAGGCAATACATTCCTAGTAAGAGAGCACGCTATGGAATAAAGCTGTATATGCTGTGTGACAGTAGGACTGGATATGTCTCTAATTTCAGGGTGTACACCGGTAAGGAATCCAGGATTAACCCCCCTGGTTGTCCGTCCACGTTTGGAGTGACTGAGAAAATTGTTTGGGAACTTGGTAGAGGATTTTTTAACAAAGGCCACCATTTATATGTAGATAACTTCTACACTGGTGTGCGGTTGTTCAGGGAATTGGCCAAAGTGGGCACTTTTGCTTGTGGCACAATCCGCTGTAACCGTAAAGGTTTTCCAAAAGAACTTGTTTGTCAAAAGCTTGTGCGGGGACAGTGCAGTGCGTTGCGTTGCCAGGAGCTTCTTGCTGTGAAGTTTACAGACAGGAGAGATGTCTACATGCTGACTTCCATCCATGATGAAAGCACTGCACATGTGACTGTTTGGGGTCAGGTCGCTGAAGTGCGCAAACCTGTGTGCGTTTTAGACTATAATAGGCACATGGGTGGTGTTGACAGAGTAGATCAGAGGTTGGAACCTTATGCTGCTCTTCGTAAGGCTTACATTTGGTACAAGAAGTTGGCTATCCATCTTTTCCACTTGGCAATGTTTAATGCTTTTGTTGTGTTCCAGGATTCTTGCCCTGAGTCAAAGATGACTTTTGCTAAGTTTCAGGAGTCTGTAATAGGCAGCCTTGTTGTAGTGGAACAGGCAAGTGTTCCTAGAGTTGGACTGGTGGAGGATGTTGCTAGATTGAAAGAACGCCACTTTCCAGATCACATTCCTCCCACACCCGCAAAAGATTTTCCCAGTAGGAGATGTAGAGTCTGTTGGCGAAGAGGTTTGCGGAAGGAGAGTCGTATGTACTGCCCCGATTGTCCCTCTCATCCTGCACTGTGTCTCCCTGCTTGTTTCAGAGCGTACCACACGCGAAAAAACTTTTGGGAACATTCATGAGTGGTAAAGTGAACTGGCTGGTCTGTATTCTTTGGAAAATATGATTCTGTTTCAAGGTTGGTGTTAGTGCAATGTATTTAGTTGCTGATTTTCTGTTAGAAGATTTGTATCTATTTGCAATTTGTTTGTGTTTTTATTTTTTTCTAAAAAAATCCAAAATGTGATGGCGGTGTGTGTAGGCTTGCGCTTGGCTGTTGGTGTGTGTGGACTGGCACTTGGTTGGTGGTGTGCGTGGAATGGTGCTTGGCTGACGGTGTGCGTGGAGTGGCGGTGTGCATGGACTGGCGGTGTGCGTGGACTGGTGCGTGGCTGGTGGTGTGCGTGGAATGGTGCTTGGCTGGCGGTGTGCGTGGAATGGTGCTTGGCTGGCGGTGTGCGTGGAATGGTGCTTGGCTGGCGGTGTGCGTGGACTGGTACTTGGCTGGCGGTGTGTGTGGACTGGTGGTGTGTGCGGACTGGTGTTTGGCTGGTGGTGTCCGTGGACTGGAGCTTGGCTGGTGGTGTCCGTGGACTGGAGCTTGTCTGGTGGTGTGTGTGGACTGGAGCTTGGCTGGCGGTGTGCGTGGAATGGTGCTTGGCTGGCGGTGTGCGTGGACTGGTACTTGGCTGGCGGTGTGCGTGGACTGGTGGTGTGTGCGGAGTGGTGCTTGTCTGGTGGTGTCCGTGGACTGGAGCTTGGCTGGCGGTGTAGGTGGATTGGCGATTGGCTGCCGGTGTGCCTGGACTGGCGCTTGGCTGGCGGTGTGCCTGGACTGGCGCTTGGCTAGCGGTGTGCGTGGACTGGCGTTTGGCTAGCGGTGTGTGTCGACTGGTGCTTGGCTGGCTGTGTGTGAGTAGTGACTTTCTGCTGGTCACTACACACACTGCTAGCTGAGTGCCACTCCACGCAATCCTTCAGCCTGTGTAGTTGCTGTGTCTGGATTGTGGGCGTGTGAAAGTGATGGGCCCTTGAATGGCGCTGTGTGCTGGTGTGAGTTTTGTTATGTGATGGGCCCGCGGCTGGCGGTGTGAATGGTTTTGTATGTCTCACACGTATGAAAGGTGTATGAATGGCCTGTAAAGAGGTTGGTGCCTTGTCGTGGCTTTACAGCTCACGAGCTGTGAGTCAATGGTTCAGTTTCTTGCCCTTTCAATTATTATCAGTGCATTTCATGTTTTGTGAAATCACTTGGTAATACAATTTTATCTACTGAACCATCACTCACCCTCGTGCCAAATCCAACCAGTATGTGTGTGTGCTTGCGGGTTAGATGGCTGTGCAGTAATATTTGTCTTTCTGAAGCAGGGTGTACCTTGTCCCTTTTTTGTGATTTTTGTACTGTGTTGCTTTTGTACCTGGTGGTGCGAATGGTCTTGTTTGTATCACGTATGAAAGGTGTGTGAATGGCCTGTAAAGTGGTTGGTGCCTTGACGTGGCTTTACAGCTCACGAGCTGCAAGTCATTGGTTTGGTTTTTTGTGAATTTAATTATTGACAGTGCATTTCATTTTTGTGAAATCTCTTGTTAATAAAATTTAATACACTGAACCATGACTCGCCCTCGTGCCAAATCCAACCAGAATGTGTGTGTGTTTGAGGAATAGATGGTTGTGCAGGAATCTTTGTCTTTAGTTTCTCTGCCAAGGTACACTTTCCATGTAAGAATAACCCACCAACTGTAGATATTGTCGAAAACCCTTGGGAGTTCATGGTGATGTCTCTCTAGTGATTTGAGAAATATTTTTTATCCCCATTGTCCTGTAAACCTCAAACTGTCTGCCACATTTTCTTTGCAGTATTATTCCTAAATTCTCACGCTGTAGTAACAATAGTTAATCTGGTTTTGCAAGGGGGGTTACTTTGGTTTTTTGCCCAGGGCTCGGCGGCCATCTAGGGAAACCTTTCAAACCCACGCATTTCTGAAAACTAGACACCCGGCGGCTTCCAGGGAGGTATGGCTTGCGTGGATCCCCCAACGTTTCCTTACCCAGAATCCCCTGCAAACCTAAATTTTTGCCCAAAAAAATCACTTTTTTCACACATTTTGGGGTGGGAAAGTAGTGGCATCACCGGGCTCACACAAATTTACCACCACCCAGCGTTCCCCCAGGTCTCCCGGTAAAAATGGTGCCTCACTTGTGTGGGAGGCCCAAGTACCCGCGGCAGGCAAGGGCCTAAAACGCAGTGAGGCGACATCAAGATGGCCTATCGCCAAACCACCTGGTTATTCAAGGGGGGTCTCTTTGGTTTTTGGCCTGGTGCGCGGCGGCCATCTAGGGAAACCTACCAAACCCAGGCATTTCTGAAAACTAGACACACGGCGGCTTCCAGGGAGGTATGGCTTGCGTGGATCCCCCAACGTTTCCTTACCCAGAATCCCCTGCAAACCTCATTTTTTGCTCAAAAAATCACTTTTTTCACACATTTTGGGGTGGGAAAGTAGTGGCATCACCGGGCTCACACAAATTTACCACCACCCAGCGTTCCCCCAGGTCTCCCGGTAAAAATGGTGCCTCACTTGTGTGGGAGGCCCAAGTACCCGCGGCAGGCAAGGGCCCCAAACGTAGTGAGGCGACATCAAAATGGCCTATCGCCAAACCACCTGGTTTTGCAAGGGGGGTCACTTTGGTTTTTGGCCCGGTGCGCGGCGGCCATCTAGGGAAACCTACCAAACCCAGGCATTTTTGAAAACTAGACACCCGGCGGCTTCCAGGGAGGTATGGCTTGCGTGGATCCCCCAACGTTTCCTTACCCAGAATCCCCTGCAAACCTCATTTTTTGCTCAAAAAATCACTTTTTTCACACATTTTGGGGTGGGAAAGTAGTGGCATCACCGGGCTCACACAAATTTACCACCACCCAGCGTTCCCCCAGGTCTCCCGGTAAAAATGGTGCCTCACTTGTGTGGGAGGCCCAAGTACCCGCGGCAGGCAAGGGCCCCAAACGTAGTGAGGCGACATCAAAATGGCCTATCGCCAAACCACCTGGTTTTGCAAGGGGGGTCACTTTGGTTTTTGGCCCGGTGCGCGGCGGCCATCCAGGGAAACCTACCGAACCCAGGCATTTTTGAAAACTAGACACCCGGCGGCTTCCAGGGAGGTATGGCTTGCGTGGATCCCCCAACGTTTCCTTACCCAGAATCCCCTGCAAACCTCATTTTTTGCTAAAAAAATCACTTTTTTCACACATTTTGGGGTGGGAAAGTAGTGGCATCACCGGGCTCACACAAATTTACCACCACCCAGCGTTCCCCCAGGTCTCCCGGTAAAAATGGTGCCTCACTTGTGTGGGAGGCCCAAGTACCCGCGGCAGGCAAGGACCCCAAACGTAGTGAGGCGACATCAAAATGGCCTATCGCCAAACCACCTGGTTTTGCAAGGGGGGTCATTTTGGTTTTTGGCCCGGTGCGCGGCGGCCATCTAGGGAAACCTACCAAACCCAGGCATTTTTGAAAACTAGACACCCGGCGGCTTCCAGGGAGGTATGGCTTGCGTGGATCCCCCAACGTTTCCTTACCCAGAATCCCCTGCAAACCTCATTTTTTGCTCAAAAAATCACTTTTTTCACACATTTTGGGGTGGGAAAGTAGTGGCTTCACCAGGCTCACACAAATTTACCACCACCCAGCGTTCCCCCAGGTCTCCCGGTAAAAATGGTGCCTCACTTGTGTGGGAGGCCCAAGTACCCGCGGCAGGCAAGGGCCCCAAACGTAGTGAGGCGACATCAAAATGGCCTATCGCCAAACCACCTGGTTTTGCAAGGGGGGTCACTTTGGTTTTTGGCCCGGTGCGCGGCGGCCATCTAGGGAAACCTACCAAACCCAGGCATTTTTGAAAACTAGACACCCGGCGGCTTCCAGGGAGGTATGGCTTGCGTGGATCCCCCAACGTTTCCTTACCCAGAATCCCCTGCAAACCTCAATGTTTGCTCAAAAAATCACTTTTTTCACACATTTTGGGGTGGGAAAGTAGTGGCATCACCGGGCTCACACAAATTTACCACCACCCAGCGTTCCCCCAGGTCTCCCGGTAAAAATGGTGCCTCACTTGTGTGGGAGGCCCAAGTACCCGCGGCAGGCAAGGGCCCCAAACGTAGTGAGGCGACATCAAAATGGCCTATCGCCAAACCACCTGGTTTTGCAAGGGGGGTCACTTTGGTTTTTGGCCCGGTGCGCGGCGGCCATCTAGGGAAACCTACCAAACCCAGGCATTTTTGAAAACTAGACACCCGGCGGCTTCCAGGGAGGTATGGCTTGCGTGGATCCCCCAACGTTTCCTTACCCAGAATCCCCTGCAAACCTCAATGTTTGCTCAAAAAATCACTTTTTTCACACATTTTGGGGTGGGAAAGTAGTGGCATCACCGGGCTCACACAAATTTACCACCACCCAGCGTTCCCCCAGGTCTCCCGGTAAAAATGGTGCCTCACTTGTGTGGGAGGCCCAAGTACCCGCGGCAGGCAAGGGCCCCAAACGTAGTGAGGCGACATCAAAATGGCCTATCGCCAAACCACCTGGTTTTGCAAGGGGGGTCACTTTGGTTTTTGGCCCGGTGCGCGGCGGCCATCTAGGGAAACCTACCAAACCCAGGCATTTTTGAAAACTAGACACCCGGCGGCTTCCAGGGAGGTATGGCTTGCGTGGATCCCCCAACGTTTCCTTACCCAGAATCCCCTGCAAACCTCATTTTTTGCTCAAAAAATCACTTTTTTCACACATTTTGGGGTGGGAAAGTAGTGGCATCACCGGGCTCACACAAATTTACCACCACCCAGCGTTCCCCCAGGTCTCCCGGTAAAAATGGTGCCTCACTTGTGTGGGAGGCCCAAGTACCCGCGGCAGGCAAGGGCCCCAAACGTAGTGAGGCGACATCAAAATGGCCTATCGCCAAACCACCTGGTTTTGCAAGGGGGGTCACTTTGGTTTTTGGCCCGGTGCGCGGCGGCCATCTAGGGAAACCTACCAAACCCAGGCATTTTTGAAAACTAGACACCCGGCGGCTTCCAGGGAGGTATGGCTTGCGTGGATCCCCCAACGTTTCCTTACCCAGAATCCCCTGCAAACCTCATTTTTTGCTAAAAAAATCACTTTTTTCACACATTTTGGGGTGGGAAAGTAGTGGCATCACTGGGCTCACACAAATTTACCCCCACCCAGCGTTCCCCCAGGTCTCCCGGTAAAAATGGTGCCTCACTTGTGTGGGAGGCCCAAGTACCCGCGGCAGGCAAGGACAACAAACGTAGTGAGGCGACATCAACATTGCCTATCCCAAATGTCGCCTCACTACGTTTGTTGTCCTTGCCTGCCGCGGGTACTTGGGCCTCCCACACAAGTGAGGCACCATTTTTACCGGGAGACCTGGGGGAACGCTGGGTGGTGGTAAATTTGTGTGAGCCCGGTGATGCCACTACTTTCCCACCCCAAAATGTGTGAAAAAAGTGATTTTTTGAGCAAAAAATGAGGTTTGCAGGGGATTCTGGGTAAGGAAACGTTGGGGGATCCACGCAAGCCATACCTCCCTGGAAGCCGCCGGGTGTCTAGTTTTCAGAAATGCCTGGGTTTGGTAGGTTTCCCTAGATGGCCGCCGCGCACCGGGCCAAAAACCAAAGTGACCCCCCTTGCAAAACCAGGTGGTTTGGCGATAGGCCATTTTGATGTCGCCTCACTACGTTTGGGGCCCTTGCCTGCCGCGGGTACTTGGGCCTCCCACACAAGTGAGGCCCCATTTTTACCGGGAGACCTGGGGGAACGCTGGGTGGTGGTAAATTTGTATGAGCCCGGTGATGCCACTACTTTCCCACCCCAAAATGTGTGAAAAAAGTGATTTTTTGAGCAAACATTGAGGTTTGCAGGGGATTCTGGGTAAGGAAACGTTGGGGGATCCACGCAAGCCATACCTCCCTGGAAGCCGCCGGGTGTCTAGTTTTCAGAAATGCGTGGGTTTGCTAGGTTTCCCTAGGTGCCGGCAGGGCTAGGGTTCAAAATCTACAGCTAGTCACTTTGCCAAAAAAAGGGTCATTTTTCGCTACAAAACCACGTTGCGTTTTGCGCCGTTTCCTGTCGCGGGCACTACGCCGACCCGCACAAGTGAGGTACCATTTTTCTCGTAGGACTTTGGGGAACGCGGGGTGGGTGGAAATTTGTGGATCCACGCAGATTCCAGAACTTTCCATCACAGAAATGTGGGGAAAATGTGTTTTTTTTGTCAATTTTTTACGTTTGCAAGGGATTCTGGGTAACAGACCATGGTGGGAGGCAGTCAAGTCACCCCATCCTGGATTCCCCTGGGTGTCTAGTTTTCAAAAATGTATAGGTTTGCTAGGTTTCCCTAGGTGCCGGCAGGGCTAGGGTACAAAATCTACAGCTAGTCACTTTGCCAAAAAAAGGGTCATTTTTCACTGCAAAACCACGTTGCGTTTTGCGCCGTTTCCTGTCGCGGGCACTAGGCCAACCCGCACAAGTGAGGTACCATTTTTCTCGTAGGACTTTGGGGAACGCGGGGTGGGTAGAAATTTGTGGATCCACGCAGATTCCAGAACTTTCCATCACAGAAATGTGGGGAAAATGTGTTTTTTTTGTCAATTTTTTACGTTTGCAAGGGATTCTGGGTAACAGACCATGGTGGGAGGCAGTCAAGCCACCCCATTCTGGATTCCGCTGGGTGTCTAGTTTTGAAAAATGTATAGGTTTGCTAGGTTTCCCTAGGTGCCTGCAGGGCTAGGGTACAAAATCTACAGCTAGTCACTTTGCCAAAAAAAGGGTCAATTTTCACTGCAAAACCACGTTGCGTTTTGCGCCGTTTCTTGTCGCGGGCACTAGGCCGACCCGCACAAGTGAGGTACCATTTTTCTCGTAGGACTTTGGGGAACGCGGGGTGGGTGGAAATTTGTGGATCCACGCAGATTCCAGAACTTTCCATCACAGAAATGTGGGGAAAATGTGTTTTTTTTGTCAATTTTTTACGTTTGCAAGGGATTCTGGGTAACAGACCATGGTGGGAGGCAGTCAAGTCACCCCATCCTGGATTCCCCTGGGTGTCTAGTTTTCAAAAATGTATAGGTTTGCTAGGTTTCCCTAGGTGCCGGCAGGGCTAGGGTACAAAATCTACAGCTAGTCACTTTGCCAAAAAAAGGGTCATTTTTCACTGCAAAACCACGTTGCGTTTTGCGCCGTTTCCTGTCGCGGGCACTAGGCCGACCCGCACAAGTGAGGTACCATTTTTCTCGTAGGACTTTGGGGAACGCGGGGTGGGTGGAAATTTGTGGATCCACACAGATTCCAGAACTTTCCATCACAGAAATGTGGGGAAAATGTGTTTTTTTTGTCAATTTTATACGTTTGCAAGGGATTCTGGGTAACAGACCATGGTGGGAGGCAGTCAAGCCACCCCATCCTGGATTCCCCTGGGTGTCTAGTTTTCAAAAATGTATAGGTTTGCTAGGTTTCCTTAGGTGCCGGCAGGGCTAGGGTTCAAAATCTACAGCTAGTCACTTTGCCAAAAAAAGGGTCATTTTGCACTGCAAAACCACGTTGCGTTTTGCACCGTTTCCTGTGGCGGGCACTATGCCGACCCGCACAAGTGAGGTACCATTTTTCTCGTAGGACTTTGGGGAACGCGGGGTGGGTGGAAATTTGTGGATCCACGCAGATTCCAGAACTTTCCATCACAGAAATGTGGTGAAAATGTGTTTTTTTTTGTCAATTTTTTACGTTTGCAAGGGATTCTGGGTAACAGACCATGGTGGGAGGCAGTCAAGTCACCCCATCCTGGATTCCCCTGGGTGTCTAGTTTTCAAAAATGTATAGGTTTGCTAGGTTTCCCTAGGTGCCGGCAGGGCTAGGGTACAAAATCTACAGCTAGTCACTTTGCCAAAAAAAGGGTCATTTTTCACTGCAAAACCACGTTGCGTTTTGCGCCGTTTCCTGTCGCGGGCACTAGGCCGACCCGCACAAGTGAGGTACCATTTTTCTCGTAGGACTTTGGGGAACGCGGGGTGGGTGGAAATTTGTGGATCCACACAGATTCCAGAACTTTCCATCACAGAAATGTGGGGAAAATGTGTTTTTTTTGTCAATGTTTTACGTTTGCAAGGGATTCTGGGTAACAGACCATGGTGGGAGGCAGTCAAGTCACCCCATCCTGGATTCCCCTGGGTGTCTAGTTTTCAAAAATGTATAGGTTTGCTAGGTTTCCCTAGGTGCCGGCAGGGCTAGGGTACAAAATCTACAGCTAGTCACTTTGCCAAAAAAAGGGTCATTTTTCACTGCAAAACCACGTTGCGTTTTGCGCCGTTTCCTGTCGCGGGCACTAGGCCGACCCGCACAAGTGAGGTACCATTTTTCTCGTAGGACTTTGGGGAACGCGGGGTGGGTGGAAATTTGTGGATCCACGCAGATTCCAGAACTTTCCATCACAGAAATGTGGGGAAAATGTGTTTTTTTGTCAATTTTTTACGTTTGCAAGGGATTCTGGGTAACAGACCATGGTGGGAGGCAGTCAAGTCACCCCATCCTGGATTCCCCTGGGTGTCTAGTTTTGAAAAATGTATAGGTTTGCTAGGTTTCCCTAGGTGCCGGCAGGGCTAGGGTACAAAATCTACAGCTAGTCACTTTGCCAAAAAAAGGGTCATTTTTCACTGCAAAACCACGTTGCGTTTTGCGCCGTTTCCTGTCGCGGGCACTAGGCCGACCCGCACAAGTGAGGTACCATTTTTCTCGTAGGACTTTGGGGAACGCGGGGTGGGTGGAAATTTGTGGATCCACGCAGATTCCAGAACTTTCCATCACAGAAATGTGGGGAAAATGTGTTTTTTTTGTCAATTTTTTACGTTTGCAAGGGATTCTGGGTAACAGACCATGGTGGGAGGCAGTCAAGCCACCCCATCCTGGATTCCCCTGGGTGTCTAGTTTTCAAAAATGTATAGGTTTGCTAGGTTTCCCTAGGTGCCGGCAGGGCTAGGGTTCAAAATCTACAGCTAGTCACTTTGCCAAAAAAAGGGTCATTTTGCACTGCAAAACCACGTTGCGTTTTGCACCGTTTCCTGTCGCGGGCACTATGCCGACCCGCACAAGTGAGGTACCGTTTTTCTTGTAGGACTTTGGGGAACGCGGGGTGGGTGGAAATTTGTGGATCCACGCAGATTCCAGAACTTTCCATCACAGAAATGTGGGGAAAATGTGTTTTTTTTGTCAACTTTTTACGTTTGCAAGGGATTCTGGGTAACAGACCATGGTGGGAGGCAGTCAAGTCACCCCATCCTGGATTCCCCTGGGTGTCTAGTTTTCAAAAATGTATAGGTTTGCTAGTTTTCCCTAGGTGCTTGCAGGGCTAGGGTTCAAAATCTACAGCTAGTCACTTTGCCAAAAAAAGGGTCATTTTTCACTGCAAAACCACGTTGCGTTTTGTGCCGTTTCCTGTCGCGGGCACTAGGCCGACCCGCACAAGTGAGGTACCATTTTTCTCGTAGGACTTTGGGGAACGCGGGGTGGGTGGAAATTTGTGGATCCACGCAGATTCCAGAACTTTCCATCACAGAAATGTGGGGAAAATGTGTTTTTTTTGTCAATGCTTTATGTTTGCAAGGGATTCTGGGTAACAGACCATGGTGGGAGGCAGTCAAGTCACCCCATCCTGGATTCCCCTGGGTGTCTAGTTTTCAAAAATGTATAGGTTTGCTAGTTTTCCCTAGGTGCTTGCAGGGCTAGGGTTCAAAATCTACAGCTAGTCACTTTGCCAAAAAAAGGGTCATTTTTCACTGCAAAACCACGTTGCGTTTTGCGCCGTTTCCTGTCGCAGGCACTAGGCCGACCCGCACAAGTGAGGTACCATTTTTCTCGTAGGACTTTGGGGAACGCGGGGTGGGTGGAAATTTGTGGATCCACGCAGATTCCAGAACTTTCCATCACAGAAATGTGGGGAAAATGTGTTTTTTTTGTCAATTTTTTACGTTTGCAAGGGATTCTGGGTAACAGACCATGGTGGGAGGCAGTCAAGTCACCCCATCCTGGATTCCCCTGGGTGTCTAGTTTCCAAAAATGTATAGGTTTGCTAGGTTTCCCTAGGTGCCGGCAGGGCTAGGGTTCAAAAACTACAGCTAGACTCTTTGCAAAAAAAGTGTAAATTTTCAGTGTGAAAATGTGGTGTGTTCACCTTAGGTTTTGAGCCACTTCCTGTCGTGGGCACTATGCCTACCCACACAAGTGAGGTACCATTTTTATCGGGAGACTTAGGGTAGTTCAAATTTGTAAAGCAACTGTTATTACCTATTGATTTTTGATGCATTTCTCCCTTCCAAATGAAAGACATTGTGTAAAAAAAAAGTCATTTTGAAAAATGACCAATAATTGTCATGCAAATATGAGTATTCCCAATTTCGAAAATGTGCAAATATGCACTGTTTCTGAACTCTGTAATTTGTTCCCATTTCAGAAATACATAGGTGACTTTCATACCGATTTTTCCATGTATACATTTTCCCACAATAATTGCTATATACCCGGACCAAAAAAAAAAACCTTAACAAAATGCTGCTCATTTTTCTACTCTGGGTTCGTTGGGCTCTTGGTGAACCTACAAGTCCTATATGTCCCCACAACCAGGAAGGTCTACCGGATGTAACGGTACATTGCTTTCAAAGAGATGTCATAATTCGAAGAAGTTACAGGTAAAAACGTTGACTCAAAAGGCTGCTTTTTTCAACAAATTTTTAATTTTTCCTATATTTGCCTGTAAATTTCTATAAAGAAACCTTGATGGATCTACACAAATGACCCCTTGCTGAATTCAGAATTTTGTCTACTTTTCAAAAATGTATAGCTTTCCAGGATCCATTATTGTTTTTGTACCCATTTCTACCGTTAACTGGAAGGAGGTTGAAAGCACAAAAAATAGCAAAAATAGGGTATGTCCCAGAAAAATGCCAAAACTGTGTAAAAAATGTTGGTTTTCTAACAAAATTCTGTCATTCCCTAAAAGCTGGAGAAATTGTGATTTCAGCCCCACAAACCCTTTTTTGATACCATTTGCAGAGAAAAACCCAGAAGCTTTCATTTGCAGCCCGTTTTTCACATTTTTCACAAAAAAAAAAAAAATTGCTGTATTTTGAATAATTTCTGGGAACCCTCTAGGAGAATCCACAAACCCTGGGTACCTTTAGAATCCCCAAGATGTTGGAAGAAAAGGACGCAAATTTGGCGTGGATACCTAATGTGGTCAAAAAGTTACAGGGGCCCAAGCGCGCACTACCTCAAATAGCCCAAAAAAGGCTTAGCACAGGAGGGGAAAAGGCCTAGCAGCGAAGGGGTTAATACTGTTGACAATTGTGGGACTACAGTTAAAAGCATAAAACTGCCAGATTAAATTTTGCACTTGTGACCAGTTTCCCTGAGTAAGTAGGTAAGTAGTGATTTATTGTTTGGTTAATGAAAACCTTCACAATTTCCATAAAAATAAAAAAGGGTTAGCAGCAAAGTTCATGATTCAACATCGAAAGTGTATATCATAAAACATTCATCATTAAATATCAAAAGAACATATCATACAACGTTCGTTCATTGTATAAAAATAATTGGTGCAGTAATCAGTAAATTTTTGTCAGATACCGTGAATTGGCAAAAGTCTTTTGACCATTCTTTGTACAAACGGCTTTCCAAGACGTCTACTGATACAGTTGTTTAAGGTAGCTAAAAAGAATTAGGAACGGGACAAGGATCATGAAGACTAAAAAAAAGAAAGCCAATTTTTGGGCCTCTATTAGAGGACAACAGTACAATGTTTGGATGGTTTGGAAGCATCAACAATGAGGTAGTACTGACGAATGTCCAATGTTCGGTTAGTCTAAGAACAGCAACAGTGGTGTGATTCTGATGCGTGTTGTGCTCCAGCATCTATCTTAAGAATGGCAAGTGAGCTGGATAACTTATGTTCACTGACAGGTGGAACTAGGAGAGTCTTTTGGTCACAGTGATGAGAATTGCTGGCCACTTAATACGAGAGCTTTTTCCCCTGCCGCTTCCATAAACCGTACAAAGAGACATAAATACTGTACGTCTCCACCTCCGAGGCATGCCTTCACTGTTTGTCTGCATGTTCTTATCCCCCTGCTTAGAAAGATGGGCTTCAATAGCTGCCGCCGTTCAACTTGCAGTACAACGCAGATGCACAGTAAGTGTAATACACTCTCATCGATATCCCTGCATTAGCGGCATGTAGTCTGGGCTAGAGATCATTTCCAGGGGGGAAGATGCAGCAGGGATGGTAGAATGCCCATTCGAAAATGAAGGTATTTTTCTTCCTTCCTCCTGTTAAATCCTGCGCCTAGGTAGGATTGTAGAGAAGACTTGACGTAGCTCTGCACGACGAACCATCCGTGGGCCCTTTTGGTAAGGGCCGCCTTATCTTCTAGGAAGGATAGTTTTTTCACAGATTTGTTTACAAGTTGTTTAAAACATTGATGGGTCCCTGAGGCCGCCCAGAGATCCTCAAGGCCCAGACTGTCTATTGATGCTGTCAGGTAGCTCATGCGTTTCAAAAACAAGGGGACCCCGCACGTTTGTGACCTGGGGTAAGTAGGTAGTTTAACAAAACAGGGGTCTGGTGAGGTCAAGGATCCCCAGGTAGCGAGGCTACAATTGTTAAGTTTGAGAATAATTCAATTTAATTCATTGATATATTGAACCCAAGGCGGATCCAGTTCAGAATTATATGCAAGGACACAGAAATTTAAAGGAAGGCATCACATTTTATTTGACATCATAAAATGGAGTAGCTTCCGTTTCTGTTATTTTTGCAATTCAAGAGTATACATTATATACAGTGCTCACACATACATAAGTGAGGTTGCGTGAAGTGAAGTGTTTAGTGACAATAAAAAACTTTACATCGCATTGAAAAAGATCAAAAGAACCCAGGTAGTTTAAACAGTTTAAGGGAACTTTGAATTTGTAGTCGACGGCGTTTCGATCTTAGTAATTCAAGATCATCATCAGGACAGTGTAAAGTGCGAGCACGTAGGATCTAAAATAATGGAAAGTAGTCAATTAATAAAATTCTATGTCCTAAGAGTATGACTCGATAAACACTGGTGTTGCGGTGAATTAGTAGTTTGTTGTAATAATAGCACGGTAGTGTTAATCCTAAAGGTTAAAGGAAATGAAGCATCAAAGCAATTAATGTGATGCTAGGGCAAGTGGAATTGAATTCAAGGCAGAGCATTCCTATCAATGTGGCGCTGGTGAAGGTGGAGGTCGTCAGTTAAGGTGCCTTGTATACGCTGTACTGTACGGAAGTCTAGTAACGGGCGGATAGAACTTAGTGTGTTTATGAGGTGCACCTGGTATTAAGGTAAGGCGTGCAAGTTGAGACGTTGCGCCATGCGTGAAATTTAAAGCGTTATTCCTAAAAGCCAAAGGAACGAAGCATAGAAGCAGTTAATGTGATGCTACAGCGATAGGAAAAATTTATAATTCAAGGTGGAACATTCCTATCAATACGGCGCCGGTGAAAGTGAAGGTCGTCAGTTAAGGTGCTTTGTATAAGTTGAGTAGCGGGAGGATAGGTGTGGTTAAGAGGTGCACCTGGTTTACAGTTGAGGCGTGCAAGGTGAGATGTCGGCCATGCATGAAGAATAATTAAGGCGGCAATCCGTGGTAAGGAAAAGGACAAGGGGACTCACGACGTGAATAATGCCAAGGGTAAGGTCCGAAGAATCAGGCTTAATTGGCCGAGGGATCCTAAACGGTAGACAAGAGCCCGTGTTGAGGAGAAGACACGTAGGCAGAGTCATAGCTGCACACTCCTTCTTTGAGTGAATTTCGTTTCATGGGTGGGAGTTCAGTGTACCTGCTTCAGCCTTTTTGATCTTATGCCAGCACTTGACGTAGGCTCCTATGCGGGTGATTTCTTGGCTCTGTAGGCCGAAATCCAGCCTTAGTTGGGCTGGCGACACATACTTGGGTAGATTGAAAATCATCCTAGCCGCTCTTGAGACAATTCTGTCTAAAATGGCTGCATCTCTTCCCCTCAGACACTCACTCCCGTAAGTTATGGCCGGAATGAGTTTTGCTTGCCAGACTTGTAGCAGTGGGATAAGGCTTTGGCCGGCAGTTTTGTGTTTAATTGATTTTAAAGCAGCCACAATTGAATTGCCTCTTCTATTGATTGCTTCTTTTTGTGTGTTAAATGTGCCTTAGTTGCCTAATATCACTCCCAGGAAATTGTATTCTTCACTACTTCTATTGTTGTGTCAGCCAGTCAGTCAGTCAGAAAAACTTTATTCGGTTTGTGCTTTCAAACCATAAAAGTTGCATTGACATAAAACAGTTTCAATAAAAATACATAAATTAAGATAACAACCAAATTAAAATTACATGGAATACATTTAAAAAAAAGCCTGAGGAAATACTCTTTACACATCCATATAACTCCTAGATTTAACAGAGGCTTTTAAAAACCCTACTATAAAAAATATACAGTCTTCTTTCAATAATTGAAGGTACACAAGTGCCGGTCGAACCTGTCTAAAATTCATTCTTTTTAAAATAGGAACCAGAGAGCGTTTACGAGGAATTTCATATATTTTACATAAAAACAGAGAATGCAACGTATCCTGCGGAGACTGTCCGTCGCAGCCGCAGGGCGCTATATCTTGACCTCTATTAAAACCCTTGGGTCTGGCGAGCAAAAGATGAAAAAGGTTCAACCGCAACCTGGTTAACAAAATCTTCTCGTGTGTGGACAGAGACCCCATGAGGTAGGGTTCCGTCATGGGGGTTGTTTTAAGCATTATATACGTCCGCACACTGGGTTTCAACACCTCATTAGCTTCCCTTTCCATTTTCCTCAGTGACAAAAAGGCTAATTTGGTTGAATCCACATCTTTCTTTGTAATAACATCGGGGTTGGCAAATAAGTCCCCCCGCCCTAACCCATCAAGACTTTTTTTAATATATCTCAACCACGAAATACAAGCCGAGTTGTCCAGTGTCATGCATTCTATTAGGATCAGGTGGGTGAGAGGAAGATCTTTATTTAACCAACATTTTAGCATCAGGGGTCGCAAGGCAAGTGTGTCACTTAAATAGGGAACCCCCAGTTCCTCGTGGACCACTAAATTAGATGTGCCACGGGGGACACATAGTAAACGTTTCAAAAAATCATTCTCCGCTATCTGTAAGGTTTCTGCAATAGTGCATCCCCAAATTTCACTGCCATAAGAAACTATGGCCAGGCTTTTGGCCTGATACACTTGCAGCATAGCTCCAGTTGGTTTCTTCCCTATTTTGGATGCAAAATTAAAAATTGCTGAATTAACCCTGGCCATATCCCCTTTTTTCTTCTGTAATAGGGGGCCCCATTTGAGCAGGTCATCAAAGAGGACCCCTAAATAGGAAAATACATTTGTGCGGGGGATCTTGGAATCACCTACACTAAACTGGAAGTTCTTTTTCCCCAATTGCCCCACTTGCATGACATACGACTTGGAATTGTTAATTGCCAAATCCTGGTCAGTCATGAATCTGGAGAAGACATTTAAAGCGATTGCAGACCCAATATAGTCCTGGATATGAGGACGGCGTCGTCCGCATATAACAGGACTGGAATCCCTCGCCGTCCTACACTTGGGTAATCAACTCCCGTTGCCCTAAGTACACTGTCCAGTTCATTAATCTAAAAATTAAATAAAAAAGGGGCCAAAATACAGCCCTGCCGGACTCCCCTTTTGATATTAAAATCCCTTGTGACCTTCAAATCCTGACAGAACCTGACATTAGCTTTAGTTGACATGTGCAGGTCCTCCAGAAAATTGACAATACTGTTCTCCACTCCCATTGTCCTCATGGACTGCCATAGCTTGTTCCTGTTGACACAGTCAAATGCAGATGACAAGTCCATGAAGGCAAAGTGAATTGTCCCAGTACGAGCAACAGTATATTTACTCAGTATCATAAATAAATTAAGACACTGAGCGACGGTGGAACGTCCCGATCGCAAACCATACTGGACTTCCGACAATATCTTATTGTCCTCCGCCCAAGTTGATAATCTCTGTAAGAGGACCCGTCCCACCACTTTAACCACAGAGTCAATGAGCGAAATTGGTCTATAGCAGTGGGTACTATTTCTATCGCCCTTTTTAAAAACAGGAACTATGGTAGAGGTTGCCCAAGACTGGGGACAACCATTCTTTGCTGCAGCATTAAAAACTGCCACCAGTATCGGCGCCCAAAAGGAGGGATCTGACTTAAATAAGTCTGGGGGGATCCCGTCAGGACCAGGCGCTTTACCAACAGATAATCCTATGATACCTTCCAAGATCTCACCCTTCTCAAATATTAATTCTGGGTCCTTCCTGTCCTGGGAGTTCCTGCAGCTAAGTTCAGACGGGCAATCAAACACAGTTTTAAAATGAAGTACCCACTCCTCCTCAGTAATGTGTGAGCCGAGGCCCCCCCCCTTCATGGTCAAACAGGGGCCTGTTCACAACACTCCAGAACCTCGAGCTATTTCTGAGAGTGCTGGAATCGATCAATTCCTTCCACGCTTCTTCCTTCAATGCTCCTCTCCTCTTGGCAAGGGCTACCGTGTATTCCCTGCGACAGTTGGAGACTACCGATTGAATTCTAGGTTTTGATGATAGTACTTCCCTCAACCTCTTGGCTGCTTTAGAGCAATGGGAATCAAACCATCTAGGACCAGACAAGGTTTGACCTCTGGCAGGGGCGCATAACAGTTCAGCCACTTTTTGTGAAATAGACTCAAATGCACCAAGGATCACTTTTGGAAGAGACCACTCCATTGTGCATAAGGACAGTTCATCAGCACATGCTATTTTAACCTTGTTATAAAATAATTCTGGGGATACCTGAGACCATTTTAGTCTGCGCTTCCCATCTGTTGGTCTCAGTACACCCTTACTTGGAGCATCCCCAAATTTTGCTGAAAGTGGACCTGTCATGTGATGAGTTAAAGGGTTATGATCACTAAATTCACTTTCTGCAATATTTAAATTATTAATAATAAATTGTAAGGAGAACGAAATTAAAATAAAATCGATAAAAGATCCCCTCCCGTGTCCTTTGAAGGTGGGCACAGTAATATTAGTGCGCGGGCCAGTTAAAATCATTGTAGCCACCAAATCTAGTTCATTTAACATAGTATTCAACAACTCTCCTTGGGCGGTATGCTCAAAGTGAAAACCCTTCATACGGGGACAACCCAGCTCAGAAATACACAATGTTGTTGGCTCACCACAGGGATGTATATTAAAATCGCCAGAGACCAAAAGGTTATGAAGACTTGGGCCCAGGGATTGTTTTATGGTTACTCCCAGGGCAACTATGTTACTAGCATCATGCGGGGAAGAAAAAGAATTGCAAAAGTTAACAATTCCCCAACTGATGTCCCCCCTTCGGGCCGATAATGCCAATATTCCTGGATGCGTGGTGGACAACACCTGCAGCTTGCAATCAATAGCCACAGAAATGTATGTGACTAGTCCGCCCTTTGGTCTCCCACTCACAGAGGGTCTAGCTGGAACGAAAAAGGCCTTGTAGCCCTCCAGGAACAGGTCGCAATCCACCGTTTCCTGGAGGCTAATTGCCATAAATTTCTTGACATAAGACACCCACCGTGGATCCTGAAGCTTAGTTGCCAGCCCTGCTATATTCCAGGATAGGAAGTTATTCGAACTCAACACTGGGAGCCCCACAACTACCTCCCCTAGAGCCTGAAGAGGTGCGACCGTCTGAGGCCCAATGAGTACGGGATCCCGCAGTCAATCGCATTCCTCCATGCCTGTTAAGGCAGCAAATCTATTATTTGATGCCACTATATGGCCAGTACCAAATTGCCTATCTAATTCTAACAGTGGTTGGACCAAAGGAATGGACTGGTGTCTAGGGAGTATTCTTGTTGAACAGCCACCACGATGGGGTACCCCATGGCCATCTACAGTCGTGTCCCCATAGGAAAGTGGCCTGTAAAAATAGCCCAAGGGTAAAGCCTTAATGACAGAACCCACTAAAGGGGTGAGACTATAGTCCCCAGAAAAAATACGGCCTGCGGTGAAAGGGTTATCAAAGTTTATGATAATACAGTCGCCTGTCCCCTGCTTACGTGAGGTCCCAATCCAGCTAACCCTGCGTGCCATAAGTATGCTTTTGGATACATGATTGCCCAAGGTGGTATTATATGTGAACCAATGATTTATTTTATTTAATAGCTGCCCGTAATCCTCACTCTTCCCATTGGAGAGAGCAGGAACACTCCCCAGGATCACAACATATGGAGTGGATTCGGGTGGGAGATCAATAGTTGGAAGAGACCGCATCTGGAGGGCCCTACCCTCAGATCTCTTATCCCTCTGAGGCGTAGGGGACTCTATTCTTAAAGACGGCTGCTGTGTAGAAGCTGAAATATCTACATTGGTGGGCCTTAAACCATTAGAACTATTCTTATCTAGCGCCTCACTATTTGCTGTTTGCCTCATGCTCAGGGCTTCCCCTGCTCCTTTCTGCCCAGCTCTTTCCCCTTCCTTGACTATTTGAGCTTTGGGCATATTTGTACTTACTGTTGGAACAACCGACGGAGAATGAACCATCGTCCTTTCTAATTTAGATAGCCTGTCTTCTACTAAGCTTATTTTTGAAAGCTGGGGTCTAATAAGGTAGTCAACATAGTTTCAAGCCTGCCCCAAAAGTTCCCCTCCAATGCACTGACAATTAGTGGCCCTGCCCTGTTCTGATTCAGGGAAATGAGATTGCCCTCACCAACAACACTTGTAGGAGCAACTAACTCTTTCCTCCCGGATGTGCCCTTTACGGATTTATTTGATTTCGTTGTTCCCCGGTTCTTCCTTATTACAACAGGGGACTTGTTAATGCGGTTAGATTTTATTTTTGCTTTCTGCCCTCTAGTTCTCGATTTCATTTTGTCAGGGCAAGATTCCTGCTCCATAGATGTACAGGAGACGGAATTAATCAGTGTTGCTGGGGCAACGAGTGGCGACTGGCTCGGCCGTGATGGAGATATGTCCTGATTAAACCCTGACAGGACATTAGGAGAAGCAGGAGTTGGAGAAAACCTGCCTTGCGAAACGTGAGGCTCCAGGGATAACCTGCGTTCTGTCGATTTAATTTCATTAATGAGGACAAACTCAGCCCTCGTTAAAAAGGCATCTAAAGTCCCCGCCACACTTTTTCCTGGATTTAATTTCCGCTTATTCATGTTTAGCAACTTCTGAGCCTTCAGGTTTGTTTACTCAAAACCTTTATAAAGTGCAGATTTACTTATAAAGATAGTGACTAGTGCAATATGAAATGCACAAGATACAAATAAATTACAACAAACAACACAAATAAATTAAAAATATTCCTCAGGACATTAGAAAAATACTAAATACTTGTCACGAGAGTGATTGTCATCTTAAAAAAAAAAACAGTTAATCACAATAGGGGCACTAAGGTGCAAAATGCAATGTAAGATCCTGGCTCTTACGATAGAATCGGCCCAGTCCAGTCCAGTCTCCTCCGGCCTCCTCCGGCTTCGGACGGCCCGCCCTTTACCCGTTTTCTGCACCGTTTCATGTCGCCGAAACCCTTCTGTAAGGAGCAGCCTGCTTTCAGATCATCATCGCCACCGCACATTGACGAGGACCACGCCACTGAAGGCCTCTGTGTCTTTGTGCGGTCTTGGCCACTTTCTTGATCTGCCCCCTGCCGCTTCACCCACTGTGCGTGCTGTTCATGGAGCCACACTCCTTCCCCAGAGGCAGATTCGTCTCATGTCACTCCGGCTGGGAGTAATCACGTCTTTTCCCTGAAAACCTAGTCAGCGGCGCTGCCTGCTTCACTTCCCTATGCCGGTGAGAGGCCTCTTCTGGAAGGTAGGACAGATGAATGGACCCCCTCCACCTCACTGGAGAGAGCTCAGGCCGCTGTTCTTTCCGGTACGACTACTATATGGACACTCGGACGCCATTATGTCCCACCGCCAGCCAGCCGCACTCAACTGAGAAGGTACGGGCGCGTCGCGATTTGCACCGTAGAGCTCCAAGAATGCCCCTGAGTGGCTCCGTACCAATTCCGCTCCCGGCACTCACAATTTGGGTCAGCCACTCGGGAGCTGTAAGCTGTAATGCCCCGTCGCCCCCTGCTCTCGTTCGCTGCAGTTGGAAGTCTCTTGAGTGGACTTAATAGGATGCATAACAAAAAAAAAGCCTAAGGTGTGCTATGTACTTTTCACGAAGACATTTATCTTTCATCAGAATTTTTTTTACAGGCGTGGACAAAATGAAGTTTGAACATTCTTTTGTTCTCTTATCAGGCGTGCTTGGTTTTGGAAGGGAGGGGCGAAGGTCACGCTATACCGAACCAATTGCCCGCGAGTTTCCCTGAGGGCATTGTAGGAGAAAATCAGTTTTCAGTGGGTTGAGTTTCAGGTGGTTATTGCTTAGCCAAGGTTGAACTTCTTTTATCTTTCATTCAGGTGGAGGATGTCTCTGAGTGAGGGGATTCTTAAGAAGAGTTGAGTGTTAGAACTATATCGGAGCTGCACCACTTTTCAAAAAAGTTAAAATTCCTGAGACTAATAGATGTTCAACGAAGAAATAAAGCAGTTGTGTAAGGAACTAGTTGTTCTCGTCTTTATTAATTCATTCTTTTAAGACAAACAGCCAGCGCGTTTTGTCCTTAGGCACAGGACTTCTTCAGGGCATTGAAGATACTATATGGACCAATAGGTAGTAACCTTGGATATATGTATAATTTGGCAAAGGTGGCAGTCGCACCAATGCATGGAGCTCGTCTGTTGAACGAACGGAAGTTCCTCATGGATGAAGAGATAAGACCCGAATGTGCATCCAAACTCTTAGTATATATTCGGGGTAGGCAGCAGTTATTGTAATACGCGTGGTATGATAGCCACAATGATATACTGTTAATTCGCAATCTGCGCTCCCTTGAACATATCCAGAGCTTGACAAGTGTACTTAGTGAAACGAAGTGTCTTGCCGCATGTTGTTCGGCGTTCTTCTGCCGCCCTACGACTCAAACTGCATATACGTGGTATGGACTGGATGGTATAGGTAGTATGGAAGGTTAGCTTGCTGTAGAATTGCTCTAGATCATAGTTGTCTATGTGTTTTTTGAGAGGGGTTAGTATACGTTTTGCAAGTGTTTGCTTGTGGGTTCCATGAAGGAAATTGTTCAGGTCTTTTGGACCAGCCCCTGGTTTCTTTTTTTTTTTTATTTTTTTTTTATTTTATTTTGATGCCAGTACAATAAAAAGAGAAAGAAATTACATAAGTATTTACCAGATGGCACCCCCCCCACCCCACAAAAAAAGCACAAAACTTGCGTATAATTGCTGGAAAAGAAAAACACAGAAAACAGTAAACAAGAAATAAAAAAAAAAAAACTAAGAAAAAAAAAAGACACATACATTATCATGACTGTACAAGCCAAAGACTCATTTTTTCCCAGAGCTCTATTCCCTTCTTACGTCCCCTTCTTCCTTTCTTTGCATATATGGCGATTTCTAAGTAGTATATGGCAATGAAGCGGGCTAGCCATTGTGAGAACGATGGGGGCTCCGAATCTAGCCAGGAGGAAGCCACACAGAGCCTCCAGACAGCCATAGCAATAAAGATTAAGCCATCCCTTTTCAGGAGGGAGGACTCGGTCTGTGTTCCTAGCAAGATAATAGTAGGATTAAGAGTTAAGGGCTGAGCAGTAACTTCCCTTAAGAATTCCTGTATTCTGTTTAAAGTAATGTGAAGTTTTAAACATGTAGCGAAGATATGAATAGAATTGGCCCCATATTCCGCACATCATGGACAAAGGGTACCTTGACCGGAGCCCCACTTAGCAATCTTGCTAGGGGTGAGATATAGAAAGAAAATGGTTTTAAAATGTTACGACTGCAATTTAGCTGATATCAGAATATTCTGTGAGAGAGATAGTGAGTTAAAGAAAGTAGTGTTTGAAGTATCAATTTTGCTGGACCATTTATCGGCTATATTCTGTAGGTCGTCTGGGGACTGTTTATTTATTATATTATATAGTAGGCCAATTCGTGGCGGGACTGGCTTGCGCATGATGTTCAGAATGTCAATTTCCCTGAAGCCAGAAGCCCCGCCTGCCTTCCTGGACAGAAAATCAGATACACAGTAATATTTAAAAGCATCTTCCTCTTTGAGTTTGAACCTGATCAATAGTTCCGAAAAAGGGACCATCCCCTCACAGGTAACAAGGTCTCCTAATTTCAGTATACCCGCCTTATGCCACTCTGAAAAGTAGTCCCTGCCGAATATGGCAGGTAGGTTAGGGTTGTTTAATGTAGGAGTGTAAAAGTTAAATCTACCGAGCCCAAACATTTTACGGATACTACGAAAGGTTTTAAAAGAATTTAGTAGTGTCTTAAACCTCACCCTTTTGTAGTATCCGTAAGTGGTCTCCCGAAGTAGACAACCCCAAGTCTGTTCTCCCAACAATAGCTGAAAGGGCGTGGGGAGGCCCGTAATCTGAGAAGGTGGGGTCTCTTTTAGCAGTTCTGTACTGTATTGTAGAACCGAGGCCCAGTAATAGAGTGTGATATTAGGAAAGGACCAACCCCCACGCTCCTTTGGTAGGCAGAGCTGCCTTAGTGCCCTCCTGGGTTGGGAGTAGGCCCAGATAAACTGTGTGAAAATTTGTTGGAATTTTAACAAATTAGATTTGCTAAACTCCAGAGGTATTGTACGGAAAAAATATAAGAGTTTGGGAAAATATGTCATTTTTATGACATTGCATCTGCCTACAAGGGTTAAATGCAGATTATTAATTTGTTTCAGGGCCTTTTTTGTATGTAATGCCAAAGGGGCTAAGTTGTCAGAGACAATTTCGTCTAAGTTTGATGAAATAGAAACTCCCAGGTATTTGGCCTTAGAGACAACTCGAAAGTCTGTCCATAGAACATGGCTGTTTATTATTATTTGGGTTTTGTTTTGATTCAGAGCATAGCCAGAAAGCCTCCCAAATTTTGTCGCCTCACTTTCAAGAGCTGCTATGGAATTAGAAGGGTCAGGTGAAATAATGGCCAGGTCGTCGGCATAAGCCATGATCTTGATGCGGCTTCCTTGGAGATTGGCTGGAAGGATCTCGCTGTTCCTCTCTATTTGTTTAATAAAGGGGTCAAGGTAGAGGGCAAACAGTAATGGGGAGCATGGGCAGCCTTGCCTGGTGCCTCGGAAGATCTTAAATTGTCCGGTTAATTGTCCGTTGACCGAGACACAGGCTGTTGGTTTAACATAGAGAGCTTGTACTGCCTGCGTAAGCCTAGGTCCAAATCCCATTCTCTTTATTACTGCCCACAGATATTGCCAGGAGACCCGGTCAAAGGCCTTCTCAGCGTCCAAAAGTGTGAGGGACATCGGGTCTCCGGAGGCCTGTGCGGCGTCGAATATAGTAATAGCCCTTCTAACATGTTCTGTTGTCCCTTTTGCCGGGATAAACCCGTGCTGCCACTCTGAGACCAGCGATTCTACCACAGAGGAAATTCTAATAGCTATTATTTTGGAGAAAATTTTTGAGTCACAATTGATGAGTGTTATTGGCCGATATGAGCTCATTTCTATAGGGGGTTTATCCTTCTTTAGGAAGATGGCTATTCTGGCCATGGACCAGGATGCAGGTGGTGAGGTTCCATTAAATGTAGAGATTATTACTTCTGTGAAGATAGACTTGATCTGAGGAGCAAAGAACTTGTAAAATTCGACTGGGATGCCATCTGGCCCAGTGGCTTTCCCGTCGGGCAAGCTGTTAAGGGCCTCCAAAATCTCATCCCATGTGGGAGTTGTATCTAGTCTATTCATGTCTTCTAAAGGAAGAGTTTTGAGATTAACCTCACTAAGATAGTTGGTGGTCTCAAGGGCGATTAAGTCCCTAGGGCCACGGATCTCTTCGGTATATAGCTTGGAGTAAAAATCCTGAAAGCCATTTCGAATATGGTCTGAGTTGTTAGTCTCAACCCCTGATGTTAGTTTGATCGTGCGAATCTCGTTATAGGAGACCTGTTGCCTAGTCCTGACAGCCAAATAGTGCCCAATGTTGTCACTACACTCATAATTTCTCTCCCGAGTGCTTGCCCATTTTGAGGCAACCTTTTCTGCAAAGATTGCCCCAATTTCGGCTCTGGCCAGCACTACCTCCTTCTGAGCTAGTTCGATGTTTTGTCCGGTCTGAATGTGGTTGGTTAGCTGAGTTTCAGCCACACTAAGCTTTCCTTGTAAATTGTTTAGCAGCGCTTTCTCTTTTTTGTTTTTACGTATTGAGAAACCCAGGGTTTCCCCCCTAACCCCAGCTTTTAGTGTTTCCCAAACTATCATAGGAGGGGCTGAGCCAACGTTAAATTCTAGGAATTCCTCTATCCACCTTTGCATATGTGTTTTGTACAGCTGATCCTGAAGTAGAGCTTTTTCAAAGGTCCAAGTAGAAACCGCTTTGGCTTTCCCTAGACCTGTGATGTTGATGATAAGGGGATTATGGTCGGACATAAAGCGTGGGGCCAATTCAATTGTACAGTTATTAATAATGGAGGATGAGAGAAAAAAATAATCTAGTCTAACAAGAGTGTGGTGCGGGGCAGAATAATATGTGTATCCTGGCAAGGAGGGGTTTAAGCTTGCCCAGCAATCTCTAAGACCATGAACCTGGGCTAGGTCGATCAGTGCCTGATATACCTGAGGTTTCCTGCCCCCATATTTCCAGTGGCTAACACTGTCCCAATTGGAGGGTAGATGTAAGTTCAGGTCGCCACAAAGAACAATAGGTGTGGGCCAGTGTGCCAGCTCCCCAGAGACCAAATTTATAACTCCTGGGTCATCTAAGTTGCTCCCGTAAATTGAGCACAGGGTAAAGGGTGGGTTATTTGCGACATGGCACTCAGTGATCACCCATCTGCCTAAGGGGTCAGCCTTGGCCCTCGGTGAGAGCATAGAGAGTTTTTTTTCAGCCAAGATACCTACTCCCTTATTTTTTGAACCCTGCGTAGTGGCCCCTAGAACTTGAAAGCCCATTGAGTCTAGTAAATGTCTCTGGGAGCCCTCGATGTGGGTTTCCTGGATGCAGTTAATGTCCCCTCCCAGAGAGCGAAGTCCCAGCACAACATTCTGTCTTTTGGATCGATCGTTTAACCCACAAATATTAACTGAGACAATTCTCAGAGGATTTAGCATGACCAGTTCTTCAACAAGAAAAAAACCAAGAAAAAAATGCCAGCAAGTGATAAAGACCCTTTAGTTTCTGGATGTTCCTGATGTCCTAGCTTATGCCATGGCATGTACATCTTAGGTGTGCAAATATAAATACAAAAGAAATTATGAAAACCCATAATGAATTTATCTGTGTGAAACTTCTCCCTTGCTGTGCCTTTCCCATCCCACCCCCCACCCCCCCCCCTTCTTTGAGCGATCAGGCAAGGCCTGAATGATGGAAAACAGCTTGAGCTCTGGCTGCTGGTCACGCCGGACTGATAAGATCTATGACTCTAGTCTAAAGAGATCAGCCACAAGCCCTATTATCTTAGCTATCTTCTAAAGTGACATAATGAAGTGACGTGATAAAAGAAAAAAAAAAAGATCCCATATAGTGAAGAATATGATGAAAATAGCAGCTTAGGATAGTGGAGAAAAAAAAAAAAAAGGGGAAAAAGAAGAATACCAGAAACGCAGAAAGGAAAAACAGGATAAAGATAAGAAGTTATTTTTTAAATCTGACTTCGTTCATGACCCCTATTGAACAAGTGTCATTTGTTTTTGCCTTTCAGTTCCTCCAGATACTCCCCTGCCTTGATCTCCGAGAGAAAAACCTTAGTGTATCCATTTGATGTTACTTTGAGCCTCGAGGGGACCATAAGAAACACTTCTGCCCCCAGCTGTTGAAAAGGGGGGATTAATTGCCTCATACGCCATCTTCGTTCAACAGTCTGGTGGCAAAAGTCTGGTTTGGCAAAAAATGTTACACCATTTGCTCCCTTCTTGGAATTAAAGCGGGCCTGGTCATAAATCATCTGCCTAAGACGAAAGTTCCCAAAGTAAACGAGGAACACTCTGGGCTGTCCCCCTGGCGTGTTAGCACTGCTCTGTTGTCGCTTTTGATAGAAGGGGAATCGGTGTGCCCTTTGTACTTCGTAGTCCCAATCCCAGCCTGTATGATCTGGAAAGGAGTCTTTTAATAGTTGGACTATAAAGCGCCGGGGGTCATCCCCCTCCTTCCCCTCCGGAATTCCAAGAAGGCGGAGATTGTTCCGACGCTGACGATTTTCCTGGTCCTCCACCTTTGTCATCAGGTCTATCAAGCAGGCGGTATTAGAGGCTCCCTGTTCTTTGGTGATTACCACATCAGTTTCCAGATGGTCAATTCGTGTTTCTGCCATGGAGACCCGCTCGCTAATGTCTACACAGGTTTTGCTCAGACGCCTCAGCCCTCCCTGCAGTTTTTTGGCAGCATTCTTGGCGATTCGATTGTCCGCCCGAACTTCTTCATGGAACTCCTTAATGGACGCAAGGATAGAAGCTAAAGAGGGTTCGGCCGTTTCATCATGTAGGCTCTTGGAGCTGCCCCACTGATTAGGATTTAGATCATCTTCATCTAGGGGATATGATACTTGAGAGTCAGAGTAGTCCCATTTTAGATGACTACGACGCCTGTTTTTGCTGGCGGGTTTTTTCTGGCGCTGCACTGTGCCTGTAGTTTGGAGCGGGGTCTCGCTGTCCTCACTGTCCTCTTCGCTGGCTTCTCCAGAGACGTCTTCATTAGAGGAGTTTGGGGTACTGTCTGATACAGAGTAGAAATCTTCAACCCCTGCTTCAGGAGTCCAAGGTGTCTGGGAGCCAGGGGGTACCGACAAGTTTTGGATTACCTTGTAGACCCCTGCTCCGAGGTCAGAGTCAGAAATAGACCGGGAAACCTCCGGGTTGTCTTTGTTAAGTATGTTTCCGGGTTCCTCTAACTTTTGAAAGGGCTGTGACAAAGAAAGTCTATTGTCTATGAGAGGTAGTGACGGCGCTTGAACAGGAAAGAGCCCATCCTGAATCCCTGGGGACTCCTTAGTTGCTGTCAAGTCGTTTTCAAGCAAAGTAATTAGGGCAGCGGGGTCGGCTTTTATCCCTGTTTGGGGTGTCCCAGGCTCTACGTTATCTGCCGGCAGAGTGGCAAGGGTGGATAGAGGTTTCGTGTTGGGGTTTAAAATGGGTTTTTTAAGTCCCAAAAAAATCTTAGCAGGGGGTGGGAAGGGGGTCTCGGCATTTTTGTCTCGAGAGGTAACGCCCCCCGCCACCTTGTTTTCCCAGCAGTTTCTTATCCCCACTGACCTCGTTTTTTGCTTTTGTGGCTCCCTCGGTAGCAGTGACGGCGGCATCTTTTGAAGCCTTTACATCTTTAGGGTCCGGTGTAAAAGCAGAAGTCTTTTGTTTGGAGCCTCTCCGACCCCCACGTGTATTCATGCTGGGTTTCAGTGGATCTGCCTCGCAGGAGTCACCTTGAAGAGCGGTCAGGGGGTCTTGGGTGTCTGCTCCGGCAGCAACAGCAGAGGTCGTAAAGGCAGAAAAGCTCCCGGTCAAATCTCCAGCTGTTATTAGCACAACAAGTGCTTTCCTAGCTGCCTGCCTCTTACATCGGGTAAGGAAAAGCGGGCTACACGACGGCCAAGATGAGGTCCCCAGCAAGAGTCTTTTTTCCAGGAGTAGCGGGCTTGATAGAAGCGTTGTGGAGCCGAAAACACCGAGAAAGCCGAAAGCACAGCGTTCCGGCATCACGAGCGATTGCGCAGGGCAGCCAGCCGAGCGTTACGCGTCCAGCGTGAGCAGTCCGGCGTGAGCAACCGAGCAGTCCTAGCTCAGCACTGTTCCATCTCGCCTGCTGGTTTCTAGCGGACTGGCATAACCTGTCCCAGTTTTAGACAGTCTGGGATTGTCCTATGTGATACTCAGGTATTGGTTATTTCCTGACCCCCCTTTGGACTGAAATAATCGAGTTCTTTGGTAAGGGCTGAGGGGTCCGCAATATGAGATGTGGGATTCAAGAGTGAAACGGTTTTAATGATATCTTCTTGTGTGGATTAGGAATTCTTTCCATGTTGCATTGTTCTTCAAAGTCTGAGGAAAAAGATGTATGCACATTATGTTCATCTTGGTGCCTATTGTCGGTTGTTGGTGTGAGCCTGGTGTAGAGTTGTTTATGTGGTTGTGGTCATTGAGTGATTGTTCAGTTCTTGTGATCTTGTCAGTGAAGAATTTTGCAAAGTCTTTGCACTGTTCCACTCTGGCATTAGGGCTTGGGATTGGATGTTGTTCAGAAATGTTTCTTTTCTGATGAGGTTGAAGAGTTATTTAGGGTAGTTTTTGACCTTGTCCAGTTGTGCTTGGAAGAAAGAGGCTTCTGTTCTGAAGATACATTTTTGTAAATCTGTTTTTTTCGTTGTGTAGTTGAGTGAGGTTGAGCTTTTTTAGATTTTCCACAAATGATATGCTATTAAGCACAAATTTAGGAAGATGGAATGGGCTACTAGGAAACTTTTTTTAATCTGAAAAACATGTTCATTGATACTAGAAAGAAAGAAATTTCCAAATTTAGGTATACATACATTATAAGTAACTGCTACTAGTAAAGGAGAAGAGGACGAAAGTTATGCTTATTTTGGTGGGCAAACAAGATGCATTATTTCCTCCTGCAAGTGAAACAAGCTGACCAACCTTTTCCTGGAATGGGCAAAAGCACAATAATGCTCAAGAAAAAATAAACATACTAAAAACTATGAGTATGGGGGTAATTATTTAACCCCCACAGACATGCTCACATTAATCGAAAGTGGGGGAAGGTTGAAAGCAGGGGTCATTGTGGCTTGGCACAGACTTTATGTAGTTTACAGATATTTCAAGGATCATCCCTTTGTAAGCATCTTGATGATTGTAGGGAGGCTCTAATTCTATTGGCCACGCCATCAGAGATGGACTGGTCCACAGACCGATCAGTAAATGTCTGAAAGAGTAAAGGTTAAGACTAGGCCCACTTAATTTTTATTATGGAGGTTTAATCTTGTGTTGATCCCAATTATTGGGCTGCCCCAGTGCATATAATTTCCTGTTTTCCTAACACAGATGACAACCGCTGAGCTTTCTTGCACAGGGTAGTCTGTTGGGGCAGAAATGTCTTGCTGGAACTATGCAAGCAGATGTGTGCTATGTTCAATTGCTAGCAATATACACCTCATGACATACAGAGACTGGACAATTATAATTGAAAGGTATGCTATAATATTTATGCTCAGATTCAGATTTTGGAAATAGGGTTTTACGGTTTGAAAATATTGACTTTTGTAAGGCTTCCAGTTGGCCTGCAGCTCTAAAGTAGCACACACATAACGTATAGTTCTCACAAGTATTACTCATGCTACACAAGGACAAACACTACACAACTTCACCCCTCCCTAGTTAAAGTATGAAACCTAAATGAAAACCAAACCAGCAAAATATCCCCATGGTCCCATAGCATCTTACAGTACATCAATGAAAGATCAGAAAATAATGTTCATGCCCATTTAAACCCAAATTTAAAATAAGTGTTAAGCCAGATAAAAAGGTATCAGCAACTGAAAGAGACACAAGTAAAACACACGCATCCCCAAATTCTAATACTGATCCAAAAAGTAAGTTGCATAGCCTATCATCTACCCTTTTTTTACTTTCATCCCCATGCTTATTGTATACTAGGAAAACCGGTACAAGTATCTCAATTGTGGTTTTCTAAAAGTTAGGATTTGTTAAATGTTTTGTGCATTCAATGTTGCCAGCCGCCATCTAGTCTTCAAACCCGAAGGAGATCAGATTGTGGAATTGAGCCTTTTAGGGGCCCACCGGTGCAGGGGTTCACCCTTATCTGTCAACTGGTTCTTAAACCAACAAAGAAGAGATTTGGCACGGAAGCTGTAATATCAAGAAAATAAGTTTATTAACCTCATATGAGTGGGACTACGTCAATACAGTACCCTCAGGCCACTGTAGGAGGTAGTCCATATTATACAGAAACCAAGGGCCTTTTATACCCTATTTGTTGCATAGTCAGCATGGAGACTCAAAGGGGAGGTACAGGCATACACAAGAATAGTTATTGACTAACATGGGCATACAGAAATTGCTTAGTCAACATAGTGTGAGGGGAGATATTACTGCTTATGTCAGTTGGAATAGCCTGACAGCAACTCTAAGACAGGAGCATTCTAGCAGCTACAGGCCTTTCTGAGCATGCACAGTGCTCTGGCTCAGTCCTGAAGGAGTTAACTATAGTTGATGACTCAAGTGAAATAGAAAAGCAGGCAACAGTGAGGACGGAAGAAGCACATGGCTAACTAAAATGGATGCCACAAACAAAATGGCTTCAACTTATGCTAACGGTAATTTCTGCGATTCCCACAGATGGCCCTTTTAGTATTAGCTGAAGACATTCGCTATGAATTAATGGAAACATGGAAGTTATCCTGCACATCTATCCTCATAAATTCATCAATATCCTGATCCATTGCTAGGTGGGCATTTACTTTCGGCACATTACGTTTAACTGGCGAAATATAAGTAGAAATACATAGGGAACAGAGCATTGGGTCGCATTAAATACAAAGGCAGCGGGGAAAAAAAGGATCGCAACAAATATATATAGGGCTGATAATAGCTTTCAGCCTCAGATGGAAATCAGTGTCCAAAACCAACCAGTCCAAGTCCATGTCCGTGAGTTCTGGAAAAAAATGTTTGTTTTAGGGGACAAGGAGGACCAAACTGGGCCATGGGAATTAGGACTAGGAGCCGCAAAGGGCTGCTCCTCCTCAAAAATGGGACAACCAAAGGGGTACATTGCTAAAACGTACTTGGGGAATTGAAGCCGCTGTATAACCAGCCAGAGGGGAGTCTTCTCCCTGTGTCTGTCTGAGCCTCACAGGCAGGCTCCTATCGTTCATCAAATGTACACTTCTCCCACGGTGGAGCTGCACAACTTGCAACCCAGAAAAACAATCACGGCCCAGGCTTAAGGGAAAAAGACTCTTTCAGGATAGGGCAATCACCCTCCAAGGCAAATACCCTCAACGATCCTGTCCAGTGTCTCAGGCAGTGCACCAGTATTCTCCACTCTAATCTAACCGGCACCAGAGGCACAACAATTGTACCCTGGACTCAGGTCCTTTCCTACCTCCTTTATTGCTCTGCTGGCGCACTGTTCTTTCTTCAGGGCCGCAGATTGTACCTAGTATGCCCAGGCACCTCTTCATGAACAAACAAAGGTGCAGGCTCACTTTCAGTTGGGGACCGGAACTCAGAAGCCTGATGCACCGATCCGAAGCAACCCTTGTTTCAGAGGGGGTCACCTCAGGCAAAACCTCCTTGCTCTTGTTATCGGTCAGTGCCTCTCTCAGCTAGGCATTAAAAAAAACTGGAACAAAGAGAATGATCAGTGCTCCATTCTGATTTGTGACCCCGTCTTTCGCCCAAGAGTCGTATGGCAGTGGCAGGGGTACATGCTTTTCCGGTCTTCCACCTTCACCGCTGGTATAGTTGCCAGCAACACCTGTGCTGGTTCCCTTCACCTTGGCTTCAAGCTGGACTGGCACTGACTCCCCAGGCTGGATCTGATGTCCGGGCCCCTCTGGAAGTGGTTGTAAGGCAGCAGATATCTGTTGGTGAACAGAACGGAGATCTTAGACAAGGCATACAAATAATCAAAAGAGGATATTCAATCTCAGAAAAGTGCCTAGGTCTTGGAACGCCCCACACATTAACTGGGCATCCAAGGACTACTTCATATGGCGATAATCCAGTCTTAAAGTGCACCGTCACCCTTATGAACCCATTAGAAAAACAAACTTTTAGTGAACTGGCAAGGATAAACTTAATTTTTCTCTCCCAATCCCAAGCAACCGGTAAAGTCTGCATTCATTTACTAAACATACTCTGAATCCTTAGTGTATTCCTATATTATTCATCTGAGGAACCTAAAAAAAAAAAGGAATTTCAAAGCAACTATTCTTTGGTGTTTCTTGTGTTAGCAAGCTTGTGTTCCATAAATCATATAGTTCACAACACTTCTACTTGTGATTTTGTTTCACTACTGTACAGGACTGTGGACACTTCTAGAATTATTTTCCTTACGTAAGAACAACCATGTTTTGCGCTTTATGACCATGCTCTCATATTATAGGTGTAGCAGGAAACTCTAAAATTCTGAATGTAACAGAGATCCATATTACATGAATAACTGATCAATTAAACAACCTAGTAGGTACATGAATTTTCCAGCAGAACTTGTTTGTTGCAGGCAAGAAAACAAGCAAAGAACATTTTGTTCTTAAATATGTGTGCTAAGAGCATATGGGCTTCTTTCCTAGCATTGTGACACATGTATCATACTTTTCATGATCTGGGCCATGTAATATCATAGTCAGGGGAAAAACCTATTGGCCGGCTTTAATAAGGGGTGTCAGCTCAATTACACGGACTAACTGATAAAGGGCTCATGATGCCTCTGCGACTTTGTGCAGTGCTGAAATAACATAAACAATAAAGGTGTGGCCACCTGGGAATTTTAGAACAAAAACTACCCACATATAGTTCCCCTTAAAGGTCAAATAAGGGAACATCAGTCTATTTTACCCATCCTTTCATTCTTATCTAATTCCATATAACATCAGTTTGCAGATAGGAGGGGGAGTAACATGGCATATTTATTTATTTATTTTGTTAATTCTAACAATTTGTTCAAACAGTATTACTTAATAGCCAGTTAGACGTGCTCTGGTGAGGTGCTTTGTCTCTATTTATTCAAAAACATATTCACAGTATCTTGTGAAATGAATGACTAAAGTGAGACCGACCAATTGTTTCATAGCCGCTCCTAGACAGCTTAGACAGGCTCAAAAAAGAGAGAGAGAGAAAGAGAGAGAACACAACAACAAGCTGCCCTGCATTCTTTCCACGCAGAATAGCTCACAATAATACACATAATAGGCACAAAAACCAAGAAAAAGGACAATGTTACTTAATTTTGCTTACCCTTAATTTGTCCAGGAGCTAGTCTCCTATCCCCCTTCGACAGTAGGTCACCTAAGCAGGTGACCTCCTGTCGACAATACACACCCCTTTTGGCAGCTGGGCAAGGACAGACTTGTAGGAGCTAACTAGAAAACATTAATCCAATCACCAACTACCAATTCCTGTAGCTTATTGAGCTGTGTAACATAATAGCGCATTAATGCAACCTTTATTTCATGGCCTTTTTATCTGGCCCTATCCCTATCTGCTCATAAAAGAATATGCAATATTTCCTTTAGCTAATGTTACCTAAAACAGATCTGTGGTGTCCAATCTTGTTCCAGGAAGGCTTAATCAAGGCCATAAGTTCATTGAAACAACTAAGTAAAGTCTTCCATTTCTTAAATGTAGTTAAATTACTAATGACGATATCCTAAATATTAACATGAATTGAGAATTAATTTGACCCTAATTTTCCTAGGCACTTTATAGGCTCAGACATTCATTAGAGCAAAGTTTACTATACCTGTAGTGTTTTATCCTGCAATGTTAGAATCAAGAAATTAAATTAATACAAAGAAATTAATTTGTTAAACTACTCTTCAACATTACAAGCAGGTATTATATCTATGTTTTTCCTATTTAGAACAAGTGGCACTGAAGTGTGCGTTAGCTTAACATGTGTTTTTTGCTGTAGACAAAAATAGAAGCAAATCTGCTGAAAAGGAATATGTTCCCCGTTCAATCAAATACAGCCCTGTTTATTTATTTATTTGTATTATCACTACAAGGGTTATAGACTAAATGTACAACTTGCATTTACACAATTATATATGTGCATGTACACATTGAGAAGCGCTGTGATGCTTTCATTGTGTAATATAGAAATCACACACTGTCACAGTGGCTAACCACATTTAAAAAAAAATGCTCCATGACTCCCTGCATGGACATTTTACGTTCAGTAGTGCTGGTCAGTTCTAAATACAGAACTTGGCTTCTGACCCTTGAACCTGTTGTCCCCTGTCTGAGCAAGGCTATCCCAATGTGGCCATCACAGTTCAAAGTAACTCTCCGCATGACTGAAGGTATCCCTGCTCCGTGCCTATGTACTGATATTTTTAAAAGGTAGGATACAACTTTTGCTGTCTTATTATTTTTTATTCTTGTGCACTGTGCTTTTCTAGTACCTAAAGAACTTGCTCAAAATTTCAGCTTTCAGAATGCCATAATGCGCCCAGAACTATTGTGCATTAAGGCGCGCAATGTAATTCACATGTCTCGAAAGCTACTCTTTGCATGACTTTTAATAGCCTTTGTATTTGACACTGCAGCCATTAGGCCATACTATATTTTAAGTTTGTCACTAAGAGACAGTAATATTGGTGTTGTTAGATTAACTAATATTCAACCTTTTAATGTGGTGCAACAACATATTTTAACCAGTTGGAGAGAGAAATCTTAATGTGCACATTGAAATCTGAATATATACTTTGCACAGGGTAATTTTCTACAGTGCTAAATACTATAAAATGTTCTCAGTAATGTTATTAGACATTATAAAGATCATGATAATGCAAAAACAATTTTAGTGCAATAACTTTTAATAATTTTTTACATGTAGTCAGTTTTTGAATAATGATCACTAACCCTTTTTGTGATTTCTACATATGAAAAGCAAGCCTTATTCCTTTCCTTTTGTCTTTAAATGCATTATAACACTTACAGAATTTCCTTTGAAACTAAGCACAGATGCTTTACTGAAACACAGAAAATGTGTTTCACTGTGTCTTTTAAAAAGCAATAATACCATCAGAAACACATATGTGCTTTTTAGGAAAGCAACAAGAAAGAAAATCCTTACTTTTATCCTTTCTCTTTTATCCACAATAATGAAGCTGTATTTTTAACTTTCAAAATTAGTAGTCTTTAATGCACATGTTTTTCGGACTTTCTGTACTAGCTTAAACCCTAGTTGCCACAGCATATATTTGTAGCTTGTGCCCGGGCATAGCCATGTGTTATTTGCTCAGCTGTGTTTTACGACCAGCAGGCGTTTACTTCTACGCTTTTTCAGGAGAAAAAGGCCTTGCTGTATTCTAATGTCCTCATAGAAACCCCAAAAAGTTGATAAACCATTCATTACATCCGTCTGCTCGGACAGACAGCTTCCTTCGGACAGACAACTTTGAGCAGCTGTTAAAAGCTCTCTTTCTGGTGCATGGAATGAGCACGGTTCATTCTATTTAAAACCCAGGCATTCCAAGTCAGTCAAAATCTATCATTTTGCAATGTGGTAAAAGGAGGACGCTTTTATTTTAGCAGCAACCAATTACTCAGATAATGTGAATGCCTTTTAATATTTAATATAATGTATCTAATGATAATGCTGTAACATTTTGTATTGAGTCCTAGTTGTGTAAAACACACAAATTCGTTTTTGTTTCTATGACTTTTAATTCTAAATATTTACCATTGTGGCAATATAATAAGTGAACGTTCACAAATCTATACTTAGTTACTGCTTTTACTTTCTAAAGTATCGTGGGGGTGTTAACATATTTTATATAATTCATTCTTTGAAATTTAAAGTGTCATTCTTCCAATGGCATCTGCAGAACACAATGACGACAACAAACAAAATTGAGCTAATTCCAGACATATTCAAGAAGGGGACCACACACTCATAACACACAACACAGACTGCAAAGGCAAGCCACCCTTACACAAAGAGCACAGTCGCTACTCACTCAAACAAGTACTTCACAAGCATCACCACCGGTGTCAGTTAACAGTCCTCAGAGACACTCAAACACACAATCAAACCACAAATCAACACCAGGACAAAAACAAGAGGCAGCCCACAGACTGTACTCAAACCAAACCATTTGTACATCATATTTACAAACAAAGGAGCTCTGAAAAGCAGTCAAGAGACTGCACCAAGACAAGCAAACAGCCTAAAGACTGTTCCATGTTATCAATATCATAAGGTCTTTTTCTCGTATATTCGTTTCACAGTGTACTATACATCATGGAAGAAATACCGTATTTAATATATATAAACCTATTAAGTGTCCCCTCTAGGGGAGCCGGCTGAGTACTTTCTAAATCCATATTGGTACCTCCAAGACAGCAACACTTTCTACGAAATGTGCTAGGAGCAGGCATGCCAAAAATATTTTAATATAATATTATAAGAAAAGTAGTACTTATCCAAAATATATCAAAATTAGAGACAAAGCATCTCCTCATTACCTGCCTTTGTATATTGCAATATATAAACAAAATCAAACCAGAATCTTGGCCAAGCAAATCCAAAACAAGACAGTCGCTCAAGCAACCGTAAAAAACCAAAGTCTCCAACCTCCACCTGGCAAGCTCTGGGTTGACCTAAAGTCTCTAGAATTATTATTTTTTTTTACAACAAGGGAGATCTCAGTCGGGATCGGCCAACACCTGGAGGGTCAGATCGGGAAAACCGAAAAACACGTTGGTCTGCAAAGACAAAGGGTCTCCTCGTGCAGGGTACCTCCTCAGTAGATTCCTGTCTTCCGTCAAGACCACTCCCTTGGATAGCTGCGTCTACGATGAGCCCCGCAAGTTGGGCGCCAATTTGTGGAAATGAGCCTTTTAGGGGCCCACCGGTGCAGGTGTTCACCCTTATCTGTCAACTGGTTCTTAAACGAACAAAGAAGAGATTGGCACGGAAACTGTAATATCAAGAAAATAAGTTTATCTACCCCATATGAGTGAGACTACGTCAATACAGTACCCTCAGGCCACTGTAGGAGGTAGTCCATAGAATACAGAAACCAAGGGCCTTTTATACCCTATTTGTTGCATAGTCAGCATGGAGACTCAAAGGAGAGGTACAGGCATACACAAGAATAGTTATTGACTATCATGAACCTACAGAAATTGCTTGGTCAACGCAGTGGGAGGGGAGATATTACTGCTTATGTCAGTTGGAATAGCCTTACAGTACACTCTAAGACAGGTGCATTCTAGCAGCTACAGGCCTTCCTGAGCATGCGCAGTGCTCTAGCTCAGTACTGAAGGAGTTAATTATAGTTGATGACTCAAGTGAAATAGAAAAGCAGGCAACAGTGAGGACAGAAGAAGCACATGGCTAACACATGGCTAACTAAAATGGATGCCACAAACAAAATGGCTTCAGCTTATGCTAACGGTAATTTTTGCGATTTCCACAAGATTGTTTACAGTTCCAGGACAGGTAAGCGGAGAAACAGTAGTGGGCAGAAATGGAGGTGGCACTTGTGCCTGTGCTGTACGCATGGGTCCAGGTAGCAAAGGGTGAAGTAGAAACTGGCTGTGAGCTGGCCTGAAAGAAACAACAAATGTAGGTTTCAGTGGTAGGGACACCATGGGTCACCATTGCAAGCTGATTGAGGTACTGGCAACTGACGGAGTTGGAAGTGGAATTCAGTTGAGGGCATCACTGGTGGGGGCATGATGTTTATATTCTAAGACAGGTGACACTCGTATCACCTCTTAGGAAAAAAAGGTACACATTCCAGAGACTGGCAGAGTCGAAAGGGGAATTGGCAGCAGTTAGGACTGAACATATCAGCATTCTCTTTGGCTATTGGAATGAATGACCGAGGAGGGACTAGCAACAGGTGTGGGCCTAAGGCAGCATAAGTTGTGAATGACGGGTGTGGATGTGTCACTGGTGGTAGATTCTGCAAGCAGATATGTCTATTAGAAGAAGATCGAGCAACCAGAGAAAACGTTGTTATGTGAGGAATTTGTGAAGCCTGCTTAAACGTTCCTAATTTACCGTCATGCACTGGAAGTCCAACCTAGGCTCTTTATGCAAAAAAAAGATAGACTTCACATTATAGCCTTATCTAGTTAAGAGGAAATATACTACGTTTCTACCACAAACTTGAGAGAGCATATTCTCCTCCAAAAAGAAGAATTGTTATCAATGAGGACTGATTTATGCAGATTGCCTGGGTCCACAATGTTACATGCTCTCCAGCTAAAGAAGGTTGATATCGTGTTCATTGAATCCACTCAAGATAAGGACAGTAAATAGCTAACTTCCAAATTTAAAAAACTGGTTCATTTTTATGTTGCCAACATCCATTCCTAACAAATGTTGACACATAATTTTGGATAGACGCAAACAAGACAGTATCTGCCCTACTTGATGATTAGGTATAATACTAGCTGGAAATGTTAACCTTCTATTTGATATAGCCATAGACCAATTTATATAACATAGAAATGTGTGTTAAAGTAGAAAATGTGCCAATATAGCGGTTAGGGAAAATGAGCTTTTATTAAACGTGCAAAAAGTGAAAATGCTGCTTATTTTTGCGTACATATCCTATTTCTATTGTTCTTTCACCCTAGGCCTCAATATTTTCTTGATTCTTTCCTATCCCTTTAAGAACATAAATGCCCTTTTTTGTAAATGCTGATTTAATGTTATAATTGAACTGCAGAAATTGACATCTACGTGAAATGGGGAAGGAGCGTTTACATCACATGCGGTACAAAGCATGCGATTACAATGCTAATGATTACAACGCAAGTCGTTTCTACGACTTGCTCTAGGGGGCGCTCTAAACTAAGGAATAGTATTTCACAGGAGAGAGATCAGTTTCGGACCTGGTATTGGCTGTTTCCAATGACAGTCAGGCTAACTGAAGGCTCTACGATACAACCAGCTGCCACACTGTCATGGCCCCTTTGCTGGAGTTTGCAATGTAGTCTGTCTTCATTTGATTTTTCATAGACCTGCGATGTCTCTTTGCTGCAAATCATTCCGCTGTGCAGAATCAGTATAGGCGGTAGATGAGAAGGGTGGTGCAGAGCTTCAGTGAAAGCTCGCAATCTCAGAAGCAGACAAGATCCACCTACGGCAGTGTGAGTTTTTAAGCAAGTGTCATCATTGTTCTGGCACCTCTGCAGTATATTTCTCAAAAAGTCATGCAATTGACTACCCTGATACTGACTCTGTTAATCTTTGCTTTGGAATCAAAGAAAATAAATTCACCCACATCTTAGTATGTATGTACATGTATGTATGCATGCACTATTTGTGGAGCACACACCTAGCCTAAAAAAGCAGAGCTTCTATAGTATCAAAGGCAATGATACAGACAATCATGACTGGAGGGAAACCTTGCTTTTGAGAGTGGTGTAGTTATGTAGTGTCCTTTAAGGAATGTGTCTTCAGTTCTTTATTGAATTAGAGTAGGGTTTGGAGGGGTCTGAGGAACATACTATTGTCATTCCAGATCCTGGGTGCATACAAGAAGAAGGCCTTTTGCTTTGTTTTTTCCTTTTGCTCAATTTAACTCTAGTCTGATGGTGTCGCGTCCATAAGTCCCATTGGAGACTTCAGGATAAGGATGGGATGGCTAATGGTGTAAAAGGGGCTGAGAAATCAAACAATACGAGGAGGCAGGGTCACCGTTATAAGGGGTCAAAAGGGCCAAGTATCTGTAATTTGTAATCTAGCTGACTGCCTTCCCTGCTGCAATTTGATCACAGTCAGGATTGGTAGTCATGCAGGAGTTGCTGATGAAGGATAGGTGGATGATTGGACGGTGATTGAGGAGGCCATCATTAACTTGTTTAGGTTTCTTCAGGAGTGGAAGATTGTAGTCTGCTTTGAGACTTTCTTGGAAGACGTCTGGTCAGAGAGCTTCTCCGAAGAGGAATTTGATAAAGGGGGAAGAGTAAGACATCTCAATAGAGGTGATTTTTAAGGAGTGGAGTATGTTGGCAAGGTCTACTGGGGACAGCAGTTTGAAGGATTACCATTGTGTGATGCAGTTTGGAGGGGTGGGTGTCAGAGGAGAAGAAGCAAGCTTGTTGTTGTCATCAATGTAATGTGTGATATTTTGTATGTTTTCACTAAAGCTGAGGTTGACAGCCTTGCATTTGTCAGTGAAGTGTGGGCTGGGAGGGCCAGGCTGGGGGTTGATGCCAGATTTGATGGTCTTGCAATCATTCTGTTTCTGATGGTAGCTTCATTGATGGTGTTGGTATAGTACTTAGATTTGGCTGATGTGATGAGTTTTTGTGTTTTGCACTGAAGTATTTCAGTAAAATAAGGTCACTGGGGTTTCTAATTTTTTTCCATTGTTTCTTCCTGCAGATGGAGCATTTGTTGTCGGACAGGTCTTAAGAGGGTGTGCCGAAGAGTTTTACATGCACTAACATGATTTTTTTGGAGCATGACTGTTCACCTGATTTTCCAAGAAAATGTTTAAACTGGTTAGAAGTATTGATGTTGGATGTCATAGTGGCTGGGTAAGAGATTAATTTGAATTTGTGCATTAAGTAGTGATTGGGGAAATCGTTCAAGGATCTGGAGGGTTTGTTTTTCGCTTTTAGCCTGACCTCACTGTGTCGGTTAAACAATAGCAGAGTGGTTGGGATATCTTAATGGTTGGACCAGTCCATAGGTACTGGATTTTTGCTCTGGGTGCTTAGTGATGTCAAGAAGACAAGGTTGAGTATTTGGCCTTTGGAAAGTGTTGGTTGAGTGATATGGTGTACAATATTGTGTGTGTGTGTGTGTGCTAATGAGTATGAGGAAGGTTTCTCTTGCTTGTCTTTTGCTTGAGTTACTTGAAAGGTTGAAGACACCTAGGAGGGTGGTGTGGGCATGGTGGATGCATGAGGTGGTGAAGAATTCCAAGAATTTGTTAATGAAGTATGTGTTCTGTCTGGGAGGACTGATCTCTTTCTTTGTCAATGAGTTAAGAGTGCCCCCAGATACAAGACCCACAACAAGACATGGTTTGGCCAATTGGTAATTTAATGCAGCGTAGTCCCTACATTTAACATTCTACTTTGCCGTTGTTTCCTAGAGCTGATCGTTACACTATTGAATAATCAAAACAACTCATATCAATTTTCCTAAATAATGGCCATTTTGATAGATCACCAATGCAAATGTGATATGAGAATATGTAATGCCATCCTAAGTCACCCGGCCAGTCATTCACCAATACAGTCACTCTTCCATGCACCCTTTGATTCATTCTCACATGTGCCCCCAAGCCACGCCCCACAATGACACATACAATAAATGAAGCAGCATTTTTAGTTAAACAAAAAAAAATCCTAAACTTATTTGCTTTGTCAATACTTTTTTCAATGTTCTCTGTATATCTTTAATTCTGAAATGCAAGATGGGAAGCTCAACTGCTCTAATCAAAAAAGAGTTCAGGCCACCATTGTATCATCAATCCAGCCACCCAGACAAATTTATCAAAAGTGCGGAGCATTTCACACCTTGTACTGGAGTCTTCAAGTGAACTTTAGAAAGGCACACGTACTCCTGCAGAATATTATTTAAAAAAACTAACGATGCTCAAGTGAGTCATAACAGAGAAAGCAATTACATGCGCCTCTCACTTTGCATTCATAGCGCATCCAATACTGTGCCACTCAGGCAGAGAAATTACATTTTCGTGAAGCCGCTGGTTTTGTTCCTAATAGTGCAGAGTCGTGAACGGGGCGGCACTTGAGTCCAAATATAGAGTTAATGAACTTGGTCAGACAATGCGTCGTGTTGGGATAATTGTTATGGATGGTGCCTAATAGGCAAAAGCGCATGTTTTTCTTTTTCTCTTCCGAAAATAGCATTTTGAGTGCACCTTTAATTTAATATCTCCGAATGATCAGAATAAAACCTGACATTCTTTGCACCTTTTTTTCTCTACTGAAGAGCGCTGCCGCAGGTGACATGGCCCTGCTCTCGCTCCCATTTCTCAAGCCTTCAATAAAGGCATCCAGACCCTGTTTGCTCAGCGCGCGGCTGGTCGTATTTACACTGCGCGAGGCAGTAATGGAATTCGGTATGAGATGCGAGTGAAATATTTATGAATGACAGATGACGACTTGTCTAAAAAGGCCCGGCTTTGCAGTGGTGTCTAAAAGCTTTGCAGCGTGATCTATCCTCTTTGATGGCTCATTTGTATGCTCGCCAGGCTGAGTGCATTGTGTGTGCAAGCACCTTAACAGAGGCTGTTGCACATGGCCGTACCTTTTCATGTTGTCCGGATTAAAAATGGTTCATCTTTATTGGTTGGGAGTACTTGAAAGGGAAGAAATACTTTCTCTCCTCCAGGAAGCATTAGTGGTTTAACTTCAGACCCATCTCAAAGTTTGTGGGAGAGCTAACCCCCTACTCCAAGAGGGTGGAGAGCTCTTGCAGATCAGAGGCATACGTTTTATAGTCACTTTTTTCGCGAATCGCTCTTTATTGTGTGTTTCTTGAAATTGTACACATTGTATTTCATAAGGTCTCTATATCGCCTGCCAAACCATCCATGTGTAAGACAAGACAGTCGTATAATAGCTGGTTATTTATTTCACAATTCTGTAAAATGCTTGCTTGTGCCTAGGACCCACTGACTTTGCAGTATGAACTGCCTAGATTGATCAGAGGTGGACATTGGTAGAAAAGGAGAGACGTTAGGATAGGGAACAAGGTAGAAATGATAGAAAATTCACTTTCCTGTAGGGCCCCTTGGAAGGTGAGGGCCTTGGGAATCTCTGTTACTGTCCATTGTTTGTCTCTTCTTTTTGTTTAAAATAAAGGATTGGATGTTCGTATTTGACGAATTCCCCTTCACTCTTGAAACAGACATAACTAATCATTACAAATGAGCAATACGTAGGGTGAGTTATTTATCACAAACAGAATATACAAATATCCAGTAGTAGAAATGGTTCATTTCAGCCATAGGCCATTAAAGTAACATAATCAAAACAAGTTAAAACATAATACATTAACTTGGCAAAAACAGGACAGCGAACTTATATAAAAATGTTCATACAGGACCTACTATTGGCTTAATTACACAAAGAAGACTACACAAGCACACATCATAGACAAACACCTAAAGTGGTCCACCATGCCTAAAGGTACAGTTAATTCTCATCAGAGAAATAGTTATTTTTGGATTAAATCATAGACCATATAAACAAATAGAACATTAAAATAGAAGCACACCAGTAAAATTCATTAATGAACTCATTAATGTACAGAATAAAAACTAATAAATCATAAATAATATCTAAAATATCATTGCATAACTTACATATACCAAGGAGTAATGACAGTGGCTCACATATCAGAACTCAAATACACATACATGCCTTACATGATCCCACAGGTTGTCCAAGTTACGTAAAGTCCAAATTCACTAGTACCAGGACGGGACGCCGAGTTGCTTTCTGGTTGCTCCCATCACCAGTTGGGCAGAGGTGCAAAACTCTAGAGTTATAGTGGGGGACCGAATAGTTGTCTAGTCACACCCACTGCCAGTAAAAATCTACTTACACAGAAAACTGTTAATCTGCTTGTATCTGAGCTCAAGGTAAATAGTGCTGGAACCCCAGACTCTGGCAATAGGGTTTCAACCTTGTTGCTCTTGCTGAAGAGTACAGTGGCCAGCAAAGCAAAACATGTTCTACGGTTTCCACCCTATCCAGACAGATGGAACAAGATGAGCCCTGAGGTGAGCGACAAGCAATTGTGTCCCATATATGTGTGTAACTGTTCACTGCTAATGTGCGAACCCTAAATGTAATAAAAAAGTGTTTTGGCCCATTGTAGAGTGACCTCATCAAGGTAAGATTCAAACTGAGGTGTGGGTTTTGTAGACCAAGACCTTGCAGTAAGGCTGTCATTATCTGCTTTCCACATACATTGTCTTGTTATAAACCCCAGCATACTTTCTTTATATGAACATTTTTTGAAGAATTGTTGGCAGAGGGATTTGTCCACAAGACTTCTAGCCCCAAGGTAAAGTGCTATTTTTTAATATGAGATAGCCAAGAAACAGTTGTTTCCTTTTCCAGGCGGATTAGTTCTTGAAGACCTTGCCTGTATGGATTAAGCTCTGGGCGTGACCATATCCTATCCCAATATACCAAAGGTCTCAGAACAGCCAAGTCACCGATCCGCTTTAAAGCTAAGTCAAAGTACAGGGTGATGAGTGGCGTAGATTGAGGAAGGGTTAGTATGGACCTTATAAAATGTTTTTCTTTAACTGTGAGGATATCCAAATGATCTGTACCCCAAACCTTGGCTTCATAGAGTGCAGCTGATTGGACAGTGACTTTGTAGACCTCCACTGCTGGGGCTACTGCCCTCTGGGTGGAATCCCTGTGCATCCTTCCAATAGAGGCTGATTTACGTAGTAAGTTAGCCCTGGACTTTTCAATGTGAGAAGACCATGACATAGAGCTGCTGAACCTAATACCAAGGAAATAAAATTATTGACTTCCTCAGTACCACAGTGCCACAGTCCTCAATGTTGAGATTCTACGGAAGAATCTATGTGTCGTTAGCGTCTGCAATACAACCCGGATAAAACAGAAATCATATTATTAGGGCCTAACCCGTATCCATGTTGGGATGGTGCCTGGCCGAAAGATGACCCCCCAACCCCACCCCGGCAGCTAGAAACCTGGGAGTCATCTTCAATATTGACCTATCTTTTAAGACCCAGTTCCACTCAGTTACTAGAAATTGCATGTGGATCCTTAAGGCTGTCAGGAAATTCCTCCCCCTTCCTTCCATGGGAGTTCCACAAAACCGTAGTTTGAGCTACGATCCCCTCTCGGCTGGACTACATAAATGCTTTGTACCCTGGTTTACCTGCATATTTATCCGGCGACTACAAGCGGTCCAAAACACAGCAGCACACCTCTGTTTTAATTATTTGTGAAACGGTACCCCCACATCACCATACCTTACCCAACTGCACTGGCTCTCAGTCAATAAAAAGGATCATCTTTAAAACACTGACTATAGCACACAGGGCCCTGTATAACATTGGTCCCAGTTATCCGAACAATAGAATCACTGAATACCAGCCCAGCATAAATTTACATTCCAGTCCGGCCCGTCTCAGCGGTTCTCACCTCTTTTTTAGTATGCATTGCCAAAATCTGAAACTGCCTCCCCTTTCAACTCAGAAGCACAGAAACTGAATCGGTCTTCTGCAAATCTATAAAAACCTAGCTGTTAAGCTTATTATATCTTATCTCACTCACTCCTCTTTTTATCTCTTTGTTGGTAGCACTGGGACACTCATTTCTAAGTAATGGTTTGTGCTATATAAATACCTTGCATTCATTCACTCATTTGGTTTTCTTGACCTTGATCTCAAGCCCCCTGTTTTTACAGAAGCCATGAAATTTGTTTGAGATTCTGAATCCCAACAAGGATTCTTGAGATAAGCATATCATCGGCAAACAGCACACCAGGAATTGAAGCACCACCAAGTTAAGGGGTGTCATTGATACAATCATGAAGGTAGTTAAATGCATCATTAATGTACAGGAAGAACAGCCTTGATGCAAGGAAGCAGGTATGTCGCACCCCCTGTATAATGTTAATCCTCTCCTTTAACACCATGTCCTTCCCCCATAGCACTTGGCCATAGTTGTTCTCATGCAGCCTCACCAAGATCTCTACCAAAGTGGGTGGGACCCCCATTGACCTGGGGGAGTCACAAAGGCGAGCTGTAGGGACCAGATCGAAAGCTGCTCTCAGGTCAATGAAGGCAACTTAGAGATGGTCCTTCAGGATCCTGATCTATTTGATATATTTCCAGAGTATCAACAAGAATCTGAATATGTGGTCCACTGTTCACACCTTAGATCTGAACCCAACCTGGAAAGGGGATAGGACAGCAAAGTTGGGGGCCCGCGCCTGGAGTTTGGTCAAAAACTGGCAGCAAAACACCTTCTGTAAGATGTCAATAAGGCTAAATGGCCTATAATTACTTTGGTCGGATCAGCTCTTCTCCATGAATCAAGGAGTAGAGCACCTGTCATAATGGAGTAAGACAGGATGTTAATATAAGGGGCTCAACTCTTGATCTCAGAGTGGTACCAGTAGCCGCGATAAGATCTAATCCCGGTGCTTTCCTGGGTTTCAGGGACATGATTGCTTCCTTGGTGTCATCTGAAGAAATAGTGATAGAATCTGACTCCACAGAGTCTACATTAACCTGCAAGTACAAATCAGTGCTAGAAGGCCACTGAGCTAGTGGAGATGTAGAATACAGATTGGCAAAGTGTTGGACCCAGGTCTGCGGTTGAATAAAGTGTTGGACCCAGGTCTGCGGTTGAATAAGGTGCACAGCTGTGGTTCGGGCTTCCAAACTACCATGGATAATTATGTGCCAAAGGGGAAAATAAATCCTTCCTTTTGGAGGATTCTAGCAAATCTAGCCAATATTACTCATCCCAGCACTTTTCGCTGGTCTCCAACACCTTTTTGTACAAACTCCTTGCCTCACAAATCTGCAAAGAGCATAAAGATCTAATGGAAGTTAGCATTTTTTTTTAGGCTGTCTGCAGCCTTTGGAAAACCATGGGGTGGACTTAGAGATATCTCTTTTTTGTATGCCAGCACCCACCTCCACCTCAAAGAGGTAACTTAAAGAGCCACAAATTTGGCCATAGATGGTAGAAATGGGAATATCGCCCATGTTGGCATCCTCATAGGGAGAAAGCACTTTATCAAATAGGTTATAAGTATGGGTAAGCTGCCTAGGGCACTAGTTGATTTTTGCCCACTTGAGAGCCCTCCTGGAGGTTTCAACATTTACATACCCTGGTAGCACAACCTGGTGAAGAATCTCAAACAACCCTTCTTTAAGGGTAAGGTGGAGTGGATTATGATTGCTCTCTGACTTTTAGCATGGCCGCTAGAATTATTCAATTCCACAGCAATTTTTGCACAGCTATAGATTTGCCACATTTGACACACAATCCATCATCTGCCACATAATGTTTTTTGTTGTTAAAATCTGCAGATTGTTTCTATATAAAATGGATCAAAAGTTACTCAAAATGTGATGAACATTTTCCACGCAATTGAAGGCTCTTTGCACACCTTTCTGTGGCTTATTGCTATATTTGGATATTAAACTGGTACTAATAAGTGCAACCAATTCCGAGAGAGTGTTACCACGTTTACAAATGATGACATAAAGAAGTAATACTATTACAAAATGTGCAGCATTATGTCGCATAATTAGATTTTTCTTGTTGCATAATTTACTCAACCCTGCTGCATACGTTGGCCCTCTCCTGCCACATGAGTCCAGTGGCCCTCCCTATTAGTAACACAGAAGTCTGCCAACCAGTTCCACAGGTCTAGAGATCAAAATAGATAATCAATTCTGCTTTTTGCTAGATCCCTGGAGAACGTAAAAGAGCCCTGGTATGGTCAGAGTCTTGCCTGCCATTGCATGCCTGGACCCTATGGGCAATGGTAAACAGGATAATGTGTGTGACCACTGCAGAATGTGTTTTAGGTGACGGCCAAGGCTGCATCCTCTACTTTGGTTACGGGCGTTCTATAATACAGCAGTTCGAAGGTGTGTTGAAATCACCCCCAAGTATGAGCTTAGGTTTGTTAGCAATGACTTTAAATGATTATTCAGAATAGTCAGGGTAGAGGAGATACTGAGGCCCACACTATGATTATAAAGGTTGTAGATATTATTAACTGGTCTGTTACTAGCCCTTACAGACAGCCCTAGCACATCCAACAACTCTATTTTTAGTTGCTCAATATCCCAGTGGAGGGTAATTTTGACTTGTATCAGGAGGCCCCCAGAGGGGCAGCCAGATGTGGAAGGGAGAGTGTCTACTGAAAAGGTGGCAAAACCAGACCTGTGTAACGGCTCTAGGGCCCAACACTCACGGAAGAGGCAAAGATGGAATGAATCAATCAAGTGGCCCTATAATGGATCGACCAGCTTACTACATAAGCCAGCCACATTCCAGGAGAAGATATGAGGTTGTCCCACAGGTCTTGCATGCTCCGGTGTGGTGCCCAAGGATCCCTCCCTGTCCGGTAAGACAACATTTCCCACTGCTGCCATCGGACATATCGAGACTTCAAGGGCAGCTACGATGGGCACCGAGATAGGTGTGTTATGGGCAGCTATAGTTTGCAGTCAATCCACAACACTCAACTGTATCTCCCTACTACTGACACCCTCCCTCAGTCAGAAGTGGCCACGTCTCCCTTTAATGCTGCAAAAAGAAAGCTCCATCCCAGGGTCTGCGGTACAGAGATCTCGTATTTCAATTGTCAGCAAGCCATCTATGTTCTCCCTAGAGGCCAACAATATTTTGATGGAATCGCATGGCTTAAGCTCTGAGGACTATCTACAGACATTCAGGATAGCTTGCATGATAATTGACTGGCACTGGTAATTGTCCCTTAGCCAGTATAAAACTTTGTTATATAAAGTCTGCCTGACCTCAAAATATTCCCTCCCCAGTTTGGTACATTAATTAATCAGCTTGAATTTGTAAAGACCCTCACTATGTCTGGTCAGAGTTGGTCTTTCACTGCAAATGAAAACACAGATGTCCCTAGCCAAGAACTCAACCCGTACGACACCTCTGTGTCATTCAGAAGATTTGGAGGCGATTGTTCTAATGGGACCTGCTGTGCTAGAATAGTCATGGAGGATATGGTCACATCGGCAAACCTTCTCATCCGCCAGGTCTTTTTGCCTTCCCTGAAGCCTGGTGGTTTTGAGTAGGTGACCAGGGCGGGTTGGTGCTGTCCTTCCAGTATCCAAGGGTTCCATGATTAATTTCAGGAGTAGAATGGGCATGGGAAAGTGGGGGAATCAAATTGACTGCATTTCCCTGCAATCTGGGGGCTTGGGATAGCATTTGTGTATATATAGTTAGTTTATTTTGGCTTGACAAGCCATCAAAGTATAACAAACATACACAGTTTCAACAGTTAAAAGTATATTACATCTATTAAAACATATGATAAAAACCAGGGAAAAAGACTTTTTTTTAATCATCAATCTCATTCAATATTACAATTTCAGAGATTTTGAGTAAAATGCATTGTATTATTAGTACTTTAGTTTTAGATCAGCTACGTCCTCAGTACCTGGCCCATATATCTATAGGCAGAAATCCAAAACTATCTTCATTAGATTCCAATATAATGTTCACAGATCATTTGTAAGCATCACTCTAATTCTAATGTTCCATGCCCAATTCAGATACCAAGAGGCCGCAAACACAAGTTGTTCCATTGTCACACCTTAGAATCCTTAACGCCTCCCAGTAATGTTTCACAACCAGATTCCTGTATCGAACTATAATCCATTTCTTGTGAGGCAGTATGTACTTGGCTTGGGCAATTGGGGCAGAATTTTGTAGAATTTCTTGTTTTAATCCCCTTAATGGTAAAAGATCGTAGCTGGAATGTACCACATCTAAATTGCACATACAGCCGTTTAGCTGCAAGTGGAAAGATCCTGTCCATATAGGGTTCAAATCTAGGGATACATTTATGAAGTGAAGATTTACCTGATGCTCTCCTTCCTGTATGTTTATTCCATATCTTGTTCAACCTAGTCTCCTAATAATTTTTCTTTACGTCCCAAAAAATTCATTTTGTTATTTCAGTAGGTGAACCCCAAAGTCTCCCCATCTTAATCTTCTCACAAAGATTTTTTTACATACTTCAGCCACGGAGTACAAGCTTCTTTATCACATGAGATTAATTCCACTTGTGATTCTTTATAGATGGACAGCTCCATCATTGACCAGAGCTGTACCCAATATAGCAGTGGTGATAAAGCTACTACCTGGTGTATGCTATTAATTGCCAGGTCAAATGTCAGTAGGAATAAAGGAGTACTTGTTGGTAATTTACAGAAATACCTTATAAATGTGTTTTCTATTGTTGTTAATGCAGTTGCATTAACATACCCCCAAATTTCAGCCCCAACAGAGGCTGCTGGCAGGGCCATCGCCCTATAAACCTTAAGGGCAGGTGACACAGATCCTCCAAACTTTATCCCAATTGCCAATGTTCTACTATTTAGAATGGTTTTACTTTTGTCCAATTGGGAGCCCCAGGTCAAAGTATCAGTCAGCCTGACTCCCAGATAGTTGAAGTTTTAACCTGCTTTATTTTGGAGCCCTCAATCGCTATCCTGCCTCAAAAAGATCAATGTGGTTTTATTTCCAGGTACTTAAATTTGCTCGGGTTCAGCACTAATCCTCTGGACACACTAAACGCTGCAAAGGAGTCTAATAAAGATTGAAGACCAATATTGGCGTGAGCAAGCATCCCTGCCTGGCCCCCCATTTTATTGTATCCTGTCTGTGAGATGCCCCCATACTCCACCTCACTTTTGCAAACGAGTCTTCATGTAGGATTCTCAATATCCATGAGAGGTCACTAGGGATTTTGTAGGCTTCTAGATCTCTCCACAGGTTGTCCCATGGAAAAAGGGCAAATGCCTCTCGCAGGTCATTAAAGGCTTTGTAGAGATGATCATGTTTCAAGGTGACCTATTTCCAACACAGTGCTTTAAACTGAAGGACCTAATCGGGGGTGCTGACCCTGCTCTGGAAGCCCGCCTGTGTGTCTACAAAGATGTTATTATCATTTATACAAAATTGCAGTCTAGCCAGGATTTCCCTACATGATAATTTCTGACTGTTGTCTATTAGGCTTATAGGCCTATAGTTCGCTGGTGCGTCCCTGTTCCCCTTTTTATTTATCAGGATTATAGTTGTCCCTTTCCAAGTAGAGGGGATAGCCTTGTCTCTCATGATGTCATTACTAAGGGTGTTTAAATAAGGCACCCAAACTTCAGACTGCGAAACAAACAAGTTGCAGTGAATACCCTGCATCCCAGGAGCTGTCGTGTAGTTCCTAGGAGTCCTCCAGGATCTGCGCATTTTGGATGACCTAAACTGAGGGTTTGGTGTCCCAACCGCTTCCGGACACCCCCATAGGATATGTCAGCCATTAGACCTCCTAGATCTACAGTGCCACTACCACCGCCTGTATTCTACAGTGGAGTAGGTATTCTCTGGCAACCACTGAACATGGCAACCCTAATTCCTCGGGGATCATGGAAAACAGTACTGTACGTTTTGCTCAGACACTGGTGCTTGCTTGCTCTCAGAAAACACGCAGGATGGCAATTACGACTTTTCAATAAGAATTTATTGGTACAGCAACAGCCTGGTGTAAAACATATGTGCTGCAACAATCAGGAGACAGAAGCATACAAAAGAGATTGCTAGTATCAATATTGTGAATAGTAGATACATTTCTACCTTAGTGCTAATAGGATGAACAGAAACAGTCCAGATAAAAACAGTAGCACTTGCATATTCCTAAATTGTGCGCCCTAAGTGATTTGCTAAAATGTACCTAGCCTAACCTGGATGTGTAGGTGTATGTATGGGCAGCCAAGAAACCCCTAGGGATGAACCAGCCCCCTGACCTGATGGTTCAGAACGAGAATGACAACCTGCTGCTTGTCAGAGATTCGGCATGCAGGACTCCAGTCTCATCTTGGAAGGAATTCTCCCCTAATTTGTAGGGGGGAGTGAGGGTCTTTTATACTTAAGTGGTCGCTCCAGGGTTTTTTATAGAATCAATATGTTTTTAAAACAACCATGGATGTTTAAAAACAATCATAAATGTTTTGAAAACAATCACCGATGCTTTTCTAAACAAGTGTGATCATGCACAGCAGGCTGTTGGCCAAGGATGAAAAAAAGTGGTGACCCTTATATAGAATAAATTTGCCGTGCCTGGGGACATGTTTATATACGTCAGGTAGAGGGATTCTGATAGAAGACTAACAGCCTGGTGTTGAAGAGACAGGAGAAAGCAATTAGGTAAATGGTCACCTGTTTGGAATCGTTATAGCCGTGTGGATGGGATGTTGTATGTAAAATGGAGTATACTTGACAGGGCTATCCTGAAGGACATGACAGAGCTTTTTCTCTCTTCATGAGGCTAAGAGCTTTGGCTGTTTCGTCCATTGTAAAAAAATCACATCCTTTCTTACCATTTGCTCTCTACAAGCAATTTGTGGCAGAAAATTCTGCTTTGGAGCCCCTGTCCTGTTCCATATTACGACTTACTGCTGAATCCCATTCATTAAAAAGACTACTAAAAAGGTCTACCCACCTTTCTGGTGGTACCACAGCCTCAAGATGGTCACCAATGACACTGGAGCGCACCTCAACTAGTTTCCAAAAGGCCTTAGTATCGTTATTCTGGTGCATCTCTGTTAGTAGCACCTACTGGTCTGCTTCCCATCTATTTTTTGCCTCATTGACTGGTTTTATAGTGCTTTGCCATACCAATTTTGCACTGATTCACACTTTTTAAGGCAGCCACTAGATCATTAGGTCTCGCCTAGCGTTGCAGTGCAAATGCGCTGCCATTGTTTTGCGAGGCATGCAATATATACTGTAGTGTGGAAGCTCGTGGAAGCTCCGCCCACTCTCTGCCCATTGGGTTTTGTCTTAAATGCTGCCTTCTGATTGGTTTGAGGCTTGTTAGTCCCTCCTCATTCATCATTTTATCCTTCCACGGCTATTGGCCCCTTTACTCCTGACACTATTTTGTTTTTAGGTCTTGCCTAGCGTTGCAGCGCAAATGCGCTGCCATCGCTTTGCAAGGCATGCAGTATATACTGTAGTGTGAAAACTTCATGGAAGCTCCGCCCACTCGCTGCCCATTGGCTTTTGTCTTAAATGCTGCCTTCAGATTGGTTTGAGGCTTGTTAGTCCCTCCTCATTCATCATTTGTATCCTTCCACATCTATTGGCCCCTTTACTCCTAACACTATTTTCATCCCTGTCTCCCCACCCCACCGCCCCTCCCTCAGTCCGTGACTTCTCACCCTCCCCCACCCCCCACTCCTGTTCGTGTTTTCTTGCCTGTCGGCACTTCCGTTTTCATCTTTATTATTGCCAACTTGAAATATGTGAGTTCAAGATGCGTGCTGTACAAAAAACTTCTCGTGTTTAACCCCTTCGCTGCTAGGCCTTCCCCCCCCCCCCCCCCCCCCCCCCCCCCTGTGCTAAGCCTTTTTTGATCTATTTGGGGTAGAGCGCGCATAGGTCCCTGTAACTTTTTGACCACATTAGGTATCCGCACCAAATTTGCGTCCTTTTCTTCCAACATCATGGGGATTCTAAAGGTACGCAGGGTTTGTGGATTCCCCTGGAGGGTTCCCAGAAATTAGCCAAAATACAGCTAAATTTTGTTTTTTTGTGAAAAATGGGAAAAACGGGCTGTAAATTAAAGTGTCTGGGTTTTTCTCTGCAAATGGTATCAAAAAAGGGTTTATGGGGCTGAAATCACCATTTCCCCAGCTTTTAGGGAATGACAGAATTTTGTCAGAAAACCAACATTTTTTACACAGTTTTGGCATTTTCCTGGGACATAGCCTATTTTTGCTATTTTTTGTGCTTTCAACCTCCTTCCAGTTAATGGTAGAAATGGGTGTGAATGCAATAATGGATCCTGGAAAGCTATACATTTTAGAAAAGTAGGCAAAATTCTGAATTCAGCCAGGGGTTATTTGTGTAGATCCATCAAGTTTTCTTTATAGAAACTAACAGTTAAATATAGGAAAAAATAAAAATTAGTTGAAAAAAACAGCCTTTTGTGTCAACGTTTTCACCTCTAACTTCTTCTAATTATGACAGCTCTTTGAAAGCAATACACCGTTACATTTGCTGGACCTTCCTGGTTGTGGGGATATATGGGACTTGTAGGTTCACCAAGAACCCAACGAACCCAGAGTAAAAAACTGAGCAGCAATTTGTAATGTTTTTTTATTATGTTCCGGGTATATAGCAAATATTGTGGGAAAATGTATACATGGAAAAATCGTCATGAAAGACACCTATGTATTTCTGAAATGGGAACAAATTATAGAGTTTAGAAACTGTACATATTTGCACATTTTCGAAATTGGGAATACTCATACTAGCATGAGAATTATTGGTCATTTTTCAAAATGATTTTTTTTTAAACAATGTCTTTCATTTGAAAGGGAGAAATGCATCAAAAATCAATATGTAATAACAGTTGCTTTACAAATCTGAACTACCCTAAGTCTCCTGATAAAAATGGTACCTCACTTGTGTCGGTGGGCATAGTACCCACGACAGGAAATGGCTCAAAACCCAACGTGAACACACCACATTTTCACAATGAAAATTTACACTTTGTTTGCGAAGTGTCTAGCTGTAGTTTTTAAACACTAGCTCTGCCGGCACCTAGGGAAACCTAGCAAACCTATACATTTTTCAAACCTAGATACCCAGGGGAATCCAGGATGGGGTGACTTGACTGCCTCCCACCAGGTTCTGTTACCCAGAATCCATTGCAAACATAAAAATTGACAAATAAACACATTTTCCCCACATTTCTGTGGTGGAAAGTTCTGGAATCTGCGTGGATCCGCAAATTTCCATCCACACCACGTTCCCCAAAGTCTTACGAGAAAAATGGTACCTCACTTGTGTGGGTCGGCCTAGTGTCCGTGACAGGAAACGGCAAAAAACGCAACGTGGTCACACCTCAATTTCGCAGGGAAACATGACCCTTTTTTGGCAAAGTGCCTAGCTGTAGTTTTTTAACCTTAGCTCTGCCGGCACCTAGTGAAACCTAGCAAACCTATACATTTTTGAAAACTAGACACCCAGGGGAATCCTGGATGGGGTGACTTGACTGCCTCCCACCAGGGTCTCTTACCCAGAATCCCTTGCAAACCTAAAAAGGTTTTTAAAAAAACACATTTTCCCCACATTTCTGTGGTGGAAAGTTCTGGAATCTGCGTGGATCCACAAATTTCCACCCGCCCCGCGTTCCCCAAAGTCCTACGAGAAAAATGGTACCTCACTTGTGCGGGTCGGCCTAGTGCCCGTGACGGGAAACGGCGCAAAACCCAACGTGGTCACACCTCAATTTCGCAGTGAAAAATGACTCTTTTTTTGGCAAAGTGCCTAGCTGTAGTTTTTTAACCCTAGCTCTGCCGGCACCTAGGGAAACCTAGCAAACCTATACATTTTTGAAAACTAGACACCCAGGGGAATCCAGGATGCGGAGACTTGAGTGCCTCCCACCAGGGTCTGTTACCCAGAATCCCTTGCAAACCTAAAAAAATGTAAAAAAACCCACATTTTCCCCACCTTTCTGTGGTGGGAAGTTCTGGAATCTGCGTGGATCCACAAATTTCCATGCACCCCGTGTTCCCCAAAGTCCTACGAGAAAAATGGTACCTCACTTGTGTGGGTTGGCCTAGTGCCCGCGACTGGAAACGGCGTAAAACGCAATGTGGTCACACCTCAATTTCACAGTGAAAAATCACCCTTTTTTGGCAAAGTGCCTAGCTGTAGTTTGTGAACCCAACTCTGCCGGCACCTAGGGAAACCTACCAAACCCACACATTTCTGAAAACTAGACACCCAGGGGCTTCCATTGAGGTATGGCTTGCGTGGATCCCCCAAAGGTTCCTTACCCAGAATCCCCTGCAAACCTCAATTTTAGCTGAAAAAATCACTTTTTTCACACATTTTTGTGTGGGAAAGTTGTGGCATCACCGGGCTCACACAAATTTACCACCACCCAGCGTTCCCCCAGGTCTCCCGATAGAAACGGTGCCTCACATGTGTGGGAGGCCCAAGTACCCGCGACAGGCAAGGGCCCAAAACGTAGTGAGGCGACATCAAAATTGCCTAGCTCAAAACCACCTGGTTTTGCAAGGGGGGTCACCTGGGCTTTTGGCCCCGTACTCGGTGGCCATCTAGGGAAACCTACCAAACCCATACATTTCTGATAACTAGATACCCGGCGGCTTCCAGCGAGGTATGGCTTGCGTGGATCCCCCAACGTTTCCTTACCCAGAATCCCCTACAAACCTCAATTTTAGCAGAAAAAATCACTTTTTTCACACATTTTTGTTTGGAAAGTTGTGGCATCACCGGGCACACACATATTTCCCACCACCCAGCATTCCCCCAGGTCTCCCAATAAAAATGGTGCCTCACTTGTGTGGGAGGCCCAAGTACCTGCCACAGGCAACGTAGTGAGGCAACATCAGCATTGCCTATCAAAAAATGTTTTGGGCCCTTGCCTGTCGTGGGTACTTGGGCCTCCCACTGTGGGATCTACGCAAGCCATACCTCCCTTGAAGCTGCCGGATGTCTAGTTTTCAGAAATGTGTGGGTTTGGTAGGTTTCCCTTGATGGCCGCCGAGTATGGGGCCAAAAACCCAGGTGACCCCCCTTGCAAAACCAGGTTGGTTTGTGATAGGTAATTTTGATGTCACATCAATAGGTTTTGGGCCCTTCCCTGCTGCGGGTACTTGGCCCACCCATAAAAGTGAGGAACCATTTCTATTGGGATACTTGGAGAAATGCAGGGGGGTTGGAAATTTGTTGTTACTTTCCGCCGCGTGAAAATTTGGGCAAAATAATGCAAGGAAAATGTCACAGACACATTTTGAGGTTTGCAGCACATTGTGGGTAAGATAACTTGTTGGGATCCACAAGAGAGACCTCACCATGCACTCCCATGGGTGTTTAGTTTACGACAAAAACTACAGTTGTTAGGTTATTCTTAAATTAAATGTACAGCTTGGCAGAGAGACAAAATAGACTAAGATTACTGCACAGCCATCTATTCCTCAAGCACACACACATACTGGTTGGATTTGGCACGAGGGCGAGTGATGGTTCAGTATATAACATTTCATTAACAAGAGATTTCACAAAAATGAAATGCACTGTCAATAATTGAAAGGACAAAAAACGGAACCAATGATTCGCAGCTCGTGAGCTGTAAAGCCACGTCAAGGCACCAAGCGCTTTACAGGCCATACATACTGGTTGGATTTGGCACGAGGGTGAGCGATGGTTCAGTATATATACTTGTATTAACCAGAGATTTCACCAAAAAGAAATAAACTGTAAATAATTGAAAGCATGAGAAACTGAACCATTGACTCGCAGCTCGTGAGCTATAAAGCCACGACAAGGCACCAACCTCTTTACAGGCCATTCATACACCTTTCATACGTGTGACACATACAAAACCATTCACACCGCCAGCCGGGGGCCCAGCACATTGCAACACTCACACCAGCAGACAGCGCAATTCAAGGGCCCATCACTTTCACACGCTCACATTCTTGACACAGCAACCACACCAGCTCACGGATTGCGTGGAGTGGCGTTTGACTAGCAGTGTGTGTAGTGACCAGCAGCTAGTCACTATTCCCACACCGCCAACCAAGTGCCAGCTAACTCACCACCAGCCAAGCACCAGTCCACGCACACTGCCAGCCAAAAGCCAGCCCACTCACCGCCAACCAAGCACCAGTCCACGCACACCACCATCCAAGCGCCAGTCCATGCACACCGCCAGCCAAGTGCCCGTCCACGCACACCACCAGCCAAGCGCAAGTCCACTCACCGCCAGCCAAGCACCAGTCCACGCACACCGCCAGCCAAGCGCCAATCCACGCACACCGCCAGCCAAGCGCCAATCCACACACACCGCCAGCCAAACACCAGTCCATGCACACTGCCAACCAAGTCCAGTCCATTCACCGCCAGCCAAGCGCCAGTCCACACACACCGCCAGCCAAGCGCCAGTCCACACACACCGCCAGCCAACCGCCAGTCCACGTACACTGTCATACATTTTTTTTAAACAAGAAAGAAAACACAAACCAATTGCAACTAGATACCAAACTATAACTACAAAAATAACAGCAGAGACTAAAGACTAGGGGTGGGCGGAATTTGCGTAATCGCGTTATGCAAATCTCCGCGAAACGGTAAAAAATCTCCGCGAACACGCAGAAATTCCGCGAACACGCGGAATTGCTTGTTCGCAATACTTTTTTCCTGTTTGCGATCGCTGTTTGCGTGCTCGGGGTGAAATATCTCGCGAACACGCATATTGAGACCACGAACAAGCAAAAAATTTTGCGAAGTTGCGGAATGCAGATGTTTGGGCAATTTCGCGTTCTCCGCGTAACGCGAAATTACCCAAATTCCGCAAATTCCGCGAACGGAGCGGAATTTACCGCCCAGGCCTACTAAAGACATCATTCTATTGCCAAACGTGAAACTGAACAACTATATCAAACCATGCAGACCAGGCAGTACACTATTAGACTCACAGTTGCTCCCAAAAACTCTTTTTAGTGTGATACAATCTGAAACATGAGGGCACACACAGCCCAGGATTAGAAGGACAATCGGCACAGTGCATACGACTCTCCTTCCGCACACCTCTTCGCAAGCAGACTCCACATCTCTTACAGGGATTGTTTTTTTTGGGGCGTGGGAGGAATTAAATCAGGAAAGTTGCGATCCTTCAATCTAGCCACATCCTCCACTACTCGAACTCTAGGAACACTTGCCTGTTCCACAACAACAAGGCTTCCTATCACAGACTGCTGAAGTTGAAGAAAAGTCAACTTTGACTCAGGAGAACACTCCTTGTACACAACAAAAGCATTGAAAGTTGCTAAATTGAAGAGATGGATGGCCAACTTTTTGTACCAAATGTACACCTCTGATCTACTCTATCAACACCACCCATGTGCTTATTGTAGTCTAAATTGCACACCGGTTTGCGTACAGCAAACTGACCCCAAACAGCCACAGGTGAAGTACTCTCATCATGGATGGTAGTCAGCATGTACACATCCCTCCTGTCCACAAATTTCACAGCAAGTAGTTCATCACTATGCAAGGAACTGCACTGCCCTCTCTGAAGTTATTGGGAAACAAGCTCTTTTAGATAACCTTTACGGTTAGAGCGGATTGTGCCACAAGCAAAAGTGTCCACTTTGAACAATTCCTGAAACAATTGCACATCAGTGTAGAAGTTATCAAGGTACAAATGATGGCCTCTGTTAAACAGTACTCTAGCAAGATCCCACACAATTTTCTCTGAAACTCCAAAAGTGGACGGACAACCAGGGGGGTCAATGGTGGAATCCCTACCAGTGTACACACGGAAATTCAAAACATATTCTGTCCTACTCTCAGACAACATATACAGCTTAATTCCATAACGTGCCCTCTTGCTAGGGATGTACTGCCTAAAAACCAAATGGCCCTTGAACAGGACTAAAGACTCATCAATAGATATTTCTTTCCCTGGAGTATAGATCTCTGAAAATCCATCTACAAAGTGATCAAGAACAGGCCGAATCTTAAAAAGATGGTCACAGTCAGGGTGATCTCATGCCAACGCCAAAGTATTATCAACAAAATGCAGCATCCAAAGCAAAAGTAAATACCGATCACCGGTCATAATCGCTGGAAATATGGCCGTTGCCATCAAGGGACTGGTAGACCAATTTGAAGCCATGGACAGCTTCCTTATCAAGCCCATCAAAAAAGTCAAACCCCAAAACTTCTTCATCTCATCCAAATTTGTGGGAGTCCACCGGGTAGCTCTAGAGTGGGGCTTAAGTGTGGCACTGTGGTCCCTCAAAAGCTGTTCAGAATACAAATTAGTCTGCTCAACAATCTCAGCCAAAAATACATCATCCATAAACAACTGAAAGAACTGTATAGGCAAAAACTTTTCTCAATCCACTCTACACCCTGCATCCACACTAAAGGCAGGCAAAGCCGGCTGCACCATGTTAGGATCAACCCAGAGTCCAGCACTTCCAGTAGGAAGCCTTGCAGCCTCAGGCTTCAATACCGATGTCTCTTGCTGCACCATTGGCACATCAGTGTCTACCTCTAAAACAGGCACTTCATCCGCACTGAGAGTACCTTCATCTGCACTGAGAGTATCTTCATCATCCGATGATTCCATGTGGAGAGAAAACTCACTGCCTGAATCTTCCCCTCCCTCCTCACGCACTCCAGACGCACTGTCAGTCTCATAATCCTGCTCAGAGGAAAATTCAAGCAACATACCAACAACCTGCTGAGCAGTCATTCTACAGCTAGCCATAATCCTTACTAATAAAGGTAACTTGTCAAACAAGTCAACAACAACAAACACTTTGAAAAATAAGTAATAGACAAAATGCGTCTATCAGAAAGACCTATATACTCCAAAACGATACCACTCACTTGCCAGAAGCAGCTAGACTCACCACCACCTACTCTGCACAGACACAGTAAGGATAAACAATATGCCACTAAAAAAGAAAAAGAAAAGAAAATTACACATAAGAGAATGCAAAACACATCGCAAAGAATTTCATGCTCAAAACACTACATATATATGCTGCCATTATAACACCATTGCAAAAAAATTCATTCATGCATGACAATAATACTCATTTGGAGTGAATACAACAAAAAAAGTTTTTCTTACCAAAAAAATGCAACTACGCAAAACTGCAGAACAACCACTGCCGAAACCTCAAACAGGAATCAAAAGATTTACGCTAGAATAAAAAGGAAAAATAAAACATTACAATCACATATGCAAATAATGAACTAGTCCACATACTATCCACCAGCCAAGCAAAGGTGGTAGGTGGGCCTAAAAGAATAAGGCCAATCTGCCCCCACAGGGAGCAGAAACAGGCCAAAAATTCACCCTCATAAAGGGGGAGCGACCCTTGCCCAAGGGGTCACTCCCCAACACCAAACACCAAAATTTAAAAAGCTGTGATGTCTACTGGCTTCTGCCCCCCTAGGGGACAGATGGGCATGAAAACATATGGTCGATCTGCCCCCAAAGGGGCAGAAACTACCACAATAATTACCCGATAAAGGGGAGTGACCCTTGCCCAAGGGGCCGCTCCCAACAACACTAAAACAAACACAGGTGGCCTAGTGGGCATACAATAAAATTAGTTGTTTATTTGGGCGATCTGCCTATCCAGGGGATCAGAAAAGGCCAAAATAAATGCTTCCCAAAGGGGAGCGACCCTTGCTGAAGGGGCCGCTCCCCAAAAATATATTGCTTCCCCAATGGGAGCGACCCTGCCCAGTGGGCACACACATACATTTTTTTTAATTACCACATCTGCCCCCTACACACATTGCCCCCCCCCCCCCCCCCAAGGGAGCAACCCTTGCCCAAGGGGTCGCTCACTGACACACAAAGCATATTAAAAAAAAAAAAACCCTGGTGGCCCAGGGGCCCTTACTTATTTGTAGTAATCCCAGTATTATCCAGAGAACTCTTTCCAGACATTGGGTGCCATGTCTCTATGATTCCCTATTTATTTCAACTACTTATATTTCCCTTATAATCACCTGCTCTCTGAAGTTTACTTGTTTACAGTTCCCCTGGGAGTTCATCTCTTTATTTGTTATTTGTGAGGTGTTTATGCTTTCAACCAGGGTTGAGAGATTATCCACTTTCTCATTCAGGGTTTTCACTAATCTTCCCATGCACACCCATGATGTCTAAATCTCTCCACTAAGGGCATTTAGTTGTACAGTTGAGTCTGCTATGAACTCTGCTGAGGGCACCTCAATGTCAGCGTCAAAGTCAGACATGGATCCCAAAACTTTGAACCGGTTGGTACATTCTATTTCAGGTGTTACCAAAATGGGGGATGACTCTTAGTGAATCGTGGATAAACAGAGGTAGTGCAGCTTTTATAATCCCTACTTGGGACGTGTTAGTAATGGGGGTTGTCATAGTACTCTCACCCGTAGTGCAATCCTCCTTGAGCTTATTCAAGAATGCTCTTCTGGGTGTTCCGTGTACTCCCCTTCTTCCTCCCCATGTGTCCTTCCTTATCCTTGGATCCTAAGTGGCCCTTTATTTCCTCTATCAGCTCATTGATCTCATTGAGGGAGCAGTTTTCTGCTGAACATCTAGGGTGTTTTTATACTCCGTCTGTTTCCGACGATTTATCAGTTGCCTTCCTTTTCCCCATTTTTGGAAATCCCTTTCCTTTTTACCAGCTTCAGATGACTCTTAGCACAGCTACTCTAGTTAAGACGGTTAAGTATTTACAACACTAGTACCATAAACTTATAAAATAATTATAAAAAAAGACACAATCAGTTGACATTCACCCTCCTTACGATGTGTGTGCCCCTGGTCCTACCAAACAAAGTACTAGCCTGCTTACTTCTACAATCAAATGCACCAACAAGTGTCTCTAAGACAGGCCAGCCATCTCTCTGTCCTGAATGCAAAAGGGTCTTTACTTAAATAACATCTCTATCAATCTCAACAATAACAATAATTACCGTTAGTGCCAGGAAGCCAAAGTGCCAAGGAGACAAAAGTGGTGACCAGCCTGGCCTCCTTCGGTCACTGGCAGGCGCGGATGGGCCCGCCATTGGCACCCTGTGCTGAAGTACTAGGAGTAGCGCTATGTACCCCCGCGATGTGGGCCCAACTGCTGTCAATTACAGGGACTGCCTCCTGGCACCCTGTATGTTCTGGCAGTGGAGTTTTCCCCCTCGATGAAGCCAGCAAACCTGCGCTGCGAGAGTTCCAGAACAACACTCTTATTACATTGTTCAATTACTTAAGAACAGGCTGGAACCAGGGCGATACAGAGTATTGAGTCTTCACCATTTAGTTATAAGTATACCTGAGTTTACAAAACATTATTATTGTAAATATATTGTAATGTGGACTGTAAATATATTTTAATATTGGCCTTGCGTCTATTATCCCATAGTGAAATATTCTTTACCCCTAATAATTTACCCATTCTTTTCCCCACATACAGCTTGACATCAGTGACATGAACAAAAGGCCATCAAGAATAACTGGAGGGATTAGACAAATGCCAAAAAAATCATTGTGTGAAGAATCCTAAGGAACATTATCACTAGGTAAGGCTCATGGCAGCTGAATATATATTTCGTATTGGGCTATTTCACCTGAGGAATAGTAATTACAGAGATCTGAGAGTGATATCTGGGAGTCCTATGGAGACTTTGATAACATTTCATGCAGACACATAGGTGCTACATTGGTAAACTTGAGTATGGAGGCCGTCGAGATGGCAATTAGACAAGTGTGTTGTGATAGCGAAGCGTCCTGAGTGTGGTGCTTTTCAGTTCAATCAATCATGATATTCTGTGGGAGCTGGTTGCTAAGATACAAGATTTGTTATTACTTATTGCCAACTTCTTTCTCAGTGTAGACATTGAAAGTGTTTGTGAAATCTTTCTGATGTGATCACTCCTTAAACGTCTACTAGAATGGTATAGAAGAAGGTTGGTACCCAGTAGATGTGTTGTCACATGATCAAAGCAGCTTATTGAGCTTTCGAAATAGTGGTAGTTAGGAATCAATGCTTTAAAAGTAATTAATTAGGTAAATGACCCTGTATATAATATTTCTACTCTCCTCAATTGCTTGAAGATGAAACAATGCTTTGATGTGAGCATGAGAGAATTTGGAAAGTTAAAGAATCGATAAAAGCAGCAGATAAAACTTGACTACTAATTCCTCATCTTAGATATGCACATGCCTGTGGGGGAGAAGTATGGGTCGTCTGGCCATGATGATTGGCCCACTTTCTGCAGATGGATATTAGGCATCATTGCTTCCACAGTAGCCTTTTTCCTTGCTGCTTGATTAGAGTCACACATATGGATCATGTTCTTGTTGGCCACACATCTCACCATGAACCAGTCATTTCCCAAAGCCTTATAAGGGGTGCATGACATTTTACTCAAGCTATTCAAACACAAACTCCTTGCTCCTGGTACATGGCCGAGGTAATGATAATGTTTTTCTACCAGGCCATATTACCCATTTCCACTGTGCAGTTATGTAGGGAGTGGTGCAAGGGTACTCCAATAGGCTAGGAATTCCACATTGTTGAGTACAAGTTCATAAAATATTGAATTACTACAAATGAGGAGGTTGCACCAAATTGAATATTTTACTATTAGCAGGGAATGATCAGGGCATTGAGTTTCAATTTTTTTGTTAAGGGTTTTTAATTTTTTATAGGATTACCTCTTACCTTTCCCCAACCTCAAATCACTAACAGATAGAAGATACAGGTTCATTGTTGGAAGGGGAACTTAGTGTTTATTCAGGCAAGAAGAGCAATGATAAAGTCAGACATTCCTTAATACAGCTCTTGTTACATGTTGATATTAATTGAAGGCAGGTATTTAAAGTTTAGTTTCCAGGTCGTTAGGTTCTGCTCTTAGGTTGAGGTTAAGGCCATTGCAGAGTCTCTATTCTTTCACAGCTAGAGAACTGTCCCCCATATTCATTCCTCTTGAAGCAACTTTGATTGTTCCAGTAGGGAGAACTTGTTCAGTGAGCTTGCTATCAGAAGCTTGCCTATAAAAGACGGGAGGACAAAGACAAATTGAACATTGTAGGGGGAAAACGTTTGTTATGGTAATTGCATGGTTGTGTGGTAAGGTGGAGTCCTTTCTGTTTGCCTTGATTGAATGTCACAATATTGTGGTTTTAATTCCAACCTGCAAACGTACTGACTATTGAGGAACTTCGATTTCTGATCGCGATCGAATCGACCCGCCATTTTGTGCTCCGCCGCCATTTTGTGTTGTTATCACTCAGGCAGCACGGCGAACAAAGTCTATTCTGCTTTTTCTGCAACCTGGTGTCGAAATACGCTTTCTGCCTCTGTTTGCAAAGCTGGTGTTAGGACTAGCCAAGTACACTAATCCCTGTCTGGCTTTTCTAATCCCCGTCTCAACTATCTGTTGGTTCACACTATTCTTTCCTGACCTTATCTTATCGTCTGGCCTTCACTGTCTTCTGCTAGCATTCTCTCGTTTCACAACTGTCCTCCAACACACACAAACATATCTTGCCACCTGCAAGTTAGTTATGAATCTGTTAATGAATTAGCTTGAGGGAGGGGTGACAAACATAGTTGGAGGAGAGGTCTTTTCGAGTCATCTGATACTTTGTTTTCCAAACTCTCCTATTGGTTCTGTCCTGTTTTCCAACTTTCCTTATTGGCTCTTTTCTTGTATACTCTGGGAATGTAATTTGTTAATGTATATGTTTCTATGTGGTATAAAAGACTGTGCGCCACAGAATGAAGTGGCAGTCTCCTGAGAACCTACTTTATGTACTTCTAGGATAACTGTACTAGCTGCAGCTAAATAAATCTGATCTTCTAACGTCGACAGAGTGTCCCGTGTCTCTGTGTAGCTGAGCAGGAGAACTCCGGAGACTTGGGCGTACCCTGCGCCGCCAGGCCCAAAAGGTTCTGGTTCTTCACTATCACTATATATTCAGGGAAATTATACACAGGAAAGTAAAGGATTTCTATCCTCAACTCCTTATTCATTTGTCTTGACAAATAGCATTAATCTATAGTTCTACTGGTCGATATTAATACCATGATAAAGCGATATAGAACCATTTGTCTTGTGTTAAATGATTGTGTTTTGAGCCAAATTTGGGTATAAATTCTGGTCCTGGTTGTACACAGAAACACCAAGCAAAGAGTTTTTCAATTTCAAACCCATTGTTCTGTTGCCCACTCAAGCAGCACCTCACTGATGAGACCTAAGTGCTTCGAACCTGGTCTGGGGTTGCTTGCCTTCCCATCTGGAAGGGACCTGGCCTGGCACTTCAGGTTAGACTTGTCCTGTTGGAACAGAACCATGACTGATTTGCAGAAAATAGATCTTTGTCTAGAATGGCACATTTGGAGTAATAACAATGGTCTGGAATGCGGCCTAGAGAATTTGCCAGTGGCTGTGATTAATCAAAGCATTCCTTCCATTACCTTGTTGTTTTTGCACCTCTAAGGTACAGCAACATATTATGTGTTCTTTTATTGTTTGGAGGACTGGGTGGCTTGTGTAATTTTATTGTTGAACAGGTATTTTTCCATTATCTCCTATCTATGAGCATGCAAAAATGCAGGCTATGATGGGAGTGCTATAGGCCCAATTTAGATCACACTTTAGTTCTACTGAAAGGAGCTAACTCAAATACTAAGCAATTTATTGTATCTGCTGTGGGACAGAGAAATAAAGCTCTACTAAGGCCATTTGCGGTGGCAGATAGGGGTGGGCGGAATTTGCGAAAGTGACTTTCGCAAATTATCGCGAAAATGTTAAAAATCTCCGCAAACAAGCGGAAACGAAGATGCAGACGTTTTTTTCCTGACTGTTCGGGGTATTTTCTGCGTGGTCGCGGCTTGCCAACTTACCCATGCGGTTGCTCGCGGGCGCGGCCATCTTGTTTTCACTCTTCTCGCGGTGCATGATCGCGAGAAGAAAGACGTGATCGCGCGACCAATGACATTACTGTGGGCGCGAACTGTCGCGAGACAGCGCAAATGGCTACCAGCAATCCAACATCTCGTGGAGAACGCGACCGGATCAGGAAAACTTGTCGGCGAACGCGGGGATTCAGGTAAGGCGATCGCGCGCGAGAATGTATTATTTTACAGCGCGAGCAAGTAACAAATGATCGCTAAGCTGCGGAATGCGGAAATTTCGAGATTTTCGCGCTCTCCACGGAACGGGAAAATGTCAAATTATCGCAATTTCCGCAAGCGGAATGGAAATTTAGCCCAGGCCTAGTGGCAGATTTGAAACGGTAGTAGGCCTCTGCACTGATGAGTAGCACCTAAAATGACTTACTCATGGTTTCAAACAGGTTCTAAAAATGCCAGACACTGATCCCTACTCTCCATGTCCCCACAGTAGTGAATTAATTTGCCATTGGGAACAAGAAACCAACTCATGACCTCCCTGTTCTGCTACTTTCTGTGTCCCAATCAAAAAATTTGACAGCGTCATCATTGTTTCACTCCCCTTCAAAGACACTGATGCGGTAGAGTCCCTTTGACTCCCTTTGCGTTCTGCACAGAAAGGAGTGGGAAAGGCTGACCCTCAATCTGGGACTCCTGTCCTACAAGCAGAGTAAGTCGCCTCAAATGATCTGCTGTCTCATTGAAAGGCTAAGCAACTCTTTCTGAGAGGTGTTCTCAAAATGACCCTTTTTAGGAGCTGATCCCTTTGTGGTCTATGAGCCCACAAGTATACACACATGGGGTCAATTCCTACCTGCTAAGGGAAGCAAAAATGTCTGTCAATCTCCATGCCCAATTCACCTAATTTAAAACCTTTAGATGTACTTCTTGTGCCACCATTGTAAAGACTTGTTATGCTGTTATATCTGCCAGTAAGTTACTTCCAGTTGAGAAGCTGAAAGGTCAACTCTCAAATGATCAAAAATGGCCCAGTGAGCCCAAGCAAAGTGAAAGCAACGTATAGACGAACAAGGGGGAAGGGTGACTTTACCTTTATCTTTCACCTGCTATAGGAAAGTGACACTTTTTGCACGGTTAGCCCCCACTTTTTGCCTGATGTGATTTTGAACTGTAAGTGCATTGGGTCCCTGCTAATCAGGTACCCAGTGCCAAGCACTGTACCACGATTGGCATAACTTCAGCTATCCCTTTAAGTCCCTAGTAAATGGTACCCCTGGTACCTAGGGCATGGGTACTGAACATGGTCCTCTGGGTTTGCAGCCACCCCCACCAAGGCTATGCTCTCTGCCATTGCAGGCTGCATGTCTTGGTGCAGAAAGATCCAGAGTGGCACACAGCCCTGTATGCCATGCTACCCATACACTGCATAAGATATAGGTAAGTCACCCCTACTGCAGGCCTTTTGCCCTAAGGCAGGGTGCACTGCATCCTATATGAAGGCATACCAGCAACAGCAGATATGTCCAGTTTATTCTGATATCTTGTAAGTGCACAGGGAAGCCATGAAGAGTGCATGGGCTGGATACTTGTCAACACTAGTTTTCTAGGTCCATGATGGCTTCACTGATTTCTAAGGTGTTTGGTACCAAACATTTTGCTTTAAAAAATCCTCACTGATGCCAGTGATGGATTTAAAAAAACATTCACATAGGTGACCCTTTTAGAGGGTCCCCGGAAAACCGGAAAACGTACCAAGCACTTGTGTGGTGCCTGACTTGCTTTCACCAGCCTGCCAATACTAGACGACATGTTTCTGACCTCATGGGGTGAGAGCCAGCACTCTCAGAGGACAGAGACAAAGCATGCTCTGGGCAGGGGTGCTTCACACCTCCTCCAGTACAGAATGACCTTCCTGGGCGGGAAGCTTTAAAGGAGATGCTGCCTTTGAAATCCAACCCAGGAACCTCCAGATAGTGGGGAAAGCAAAACCCTCTCTCCTGCTCCACTTTTGGTAGGAAGAAAGGTGGGAAAATTAGTTAGATTACGAGAAGGTTCCCCACTTAGCCTACACCACTGCTATGGTGGGGCAGGCGATGTGAACCCCTCTCCTGAAATTCCACCATCTTGGGATGGTGGAAAAACAAATCAGGGCTAGGGTAGTCACCTGTTCCCGCAGGAAGTGGTCACTAGACACACTAAAGGTAGGTAGCACATTGGCTACTACCTGTCTCCACTTGTAACGCCCCTAAATTCAGTATTTAGGTGGCAACCGAGACCTGAACATCGGATTAGATGGACAAGAGAAGAGCAGGACAAAGATAACCCCTTTTTGAGAACTGAAAAACTGCTGCAGAAGAAAAAGGTGACATACCCTGCCTGTTGCTCCCAGGACCTTACAATTGCTGCTGCTGTGTCATCCTGAAACCTAAAAGGGCTACAAGAACCCAGAGCACATCCAGACTTCAAGAAATCACAAAGAAGCTCCCTTGGAGTAAAGGTATCACTCCTCTCCCCCCGCAGGCATGATCCCATGACGTCCTGTTTGTCAACTATCTGCTCCATGACAAACTCGATACAGCACCAAAGCAAGAAAGGTACAACAGCTCTGGAGGGTCAGATATGTCTCCTTACCAAGTTTGGGGACACCAGGACTTACCGGAGCCATGACATACCAGTACCCAGGGAAACAAGCCCAAATGGCAAACACCTAGAAGCATCCACGCTGGACTCCAAAAGCACCAGAAGTTTAACCCCCATCAAGGGACATCAAGACACCCGAGACCCATTTCCTGAATGTGGCTCTGCTGTCCCAAAATTGCCTCTCAAAGTTGCCTTCTCCTGACCGCGAGGACCTCAAGATGCACAACGTTCTGTTCACTCTGCACCCAGCTCCACTGGCCCGGCACCGACTAACCAGCTGTGCTCCCGTGGTCCCTAAGCCTCTGCAACATCCTCCCTTGAAGGAGCCCCCTGTGACTTACCTGTAAGTCCACCTATGAGTGTGTTTTCAATTGGCCCTCCATCGTCTTTGCGCACCAGCATTCAAGACTCTTAGCACTCTGCTCCCGCTGGATTCAGAGTGCTCCCAAACTTCTCCTGCTGGAACTTTAGACCTTGTCTCGACATCAATCAAAAACAAGAGGGTGAACTTTGTGAAGGTATTGCCTGATTTTCTATGCATTTTTCTGTTTTTTCCCAATTGTTTCCTATGGTGCGTAGTTGCGCTTAAAAGTGATATATATTCAGAAATTTGAAAAGTTTTAACTCCGAAAGTGCTTATCTTAGAACTGTGTTCTTGGTCTTAAAGATTCCATAAAAATTGTCTTTATATTTACAAACTTGTCTCAGATATATTCTTGTGTGTGTCTTATTTATTGCCTCTGTGGAGTACAACAAATGCTTGGCACTACGCTCTGATAAGCCTAACTGCTAGCCCACACTACAACAAAAAGAGCATTAGAATATCTGCCTCTACCTCTGTATACCATTTGGGGATGCTCAGGACTCTCTGCACTGTGTACATCTTTTTAGTACCCTATATAGAGAGCCAGATCCCTACACCTGTTGATTAGAATTAGGGTTCTTCCACAGGGATAAAAAAGGAAGCCCATAGCAGTTGATTGTAGGAGGTCTGTCACTGCCACTACCTTATTGGTAATTGCATTAACGTAAGTACAATGCCATGGTCACTTACAGTGTCCTTGAAAGCAACTTCCCCAGCAAGGAACCCCATGTATAGTGCCTGCCTATGGGGTTCTAAACAGCCCACAAAGGCTTATCCGCTGTAAAATGTGCTTTCAGGAGCTGCCGGGGGTCAGCCATTGAAATTAACTTAATACAATTACTAATAAGATAAATGCATTGTCCGTCTGTATGATATTGAGAAACCCTTTACAGTTGACTTCCCAGCAATTGCTTTGGGTACTGTTTCTCACACTATTTTCTCTACCCCATCTACTCCTGACTTGCTACTCCTTGATCAGTTACAGGCATTGGTGGGCAAGGTGATATTGATGGAATGAAAGTCAACCTCCATGGTATCATTTAAAAGAAAAGGGTGATCACTGCTCTGTTCTACTAGAAATGCAGACAACATAATGTGATCAAAATTCTATTAGTTTCATAGCTCAAGACAACTCAGGGACAGCTTTGAGGAGTACCTGCAGAAATGTAAACCGCCATAATTTTTGTGGCGCCTATTACACTTGGGGTACATACAGTAGTACTCAATCTATTCTAATACTAACATCTATATGGGCTCCTCTAGAGCAGGATCTTGAATAACAAAACTTGAAAAGCTCCAGATGGGAAGCAAGGGCCTTGTGTGACTCCATGGGATATATGGTTATGGTGCACTTTGCTGTTACAATACAGTCCACTAGTCCTGCTCCCACCTCCACCCCTTCCCCGTCTCTCTTCTGATAAGTTGTATGTTTCACTTCTACTTCTTTTACTTGTTGGTTAGTATTATGTTCCAGTCATCTCTGAATTGCATATGTTTCATTTTCAGGATCTTGTTCTTCTCTTGGGTGGCATATGATGCGCCGTTTAATAATATCTGCTTGGGACACAGTACCCATAACTCATCACCCTCAAAGATATCTGTCCCAAAGTTGCCGACATGCACTGGACTATGGTACATACTTTTTGAATTTGCGATGAAACACTCTCCAGCTTATGACTGTATTGCAAATGTGTAGTGTTTCCTTTTTTGTTTCTTTATAAGACTCCCCAAAATATTTTTGAATTAAAAAAAAAAAGGGAATTGCACTGTCCGAACCAAGGCAGGGCTGGCCTCCGCACATATTCCTCATTTCTCATATTCCTTACTGCGAGAGAATGCAGATGAAGATAGAATGCTTTTAAGTTTTGTGCAAGAGAATATGAAACAGTTGAAAAAGGGGTGGCATTGCCTATCGTTCCGTATTACCTTTCTGCAGATTTTAAAAATGACCACCCCTATACAGGAGCAGGTAAAAGACTTATCCAGTGCTATTTACTCCAGGAAACTTAGATGATGCATATATTTAGAAATGCATGAAAGTCAGACGTCTTCAGAATGTGTAACACTTCTGCAATGTTTTCCTGTGTTCCTGAAGTTCATAAAAAAAATTGTCCCAAGGAACCCACCAAACAGTGAATTTTTCAGGGTCATATCAGATAACAGGTAGAAGGAAGCATTAACCTTAAGCCAATTGGATTTCCTCTCACAGCTGCTTCTCCCCCAGCTATGCGTTCTTGCACATTGGTTGGTGTGAGGAGCCAGTTCTCAAGGTAAACCACAGTCAGGTGTGGAACGACCATGTAGTGAATTGGTGGCCTTTTATAGATTATGTTTTTATAGTCTGGAGGGGATCAGAGGATAGTGCTGCTCTATTTGTGGACACTATGAATAATAACACACTGAATTTGGAGTTCACAGCTTGGATAAATAGTCAAATAATAGATTTCCTGGATGTCCAAATATATGTCAAGGAAGGGAGATTGCAATCTAAACTGCATAGAAAGGAGACAGCAGGAAACTAAATCCTACACGCTACTAGTTTTCATCCAAAGCATCTAATTAAGAGTATCCCATATGGGGAATTTCTTAGAGTGCGTAGAATCTGTAGTACTGAGGAAGACCTAATTAGGTGTCAAAGGGAGACTACAGACAGATTCTTAAAACAAGGATATATTTGAAGTGAATTAATCATGACAAAGCGAAGGCCAATGCCATATCCAGGGGTTCTAGTCTTTTCAAGATCGCAAGTAATGCAAATGATGACAGTGGCTTCGACTCTATGGCCCGAGTTGCACCTAAAACCTTCAGACTAATCACCACTTTTAGTAAACAGGAGAAACAAATAAGATCGATAGTCAACAAACAGTGGCCCAAATTTACTCACTGATGTTACATTGGGGCAAGTCCTTCCTGTTAAACCTACTCTGACATTTAGACGAGCCCCATCGATGAGAGATTCCTTGGTTAGCTGCAGTCCAGAGCTCAGAACAAGTTCTAATTGGCTGTCCCCTAAACATTGATTTTTTAAATGCAGCTCTTGTAGAGCATGTACATTCGGAGTTAATGGGACCAGTTACAAGTCTGCTTTCAGTGAAAAACAAGTTGAGATTAAGGGTCATTATACTTGTAGAACAGAATATGCAGTGTACGTTCTAGAGTGTGAATGCGGCCTCAAATACATTGGCAGTACGAAATTACAGGTACACAATAGGATATTACAGCACCTTAGAGCCACTGTAAACTCTTATCCATTTTATCCTGTTGCACGACATTTTAAAATGGTTCATAATAACAATTTGTGCAATCTCAAATACTACGTAATAGGGGCAGTACCGATTTTGAGACGTGGTGGCGAAAGAGAGTAGTTATTGAGGCAATTTAGAACTCGATTCAAAGCTACCCAACTGGCTTAACACCAGTGAGAATCTTCACAATTTTCTATAAAATAGCACTTTAAAGCTTTTAACTGTGACTCTTGATACTTCTGATGGCAAAGTTATTCATCATCTAATCTTTGGGTATACCTTTATTGGAAAAGTGAAAATCATATTGTTTTATGAATTTTGCATCTTAGTTATTTTTGTACGTTTTCTGAATGTAATTTATGCATAAGTCACTTTCTATATGCACTAATACTTACAGCATCGGAATTAGATAAGGAGAATTATCATGATGGCATTGCATTGTTAATAACAATTAATGGAGCAATGACCAATACCCATGCATACGAGATCATTGAATATATGTTATTGTTAGTTAAGAATGTTGCACGTGTGGATTTGTATATTTATTAGCAATAGATTTTACCAAGGTAGTTAGAGGGAAGGTATCCAAGAATAAAGATGCATTTATGCTGTAATATGAGGAAAGCAAACTCAGAATAGAGTAAATGGGGTATGATCATGTACAGGTCAAGGATCCTGAAGATTAGGATTACGCCTTTACATTTTTTGCACGTGTCACCTTTATGTACAATAATTCGCATTTCAGTGAAGGAGAGCGAAATAATTAAGGTTCTATGTATAGTAATATTTTTGAAGTATGTAGCATGATGCTGCCAGATTTCCCTTAATTAGGACATTTGCACATTTGTTGCACTTTATGGGCACATTGCACTTTGTGGAGGTTTTAAACAGTAGATATTTGCAACAGTAAAGCTTCGTACATGTGCCGTATTTATCCTCTGGATTGTATATATTTTGAAATATAAGATAATGACACAGTTCTTCAATGTGCAATCAATGCGGTTTTAAGAACTTAATATATACAAAAGGAAGAGTATATGTATGCAGTGATAATATATAATATTGAAGTCCGTTGCCTATTTTCATCAACGAGCAGCACACGTGGCATAAGAGGTTAAAAGAACGTTAGTATCCGCAGCGCCATCATGTGATCAAGGCCATATGGTTGCGGCCGAAACTGGTCATGGACAATGCATTTGGCACGTATTAACGGATTAAAATAATAAACACACTATGGCACTTTGAAGGAGTCCATGCCTACTTCGTTGGAGAAGTGTTTGAAAGTAAGAGTTTGATATATATATATATATATATATATATATATATATATATATATATATATATATATATATATTAAAGCTCCAAATCACCCTATCTGCCGAACTCTGGACGGGTGCCTCTGTTTCCATGAAAACGTGCAGGGTGAAGTCACGGAAAAAACGAAGGCTCAGGCATGGAGCACTCACGGGACACATTTAAATGAGCAGTTTTAATGAGCAAATGCATTTCGTCGCAATGCCTTCTTCAGTGCTCAGCTACATTTGCAGCACCTGCGGTGCAAATGTAGCTGAGCACTGAAGAAGGCATTGCGCCGAAATGCATTTGCTCATTAAAACTGCTCATTTAAATGTGTCCCGTGAGTGCTCCATGCCTGGACCTTCATATATATATGTATATATATATATATATATATATATATATATATATGTATATATATATATATATATATATATATATATATATATATTCACTGAAAAAACCATGGTTTTCATACACGTTATAGTTAGGAATTAGCATTTAAAAAACCTTAGAAATTCAATGAAAAAACCAAAGGTTTCACACATGTTATAGTTAGCTGGACATTTCACTCGTAAAAAACCAATGAAATTCCCCCGTTATAGTTAGTTCAGCTAACTATAACTCGCGCGCCCGCAATGCACTACTGATGACGTCACATATTACATCACTCATGACATGGTCAGTGACATCACTCATGACATCACTGATGACATCTCAAATGACATCACTGATGACATCATCCAGTGAATGTGTGTTTTTCTGAAAATTAAATATGTTTTATATATGTTTTTCTCAAGGTTGATGGAAGAATAAATGAGTATATAAGTGTCTAAATTGATGATTTGTTTCTGAAAAATTGATTGTATAACTGACTGATTAAGTGTATCTTTTTGAATACATGGCTTAGTGAGTAATGTTTAAATGTGTAAATACCTGTATCAGTCTCTCACTTTGTATATAAGTGGCTGCATGGGTTGGTGAGTAGCTACATGAGTGTCTATATAGGTTAATAGTTGGTTTTTTGAGTATCAGTATGAGTGTCTGAGTGTCTTCATGGTGCGGTGGGGGGTATTACGTAGTGCATAGATGCATGAATGAGTGACTCACTGTTTGTATGTGTTGAAGACAGCATGTGTGCAGGACTGTATGGGTGGATGAGTGTGTGCATGGGTGTGTTAGTGAGTGAATGACTGTCTCAATAGTGTCTTCATAAGTAACTACATATGTTTTAAACTAGTATATGTGACTATTGTTGTTTATAAGTGAGTATATGTGAGAGTGAGAGATTGGAAGAATTCCTTTATGAATAAGTATGTGTTTCTATAAGTGATTGTTAAAAAGACTAAGTATGTGTAAGTTTCTGTTAAAGTAAGTGTGCTGGTGTGTGTATAACTGTATATGCAAGTAAATGGATGTTTGTTTCTTTATTAGCATGAGTGACTATGTGGGTGAGTAACTCTATGGATGAGTGGGATTGTGTTACAGGATGTTTAGGTGTATGAGTACATATGATGTGTGAGTACATGTATGAGTGACTGTATAGGATTGTTGGTGGATGAGTGGATGTGTATGTGGATCTTAGAATTACTGAATAGGTTGTTGTAACTGTTATTGGTATGTCCATTGTTTTGAAAATTTTAGTGTCTATTTTTGAATGTTTGTATCAAAGGTTATATTAGGGTGAGAGGAGGTCTACCACTCTGTCACAAGGATAATGTCATCAGTGATGTCATTTGAGATGTCATCAGTGATGTCATGAGTGATGTCACTGACCATGTCATGAGTGATGTAATATGTGACGTCATCAGTAGTGCATTGCGGGCGCGCGAGTTATAGTTAGCTGAACTAACTATAACGGGGGAATTTCATTGGTTTTTTACGAGTAAAATGTCCAGCTAACTATAACATGTGTGAAACCTTTGGTTTTTTCATTGAATTTCTAAGGTTTTTTAAATGCTAATTCCTAACTATAACGTGTGTGAAACCCATGGTTTTTTCAGTGAATTTGCAAGGTTTTTTAAATGCAATTTTTTTTTTTTCTTCTATTTTTTTTTTACATATTTTTATTTTAATTTTCTATCCTTTTTTAAAGACTATGGTTAAATTTTTAAAATTCTATAATATGTTTTTTTAATATATTTTATAAAATAAACATGTAAAATTTATTAGCAATACATTTTTTCCTTTTTTTTTTTTAGTACGCGTACCGTAAGCTTACGGTAAGCGTACGGTTTACGCAACGTCCGTAATTTATCTACGCTGTTTGCGTATAGTTACGCAATTTGCGTAGCCGCGCGTACTCCGCGTGGGACGCGTACGCGTGTACGCTACACGCGCACGTTACGCGGAAGTGTCGGGGAGTGACTGTTACGCGCATGCGTATTTTTGCCGTAAGCGTACCGTAAGCGTACGGTAGGTCATGTGATCATGAAACACAACTTTTGATTGGTTGAAACTACTTTCAGTTCTAGAACTCTCCTACACCACACCCATTCCCCTCATTTCTGCTTGTGATCCCTTAGGAGAAGGAGCTGGGTTGTCTTTGTGATACGATGGCAGAACAGCAGAGCTCTTCTGAGAGTGAGGCTAGCAGCACTACCTTGAGGCAGAGAGCGAGGAAACAAAAGACCTCTTACGTATGGGATTCTTTTACTTTTCCAGAAGGCCAGCAAAAGGTAAATGCACCCTTAGTGACTTGCAAGCTGTGTAAGCGTGTACTTTCAAGAGGTAATCCTGACAGGAAGTATTCCTTTGGGAATAACACCATGATGAGACACCTTAAGGATGTACACAGAAGGACACATGCTCGACTTACTGAAGGTAACCCTTCAGTAAATCAACCAAGCACATCCACAGCAGCTCAGCCTGGACCATCATCTGCAGAGCCGAGTCCTTCTTCTGCAGGTCAGGTGAGCCCTTCATCTGTGGGGGGAGCATCTCCTTTTTCTGGTCCTCTGGAAATTAACCCTCGGTTTGCGAGGGTTGAAGTGCGGTGCGCCCATTGTCACGATCTAATTACTTATAGGGAGACCAGTGTTTCCCTAGTGAACAGTAAAATAGATCAGCACACTTGTCGTACCGTCTAATATTCCCAATCTTTCTTTCCTCTGTCCCTGCATGAACACAACAGCTCTTTTAAGAGCCAACCTTACCTTTCATCTATTTTTTATATATGTTTTTTTTTTTACCGTACGCGTAATTTTTTCTTTTTTTTTTAAAAACACTAAAAATCAATTATCACATTACAAGGTCCTTGAGAGACTACAATTAAAAACTGCAAATGTGATTGTAGAGAAGTGGAAAAAAGGGACCATGACATTATTGACTTACCATACCCACTCAAAAAAAGATTTATTCATTTAATTTATTTTTAATTGCTTTTAAAATGGTTATAGTTTTCGAAAATTTTCTATCTCAATCTGAAAAAAAAGAAAAAAGTATTAATATTTAATAAAACATTTAATAATACAGTACACATATTTACATATTTTCCCAAAAATATTTTTGCCTTTTTTTTGCTGTTTTCAGAAAATATTGCATTTCACTATAAATTGTGAAAGCAATTGCATTCATCATTTAACAGCAGGCAAAAAAAAATTAACAATCTCAAAGATTGTTTTTAAAAAAGCCCAGAATCTCTTTTTTCATAAACATAACTTTAAAGAAATGCATAATATTCTAAAAAAATATCATCTAATATCTATACTTATTTCTTTAAAATACCGTCTGATATTTTTGTTTCAGAAGTATAATCACAATAATATATGTCAAATAACTCCACAATACATCTGGTTCCATTTCCTTTAGGCCAAATAGTAATTTTAAAATTCTTTTTTTGTTTAATTTCCAATGGTAATCCAATAAAAAACAAAAGTTTAAATTGTACAGATGTCACCGTTTCTCTGTAACATTTTGGTTTCCGAAAGATTAATTAATAATTAAATAAGTCCACAATAGAATTGTTTACTTTTCCGCATGGCCAAATAGTAATTTTAAAAATCTTTTTTGAAAAAATTTCCAATGGCAATCCAATAACATTCCAAAATTTAAATTGTGCAGATGTTACCGATTTTTTCTAAATTTTTGGTTTTCCAAAGTTTCCTTAAAAAATGGAAAAATTCCACATTACAATCGGTTACCTTTCCATTAGGCCAAATGATAATTTGTTAAATCTTTGTATTTGTAAATTCCAAATGGTAATCCAATAAAATGGTAAAATTGTTTTCTCCAGATGTTGTCAAATCACTCTAAAATTTAGGTTTCAGGAAGATTAGATAGGAATTTGCTAAATCAAAAGGCAAACGTTGCTTAAAAATCAATTGGGAATCATTACACAGTGTCCAGCCTTTTTCACATTTAAGATAAACTGTGTAATGACCAGAAGTTACAGTAGGTCCATCATGGAAAATTATTGCAACTGTTACAAAAGATTTTCCTGAAATTGATAATTGCTGTCCTGTAAACTTCTTTATTAAAGTATCCAATTTTGAACCATCAGCTCTACATCGTTGCATCATTAAAATTACATACTGTCTGTATTCCTTTAAAATTAATGTTGAAAACATGTCAGATTTACACTCACTGCATTGCATGCTATGATTAGCATCTTTAACCCCTTCGGCGCTCATGACGGAACGGTTCCGTCATGAGCGTCGGTTGAGCTGTGCTCATGACAGAACCGTTCCGTCATGACCACGCCCGCGCAAGCAGCGCTCAGCACAGCGGGGGAATCCGCCCCGCATGGAAGGGGTTAACTAATTTAGCAAAAGTGACTGTTTTACTTTCTGGCAATGTTAAATAAATAAACCTTTCAGAATCAACATTAGAGCCACATATATTATAACAGTTTTCACAACTATGTTCCCATTTATAAGAGAGACCAAACATATTTTGTATTTGTACCCCTTCCTCTTCCAGTACCTGAAGAAAATACATCAAGAATTCCTGTGCATCTTGCTGTACATTTTGAGAAAACTGTGTTCGTCCTGAACATACATCTAAAAGTTTTCTAATTTCAGTAGCACTTTCTATTTGAGTTTTATCATTACTCAGCTTTTCAAAAAGGAGACTCAGCACAGTACAGAATCTTTTTCCCTGATTTACTATTATCTGCTCTTGCAAACTTTCCAGATGAAATGCAACATTCAGCACTACATTAGCGTAGCAGTTGACACCAGAGCTATTTTCAAAATAACATCCTACAACCTGTTCTTCATTTTCCTTATTCTTTTTGCTTGCAATTACATCACTCCTCTTTTTTTTCCTCCTCTCTACATCTTCATTACAGATATTCTCATTTCTCCTTTTACGAGAAACTACACGTTTCTCCAACACAGGATACTGACCTAAATGAGGAGCATAGCTTCTTCTTAATCTATTCTACTCCTTTACACAGTTTGTATCAGCACTAACTTTTGAATCATCAAAGTCTATCATGAATAAACCTGATAATGTTTTCACTCGTGACAAAGCAACATATGCCATACCTTCTTTGAACACAGTTGAACCAATGTTCACAAATGCACAATCTACAGTCAATCCTTGAGACTTGTGAATAGTTACAGCATATGCTAGAGAAAACGGAAACTGCTTCCTACGTACATATAAGTCTTTCACAAGCATGAAACGAACTGTACAACGACAAATATCTTTAACTTCTTCTATCTGATCAAATTTTATTTTTAAACATTCAATTCCATCTTTTTTCTGATAATTAATAAAACCCACAACTCTTCCCATAGCTCCATTAACTAAACCTTTTTCAACATCCAAATTTCTCCTTAAAAATACTCTACAGTTCATGCAAACATATAGATTTTTTTCTAATCCAGCTGTTTTGGAAATCTTCTTCTCTAGTGAATCCAATTTATTTTTCAGTGTGCCTGTTAATGTGACAGTAATTCTTCCATCCTCAATTTTGTCCACTGCTTCCAATTTCCTGATATCTTCCTTTTCCAATTTCAAAAGCTCCTCATTGAATATTGAGCATTAACGTAGAGTTGGCATTAAGCAGATGACACTTTTGTTTTCTGCAATGTTCTTGTATATCTTCTCTGCAACTATTTCTTCCTTTGGAAATAAATTATGTAGCAGCCGAGTCTGTAATGCTTTTTTGCCAGCTTCTGTGAGTAGTCCAATCCTGATATCTTTCAGAATACTTCCATATTCTTCATTGTTTGCTTGCCTCATATTAGTTGTAAGTTCCTTGTACTCAAAGAAGGACCAAATATTTGCATTACCGATGCTTCCCAATGACTTCTTCGTATCTTCATGTGTCACAGTATTAAACACTGGTTGTCCTTTAACTGGAGTAAGTTGCAAAAGATCTCCAAAAACTATGACGTGTTTTCCTCCAAATAACACGTCATTAAGTTCGATACCATGCTCACCTCATCAATAATGAGAACTTGCATCTTCTTCAATACTCTTGAAACTTCCAAGCATGCTTCTCCAGTTAGCTTGTTGTATTGTATTTTGTTCTCATGCTCCACTGGTAACATTAGCAAACGATGTAAAGTGATTCCTTTTATGTTATATGCTGCTAACCCAGTTGGAGCAGTAACCACACAAGACAAAGTAGAATCCGTTTTTTGCTGTAGGTAGCTTCTGATGACTTTTATAAGGAAACTTTTTCCAGTTCCAGCTTGTCCGCTTACATACATCCTGATTGGATGAAATGATGTGCATGAGCACTCTTTTTTTCATGTAGAAATCCGTGATCAATTTTGTTTCTGATCTCTTCATAAATTTGTTGCTGCTCTTGATTCAGTTGTCTTTCCAAATTTTGTAAGTCTATAAATTCTTCTTGAGCTTGATTCATAGCTGTTTCCACTTCATTCATGGCTATTGATGCTTCATTTTCAACGATTGGTTGTCCTAGGGGATCTTGACTGAGTGTTCCTGAACTTTGGCTGTCCTGAGAACTGTCTCTAGCTATTTCTGCTGCAATTGTAGTTTCCTGTTCAATTTCTTCATTTAACATTTGCAGATAAGTTGTGAATGTTCTGCAGTGTATGCTGTCTTTGCAAGCATTAAATGAATCTTCATAGCTTTGAAATTCTCCCAGTAGTTCATCCTCTGTACGCCATGGTTTAAACAGCTGTAAAAGAGCCAAGTAGTAAAATTCCTTTTTGTCAGTAGTGTCGCAACTCAGCTTCCGGTGATTTATCAAACTTCCTTTTGTTTGCTTCACCAAACATCCTTCCTCACCAATAACTTTATATTTTCCATTGTTGATGTCTTCTGCGGCTTTCCGTGAATAAATGTAGTTCTGCAGCACTTCATAGAGACACATGTTCTCCAGATGATGACTTCTCTTTGGGTAATATGTATCCAACATGTTTGATTTCAAAATATCTGTACTTTCTGGGTCATTCTCGGCCAAATATTAAATTTCTCCAACAGATTTCAGTACCCGGTTTCTCATTGCTGCAAGGCCTAAACTTGCCCAAATTATTCTTCTTGATTTCGAGTAGAGACTTGCAGAAGAAAACCTATCTGAACATTCGTAGGATCCAATTTCTCGATGCGATAACATCTTCAAACTGAAACTGTACAGCTTCTTACTGACAGTCTTCTCGTGAGAAATCTCTTCCCACATTTCCTTCAATTCTGTTTTTTCTGATTTCGTAATGTAAGACGTTACATATCGAGCAACAGCAATGGAATTGTCAGCTACATACTGTATATCCATGTTAGCGTTCCACATGGATAAAATCACTGGGTTGTAGTCATTTATATTTTTTGATTCTTCTTTTCTTTTAAGGTTGTAGGTATTCTTAGGTGATTTTCTTGTGATAGTATGTCTCACAGCTGACATAAAACTGTTAACTCTTCCTTTTGAAAGAACAGGTCTAGGAAATCCAAATCGACATTTAGTGTAGTATTTATCTTTGCTCTTGTATTTCCGTCGACAGTATTTTCCACACCGATGACTTTGGAAACGTAAAACTTGCTCCTTTAACTTTTTCTCTTCTGTGCTTTTTGGTATAGCACATGTTGCATATTCTTCAATGTAAGATAACACTGCTTCATCAGTATCTGTTCCAAACTTTGGGGCATCCTTGATCCACAACAGCATATGAATATGAGGAGCACCTCTTGCCTGGTACTCTTTTCTCCAAAAGAAATCCACTACTTCTCCTAGAGGTGGATTTTTTTTATTGCAGATGAAGGACATCATAGCCTCAAATCTATGATTGAAATATCTGCAAACATTAACCGGATCCAATGAGCACAGTTCTCCTGCTGTTTTGTATTCGATGTTTTTAATGTTTGAATTTGCCTCTCGTAGAAAATCCAGTAAATCATCCCAAGCGTACTCAGCACAGCTTAGGGTAAGGAACCATGTTGGTGTTCCTAAATTCCGTAACATGCATTTTAATTCACCCTGGCGTCGGTACCAATATTCATTTGTCCCACGCTGACAAGCCATCAGATTGATCAGTTGTGTTTCCAAATGATCATCTCGGTGCTGCACTTTCTCCATAAAATCCTTAGCAGACACATTTTGTAAATGTACTCCACTTTTTAAAATGTGATTTACTGCATAAGACAGTGCAGACAAGTCGCTTTCAAATAAAAGATGGAACAAATAAGGAATACTTTGTCGAAATCTGGGATCTTCAGCATATAGTCTTGTAGTCCGCTACTCTGAAGCTGGAATCTGTTCCGGACGTTCATCGTATCGTCCTCCTTTTCCTTTAGGAAACAGCTGGGGAAAACATCGAGCTTCCAAGCTCTCCTCCCATACACTCACGGGAGTTCCTTTTGCTTTCTTCATCTGAAATAGATCAATATTGTCTCCCATAACTTCTTTTGAATGAAGAGGATGTATGCTAAAATGTTCATAAATTTCTTCTTCCTTTGACTTGTCCACTTTTTCAATTTGTCCAGTTGGTGTTTGTGTCTTCTTGTAAATCTTCTTCTTCTTCTTCTTCTTCTATATAAATTGATTCATACCATTTGTTATTCCTTTTCAAATACAAATTTGCTCTTTGTACTTTCCGTATATCTACCAGCTCCTGCCAAATCTTCTTATTCTTTGTAGGTACACCATTAACCAGAATAATTAATGGTTCAGTTTCCAAAGTATCCGCATCAATAGTTTCCATATTTTTTTTCAAATCCAAGGGCAAATACACCACTCTACCTTTTAAACCTCTCAGTAAATCTGAAGGAGGTAATTTACCAGTTTTGGGCTCCATACGTACTATGGTCTGGAACGGATGAACACATTGAATGAGTATAGACTCATATGTATTTAATTCAGAAAGTTCAGCAGGAATAGCATCCAATTCTAAATTATTATGTACAGCTCTGGTCGGCATTCTATTTTCCTCTAACTTGTTGTAACAGTATTTACAAATACGCTGAACTTCACCCAATTCAAAACAATTTTCAAGAAATATATAGGTGGCAAAATCCTTCCACTTATAATTATCTTCATTTTCACTCTTTCTGTAGAGATCAACATACCTGGTTTGTTTTCTATAATGAGTTCTGCGGCAACAAATACAAGTTATATTTGGTCTTTCATTAGAGATTATTGCAAATTTTGTTATGTGATCATTAAATGTCTTACTTACAGAGGGTTCTACATTTTCTTCCACTTCTTCCTCATTTACTGTGTCCTTCTCTGCACTGTTTTGTTCAGGACCAAAGTAACAAAACTGAATTTCATCAACAACCTTCTCTACATCTGATACCGTTCCACGGAACAGAGCCCTATTCAATTCATCTAACTTTATTGCTGGACTTTTAGCAAAATACAACCGTCTCACAAACTTTCTCATTTCAGTATGATGAACAGCCAGCATCCTAAAATGATGGAAAACACTATTACACACTTTTCTAGATAGACAAGCCAGAGAATGACCCTGCAAACCAGTATTCTCTCTCACTCTGCATGGATCTAGACTTTGAAGCACCTTAATCTTCTGTTTCACACTTTTTTTGCTATATTCTCTTAGAAACTCACGAAATTTATCAATAGATTCCTGACGCACAGTGCAAATACTACTACAATTCCAAGTGTACACTGGGGCTTTAGGACGTCTCCCCATAGCCTCATCCGCCATCACTTGTACCTCATCTCTTGGAACCATTATCTCCTTCTCCATTATGCAACCATTTTTCACTTCATAAGCACGACCTCTGGTGTCAACTGCATGCAGCAAACTATTACTTTGAAAATAACTCTCTTCATTAAAAAAAGGTTCACTACTTGAACTATGCATCCATTTTCCTAAAAACACTTTACAAAAGTTTGTTCTGTTCACTACTCTTTTCCTTTTGCTATGTGATTTCAGTACATTAACCATTTTGTCTAATGTACGCATCCTATTCAAAATTAAAATGAATAGTTTCCTTTTTAATTCTAATGCCTTAGCTGCAATGGCTTCAATTTCTTTTTTTCTCTTATAAAACTTTGCCTTTTGCTTATATTTCTTCACATCCTTTATCAAATTGGACATAACTCTCCTCTGAAACATTTTTCTACGTATCTCTTTAAACGCTGTTTTTCTGTTTAAGTTTATCTTTTTAGTTGCAGAAGGTATATTTGCATTAACTAAATTCTCAATTTTTTCCTGTCCTTTTCGATTCAAATCATTCTTTCCAGTACAGACATTTTGTACATTTTTCCCTTTTTTGAATATGTTCCTTAGAAAATCTTTTTTTTCCTTACCAGAAGATTTTTTCTTCTTCCCAACATGAGCATCTTCAACTAACTTAGGTCCTCCAGTTGTCTTCAAATATAGGTTTTTTTTCTGCTCTTTTTTTACTCTGGATTTTGTAGGCATCTTAAATTTTGTTCACTGCTCTTCAGCAATACCTGAAAAAAACTAAAAAAAAAATCCTTTATTTTATTTAAATATATTACTACATTTGTTTTCACATTAGTCACAAAACGAAATTTCTTTCCCAATTTGAAAGCACACTTACTGCTCTTTTTTTTGGCAAGTGATAAACACTTTTACAGACTGACACATTATGAATCCACTTTTCAGATTTTTTACAAAGCACATGTCCAAACTGCTTTTTCAGACCAGCATAATTTGTCACCTGGGTGTCTGCCTACACTCCAGCAAGGGCAACCAGCCTTAGTGATGCTGAATGTATTTGCATTACTGACTGAAACCTCAAACTCCACTCGCTTGTGAATACTGTGCATGATTCCACATGGTAAGCAGCTACCTGTGTGCTAAGAGTCTGCTTCTGCACCAAAAAATGTCTACCCCTTTCCATCTAATGCAACTGTGAAATCACTAGAGCAATACGCAATAAATCTATGCCTGTAATTCCTATTTGCACAGAGAGTCATGTTTTCACATTAGTCACAAAACGAAATTTCTTTGCCAATTTGAAAGCACACTTACTGCTCTTTTTTTTGGCAAGTGATAAACACTTTTACAGACTGACACATTATGAATCCACTTTTCAGATTTTTTACAAAGCACATGTCCAAACTGCTTTTTCAGACCAGCATCATTTGTAACCTGGGTGTCTGCCTACACTCCAGCAAGGGCAACCAGCCTTAGTGATGCTGAATGTATTTGCATTACTGACTGAAACCTCAAACTCCACTCGCTTGTGAATACTGTGCATGATTCCACATGGTAAGCAGCTACCTGTGTGCTAAGAGTCTGCTTCTGCACCAAAAAATGTCTCCCCCTTTCCATCTAATGCAACTGTGAAATCACCAGAGCAATACGCAATAAATCTCTGCCTGTAATTCCTATTTGCACACAGAGTCATGTTTTCACATTAGTCACAAAACGAAATTTCTTTGCCAATTTGAAAGCACACTTACTGCTCTTTTTTTTGGCAAGTGATAAACACTTTTACAGACTGACACATTATGAATCCACTTTTCAGATTTTTTACAAAGCACATGTCCAAACTGCTTTTTCAGACCAGCATCATTTGTAACCTGGGTGTCTGCCTACACTCCAGCAAGGGCAACCAGCCTTAGTGATGCTGAATGTATTTGCATTACTGAGTCCAACCTCAAACCCTTAAACTATTCTTTTATTATACCAGTACACCTTAATTTATTGTGAAAACATAGTCCATATTATTTTACATGTTCCTCACATTTAAATTTCTCCCAAAACAGAAAATAATAAACACAACTTCAACAAAAAGAATTGCATTTCTATTATTCATTTCTTAATTTACCATATACATCCCCTCTCAGACTCTAAACTCACCTTTAAAATTAGTTAGTTGTGAAAGAAATGTGGCACTCAAACAGCAGATTATCAGAGCCAGGATCTCTGTTCTCTACACCTCTCTCCTCTCAGCAGAACCAGATAATGGCTAACTTTCCCTCTCTTTTTCCACACATATACATGTTAGTTTCAAATCTCAGTGCTTGCCCCTTTTTTTCAAATGTAATCACACATTTCTATTGGTTGAAAACCAACCCTTTTCCAAAAGTACCCTTCCCCCAACTTGACTTCTGCCTAGTACCCTTCCCCCAACTTGACTTCTGCCTGCTACCATAGCAACAGCTCATGGAACACTGCTGTGTGGAGTCAGGTCAGAAGTTCGCCAAACAATGTTTCAATTCCAAAGAGCAAGAGTGCTTGACTTTTCAAACCTAACAGCAAATCCATAGTACTGTTCTTTGGTAACACATTTTTCTGTACCAATACAAAACATGCTTCTATTAATTTACACATACAGCCTAGTTTTTATTCTAGAATGGTATGAAACAGCCAATCAGTTCTTTTTTTTTTTGAAAAAAATATGTATGCCTCCATTTCCAAACTGTCTTTCTTTTCATATTGCCATTCTACTGAAAGACACCTCCTGAGTGCATCCAGTTCTCCTTTGAAGATGTTCACAGTGTGGATTGTAGGGCACAGCTATGTCTTCTGGAGTGAAAAGTATGCAGAGAAAACAGATATGGTGAGAGACCTTGCTTTGCCAAATGTAGACATTAAATGGATTGGTCAGAGAGGGTTAAAGTGGCACCAATTGATGCCATTGGTGAAATCCTTCATGCACATCCAACACCCTGACCTCATAATAGTGCACTGTGGTGGCAATGACCTAGGCACTTTGACTGGGGTAGGTCTGGAAATGCTTATGAAGGAGACCTTTGCACAACTGTTTTCACTTTTCCCTAAAACTGCCTTTGTGTTTTCTAACATATGCCAAAGGCAAAAATGGAACTGGTCCAATCATTTCTGTCCGCAGATTGACAAAGCAAGAAAGCACGTCAACAAATCTGTTTCTGCTTTCCTCCGTGACTATGGTATGGGTTCCATTTACCACAACAACTTGCGTTATGACATGCAAGACATTTATAGAGGAGATGGTGTACACTTCAATGATGAAGGGAACAGAGTCTTCCTCTTGAACCTTAGACTCTGCATCGGTACTTACTTGTAGGTACCACTAAAAAATCACTTAATAAACACAACGGCTCTTTTTAGAGCCCCCTAATATCTAAACACTTAAATCTGATTTTCATTTCTTTTTTTATTTATTTTTTCTACCGTACGCTTACCGTACGCGTACCCCGTGATTTTTTTTAAAATCAATAAATGTTTTCTTTGTACTTTTCTGTCCTTCTTTGACCCCCTTACAAATGTTAGGGGGTCTGTAACTCTCCTCCTTGCCCCCTTTTCTTGTTATCACTCTTTTTTTTCTGAGTGAAACACACGAAATGGCGGCCGCCGCTTCCTGATTTCGACCGATTCGAATGTTTACTGAGATCTAAGAGCCAATCAGAATCGTGCTCGCGCACGCCACCGTACGCGTACGGTAAGCGTACCGTAAGCGCACCGTAAGCTGGCTCAGATATATATATTGATTTAAAGGCTGTTTTCTCAGAATCTACTGAACAGATTTACACCAAACCTACAAAAGGCACTTCCTTGACCTGAGGACTACCTCTCTGCCAAATTTCTAGTAATTCTGTTCAGCCGTTCGGGCTGTAGCTGTGTCTAAAGGTCCTATGGAAAAATGCATGGGAAAAACGCGTTTTGGGACCCCCCTTTTATCTCAGCCCCCGCTTGACGAATCCCCCCGAGACTTTCAGGGAAGGAGCGGAGCGTAGCGCCCCACCTATTTTGAAAAATTCGCGAGGATTCGTCGACCGACGCCAAAGTTATTCAAAATAGAATGTTGCGGATTTCCTATGGAAACGTGGTCCTAACTATAACTACCTACTGGCGACCGCCAGTAGGTAATATATATATATATATATATATATATATATATATATACACATACATACATACATACATATATATATATTTTATACACACACGCACACACACATATATGCAAGGAAAAAAACAGAGGTTAAATCTTATAGTTCGCAAAATGTATTTTCCCTATACAAACCAAGTTCAAACCACACAAATGTGAACAATTCAATAGATATAACTTTTATTCACAATTTATCCACCACCTCCAAATTATTATAAGTAGCAAACCTTGTTACATACTCTTTTCAAATCGCTAACCAGACATCACTTACTATAGCATGCCACTCCACCAAGGCATGAGTTATGGCTAATGTAGTGTGGCTAGAAAGGTGACAAGACTGTGTTAGGAGGTGCATGACTTACAGTAATTTGAAGGTTTTGCTTAAATTATAACTTTACAATTGTTGTTTATGTAATTTAAGTTGGGTTTGTATGGAAAGAAAACATAAGATAGTTCTAAGTATAAATTATCCTTAACCTTTGTTTTGTTTCATTGTATGTTAATGCTTTTTATTTTTTTTATAAAAATGTGTATCAAATCGTAGAGTGGAGTGTCATTGATTGGAGTGTTGTAAAGTGGAGTGTAGTACAGTATTTATTGTATTTTTGCAATTTATAGAGCGCGCAAATACCCGTGGGTGTCTCGGCGCTGTGGAGTGTCTTGATGATGAGATCAGTGATGGACATTTATTGGTCAAAAAGCCATGTCTTCAAGAGTTTCCTGACGGAGAACAGATTTTGACATGATTTGATGTGAGTGGGAAGGGTGTTCCACAATTTGGCGGTGGCAACAACAAATCTTCTGTCGCCTCAGGAAACCTTCTTTGTCCGGGGGACCTTCAGGAGGCTGGCTGTTAATAGCGCAAGGCTCTATTGGGGGTGTAGATACAGAATGCCTTGGTTAGACAGTGGGTTCCATTTTTGTGGATGGCCTTGAAGGCGATGCAGAGAGCCTTGAATTTAATACGGCTGGTGATTGGCAACCAGTGGAGTTTTCGGATCTATGCAGCAATTGACTGGTATTTGGGGGTGTTTGTTATCAACCTGTCTGAGGCATTCTGCATCATCTGAAGTTTATTGGTGACCTTTATCTGTGCATTAAGAAAGAGACCATTGCAATAATAAATTTTTGACAACCCTAATGTGCTTATTAGGGTTTTTCTAGCACCAAGAGGTAGGAATGGGAGGAGTTTTTTTATCATTCTAAGAGTGTGAAAGGCTGATGAAACAATTGAGTTGGCGTGAGGCAGAAAGGTGAGTTTGTAATCGAACATGACACCTATATTTCTTACTTTGGTTACCGGGAGTGGTGGTGGGCCCAAGGAGGTTTGCCACCAAGTAGAAGACCAAACCGGGTGGAGCTTTCCGAAAATCAAAACTTCCGTTTTGTCGGAGTTTAACTTTAAGCAATTATTGCCTATCCAGGTGCTGATTGCAAGCATTCCCTCTTGGAAGCTGGCAGCAATTGCTCCTCCATCGTTATGGATATTGAGCACCAGTTGGGTGTCGTCGGCGTAGGAGGTAAGTCCCATCCCATGGGCTCTGATGACCCTGGCCAGGTCCGACACATAAATGTTAAAGAGTGTCGGACTCAGAGATGAACCTTGTGGCACACCGCATGGGAGAGAAAAAGGTGTTGATTTGAAAGGGCCGAGGGTGACCGCTTGTTTGCGATTGGAGAGAAACGAGGCCAGTAATTCTTTAGCCTTGTGTGTCACTCCTATGTTTGAGACACGATCGATCAGTGTGGTGTGATCGACCGTGTCAAAGGCTGCTGACAGATCCAGCAGCAACAGTACTGCCGTGCCCCCTTGGTCTACGATAGTTCTTACTTCGTTGGCCGCTTTAATGAGGGCGGTTTCTGTGCCGTGACCTTTCCTGAAGCCAAATTGTGTCTCGTCTAGGAGACTGTTGTCTTCAATATATTTGGCTAATTGTTGGTTCATTAGTTCCTCAAATAATTTTGCCGTAAATGGTAGACTTGTGATAGGTCTGTAATTTTTGGGGTCTAGTTGGTCCAGGTGTTGTTTCTTCAGCAGTGGTTTAATGATGGCCTTTTTCCAAATATCAGGGTAAGTGCCGGTCTTGAACATGGCATTACAGATATCGGTAAGATTAGATGCTAATAAATCAGGAAATAGCTTTAGGGTGGAGGCCGGACAAGGGTCCAGCGGGGACCCTGAGTTGGTAGATAGAATGAGGTATGTAATCTGTTTCGTGGAGACTTGGCTGAAATATGTGAAGGAAGGCTGAGTAACACTTTTGTCTGTAGTTGTGTCAGCCTGACCTGCCTTGGAGTGAGAAGTGAAGTTGTTATAGATGTTGCTGACTTTATCTAGGAAGGAGCGGGCCAAAACAGAGCATAGGTCTTGAGTGGGGGTTAGAGGAGGGTTGGTCTCTGATCCTGATAATTTGGTAACGACCTGAAAAAGTTGTTTAGTAGAATTTTGGGCCGATTCAATTTGATTGATGTAGTATTTACTCTTCTCTAGGTTTATGATGTTCTTGAATTTGGATAGGGCTTCCTTCCCCCCTCCCCCTTTTTCCTTCTGTATCCCCGCCGCTGCTCCTCTGCGGCCTGCCCCCTCGCCGCCCCGCTCCAGCCTCCCAGCTGCTCCTCCCTCCCTTCCCGCCCTAAACGGCGGCTGCTGCGTGGCAGCTGGAGTGACCCCTGACCCTGCTTGCAGGCCAGGTCGCTCCCCGGCTGCCGCACAGCTCCACCAGTACGCCAGTGTCTCCTGTGCTGCCGCTGCCCCCTAGACCACGAGTTCGGTCCTGCTGTCTGCTGTGCCCCAGTATTAGTTTTGTATTGCGCTCTGCTTGCTGCACTGTGTTCTGCTTTGTTTTGTATTGTACTCTGCTTGCTGTACTGTGTTCTGCTTGTTGGCCGTCTCTGTACTTTGTACTTTTCCTGTTTCGCCACCGCTGCCCGTTCCCCCTCCCCCCTTTTACCTTCTGTATCCCTGCCGCTGCTCCCCTGTGGCCCCGCCCCCTCGCTGCCCCGCTCCCGCCTCCCAGCTGCTCCTCCCTCCCTTCCCGCCTTAAATGGCAGCCACTGTGCGGCCGCGCCACTGGCGTGCCAGAGGCGTGACAGAGGCAAGTCCGTCTGCGCCCATCTGCGCCCGTCCGCGCCTGGACCACGCCCAGCCCCAGAACCCCTGGACCCCGAAGCCGCCACAACACCAGACTGCATTACGACTCTAGCACCCTCCATGCACTCAACCCCGGATGAGACCATTCCTGCTACCGGGCCACCCCGAAGCGCACCCAAGGGCCCTTCACCTGCCGGAACTGCAGCTTCACCAGCATCCGGCCCGCCAAACCAGCAACCAGAGAACCCAATCACCTCCGTTGCATCCTGCTCAACACCCGCTCCGAAGCACACCATCGAACTCTGGGACCTCCTAGACTCAACCACCCCCGACGTCGCCTTCCTGACGGAGACCTGGCTGAACGCCACCTCGGCACCCAACATCGCCATAGCCATCCCAGAGGGCTACAAGATCTCCCGCAGAGACCGCACCAATGGAGAGGGAGTGGGAATCGCCATCATCCACAAAGACACCCCCAGAGTCTCGACCAACACCGACAACACCCTCAACACCACTGAGCACATGCACTTCCAGATCCACACCGACCCCAACACCACCCTCAGAGGAACACTCGTCTACAGACCACCCGGACCCCGACCACAGTTCAGCGACACCATCGCCGACCTCATCAGCACCCACGCCCTCGCCTCCACGGACTACATCCTCCTCGGGGACCTGAACTTCCACCTCGAGAACAACAACGACGTCAACTCCACCGCCCTGATCGACAGCCTCGCCAACCTTGGACTCAAACAGCTTGTGACGACACCCACCCACGCCGCTGGCCACACACTGGACCCCATCTTCTTCGCTAGTCCTCACGTTCCTTGAACTGAGGTTCTGTAATTCTCGAGTCTGACTCCATTTTGTTCTGTGCCACCATTTTGTGTTGCCCTCACGTAGGCCTGTGAAGCTAGCCTGGCGAATAAAGTGGCCTGGCCTTCTTAGTTCATGTATACATTAACTAGGTTTCTTTTTGACTCTGAAATGAACTGTAAGAAACTGATCTCTGCACCTGAAACTGACCCCGCAAAGCCAATTTCCCTGATCGATCTTTGTCTGAGATTGCCAATCAATGTTCAGGACATCGTTAACTTTTAGTTTCCTTGCACATGCCTTATCTTGTTCAGCATCTGTTACCGTTTCTTTTTTTATGTTTCTTCATTACATGGGTTATGCTTTCAATTATAGGTTTGTCCGGCTTGTGGAGATTGAATTTGGGACAATCCTAATAATTAACTTTTGGGTTGGGATACTGTAAATTGAGTTTTTGTTATGTGACACTTTGTTTGAAAATGTACCTTATTGGCTAGAATTTTGTGCAGTGGGTGTACATTTATAATGTGAATATTGGGTATAAAAGGAGACATCTCGCCTTAGTAAAATGAGGAGTCTCCTGAGAATTTACACCGTGATGTATTTCTAGGATCACTGTTACTAGCTGCAGCTAATAAACTTGGTCTCTGATGCCATCCAGAAGTATTCCGTTTCTCTGTATACCAAGACAGGTGAACTCGAAGATCTTAGGCGTGCCCCTGACGCCGCTGGGTTAAACCCCGGTTCTTCACAACCACACTACCGGACCCCAGTGGATTGACCACAGATGCGTCCACTTCACCTTCAGGAAACCCACCACACACCAACACACCCAACAGTTGCCACGCCGCCGCTGGAGCAAGATCACCAAGGACCAACTGACGACCACCCTCGCCCTGGAACCACCCGCAGACCCCACCGACCCCGACACCGCCGCCATCAACCTCAAACAGTGGATCAACAACTGCGCCGACATCCTAGCCCCACTCAAGACCTCCGCAACCAATCACACTAACAAGAAAGCCGCATGGTTCACCGAAGACCTCCGGACCTCCAAGCGCACCTGTTGGAAGCTGGAGGAGAACTGGCTCCGCGACCGAACACCAGACAGCTACACCGCCCACAAGGACGCCACCCGCAGACACCACTAACTCATCAAGACCGCCAAAAGGACCGCCTTCAAGGACCCCCTAGACAACAACGCACACAACAGCAAAGAGCTCTTCAACATCGTGAAAGAACTCTCCAACCCCAGCTCCAACACCAACGACATTGCACCATCACAAAACCAGTGCGACTCACTGGCCACCTCCTTTCACCGCAAGATCACCGACATCCATGACAGCTTCAACACCGACACCCCCACCTCCGCCGTCGAGACCACCACCCCTGCAACCCCCACCCGCATCAGCCGTCTGACCGCCTGGTCCAAGGTCAGTGACGAAGACACCATCAAGACCATGAACTCCATCCACTCCGGATCCCCATCTGACCCATGCCCTCACCACATCTTCAATAAAGCCAGCACAGTCATCGCACCCCATCTCCGGAAAACAATCAACATCTCCTTCGAGACAGCAATCTTTCCGAAGAGCTGGAAGCACGCCGAGATCAACGCCCTACTGAAGAAACCCAAGGCGGACGCCAAAGACCTCAAGAACTTCTGGCCCTCTCCTTGCTCCCCTTCCCGGCGAAAGTCACGGAGAAGATCGTAAACAGACAGCTGACCCGCCACCTCAAAGACAACAACATCCTGGACCCATCCCAATCCGGCTTCCGCAGCAACCACAACACCGTGACCGCCCTCATCACCGCCACCGATGACATCAGGATCCTGAGGAACTTCGATTTCTGATCGCGATCGAAGCGACCCGCCATTTTGTGCTCCGCCGCCATTTTGTGTTGCCATCACTCAGGCAGCACGGCGAACAAAGTCTATTCTGCTTTTTTTGTAACCTGGTGTCGAAATACGCCTCCTGCCCCTGTTTGCAAAGCTGGTGTTAGGACTAGCCGAGTACACTAATCCCTGTCTGGCTTTTCTAATCCCCGTTTCAACTATCTGTTGGTTCACACTATTCTTTCCTGACCTTATCTTATCGTCTGGCCTTCACTGTCTTCTGCTAGCATTCTCTCGTTTCACAACTGTCCTCCAACACACACAAACGTATCTCGCCACCTGCAAGTTAGTTATGAATCTGTTAATGAATTAGTTTGAGGGAGGGGTAACAAACATAGTTGGATGAGAGGTCTCTTCGAGTCATCCGACACTTTTGTTTTCAAACCTTTCCTATTGGTTCTATCTTGTTTTCCAACTTTCCTTATTGGCTCTTACTTGTATGTTCTGGGAGGACTTTGGGTCAATATGTCTGAACCTTGTATAGTATAAAACGCTGTGCGCCACAGAGTGAAGTGGCAGTCTCCTGAGAACCTACTTTGTGTACTTCTAGGATAACTGTACTAGCTGCAGCTAAATAAACCTGATCTCCTAACGCCGACAGAGTGTCCCGTGTCTCTGTGTAGCTAAGCAGGAGAACTCCAGAGACTTTGGGCGTACCCTGCGCCGCCAGGTTCAAAAGGTTCTGGTTCTTCAACTGGCGCCCAACATGGGGCGGCTTCAGTGGTACCGGTTCTGCTCTAAGGTCGTGAGGAACCCCGCAAGAAAATTCCGGAGGGTTCGCGAGCCACATTAAGCGACCCCTGTATGTCGAAAGTGGTCCAAAGGTCTTTTGCAGCGCTGTTACTGCTTCCTGACGGCTACTGACGACCGCTGCCCTGACTGCCGCCCTGCTTTGGCCCTTCCTTTGATGATGTATGGTAAGGCGAGACGATAGACGGGCCTCTGTTGGTGGTAGAAGACGTCCTTAGTTAAGTATTTTTAAGTATGGTTCTTTGTTTTTCTTTGGTCCTTAGATTTGTCTATTGCAATAAACAAAGCCGAGGGTAAGTGCATTTGTGCTGCGTAAACTGAGTTTTACTCCCTTGAAGTTTGTGAACAGCCTGGTAATATCGCGAGATGCCTGGTCTGACTAAGTTTGGTAGAATTTGTTGTCTTGTTTGTAATAGGGATTCCCGACTTGAGGACTCATGTCCGATTTCTTCGGTTGGAACTCCCACATATGAGCTCTATTCAAAACATGGTATTGGCCCCATTGCCTTTAACGAGACATGGACCCGATACACGAAGAAAGATGGTGTTCTAAAATGGCCAGAAAATGGTAGTTTTGATCCTGATGTGCTAGACAATTTAGCAGCAGTTTTATTCAAAAGAAAAGCCCGGCCAGCAATGTTTGACTCTTTCCGCCTGTGGCGAAGGAAGCCAAACAGAAAGAAATTAAACAAGCAAAACGAGATAGGAAAGCACAGGGTATGACAATTATACAGGCTGCCCAACAGTTTAAAGACGATGAAATTGATAAAGCGACTGAAATTTCAGAAAGACAGCATCGTATGGCGATAAATAAATGCTATCCGGTTTTGCCTGTTTCTCCTTCTGATAATAAGAAAGATCTAGAAGAAGATCCCCTAATGTCCCATTTATTAAGGTTGCCTCCGCCCTATGCGCAAAGTGCCAATGTACCTCAGCCGTTACAGCCTGTCCAGCCGCCAGCGGTACCTCCGCCTGTTCCGGCTCTTCCGCATTTGCCTCCTCCAGTATTACCGCCCTTGCCGGTTTTACCGTTAACCTCGACTTCTTTGCCCTCATCTCCTGATCTTAGATCTCCTTTGCCTTCTGCTCCTCCTGCAATTATCAATTCTCCTTCTGTCAGTTCTCCTAATACTTTGTCTCCAATTCTCATGTCTAATTCACCGTCTGTGCGTAAGCGTCTCACAGACTCTGTCACTAGTATTCTATCTCCCTTCTTTGAAGCTTTTAATGTGTCTCCGGCCTTTGCTCGAAGACAGTCTAGTAGTCGGTTCCCAGATTTTGAAGAACGAGAAAGATTGGACTCTCTTGCACGTAGATGGATCAAAAAGGGTCCACAATACAGTGTGCTTGATATTATGTCTACCTTTTTGCAATGGAATGCGCCTACGCAAAGATATGTTTTAATGTATTGTGCGACACTCTCATTAAAGAATGGGAAAATGTGAGTTCGAGTTCGATACCACAAGATCTACTAAATGTTCAGACTCATTTTGAAAAAGGACTTATTGTGGGTTCTAAGGTTGAGGAAGCTGTAAGGACGCTTATCTCTTATAGATCCTTATTGTTTTCTCAGACTTTCCTTGATTCCGATCCGTCGGTTAGACTGACGTTGAAAAATTATCCTATGAGAGAGGTTCCTCCAGTATGGAAGGAAGAGGTTGCGGCAGTAGGTGCTAATGCAGCTATTCCTGCTCATTTCCAACGTATATGGGTACATGTCCCTTGAAAGAGATCTGAAGTTTTGGCCCTTAAGCAGACTCTACCAGATCCTCGTAAAAACCCTGCAGGATATTATAAGGAATTATCACAAACAGTTAATGCCTGCATTATGAACCTAGTAGATATTGACATGTTAATGGGAAATGTAGTCCCACAGACAATATGGGCCAAGATTCGTAGAGAGGATCACGCGCAGGAACTAGGTGCTACTTGGGATGTTATAACTAATACAGATAGAGATCAAGTGGGTGGCACAAAGCCTGACGCTCTGATCTCGGAACTCCCTGGTAGAATCATTACGTTGATGAAAACTATGATGCCTGCATTGAGAGTTAATTGGGATAAACTAGCAGCATGCAAACAAAAGAAAGATGAAAGTGTCTCTGACTTCTTTACTCGTTTCGAGGAGACATTTATCGACCACAGTGGTCAAGACATGGCTACAGAGGGTGGACAGCGATTATTTGTGGACAAATTCGTATTCAATTTGCTTCCCGAGCTGTCACACAAATTAAAAGATTCAGAAAGTTCATGGGCTGTTGCTTCTTCTGCCCAGATATTGGCTACTGCGCAATATTATGAGAATAGGGACAAGGAAGAAAAAGAAAAGCAAGAGGAAAAGACGAAAGATTTAAAAACAAAGGGTCTCTTGCAACAAGCCTATCCTCCACGTTATGTTCAGCCTCAAATTCAGCAGCCCCCGCAGTTTCAGAGGTTGTATCAAAAACCTGAGCCATACAATCCGCGACCTTTATTAGGACCTAATCAATGTGCCTATTGTAGAGAGGAAGGTCATTTTAAGAATAGTTGTCCGGTTTTATTGAACGCAAGGAGCGTTATCTGCTCCACGAGGTCGTGCTGGCCTCCAGTCAGCAAACAGAGGTAGAGGTCGGGGTGTGTTGACTCAAGAAAAGCGTGCCCTACCTTCTCCCAATTCCATGAACTACTTTGATCAGCAGAATGTGAGGTCTGCACAGTATTACAATGAAGACCATTATGTTGAAGGCGAGAACGAAAGTCTTCATGCTAACTGGGACAGCCATGGACAAAGTAAGGGAGTTGTGTCGGTTCCAGTAGATCAGAATGGACCTTATGTTAACGTCACTACAATGGGTGTTTCAGAGCCATTTCTTCTGGATACTGGGGCAATGAGAAGTTCTATCATTCATTCCAAACTCCCTGGGGCACCTTTGTCTGGCTTAACGAATGTTTCTCTAGGATTTTCTGGCGCCCCTGTTCGTAATCCAGTTTCTTGCCCTTTGCCTATTTCAGTTGGTCCTTATGATTTGGAAGCTCCACTTCTGTTGACGAATGGTTGCGGTGAAAATCTGTTGGGTCTAGACCTATTGAAAAGAATGCATGCTACAATATATTGTTCTCCTTCTGGTGTACATCTTACTTTAGCACAGAAATTGGTCTCCCCAATGTATTTGTCCAAAGATCAGTTTCCACCTGAATTGCTTTCTCTTCCAGCAGCGCTTTGAGCCACGGGTCCGAATGATGTGGGTTGTCTTGAGATTCCGCCTTATGTTGTCACTCTCAAGTCCAATGTTGAATTACCGCGCATCCCACAGTATAAAATTTCTGCTGAAGGTGAGAAAGCGCTTTTGGGAATCATTCATGACTTGATTCAGAAGGGTCTGGTTGAAGAAACAAGAGGTAACACATGCAATAGTCCTATTCTTCCTGTTCTCAAATGCACTGATTCTTCTCAACCACCTGTATATCGTTTCGTAATTGATCTGCGGGAGGTGAACAAAATTGTTGTCCCACAATTTCCTGTTGTTCCAGATATCACTGCTCTGTTGACAATAATACCTTCCACAGCGACTTGGTTCTCTGTTATTGATCTAAAGAATGCCTTCTTTAGTATTCCCATTGCAGAAGAGAGTAGGGACATTTTTGGCTTCTCTCTTGGAGGCCGAACCTTCCGGTTTAAGCGTGCACCTCAAGGCTATTGTGAAAGTCCCTCTATTTACAGCCAAGCTTTAAGATGTCATCTTGATACTTTTCATTTGCTGTCTGGTGCTGCTTTTATCCCGTATATGGATGACCTATTCGTCGCCGCCGATTCAAAAGATATCTGCAAAGATGTCACTATTGCATTATTGCGCCACTTGTTTAAACTGAATCACAAGGTTTCACCTTCCAAACTAGAATATGTTCGTCGACAGGTTACCTATTTGGGTCATCTCCTATCAAAGGAGGGACGACGATTGACACCAGAACAAATTCAGGCGATTACGCGAATGTCTGTACCATCCACACAAAGGGAAGTACTTGCCTTTCTGGGTATTACTTCTTATTGTAGACAGTGGATCCCTAACTTCTCTCTAATTGCTAAACCTTTGTTGGCACTCACTTTAAAAGATACGCCTCACCCCCTTCCTTGGACTGATGAGTGCCAAAAGAGTTTCACTGACTTCCGTACCGCTCTGTGTTCTGCTCCTGTACTAGGCACTCCAGATTACACTAAGCCTTTTACGCTTTATGTTCATGAGAGAGAAGGTTGTGCATTGTCAGTTTTAACACAACAATTTGGAGACAAACAGCGGCCATGTGCCTATTTTTCGGCTTCGTTAGATCCTGTAGCTAAAGCATTGCCTAGTTGTCTCAAAGCGACAGCAGCAGCAGTCTGCAGGAGTGGTGTTGGATAACACTCTCATTGTCATGGTACCACATGCACTGGATACTTTATTAAACAGAACAAAAACGCAGCACCTGACGAGTGCTCGTCTAACTGGATACGAGCTGACACTTTTGGCTAGCCACGTACACATCAAACGATGTAATACCCTGAATCCGGCTACTCTGTTGCCCCTTCTAGATGAAGAAAATGTTGAAAAACAGCATGATTGTTTCTTCTGTACCGAGGAAGAGACAAAGGGAAGAATTGACCTGAGAGACACACCGCTAGAGAATCCGGATGGAACTCTATGGGTAGATGGTTCTTGTTTTAAAATGCCCAATGGAGATACAGTTTCAGCCTATGCTGTAACTACTTTACATACAGTTGTGGAAACTGCACGCATTAGACACAATTCAGCGCAAGCAGCAGAATTGATAGCATTAACAAGAGCTTGTGTATTATCGAAAGGTAAAAGAGTGAACGTATACACTGACAGCCAATACGCTTTTGGTGTAGCGTTCAACTTTGGGCGTCTCTGGAAGGAAAGGGGTTTTCTCACTTCACATGGCACTAAAATACAGCATGGTCAGTTAGTGACTGATCTCCTCGAATCACTTGCCTTACCCACCCAAATAGCAATCATGAAGTGTAGTGCACACAAAAAGGTTACGGATGATGTTGGTCGAGGAAATGCGTTTGCAGACGAAATAGCGAAGAAGACAGTGAAAGATTCAACAAGTCGAATGTATGTGGCAGGTCCTGCGAATTGGGTCAGAGAGAGAGGAATGTATGAGGATACAGTGGAAAGTGTAAAAGCGATTCAGAAAGAGGCTTCAGAGAGGGAGATAAGCAAGTGGAAAGAAAGTACCGGAATGTTAGATGAGATGGGTTGTTGGGTGGAACTATCTGAACATCAACGTTGGCTGTTGCCAGATGCCTATGTTCTCCCAGTAGTTACTATGGCACATGGTCCAGCCCACTTAAGTGCAAAAGGTATTTGTAAACTTCTGGCTCCAGTGTGGCAAAATGAAGGTATCCCAAAATGTGCAGACAATGTAGTGAAGCACTGTATTGTTTGTTTAATGTATAACCCGGGAAAGGGAACCCCAACTCCAGCGGGTCACTTTGCTCCTCCGACATATCCATTTGATGTGTTGCAAATCGATTATATTCATATGGAACGATGCAACAACCTCAAATATGTTCTGGTGGTGGTATGCGCCTTTTCAAGATGGATAGAAGCATACCCTTTACAAGATAACACAGCCTTATCCACAGCTAAAATTCTACTGAAAGAGTTCTTCCCCAGGTTTGGTTTGCCGCGCATTGTCTGGAGTGACAATGGGAGCGAATTTGTTGGCCAAGTCATGCAGAAAGTTTGTGCAGGTCTTGGTATCAAGCAAAAGTTCCACGCTGCAAATCATCCACAGTCAGCGGGTTTAGTAGAATGTTACAACGGAACTTTAAAATTAAAGTTAGCAAAGGTTCAAGCAAGTACACGACTCAATTGGCCTGATGCTTTGCCATTAGCTCTGCTATCCACCAGAACTGCAGTACACTCTCGTTTGGGACTTAGCCCATACGAAGTGGTGTTTGGCGGTCCGGCTAACGTATGGGGAGTCCCTCGTCCTAAGAAATACTCAGACTTGCCATATCCAATGTTGATTGACTATCTGCATGATCTTACGACTAAATTGCGTGTTCTTCATCAACAGGTTCAGAGTGCTCTGCCGAAGGCTTCCACAGACCCAGGTCACTCAATCCGACCAGGTGACTGGGTATGTGTAAAGAATTTTCAGAGGTCCAGCAATTTGCAACCCAGATGGCGGGAGCCTCGAATAGTCCTCCTCACCACAAGGACAGCAGTTAAAGTCGAAGGAAAGAAAAATTGGATTCACGGTGTGCATTGTAAGAAAGTGCCTTTGCCTTTGCCATACGATCAATGGGTACGCAGAGGTGTTGGTGACTGTGAAAGTGAAAGAGTTCCACGATTCGTACCCTTCAGCGATGCACACCTGAGTGGGACACTGAGAAAGAGGACGACGACATTTTACAGGAAGCAATTCCATCACATCGTCGCTTGGATACGACTAAACCACAAACATTGTTCCAAGACCAGAATGTTCCGGGAAGGAACGATATAATTTAAGACCTAGACCAAAGAACATTTAAGACTCTTCTCTCTTGTGTAGTATTCTGGCCCGGTTGCATGGTCACGGTAGGAGTCTAATTCACGACCTGAGTAGTGGCAATAGGCCTGCAGGATCTTCAGTGTCATAGGACGGTGGAACATCGTGATTTAGCGATTGAGGAAGATTGCCGTGAGCATCCATTAGAAAGATGGAAACTACACTAGGCAAAAGAGAAAGAAAAGATGAAATAAAGAAAGCATCCTGTAAAATAATGTACAGTCGTTTCAGCATAATTTTGTGTGTTATTATATCATTGTGTATTGTCTTGCCATTGTTGGTTGGATTATTTATGCTATGCAGCCAAAAGTTATCTCCCCTTTTTCCTCTTTGTCTTCTCCTACTATCTCTCCACATCTCTTTCATACTCTTCCTCCACATGAACTCATTAGAAGAACTGAATATTATAACAATTCCTTTATCTAGCTATTACATCAACATCAGTTAGTGGTTAATACAACTGATTGTTGGGTGTGTGGTCTTATGCCAAATACCACAGAGAAAGGAATGCCATATCTAGTTCTCCCTTTTTCTTATGAGGGTTCTGCTTGGGCTTACTTCGTCATCTTCTCCAATGCTTATCAAAGCAAATTCAGACGATCTGTTACTTCACATATTAATTACCCGGGTTTTAGTCATAGTTCTTTGATTAAGGGTATGGTAGCTATGGCTAAAATCATGGAAAATAGTAAAATCTCCATTAACGAAAGAAAAGCATACACTAATTGGAACGTCACCCAATATATGTCTAGTCTTAGTAGTAAAGTTGGAAAAGGAAAGTTCTCGCCGATTTGGACTATACCACATCAGGGTAACTTCTGCTTACAGATAAATGATCACTCTTCTGACACTATACAAAGGAATAACTGCTCCTACACGTACGTTTATTCCTCTCAGAACTCACCTCCTCTAGTGCTGTCTCAAGGCACCTATTTCATCTGCTATAATAGAGCTTATACTTGGTTACCAACGGGTTTCTCTGGTTATATAGCCTTTCTTCTTCCCCCTACCTACAACGCTTCCGCAAACCATCATCGAAACAGATACGGCAGAGGGATTATTGATTCAAAGGACACAGCAGGACAAGAGGGAGGAGATTTCCTTAAAGGATTTCTTCCTTTTTGGGGTCCGATGGCCAACAGCAGAAATATAAGGCAACTGGTCCGTGTCGTAGAGACTACAATAGACATCACTGTAGGTGCCTTAAGCAACATCACGGCAGAACTACAGGCGGATCGTCTTATGACATTACAAAATCGAGTTGCCTTAGATTTTGTTCTTGCCGATCGTGGTGGAGTGTGCAAATTGATCGGGTCAAGTTGCTGTATTTTCATACCTAATGACGCTCCGACAGTATACCAAGCTATCTCCAAGTTGCACATAATCTCTGAGTCTATTCATCAGGACGAAGGAGATTGGTCTTTTACGGAGTGATTTTGGGGACTACTGTCCAAATGGGGTGGGAAAGCATTGACGTTTCTTGGTATAATTTTTACCATTATTTTCTCCTGTTGCCTTTGTATGCACTGTGGTCCCGCTATCTGTGACCTCTGTGCTACTATGTGCATCCCAAAACCCAAACCACAAGTAACAGAAAACATAAGAATGATGTTACAGCTACAGCTCGATGACCTCATGGCTATTGACGTGGACTCAGATTAGCATGAGTCTATCTTGCCTGAGTTCTGGCAAAAGGAGGGTCTGAGGAACTTCGATTTCTGATCGGGATCGAAGCGACCCGCCATTTTGTGCTCCGCCGCCATTTTGTGTTGCCATCACTCAGGCGGCATGGCGAACAAAGTCTATTCTGCTTTTTCTGTAACCTGGTGTCGAAATACGCCTTCTGCCCCTGTTTGCAAAGCAGGTGTTAGGACTAGCCGAGTACACTAATCCCTGTCTGGCTTTTCTAATCCCCGTTTCAACTATCTGTTGGTTCACGATATTCTTTCCTGACCTTATCTTATCGTCTGGCCTTCACTGTCTTCTGCTAGCATTCTCTCATTTCACAACTGTCCTCCAACACACACAAACGTATCTCGCCACCTGCAAGTTAGTTATGAATCTGTTAATGAATTAGTTTGAGGGAGGGGTGACAAACATAGTTGGAGGAGAGGTCTCTTCGAGTCATCCGACACTTTTGTTTTCAAACCTTTCCTATTGGTTCTATCTTGTTTTCCAACTTTCCTTATTGGCTCTTACTTGTATGTTCTGGGAGGACTTTGGGTCAATATGTCTGAACCTTGTATAGTATAAAACGCTGTGCGCCACAGAGTGAAGTGGCAGTCTCCTGAGAACCTACTTTGTGTACTTCTAGGATAACTGTACTAGCTGCAGCTAAATAAACCTGATCTCCTAACGCCGACAGTGTCCCGTGTCTCTGTGTAGCTAAGCAGGAGAACTCCGGAGACTTTGGGTGTACCCTGCGCCGCCAGGTCCAAAAGGTTCTGGTTCTTCAATCCTCGTGGACAAAGGAGAAACAGCCGCCCTCATCCTCCTGGACCTATCAGCAGCCTTCGACATGGTCTGCCACCGCACCCTAAAAGCACGCCTCCATGACGCCGGAATCCAAGAGAAGGCCCTGGCCTGGACCACATCCTTCCTCTCCAGCCGAACCCAGAGCGTCCGCCTGCCACCCTTCCGCTCCGAGACCACCGAGATAATCTGCGGCGTTCCACAGGGATCCTCCCTCAGCCCGACGCTGTTCAATATCTACATGGCTCCACTCGCCCACGTCGCACGACAACACAGCCTCAACATCATCTCCTACCTGACGACACCCAGCTGATCATATCCCTCACCGAAGACCCCCACACCGCCAAAACCAAACTTCCACAGAGGTATGAAGGCCATCGCTGAATGGATGAAGGACAGCAGGCTGAAGCTGAATTCAGACAAGACAGAGGTCCTCATCCTCGGCCCCACCCCATCAGCCTGGGACGACTCCTGGTGGCCTACTTCGCTAGGAACAGCCCCAGAACCCACCGACCATGCGCGTAACCTGGGGGTCATCCTCGACTCCGCCCTCTCCATGACCAAGCAAGTCAACGCCATCTCCGCGTCCTGCTTCAACACCCTCTGAATGCTCCGCAGGATCTTCAAATGGATCCCCTCCGACACAAGGAAAACCGTCACCCAGGCGCTCGTCACCATCAGACTGGACTACGGGAACGCCCTCTACGCAGGAACAACAACCAAGCTCCTGAGAAGGCTGCAACGCATCCAGAAAGCCTCGGCACGACTGATCCTCGACGTCCCCCGACGCAGCCACATCGCACCCCACCTAAGAGGCCTACACTGGCTCTCCGTCGACAAAAGGATCACCTTCAAACTCCTCATCCACGCACACAAAGCCATACACAACGCCGGACCGGCATACCTAAACGACTGACTCAGCTTCTACACCCCCACCCGCAGCCTCCGATCTGCCAACCTCGCCCTCACCACAGTGCCTCGCATCCGGAAAACCACCGCCGGCGGCAGATCCTTCTCCTACCTCGCCGCCAAAACCTGGAACACGCTCCCCACCGTCCTACGGCAGACCCAGGACCAGTGTTGTGTAGTGTAGCTGCATGGTGTCTCCTATAGTGGAATCAAGTATTGTAGACTGGAGCAGCGAGTTGCACAGTGGAATGGCATGTGGAACAGTAGAGTGTTGTAGACTGTTATAGAGTGGAATAGAGTGTTTTATAGTAGAGTAGGGTGAAGTGGAATATCGCCAATTGGATTGTTGTACAGTACAGTGGAGGGAGTGTTGTAGAGTGGAGTGCCATATCCTATCATGGAGTGGCATTATTGTAGAGAGAAGTTGAGTGGTATGTTGGCAAGTGTCATACAGTGTTGTATAGTGTCATAGAGTGGATTGGCATAGGGTGTCATAAAGTGGCATAGAGTGTAGTAAAGTGGCATAGAGTGTAGTACAGTGTTGTGGAGTGTAGTTGCATACAGTAGAGTAGAATGTTGGACAGTGATGTGGCATAGAGTGGAGTATAGTACAGTGGTATAGAGTGGAGTACACTGGAGAGGGGTATTGTAGAGTGGAGTCAAGTGTCATAGAGTGGAGTGGCATATCATAGACTACAGTAGTGTGGATTGCAGTAGAGTGGAGTGGTATAGCATACAGACAAGTAAGGAGTTTGAAATTGGCGTACCGTGTTGTACAGCACAGTATTGAAAAGTGATGTCAGCTGGAGAAGAATGGCATACAGTCTAGTTGATTTTTGTAAAGTGGAGTGGCGCACAGTGAAGTAGAGTGGAGTATTGTGTTAGAGTACAGTGGAGTAAAGTGGGGCACAGTGTGATACAAAGAGTTGCATACAGAGTTGTATAGTGGACTAGAGTACTATATAGTGTTGTACAGTGGCATACAATATAGTGAAGGGGCTTAGACAGGAGTAAAGTGCAGCAGTGTGACATACAGTGTAGTAGAGTGTTGCAGAGTGGAGCACAGTAGTATGTGAAACAGTAGAGCTGTGTAGAGTGGATTGATGTGTAGTAGCATAGAGTGAGGTAGTTTGTACATTGGAGAAGAGTCGAGTAGACTGGTGTAACGTAGTGTGGAGAAAAATACAATAGAGTGTTTTGGTGTGTCGTACAGTGGAGATGAATGTATTGGCATAGCAGAGGTAGTAAACTGTTATGAATTGAAGTGGGGTCTCTTACAGTAGAGAGGAGTGCTGTGTCATATAGAAAAGTGTTGACTAGTGGAATAGAGTGTTGTACATTGGAGTGTATGGGCACAGGGTGGAGTATAGAGTTGGGCAGTGGAGTATCTGGGATAGAGTAGAGTAGAATGTTGTAGAGTGCCATTAAGTGTGGTAGACTTTTATAGAGTGGAGTGGTATAGAGTGGAGGAGAGTATCATACAATGTAGAATCATATAGTGCAGTGGGTTACACTGTTGTGGCGTAGAGTAGATTACCGTAAAGTGGAGTAGCATACAGTGGAATAGCATACAGTGGAATTCTGTACAGTGGCATGTAGAAGAGTGGAGTAGCATAGGGTGGAATAGCGTGGAATGGTGTTCAGTGGAGTGGCGTGGAGTATGGTACAGTGGATTAGTGTAGAGTGGAGTGGCATACATTGAAATGGCGGTGCATCTCATACAGTAGAGTGGAGTGCTGTGTTGTACAGTGCTGAAAACTATTGTACAACACTCTACGACAGAGTGTACATGTAGGAAAGTTTCCTTTTTGTATGGTCACCCCCCACTTTGTACTCCAATGCTGATCGTTATGACTCTGAAAGTGCGCTGGAGCCTGCTGCCCAGGCCCTAGTGCCAGTGCTCTCACCTTAAAATGGATACCTGTGAATAAGTAACCTCAATTAGCAAGGACATTAACTCCCTTATAATTCCCTGGTAAATGTGGTACCCAGGGCAGGGGAGTTAAAGGGGTCGCCAGGGCCTGAAGCACTGTTTGTGCCACACCGAGTGACCCAAGTAAACAGATAACAGCAGCTCTGCCTGTGCAATCTGCAGGAGCAGTGCAAACTGTTCAAACTCTGCTCTGCCTCCACCATGTCCTAGCCAGCAGAATGGCTAGTGAAGTGGCACATCAAGGCAGAGAGCTTCAAAGCTTACACCGCCTCTGATACGCAACCAGGCTGCCTCCAAAAAGGAGGAAACAGCCCTTCCCCTAATTCCAGGCACATTTACACCCAGCATGTGGGAATGATGTAGTCAGGAGGTATACAACCCTAGAAGGCTAGCCACACCCCTAGAATGGGCTACCTGGTCTGCACAACTAAGGAAGATTTCTGCAATTTTCCATTTTTAAAAGTGGTAGAATATAGGGTACTGGGTAAAAAAGGTGACCCCCCCGCCCCTGGATGTGGTCACCCCAGGGGTGGAATTGATACTGGGGCTAATAGCCCATTGGCTACTTTCACCCACACCCCTAACATCCCTAAATCTAGGATTTAAGGGGCACCCCTGGCACCAGAACCTCAGTTCTGATTCAAATTACATTAGAGGACACATAAGACACCATGGCCTGCAACAACAGGACCTACACAAAATAAAGTTATGGTACTCTGCACCTGTGGCAGCCTTCCTGATACTGCATGACTACAGCCTGTCCTGGGCTAAAGACCAGTTCCCCAAGACCAAAGGACCCCTTTGAGAGCCAAAGACAAATCCAAACTCCCTTGGACTAGTGGCACTAGTCCCCTGCAGTCCTCAGGTAAAAACAACACACCAGAACCAAACAATCGCTGGCCATCAGGCCCTCCAAGGGATCACCCAAAAGTATATGGCCCAGTGCATTGTGGTAAATGTAGTCCTGACCTCCAGCAAGTTGCAGGTGACTACCGTCTTCAACCAGGTGTCGAAATACCTTCATGCTGACCTTACCATTGCCAAGGCATGTTGGTGGCCAGGCTGGAAACCACTGCCTTTACTCGACGCTGCAATATGAAGGAACTCAGCAGCACCTTAAGCTGACCACAGCAGTGGCCCCATTTATGACTTTTTGCGCCCATTTCCTCACCAGCACCGTGTAAGCGGTAAAACCGGCTCCCATTTCAGCACCAAGGACACTCAGGACAACTCTGCACCTGGGCCTGTCGAACCAGGTAAAATTTAACTGACTGTTATGGCTTGGTCCTGGGACCCACATCATCTTAACCCCTAGCGGGTTCCATGCACCTCTACCTCCATGTGACTGATTTTCACTAGTGCATTTTACCATTGACCTCAAGGATAAAGTTTTGCAATATTGATTTGCACTGATTTATATTTCCTTCTGAAATCCATAACTCCGGTTCTACTTCCGATTGACTACATTTTGTTATCTAAATTTATATAAAAATCTACTTCATTTTTATAAATTGGTGTTGGATTTATTTTGAGTCATGTCAGTTACTTATCGCCCATGTATGGATTTATTACTGTAAATTCAAGGACCATCTTTGGAGTATTGTGAGACAGGGGAGTAACAAAGACCCCCACACTGTTCACCTCAAATGGCCCCCCTTGGGCTGGCCAGCAAACAAATAAAACACTCAGAAGCAGCAAGGCAGTTATGGAATGGTTAATGGGTGCACCCTCACCTAACCTTGCAGGGGGGGCCTGAGGTTTTTCTACGCAACTGTTGTGAAAGTATTATCTAGTGTTGTCTAACCAGTATCACTACCTTAGGAGGGTGGGCGCACACTGCCTCACATCCCAGCACTCAGCTTGCCCTGATGCATCATAATAGATGCACTGCATGATAACACTTTCAAAAAGGGTGATTTTATTGAAGGAATAAAGAACAATTATATATGGTATAATAATGCAATAAGCAATATGAAAACACATAAATAAGAATTAAACAGTGAAATATAGTCATTTAAATAAAGGTATCATGCAAAACATGGCTGGGATGAGATGACCAAACAAAAGATAATAATATAACCTTCATGATAATATTTAATTCTGTCTCAGGCTTTAGTTTTTCGCCCTTGTTGGTGGAGCCAGTGCTGTGTATCTCTAGACACGTGTTTCAGGATAGTTGTTGTTCTTCAGTAGAGAGTAAAATATTATTTTTGGGAGTGCTGGGATTGCTTGCCAAAGTCTTCTCGGGTCTCTGTACAACTCTCTGGGCGCAGGTGCATCAACCAGAGCTTGTCAGTTCATTAGCTCAAGGGAGCCTTTTCAAACAGGAGGAGGGTGGGCGCACACTGCCTCACATCCCAGCACTCATTTTGCCCCGATGCATCATAGTAAATGCAGTGCATAATAACACTTACTTCGGTGCCAGGCTTTAGTTTTTCACCGTTATTGGTGCAGCCAGTGCTGTGTATCTCTAGCATCACTACATTATTCTCAACCTTCCTACAATATGGACATAGAATCTAGTGCTGATTTGGATAGTGGAGTAGAGTTTTGTAGAGTGGCGTTACATAGAGTGGAGGAGAGCACACTGGAGTGGTGTATCATACAGTGGAGTACAGTAGATTGGAGTGGAGTGGCATAGAGTATAATAGCATATAGTGTCATAGCATACAGGGGATTGGTGTATAGTGTAGTAACGTACAGTGGAGTGGCGTACAGTGAAGTGGTTTAGACTGGAGTGGTGTATTTTAGGGTGGGGTACAGTGTAATATCATACAGTGGAGTAGAGCGGAATACCATACAGTAGAGGGCCAAACATTGAAGTTGGGTACAGTGGAATAGCATAGAATGGAGTGGCGTACAGTGGAATAGCGTAGAGTACAGTGGAGTGGCGAACAGTAAAATAGCGTACAGTGGAATAGTGTAGAGGAGCATAGCATAGACTGGATCAGTATACACTTGAGTGGGGTAGAGTGAAACAGCATATAGTAGAGTGACGTAGAGTGGAGTGGCTTCAAATGGACTAGTTTAGAGACTTTTACTTGCTGCCATTGCGGACGGACGGAGCGCTGCGCGGCCCTGTTGACCTGCTGCCATTTCGGGCTTCTTCGCCACAGCACCTGGGGTGAGGACTCCAGCCCCCAGGGTGCACCAGGCAATCTCCAGCTGCCGCGAGTGAGGGGGAGGCGTGGCCATCGCACTTAAAGCGCTGCCTCTCCACCCGCAGGACGCGCGTGTGATGAAGCACGAACGAAGACCGGACCAAGGGCGGGCCCGTTGGTTTGTATCTGCAGCTGCGGGGCAACATTGAAAATCCGAACTGGGATCTTGTCTTCCTCTAGTTGGACCGTTCATAGAAGTGTATGGGTGTAACACCATTTTGCAGGTGAAGTATCACTCAAACGGGACCTTTTGGCGCTTTCGCTGTTACACGGCAGGGATCCGTTACCATCTGTTGTGGTAAAATTGTTGCTGTGTTGTGCTGTTATTTTTACGTAAGACTTGGGGGTTTATTTTGTCACTGTGTCATGGGGAGGCGGAAGACTCAAGTGAGTCAAGATGGGACAAAAGGTGTAACCAGGGCTAATGTCACAACCATGGATGCTTTCCTATCGAGAGCTGCATTGGTTATAGACAAGGAGATTGAATAAGTGAATAGGCGTCTCTCTAGATCTCCTTCTAACGGCCTATTCTCTCTCCTGGCTGGCCCTGTTAACCCTTCAAGGGAAGTTGTCACTGAAGCATCGAGTATACTCTTATCCCTTGTGTTGGGTACCGATTCACAGGCCAATAAAGTTTCATCTCTTTTGCAAGGAACTTCTTGTCAGGTGCCACACAGGCCCCTCTCTCCCGTTGTTATTATTGAGAACAGGGAGAGTGGTGTTTCTACCCTTATGACAGGGAATGGTGGTGTTAATAAATATAAGTCCTCAGAAGCGCCCAGCAACGTTGGTCCCTCACAACATCCAAGGGTGGTTCAAAGGTCATGTGGGAGCATAAAAAGAAAATCTAAGTCAATAGGGAGTCAAGCGAAAAACACTAAACCTAATGTACCCACCAAGTTAGTTTCTAAAAATATGGAACCTGTATCGCCAGTCGTAAATACAGTCCACCCGGCAATGATGGAAGCCTTCAAATCAACTATGAGTTGTATTCTGGATACTAAGTTGAGCCCCATCTTGGATAGGTTAAACTCAATAGAAAAAATCTTAGCAGAACAAAATAGGTCTGCACAACCCATCCAATTTACCCAACCTGTGATTTTGGACTCGACTAGGGATAATTTAGCTCCAGGTACCGTACCCATGCCTGGGTTAGCTCCAGACCCTCGGTGTTAGATCTGGGGGTCTCTAGTTGGCAGAGGTAGGTACCACTGTCCAAATAGGGACCCTTACTTCTAGTCAGGGTAAGGGGGATACACTCTTTAGATAACCCCTGCTCACCCCCTTGGTAGCTTGGCACGAGCAGACAGGCTTATCAAAGGCAATGTGTAAAGTGTTTGTACCAACACTCACAGTAACACAGTGAAAACACCACAAATGGACTCCACACCGGTGTAGATGAATAAAGTACTTTTATATAAACTACACAAGACCAAAACGACAAAAATCCAACATACACAGTTCAAGAATATGGTTTCAAAGGAGTTCTTAGCTTAGTGACAAAATAATCCACATTAGCGTCGATTTTAGCCAACAGTACCTGGTGATGCGATAAAAGTTCCTAGCGGCGCTCAGGCGTTGAAAAACAAGCAACAGCGTCAGTCCTGAGACCCTGGGGAGGCGAGGCGACAACCCCGCTGCACGCAGCGGGCGTGCGCCCCGAATCCGGCCTGTATGGCGAGTGAGGCGATACTTGTATGGATTCCAAGGCGTATCTTCTCCGGTAGAAATTTACTCGCAAAGGCACGATGCGACGATGTTTGCAGCGATGAAATACGGCCCGCTAACGAGCGGTGCGACGATCTTCGATGGCTCTGTGATGATGTTCGCAGCGACGAAATGCGGCCCGCAAACGAGCGGTGCGACGATCTCACTCGGCGGCGGCAGGCTCTGCGACGATACTCGCAGCGACAGGAATCTTCCCGCTCCGGGGGCGATGCGCTCAGAAGATGAACGCAGCGTTGATGTTGCAGCAGCGATAGGTGCTGCGACGATCTTCGCGGCGACGGAAATGTTCTCGCTAAGCCGGCGGTGCGTGAAAAAGTTGCAGATCTTTTACTTCTTTTCTCTTGGTCAGCTTCCCAACAGCAGGCACCACTTCCAGAGGCCCCTCAATTGGATCAAGCACTCTAGGAAGGGCAGAACTCACACAGCAAAGTTCAGGGGGAAGCTGGGGGTGAAGTCCTTTTGTTCCTGGGACTTCTTAACAGGAGGCCAGCTCTACTCAGGCCCTTGGAGATTCCTTCAAGCCAGGGGACACACCACACAGCAAAGTCCTTCCCCTCTCTTTGGCAGCAAAGCAACTGCAGGTCAGCCTTACAGCAGGTCAGTCCTTCTTCTTCAGACTTCCAGCTTTCTCTTTGGCAGAGGTTCCTTCTTGATTCCAGGATGATCTAATTTTCTGTAGTCTGGGTCCCAATATTTATACCCCAAAATCCTTTGTATGGCAGATGGGCCTTGACCTAGTCAGAACCAGTTCTGGCCAGTCCTGGAGCACTCTGTTTACTTGGTTTCTTCTTTCCTTTGAGAGAGAGGGGCAGGGTCATCAGCCGCCCAGCAGGGGGTGGAGCCAGCATTGTGGAAGGCAGGCACAGCTCTCTTCAGGCCCAGGTGCTACTCCTCCCACCCATCTACAGGGGAATTTCCCTATTCAGCCCTGGGCTGACTCATTCAGCCTCTGGGAGCCACCCTTGTCCCTGTCACTAACAAACCAGACAGTCAATTCACAAACAGGCCAAGGCACACAGAAAGGGCAGGAAAGGAAACATCCACTTTCTAAAAGTGCTGTTTTCACACACAGGATTTAAAAACCATCTTTCCTAAAAGATGTGTTATTAAATTCTGAGTTCAGGGATACCAGACTTTAATTTTCTATCTTGTCCTATTGGAAGATCTGCAGGTAAACATTATACTCACCATTCCCCATTATAGCCTATGGGCAAGATAGCCTTTCAATAGTGAAAAACGAAAATGACTGTAATTTACTACCAGAGCATGTCACCTACACCAATACATGCTCTAACTTTCACATACACTGCATCCTGCCCAGGGGGGTACCTAGGGCCTTCCATAGGGGTGTCCAATGTATACAGAAAGGGAAGGGTTAGGCCTGGCCAGTGTGAACACTGGTCAGGTCAGCATGGCAGTTAGCAACTGCACCAAGGCACTGCGGTGGCAGGCCTGTGACACCATTTTAGGGCTACTCCTGTGGGTGGCACAATCAGTGCTGCAGGACCACTAGTAGCATTTGAATCACCAGCCCTGGCACACTCAGTGCACTTTACTAGGGGCTAACAGATGAAACAAATATACCAATCTTGGATAACCAATCAGTATAACAATTTACCTAGGGAGCACTTGCACTTTGACACTGATCAGCAGTGGCAAAGTGACCAAAGCATCTAAACCAGCAAAAACTAAATCGAGCACAGCGTCAAAAATACAGGAGGTAGAGGCAAAAAGTCTGTGGAAACCACGCCAAAGATGCCAGGTATAACACTCGGCTTCCCAGTAAAGCTCAGCCTCGCTGTAAAAATATGGCTTCCAAAACGATTATGGGGGGTTGGCTGATGATACAAGAGAAAGACCGGTATCCACTGGGGCCCCATCTATTCATCCCCAGGGTTTGGCTTCTCAACGATCAGGAACATCAACGGAGATGCAGGGTCACCCAACAAATGCCCCTCAGAACTTAGCGATCATCAATCTCCCTCCCCAATCCACGGCCCTCGTAATAATCTTGGGGAAGGTCCCACCACTTTCACCAGGGTCCTATGAGGATTTTACCCAACTCAAAAACAAGGTTACCCACTGGCTGACGATCAACACCTCTGTGGGTCCAATGGTGGAACGTAACATTATCATGGTGCGTCGTGTGAGTTGGATAGGGAGTTCGAGGAAACCTGGAGGGGGTGATTGCATTATTGTGAATTTCAACAGATCCTTCCCTGTGGACAGAATTTTACGGGATGCCTATCTTGATCCTATATACCGTGATTCTGGTATTCAGATTCTCCCTCTGGGTTTTTTCTATAAGGCTGACTACATAAGGCGCTCAAACACAAGCATTTCTTGCGATAGGTGGATTCGAAGACCTCTTGAGGCCACAGGTGGTAGCTATCCTCAATCCCAAGGGGTTCTGTCCGGAACGTTTGGGTATTAGCCTGCTGCTCGGCTAGAGCTATCCAATAGATTCTCATTTTTATCAAGGTTGGATGAGTGCAATTGACTGCCTAAGAACTCAAAGCCCGTTGGAGACATATCCCATCAACAGGGGTCTTCCCGCCTTTCTACACAAAGTGTTATGCCCCGCGCTATGGAGTCGTCCGGGGAGATTAGCCCCCAGCAGCGGGTGCCTTCATCGGCTGCACATCAAGGGATGATCTCTAGTGTAGACACATATAATGTCCTGTCATGGAATATTGCAGGATTGGCGGGCAAATTTTAGGACCCCTTATGGATGCAGTTCATCAGACAATTCTCTGTGATTTGCCTCCAGGAAACTTGGCTGGTGAACTGTAACCTATTTTTGGAGGGATATAAAGCTTTCTTTGTCCCTGCATCCCCGTCAGCCTGTGGCAGAGCTAGGGGTGGTTTGGTATTTTTTATATCGTTGGCTGTGACCTGTAGGATTCAGCAACTTCCAATTGCTAATAAGGACTTTCAAGTTATCGCCCTAAGGAGAGGAAATGATAGCATGGGTATCATTAATTTTTATAACCCAACAAGCGCACAGGGTGAGTGCAAGATTGCCCAGCTGGGCTGCCTCATAAGGTAGTTCTGTGGTTTTGTTGCACATAAACTTATGGTGGCGGGGGATTTTAATATTCACCCCTGTGGAGATCCCAAAACCACATGTATGGTAGAGCTGGGATGTGCCAGGATGCGGGGACTCCACTTCGAGCATTCTGTTCAGGGGGACACACTGAATAATTTGCTCAACAAATTTGACTTGCTATGATCAATGTCTTTTTCTGCCCCCCTTAGCATGCAGTTCGTCCCTTTTTTTAAAGGGCGAAGTGATGGCTCCTTTATAGATCACGTCCTGATTTCAACTGGTCTTCAGTCCAATTTGCGTGGGTTCACAAACGTGGATAGCGTTTTTAGCGACCACACAATCCTATTTGTGTGCACTTGGGAGGTAGGTTGCTGTCAATCCAAGTCAGGGTGATAGCACCAGGCAGGTTGAGATCCACGGATGGAAAGCACTGCCTAAAATGGTCGCAGATATCTTCGGACTCATTTTATGGCGAGGTACAAGTGTCATGTGCAACTGAATTAGCTTCTTGTGTGTCACCTGGTTCCTACCCGGGGGGTGTTCTCAAGGCTTTCAATGTCATTATCATCAAGATAGAGGCACTCTTAAGTGCTCCCTCACATAGGACAGTGCTATCTGACCCTAGATGGTTTGACCCATTATGTTCTAAGGCTGTGAGACAATTAAAGGAAGCTTTAAAAGCTATCCCGAGAAATCAATCGTTGATTTGCGCCCGCTGTCTTGAGTATAAACGGGCCTTGGCTACCCGCAAGGGTGAATTGAAGGAGGAAGTGTGGAGAGACTTATTGGAGCCCAGTACCTTAGGGAACAGCTCAAGGTTTTGGGGCATTATTAACCGACCTTTGTTTGAGAAGGCTAGGGATGAAGATGTAGGCCCTAATATAACTGAGGATGAATGGGTGTCTCATTATAAATCTATTTTCAAATGTCCCACGGATCAACTACAACACCAAGTCAGGGATAACACTAACGCCCCAGTAATGTTTGAGCAGAAAGAGGTGGAGAAGGGTATTTTAGGACTGACATGCAATAAGGCCCCAGGTCCGGATGGCATCCCTCCAGACCTCTTTAAATCAAACCCACTTTTTTGGGCTCCGGTACTGATGGCTGTGTTCAACATGGCAGCCAGGGTCTGCTGCCCGGATTCCTGGGGCACTTCAACCATTGTGCTGGTCTTCAAGAAGGGTGATCGTAATAGCACCTCATGTTCTAGACCGATCTCCCTTCTTGATTCCGTTGTCAAGGTTGTGGGTGGGGTGTTATTGGAAAGATTATCCTCCTGGGTGGTAGAGAATAAGATCATCTCTGATATACAATATGGGGTTTGCCCAGGGCGTTCCACCTGGCCCAATGCCTCATCTTATATATGATCCTGGGGAAGTATACAATTGCCCGCCAAGGTACGATCTACATGGCCTTCAAGGATCTTTCTCTGCTTTTGACTGTGTCAATCGGGGGAAACTGTGGCAATCCATGAGGGCCATGGGGGTGGAGGACAACTTGACTTCCTGGAGGATCTGCATAGGGACACCAAGACTAATATCAGATACGCCCAGGATCTCCGTGTATCTAGGGATTTTAAAATTGATAGGGGGGTTCGGCAGGTATGTATCCTGGCCCCTTTTTAATGTAATTTATACATCAATGACTTGGATAAGACTTTGGTAAAAACAGGGGTCGATCTCCCATTTGTGGGGCGACGAGGTTTGCCCGTCCTGCTATATGCGGACGACGTGGTCCTCATTGCTAGGACAGCAACGGGACTTCAGACCCTGCATGACACTTTTCGGAGCTTTATGGATGCCCGTGACCTGGCAATTCACAATTCTAAATCTTATATTATGCAGGTCGGGACTCGACCGAAGAAACAGTACCCTTTCAAAGTGGGTAATGAGAAAGTACCAATGACCTCGTCATTCTCTTACCTGGGTGTTTTAGTAGATGACTGCCTGAATTGGGGGGCCCTTATTCAGAGGAAAAAGGGGGAGGTCATAAGGGTGAATGCTGCTATCTTCAGCTTTGCCGCGAAGATGGGTAAGCGCCCAATTGCGGCAATGGTGAAAATATATGAGGCCAAAAGTGTTGCTATAGCTAGCTATGGGAGCGACATCTGGGGCTACGCAGCAACTGTTGCTTTGCAGGTGGCGGAGCAGATCTTTTTAAAACGTCTCCTAGGAGTGCCCAGTGGAACATCAAACTTGGTGGTACATGAAGAACTGGGGTTGCCATTTATATGTGATACTTTGTCAATGCGCCCTTTGTTGTTTTGGCTGATCTTTAACAGGGTAGCTCTGCTATGAGTGAGGGGCAGAGCTGGGCTCTGAAGACCTTCCTCCGGGGAAGGGGCTGCCTGATTCTCCAGTATTTGGGGTGTCTTTCATAGATTCACATGCTTCAATATTCCCCGCCGTCGAAGTGGGAGTCCCACGGTATATAAAAAGCAATAAGTGTCATGTATATACATAAACATACATAACCACATAATAGCATATACATATCCAAATAAACTTTATATACATTTCAGAACTAGCATATCAAGTGAAAAAATACCATAGGATAGTATTGACACATAGGAAAGCATTGAGAAAAAGAATCACTTTACTGACATATCAATGTCGTTTAATAATCCAAACTCCAGCCAATCAGGCGCAAGCACCCTCTAGAACCTTCTCCTCAGAGGCTCAGCTCCTCAGATTTTCTACCGCACGTCGTGTGAAGGGAGTCTCCCTGAGCTCTGCTCAGTTCTTTACTCTGGTTTGAGTTTTTCTCAGCATGTCTTCAAGTAAGAAGTCTCTTTTCCGTCCCTGTTCATCTTGTGGGAAGTTAAGGCTTTTTTGTGAGGACCCTCATGACAATTGTATTTATTGTCTTTACCCTGACCATAAGGTGGCCAACTGTAAGATCTGTAGAACCTTCTCACAAAAGACTTTGAAGGACAGGGAGGGTCGCCTTTTATTATGGCTTCAAAAGTTAAAGGATACGGATAACCCCCTTTCTGAGGTGGAGAGTGTAACCTCTATCCGAACAGGAGTCTCCTCTAAGCGTGGTAGTGTTCAGGACTTGCCGTCTCCCTTTCTGAAAAAGAATAGACTTCATTTGGAGGAAGTGTCTACAGGCCAAGTCTCTGTTACCACGCCAGCGCCCCCGAGACTCAGCTCTCAGGCGTCTCTGACTATGTCAGCGCATGTTTCCAGTAAAAAATGTGCTAAACCGTCGACGGGCCCGTCGACGGCCCCTCCGTCGACGAGATCTGCCACTTCATCAACCTCGTCGACGACGGTGACGACGGTGTCGAGCAGATTTCCCTCTTCGTCGACGACGACTTCGTCGACGTCTTCACCGTCGACAGTAGTGTGTGTTTCCCTGAAGACCATTTCGTCGACGATTCCGTTATCTTCTTCGTCGACGACTAAGAAGTTGGCACTTCCGTCGACGTCTAAGGCTTCGTCGACGATAAAGAAGAAGAAGAAGTCATCGCCGTCGACGCTCTCGGCATCGTTGACGGCGGGCTCGTCGTCGACGACAGTCTCGTCGACGCGGGCATCGTCGTCGGCACCCTCGTCGACGGCAGCCTCGTCGACGCCGGCTTTCTCGTCGACGGTGGTTTTCTCGACGACGACTTCATCGGCGGCGACTTCGTCGACGATAATCTCGACGACAGAGGTGTCAAATTTTGCCACAATGCCTTTGGTGCCAATTTCTACATCAGCGCCAGTATCGGTGGACACCTCTTTGTTGCAGCGGCGGCAGGCTGCGCTGGACTCTATTATGCTGCCACCAGTCACTCGGCCATCTCATCAGCTATTCCCCACGGGTGCTGAAGAGGTTTCGGACTCTGAGGACGATGTTCAGTCCTCTTTTCGAGATGCTCGTAGTCCTTCTGAGCTTCACATCAAATGCCAAGATTTCGAAGAGGATGATGAAGCGCAAGACTATTATTGTCAAGAGCAGGAGCACCATCCCCCTGCACAAATTCCCATGGCGCAGCTTCCGTTGTCGCTCAATTCCAACCTTCAATTCATGTTGGAAGATTATAATCGGCGGTTTCCAGCTTCGTCTTATAGCTCTCCACGTGAGACGCCATTGGCTGTTCCGTCTACCCCTGTGATGCGAACAATACCGACACCATCCGCACCGGCATTGGTTCCTCCTGCGACAGAGGAGGTGGAGTACAATCTGGAT